>NC_069804.1:70423264-71080876 GCF_027406575.1 Nycticebus coucang
TGAAAATGCCACCTCTGGCATATGGGGCCAGCGCCTGACTCCTTTGAGCCACAGGCGTCGCCCAAAAGAAGTATATTATTGATGCTAAGAAAAAAGGGAAGATGGAATTGTGTACAATACTTACTAAAAGTCACCAACGGTAGAAGAAAATGGAAGTCAAGTATTCTTACTGCAACAAAGAACAAGGACATTAAGTAGAATACAGTAACATATATGTGTATTATATGGTAGATATGATAGCTGTTAATTGGATTATATAAATAATCACCTTAATTGTCAGCAGTCTAAATACACCAAATAAAAGACAAAGAGATTGTCAAAGTGGATGAAAAAAGAAAACTCAATGATATGTTGTTTACAAGAAACTCACTTTAAATATGAAGGAATATATAGATTAAAAGCAGGGATGATGGAGGGGGAGGAGACAAGATGGCTGACTGAAGCCAGCTTTCCACAGAGGATCCCGTCCAGTAGGAGAGTTAAAGGACAAAAATTCAGCAAGTAACCTGGTGGATTTGAGCTGCACTAAGAGAGAAGGTTGAAGAACGCACGTCAACCCCGCTGAGGCGAGCTGCGACCACAAGGATACAAACAAAAGGTACAAAATCCATTACCAAGCGGACGGGAGTCCCCTCCCCCATGAGAACGGCTCAGAGTGCCCCACAAACAATCAGGCAGAGTTCAAAGGTCCTCCCACTACACTCCATGGGAGAGACGCTCTAAAAACTGGACCAACCTCCCCTACTAGGGTGCCACGGCGTCGTCCTGCCAGGCATAAAACTGTATAAACTGTATATAGTCTCTACCTGGAATTCTGAGCTCCCAGCGCTCCCCTTCACTCACACTGAGGTCTGGAGGCCAGTCCCCCAGGAGTTCAGAGTATTGGGTGATTTCTCGAGAGGTGTGGACGGGGCCTCTACTGCAGCTGGTCGGCGCCGGCTACGGGGCACGGGAGTGAGGAGAGGATGGTCGGCGGAGAGGGGACCACACCGGAGTGGCAGTTCCCTGAGGCACAGTGCAACAGCCATCTTTTGGCGACAATATGGCCAGGCATAAAACTGTGTAAAACTGTGTGTGTTCTCTGCCTGCAACTCCAGGCTCCCAGCGCTCACCGCGCTCCCCTCTGGTCTCGCTCCAAGGTCTGGAGGCCTGTCCCCCAGGAGTCCAGACTCTTGGGCAATTGCTCAAGGTGGGTAGACAGTGCTGGGCTGCAGCCGGTTGGTGCAGACTCTGGGGTACTGGAGCGGAGAGAGGACGGTTGGCTGGAAGGGAGCTGCACCGGAGCAGTGGTTGCCTGAGGCATAAAACAGCAGCCCTCTTTTGCTAGCAATACGGCTCACTACCGAATATTCTGAAGCCACACCCCCTGTCTCCCTGGACAACCAGAAACTCTGAGTATAGGATTTGCCTGAGGCAACTATTTTTTTTTTGTAAAAACTGGGGAAACTCCCAGGGCAGGGCTGACCCAGAGGTCCGCTTTACTGAACCTAAGACGCACCTGGCCCTCAGGGGATTGTCAGCCTATAGACAATACAAGAGCAAAGACAAGCTGATTGGGAACTCAATTCAGCTTCTCTTCTGCAGGGGAACCGCAAAGTTGTTCTGCTCTGTTCTGTCAGTAACATTAATCAGGGGAGAGACTGGACCTGAGTGAAAACCCCCCAACCTTCATCAAGCGCCCGAGGTTGTCAGGCCTCACCTCCTCCTGCTAGAGAGAGGCAGTGTGCAGTGGCCTGGCAGACTTCCTTGTGATTCAGGCAGGTGCAAACTCCTGGGGTACCGATTCACTACAGGCAACTGGGTCAGCCAACTGCAGGGCTATCAGTGACTGGGTGTGACAGTGGTGCAAGGTGGGGAAGGAGGCATCAACCTTCATAGACTGATCTATTGGCTGGGTGGCTCCTCCTGACTCCACGCAGCACTGGAGCAAGCCACACCAGAGTAGTCACCAGACCCCTGTGATCCACTTCCCAGAGGCCTCTTAAACTCTCTCACCTGAGACAGGTGCAGACTGAGACAATTGATTTGGACCTTTTGAACTGAACCAATTGCCTGAGGACAAATCAGATGGTGCCCTGGGTGCACGGTGGTAGGAAGGTTTGATTTTTCTTTTCCAAGTGTTTGCCGGTGTGGGGAGGGGTGACTTAATTGCTGATACTCCTCCACAGCTGAGACTTCAATCCAGAGTATCTGTTTCATAAGAGTGGAACAGAAACCAGCTGAAAACAGGACAGAACCACTTAGGCCCACCACACCAGACAGGGCCCCAGTTTCTCAGGCCACAACACTGTACAGGCCCTCAACAAAGACCCAGGGGAAAAAAATCAAAGGGAGTAAAACAACCATGGGGCGGAATCAGCGGAAAAACTCTGGTAACATGAATAACCAGAATAGATCAACCCCCCCCCCAAGGAAAGATATGGCAGATGTAATTGAAGATCCCATTCATAAACAACTGGCTGAGATGTCAGAAATTGAATTCAGAATTTGGATTGCAGACAAGATTAACAAAGTGGAATTAGGAATTCGAGGAGATAATCAAAAGTTGTCTCAAGAATTTAATGAATTTAAAGACAAAACCACCAAAGACTTAGACACACTGAAGCAAGCATTTGCAGCCCTCAAAGATAATAAAAATACAGTAGAATCCCTCAGCAACAGAATGGAGCAAGCAGAAGAAAGGATTTATGACATTGAAGATAAAGCTTTTGAATGCTCCCAAACTCTCAAAGAGGAAGAGAAATGGAGAGCAAAAATGGATCATTCTCTCCGAGAGCTCTGGGATAATTCGAAGAAGGTCAATATCTGAATCATTGGAGTTCCAGAAACAGATGAAGTGGCCTCGCTGGGCACAGAGGCCCTTCTGCATGAAATTATGAAAGAGAATTTTGCAGACATGCCTAGAGATTCTGAAATTCAGATAGCGGACAGCTTCGGAGCCCCAGCATGACTCAACCCCAATAAGACATCCCCCAGGCATATCAAAATTAACCTAACTAAAGTAATATGAAGGAGAAAATTTTCAAAGCTGCCAGGAGAAAGAAAACCATTACTTTCAAAGGGAAGAATATTAGAATGACTGCAGATCTCTCTGCTGAAACTTTTCAAGCCAGAAGAGGGTGGTCACCGACTTTTAATATCCTAAAGCAAAATAACTTTCAACCCCAGATCTTGTATCCAGCTAA
Source organism: Nycticebus coucang (assembly GCF_027406575.1). Taxonomy (NCBI): domain Eukaryota; kingdom Metazoa; phylum Chordata; class Mammalia; order Primates; family Lorisidae; genus Nycticebus; species Nycticebus coucang. Next base: position 70,426,450 of record NC_069804.1, read on the forward strand.
ACTGAGTTTCATTTATGATGGAGAAATTAAATACTTTAATGACATTCATAAGTTGAAGAAATTTGCCATAACCAAACAGGCTCTTCAGGATATTCTCAGACCTATCCTCCATAATGACCAACCCAATCCTATACCACAAAAGAAAACTCACTCAGAAACTTCGGATCAAACTCCAATTTCCACACTGGTGAAAGGATTAAAAATGCCCACTGGACTTTGAAAAACTTGATACTCAAAACTTCACCAGACTTATCAATATTCTCCATTAATGTGAACGGCTTAAACTGTCCTCTAAAGAGGCGTAGGTTAGCTGACTGGATACAAAAACTCAGGCAAGATATTTGTTGCATACAAGAGTCACATCTTAACTTCAAAGACAAATGTAGACTCAGTGTGAAAGGATGGTCATCCATATTGCAGGCAAATGGTAATCAGAAAAAAACAGGTGTTGCAATTTTATTTGCAGATACAATAGGCTTTAAACCAACAAAAGTAAGGAAGGACAAGAATGGTCACTTCATATTTGTTAAGGGTAATACTCAATATGGTGAGATCTCAATTATTAATATGTATTCACCCAAGCAGAATACACCTCAATTTATAAGAGAAACTCTAACAGACATGAGCAATTTGATTTCCTCCAGCTCCATAATCGTCGGCGATTTCAACACTCCTTTGGCAGTGTTGGATCAATCCTCCAACAAGAAGCTGAGCAAAGAAATCTAGATTTAAACCTAACCATCCAACATTTGGATTTAGCAGACATAGACAGAACATTTCATCCCAACAAAACTGAATACACATACTTCTCATCAGCCCATGGAACTTACTCCAAAATTGATCACATCTTAGGTCACAAGTCTAACCTCAGTAAATTTAAAGGAATAGAAATTATTCCATGCATCTTCTCGGACCACCATGGAATAAAACTTGAGCTGAGTAACAACAGGAATCTGCATACTCATACAAAAACATGGAAGTTAAATAACCGTATGCTGAATGATAGCTGGGTCAGAGATGATATTAAGAAAGAAATCGCCAATTTTTTGGAACAAAACAACAATGAAGACACGAACTACCAGAACCTCTGGGACACCGCAAAGGCAGTTCTAAGAGGGAAATTTATAGCACTGCAAGCCTTCCTCAAGAGAATGGAAAGAGAGGAAGTTAACAACGTAAAGGGACATCTCAAGCAACTTGAAAAGGATGAACATTCCAACCCCAAACCCAGTAGTAGAAAACAAATAACCAAAAATATAGCAGAATAAAACGAAATTGAAAACAGAATAATACAACAGATCAATAAATCAAAAAGCTGGTTTTTCAAAAAGGTCAATAAAATAGACAAACCTTTGGCTAACCTAATCAGGAAAAAAAAAGTAAAATCTCTAATCTCATCAGAAACAACAAAGATGAAATAACAACAGACCCATCAGAAATCAAAAAAATCCTTAATGAATTTTACAAGAAACTTTATTCTCAGAAATATGAAAATCTGAAGGAAATTGACCGATACTTAGAAGCACGTCGCCTTCCAAGACTTAGGCAGAATCAAGTGGAAATGTTGAACAGGCCCATATCAAGTTCGGAAATAGCATCAACCATACACAACCTCCTTAGAAAGAAAAGCCAGGGGCCAGATGGTTTCACGTCAGAATTCCACCAAAACTTTAAAGAGGAATTAGTACCTATATTACACAACCTGTTCCAAAAGGTAGAAAAAGAAGGAAGACTACCCAACACGTTCTGTGAAACAAGCATCACCCTGATCCCCAAACCAGGAAAAGACCCAACAAGAAAAGAATATTATAGACTGATATCACTAATGAATATAGATGCAAAAACATTCAACAAGATCCTAAAAAACAGAATCCAGCAACACATCAAACAAATTATACATCATGACCAAGTCGGTTTTATCCCAGGGTCTCAAGGCTGGTTCAATATACGTAAATCTATAAGTGTAATTCAGCACATAAACAAATTAAAAAACAAAGACCATATGATTCTCTCAATCGATGCAGAAAAAGCTTTTGATAATATCCAGCATCCCTTCATGATCAGAACACTTAAGAAAATCGGTATAGAAGGGACATTTCTTAAACTGATAGAGACCATCTACAGCAAACCCACAGCCAATATCATATTGAATGGAGTTAAATTGGAATCATTTCCACTCAGATCAAGAACCAGACAAGGCTGCCCATTGTCTCCATTGCTTTTTAACATTGTAATGGAAGTTTTAGCCACTGCAATTATGGAAGAAAAGGCGATCAAGGGTATCCATGTAGGGTCAGAAGAGATCAAACTTTTGGTCTTCACAGATGATATGATAGTATATCTGGAAAACACTAGTGACTCTACTATAAAAGTCTTATAAGTGATCAAGGAATACAGTGGCGTCTCAGGTTACAAAATCAACATTCATAAATCGGTAGCTTTTATATATATCAACAATAGGAAAGTTGAAAAAACAGTTAAGGACTCCATCCCATTCACAGTAGTGCCAAAGAAGATGAAATATTTGGGAATTTATCTAACAAAGGATGTGAAAGATCTCTATGAAGAGAACTATGAAACTCTAAGAAAAGAAATAGCTGAAAATATTAACAAATGGAAAAACATACCATGCTCATGGCTGGGAAGAATCAACATTGTTAAAATGTCCGTACTACACAAAGCAATATATAATTTCTTTTCTTTTTCTTTTTTTTGTAGAGACAGAGTCTCACTGTACTGCCCTCGGGTGGAGTACCGTGGCGTCACACGGCTCACAGCAACCCCCAACTCTTGGGCTTACACGATTCTCTTGCCTCAGCCCCCCGAGCAGCTGGGACTACAGGCGCCCGCCACAACGCCCGGCTATTTTTTTTGTTGTTGTTGTTGCAGTTTGGCCGGGGCTGGGTTTGAACCCGCCACCCTCGGCATATGGGGCCGGCGCCCTACTCACTGAGCCACAGTCGCCGCCCCCGCAATATATAATTTCAGTGCAATCCCTATTAAAGCTCCACTGTCATACTTTAAAGATCTTGAAAAAACAATACTTCATTTTTTATGGAATCAGAAAAATACCTCAAATAGCCAAGACATTACTCAGAAATAAAAACAAAGCAGGAGGAATTATGCTACCAGACCTCAGACTATACTAAAGATCGATAGTGATCAAAACAGTATGATATTAGCACAAAAACAGAGTAGTAGATGTCTGGAACAGAATAGAGAACCAAGAGATGAATCCAGCTACTTACCGTTATTTAATCTTTGACAAGCCAATTAAAAACATTCAGTGGGGAAAAAATTCCCTATTTAACAAATGGTGCTGGGTGAACTGCCTGGCAACCTGTAGAAGACTGAAACTGGACCCACACCTTTCACCATTAACTAAGATAGACTCTCACTGGATCAAAGATTTAAATTTAAGACACGAAACTATAAAAATACTAGAGGAGAGTGCAGGGAAAACTCTTGAAGAAATTTGTCTGGGCGAGTATTTTATGAGGAGGACCCCCCCCCCGGCAATTGAAGCAGCTTCAAAAATACACCACTGGGACTTGATCAAACTAAAAAGCTTCTGCACAGCCAAGAACACAGTAAGTAAAGCAAGGAAACAGCCCTCAGAATGGGAGAAGATATTTGCAGCTTATGTCTCCGACAAAGGTTTAATAACCAGAATCCACAGAGAACTCAAACGCATTAGCAAGAATAGAAAAAGGGATTCCATCGCAGGCTGGGCATGGGATTTGAAGAGAAACTAATCTGAAGAAGACAGGCACACGGCCTTCAGACATATGAAAAAGTGTTCATCATCTTTAATCATCAGAGAAATGCAAATCAAAACCACTTTGAGATACCATCTAACTCCAGTGAGACTAGCCTATATCACAAAATCCCAAGACCAGAGATGTTGGCGCGAATGTGGAGAATAGGGAACACTTCTGCACTGCTGGTTGGAATGCAAATGAATACATTCCTTTTGGAAAGAGATATGGAGAATACTTAGAGATCAAAAAATAGATCTGCCATTCAATCCTGTAATCCCTCTACTTGGCATATACCCAGAAGGCCAAAAATCACATCATAACAAAGATATTTGTCCCAGAATGTTTATTGCAGCCCAATTCATAATTTCTAAGTCATGGAAAAAGCCCAAGTGCCCATTGATCCACGAATGGATTAATAAATTGTGGTATATGTACGCCATGGAATTTTATGCAGCCTTAAAGAAAGATGGAGACTTTACCTCTTTCATGTATACATGGATGGAGCTGGAACATATTCTTCTTAGTAAAGTTCTCAAGATTGGAAGAAAAAGTACCCAATGTACTCGTCCCTACTATGAAACTAATTTTGGGTTTTCACATGAAAGCTATAACCCAGTTACAACCTAAGAATAGGGGGAATTGGGAAAGGGAGGGGAGGGAGGGTGGAGGTTGGTAGAGGAAGGTGATTGGTGGCATTACACTAGTGGTGCATCTTACAAGGATATATGTGAATCTTGGTAAATGGTCTGTGAAGCTAGTGAATGATGCCCCATGATCATATCAATGTACACAGCTATGGTTTAATAAAAAAATAAATTAATAAATAAAAATAAATAAATAAAATACAAGGAAAATTAGGGATGAAGAAAAATATACCATACTTACACTAATCAAAAGGAACCAGGAATAGTTATATTAATTTCAGATAGCAGACTTCAGAGCCAACAAAATTATTAGGGATAAAAGGGGCATGAAATAACTAAGAATGGGTTTGGCGCCTGTAGCTCAGTGACTAGGGTGCCAGCTATATACACTGAAGGTGGCAGGTTTGAGCCCTGGCTGGGCTTGACAAACAACAGTGACAACTACAACCAAAAAATAGCTTGGCATTGTGGTGGGAACCCGTAGTTCCAGCTACTTGGAAGCCTGAAGCAAGAGAATTACTTAAGCCCAAGAGTTGGAGGTTGCTATAGGCTGTGATGCCATGGCACTCCAGTGAGGGCGGCATAGTGAGACTGTGTCTCAAAATAACTAAAAAAAGAAAGAAGAATGCATAAAAATCCCTAACATGTGTGTGCTTAACAACAGAGTGTCAAAATATGTGAGGCAAAGTGCAAGACAGATCAACTAATTTTCAGTTGTTGTATTAAAATGTTGATAAGATTTTGGATTCCACATTGTAACTAACCTTTAAGAAATTAGCACTATTTTAGTGAGGGGAAAACCAAAAGCCCCAACTTAAACATTATACAAGGTATGCAAGTAACAAAAACATTAGTACCTCCTTACTATTTTTAAGCAAAAAAGGGAAAATATAAAATAACCATTTTACTAAAAAAAAAAGAAAAAAGAAATTATCACTTGTGGAATTTTGGTGTAGCATAAAGAATAACCACAATTTTTTGAAAGATAGTAAAATACTCCACTTTTAGTTCCATATCTATGTGAGATTGGAATTTTCTGCATAAATTTCAACCAAAATAACAATTTGCATCAGATCTGAAAGCAGAAACAGATAAAAAAAATCCAGCTGGCTTTTATTAAGTGAGACATTGAAGAGATTTGCAAAAGTATAAAACAGTACCCACTTTACTCACTATTTTTTTTGTAAAAGGTAATTATCTTTATAAAAATGTTATTATTTTATTTTAGGTTAATGTGAGGGTACAAACAACTGGGTTACAATGTTTACTTTTTTCAGTAGAGTTCCTCTTGTAGTTGTTTCATGCACTCAAGATGTGTGCCATATACCCTTACATTGTGTTCATTAAGTGACACACAAATACCTCTTCTTCCTCTCCTCTCCCCCTTCCTCATTCCCACTCCCCATAACTTGAATTGAAAAAGGTTTTCTCTTATGTGGGCATGTATTATATCTAATGTATACATTGGATACTTGCTTTTTCATTCTTGTGATACTTTACTAAGAGGAATGTGCTTCAGCTCCATCCAGGTTAATATAAAAAATGTAAAGTCTCCGTTTTTTTATGGCTTAATAGTGTTCTATGACATATACCACTGTTTATTTATCCATTACTGGGTTGGTGATCGTTTAGATTGTTTCTACATCTTGGCAATTGTAAATTGAGCTGTGATCATCTAGTGCAAATGTCTTTATGATAAAATGATTTTTTTTTTCTTCAGGGTAGATGCCTAGTATTGGGATTGTGGGATCAACTGGGAGTTTTCTGAATTTCCCCATACTTCTTTCCATAGAGGCCATATTAGTTTGTAATCCCAACAGTGTCAAAGTGTTCCCCTCTCTCTACATGAGCTGCAGCATCTGCAGCTTTAGGATACTGTGATGTGGGCTATTCTCACTGGGTTAGGTCATACCTCAGGATAGTTTTGATTTGCATTTCTCTGATGATTAGGGATGATCAGGATTTTATCATATTATTTTTAGCCATTAATTTGTCTTCCTTAGACAAGGTTCTGTTCATGTCTCTTTCCCAGTGATAAAAGGGATAGTTTGCTCTTTTTTGGTTGATTAATTTGGATTACATTTCTAGGTATTTCATTTTATATGAAGCTAATGTGTAGGGAATTCTGTCTGTGATTTGCTTCTCAAGTTGGTTGTTACTATCACATACCAAGGCTACTGATTTGTGGACATTGATTTTATATCCTGAGACATTACTGCATTTCTTAGAGTCTTATAGTTGAGTCTTATATTCCTAAGACTCCTAGTCCTGTGGTTGAGTCTCTTTGATTTTCTGAGTATAAGATCGTACCATTGGCAAAGAGTGTTTGACCTCCTCTACCCCTGTGTGGATGCCATTTATATCCTTCTTTTGCTTGATTACATTGGCCAGAACTTCCAGTACTATGTTGAATAGTAGTGATGATAGAGGGCTGGTTCCTTCTCCAAGTGGAATATATTTCCAGTTTTACTCCACCACATGATACTATCTGTGGTTTTGTTGTAGATGGCTTGAATTTCAAAGAAATGTGCCACCTCTACCTGTTTTCTTAAATATTCTTTTTAAAAAAGGATTCAGAATTTTATCAAGTGATTTTTCTGTATCTATTGAGAGGATCATATGGTATTTTTTAGCTTCTATTGATATAAGGAATTACATTTATGGATTTGCATATATTAAACCAGCCTTGCATCCCTGGGATGATGCCAACTTGATTGTGATCTGTAATTGTTTTAGCGTATAGCTGCAATCCATTAGCTAAGATTCTAATTGAGTATTTTTGCAATCAGTATTAGTGAAATTGGTCTATAGTTATCCTTTTTAGTTAGGTCCTTTCCTAGTTTAGGTATCAGGGTCATGTTTGGTTAATTGAACGTGTTGGTGAAAGTACCTCCCTTTTCAATGCTTTGGAACATATTCTGCAATACAGATACAAGCTCTTCTTTGAAGATTCTATAGAATTCTGGTGTGAAGCCAATGGTCCAGGCCTTTTTTTGTTGTTATTTGTAGCTTTTTCGTTGTTTCTCTAATTTCTGTGCTTGATATTGGTCTATTCAAGAGATCTATTTCTTCCTTACGTCCAGGAGGATAGTGTGATTCCAGTTATTGGTCCACTTTCTCCACATTGTCAAGGGGACCCTCTCTGTCACCTTTTCAATACACTTCATATCCTTCTCTTGCCTAATTCCATTGGCTAGAACTTTTAGCACTGTGTTGTGTAGGAGTGATAGTCGACATCCTTGTGTGGTTTTAGTTCTAAGTGGAAATACTTTCAGTCTTACTCCATTCTGTATGATATTGGGTGTGAGTTTGTTGTAGATTGTTTCTATCAGTTTAAGAAATGAATTTCTACTAGTTTAAGAAATGTGTCCCACCTATGCCTAATGTAAGTTTTCTTGTCAGAAAAGGATGCTGAATTTTGTTGAATGCTTTTTCTGCATCTATTAAGGATATCATATCGTCTACTTTGTGCTTCTATTCATGCAGTGAATTACATGTTTGAATTTATGTATACTGAATAATTGCTTTATCCCTGAGACAAAGCCCACCTGATTGTGTTGTACAGTCTTTTTAAAATGTGTTATTGCATTCTCTTCGCTAGGATTTTGTAGAATATTTTGTGTTAATATTAATTCTATTAGTCTTTAGATTTATTTTATTGTTGGATCCTTTCTTGGTTTTCATATCAGTGTGATATTGCTTTTGTAGAAAGATTTGGCTAGGTTATCTTCCTTCTCAATGTTTTGGAATAGGTTCTGCAATATAGGTATGACTTCTTTGAAAGTTTGGTAGAATTCTGTTGTAAAACTATCTGGTCCAGTGATTTTTTTTGGCATTTTTTTATTGTTGTAATTTTGGTGCTTAATACTGGTCTGTTGAAGAGTTCTAATTCTTTATGGTTGAGTTTATGGAGGTGGTATGATTCCAGATATTGGTTAATTTCCTCCATGTTTTCAAATTTCTGGGCATAGAGTTTTTTGTAGTAATCAGTGATGATGTTTTGTATCTGTGTGGTATCTGTTGTTATTTGGTCTTTTTGATTTGTTATTAAGGTTATTAGAGATATTTTCTGTTTCTGATTAATCTAGACAAGAGTTTGTCAATTCTATTGAACTTTTCAATTTACCAACCTTTTGTTTCACTTCTCTTCTGAATTCTTAGGTTATCAAATTCATTTAATTCTGATATAATGTTTATTTCTTTTTTCTGCTACGTTTGAGACTGTATTGTTCTTTTTTAAATTTCTTGAATTTATTCATTGGGTTGTTACTTTCTGCTCTTTCTGTTTTTTAAATTTTGTCTTTTAATGCAATGAATTTCCCTTATAGGATTGCCTTTCCAGTATCCCACAGCTTTTGACAGCTTGCAGCTTTAATGTTGTTTTGTTTGAGGAATATAATAATTTTCTTCTTCATCTCATCTTTGACCCAACTCTAATTCAGCACAATGTTGTTTAGCGTCCTTGTTTGGGTCTCAAGCTTTTTGTTGGAGTTGAATTTTACTTTTATTACATGATTCTGAAAAGATATGAGATATATTTTCTGCTTTTTTAAATTTACTGATATTTTGTGTCCTAGGATATGATTAATTTTTGAGAGCAATATTTGAGCTAATAAGAAGAATATATACTCAATATTATGGATGTGGGATGTTCTGATATATTTGTTCTGTATGTGTTTGACATTTATTTAAGTCTATCATTTTTTGTTTAGTTTCTTCTTGGAGGATCTGTCCAGTTCTTCCAGTGGGGTGTTGAAGTCCCTAGCTATTATGTTGTTGCAGGATATTATATTGTTCGGACTGGTTATGGTTCATTTTATGTATCTGGGAGCATTTAAGTTGAATGCATAGATACTTAGAATTGAAGTGTCCTTTTGTATTGGTTCCTTGACAAGTATATAGTATCTACATGTGTCCTTCTTTACCCTCATTTCTTTTTTCTTTTTCTTTTTTTTTTGGTAGAGACAGAGTCTCACTGTACTGCCCTCAGGTAGAGTGCCATGACGTCACACGGCTCACAGCAACCTCCAACTCTTGGGCTTACACGATTCTCTTGCCTCAGCCTCCCGAGCAGCTGGGACTACAGGCACCCGCCACAACACCTGGTTATTTTATTTTTTGTTGCAGTTTGGCTGGGGCTGGGTTTGAACCCGCCACCCTCGGCATATGGGGCCGGCGCCCTACTCACTGAGCCACAGTGTATCTGCAAATAGGATTGCAGTTCTTTCTTCTGATTTCCATTTGTCTGGAATATTATCTTCCAACGCTTCAACCTGAAGTATCATTTTGTCCTTGGAGGTTAGGTATGTTTCTTGAATACGGCATATATTTGGCTTGTGCCTTTTATCCATTTAGCCAGCCTGTGCCTCTTCATTGGGGAATTAAAGCCACTTATATTTATTTAGAGAGTTGATAAGTATGGTGGAGGTTTGTTCTTGTTTTGTGTAGGCCTGTTGTCTAGTTTGTACGTGGTCCATTGTGGAATTTAGGCTTTGTCCTTTAGTTTACGGGTATCTTTTCTGGTGGTCCATTGTGGTGGGTCTGCTTGTAGTCAGATCTGGCCTTATTGTGGCAGATTTCCTCTTTGTTTGCCTCTCAGTAAACTAGTTGATTTATTTACTTATTTATTTATTTTTATTAAATAATAGCTGTGTAGATTAATGAAATCATGGGGTACCATGTGCTGGTTTTATATACAATTGGAAACATTTTCATCTCACTGGTTAACATAGCGTTTCTGGCTTTTTCTTAGTTATTGTGTTAAAACATTTATATTCTACATTTAGTAAGTTTCACATGTACCCTTGTAAGATGCACCATAGGTGTGGTCTCACCAATTACCCTCCCTCCACCTATCCTCCCCCTTCCCTCTTCTCCCTTTCCCCCTTCCCCATATTCTTAGGCTATAATTGGGTTATAGCTGAAAGCTATAAATTAGTTTCATAGTAGGGCTGAGTACATTGGACACTTTTTCTTCCATTCTTGAGATAGTTTGCTAAAAAGAATATTTTCTAGCTCCATCCATGTAAACATGAAAGAGGTAAAGTCTCCATCTTTCTTTCAGGCTGCATAATATTCCGTGGTGTACATATACCACAATTTATTAATCCATTCATGGGTCGATGGGCAGTTGGGTTTCTTCCATGATTTAGCAATCATGAATTGGGCTGCAGTAAACACTCTGGTACAGATGTCTTTGTTATAATGTGATTTTTGGTCAAATATGACTCTTTGTTCAGCAGGATGCAGAATCAAATTGCTATGTTTAAGAATATCAAAGACAGGTGACCACTCTCTTCTGGCTTGTAAAGTTCCTGCTGGAATGTCTGTGGTCACCCTTATATTTTTTTTTCCTTGCAGGTAAGATACTGGTTACTCCTGGATGATTTCAGAATTTTATTTTTCATTTTGATTTTGGACAAGTTAATGACAATGTGTCTAAAAGATGCTCTGTTCGGTCTTTGTCTAAATACCCTCCCTCTTCTCTCCATCTCTACCCTCCCCCTAATCTTCCTTCCTTCTTTCTGGACTATAGTTGTGTTTTATCATTCATATGAATGTGTAGGTGATCATATATTGGTTTCATAGTAGTATCAATTACATTGGATACTTTTTATTTCCATTCTTGAGATACTTTACTAAAAAGAATATGTTTCAGTTCCTTCCATGTAAATGTAAATGATGCAAAGATTTCATCTTTTTTATGGCTGCATAGTATTCCATGGCATACATATACCATAATTGGCAGGACCTCACCTGTTGCGTACAATGCAATGGTACATTTCAAAACTATTAAAAGTAGAATATAAATGTCTTACCACAACAAATAAGTAAGTGAGGTGATAGTTATGTTAATCAGTACAATGTAAGCGTTTCACATTGTATATCAGATCAATACATTTTACCCTCTAAATGCACACAGTTTTGATTTAATTCAGAAAACAAAAACAAAACAGAAAAAAATAAAATACAAGATGCTTTGTTTGAGTTGAATTGTCTTGGAGCTCTGGTACTATCTAGTATATTTCTGGGTATCTCACAAAGCTTGTGAAATTCTCCACAATGATGTCTTAAAGTAGAACTTTCATGCTTTTAGGACTCTTTTCTCCTCCTTCTGGGATCTTAATGATTGATGTGTTTGTACACTTTATGTAGTCCCATATCTCTCAAAGAGAGATTGCTCTGCTTTTGGTCTCTTCTTTTGTGTCTTTTTAAATGATTGCATTAATTCAAAAGTCCAGGGCCTGCTGATGCGAAGTGGCTACTTTTTGTTCTGTTTATCACTCAGCAGACTACTGGGACCATTTATATGCCTAATCTGAGGGGCCAATATCAAGTTCAGAGGCCTGAAGTTGTGGTGTTTACCCTAACTCTTCTAGGAACTGCCATAGCAAAGCAGCTGCTTGCTGTATAGTTAGTCTGCTTAGAAGGGATTTAAGGAAGTTTGTATACTCAAATGGGCATAATGATATCAATTTCAAGGGCTCTGGGGTCAGTGATGTGGCAGCTTGTGTTTTTGCTGATACACTTGGTAGGTATTTAATATCATTTGGAAACTAAAATTGGCAGGCTGAAATCAAATCCTAACTCCCTGGGATGTGGAGCTCAACACACCCCTTCATGACTGTTTAAATGGGCTACTAATTTCTCCTATAGTCTTTCCCATGCACAGTCTCCCCAAGCTGACTTGTGGGGCTACACAGTCTAGGGGGACTCTAAGGACCATCTTTTTTTTTTTTTTCTCTAATCCAAGGTGAGGTGGGGCTGTGGAAAGGGTCTTCAGGCGACCCTCCTAGGCCAGGGGCAGTTCATATACAGTGGGCCAAACTATCCTGGGGGTGGGTTAAGAGCTAGCCAGGTGAGAGCTGGGCATATTTTAAGTGTCAGCCCTGCCAGCTGCAGACTCAAAAAGCCACATCTTTTGCTTGCAGTTGGGGGAGAGGAATCTACAGCTTGCAGTCTTCCTTTCAGGATTTCCCAGAGCAGGGTTGTCTGAGGCTTGGCTTACCCTTCTCCAAGCCAGTAGGATCAGAGCTCAAGAATAATTTTAAAAACCATAAAGTAATATGTTGTTGAGGATGTGGAGAAATTGGAACCTTCATAATTTGCTGGTGGAAATGTAAAATTTTGGTGCAGCTCTTATGGAAAACAGTTTGGCAGTTCCTGAAAAAGTTAAATTTACTATATAATTCAGCAATTCCACTCTTGATATGGAATCTTCAAAAACAATTAAAAGCCAAGAGGAAAATGTGGGACTAAAGACAGCTTCTTTGCAGCTGTGCCTGGGGAGATTGGGGAAAAAAGACTCAAGATACCTGTGGCTTGTGGGATCTGTGTAGAAACACTCTTTCAGGGGCATAGGGAGGCAGTGGGAGATTTCAGGACCCCAAGAGGATGATGGAAGCATTAGACAAGCCACACAAGAGCAAGTATTTATTGTATGCCAACAGAGGCTGGCTAGTGCAGTGTGGTGGTGGTTACAGTTTACAGAAAGAAACGGCCTGCCCTGTGGTTTTTTTTCGGACATGGGCACTTGGTTGAATTACCCTGTGAGAGCTTGGGAGAGGGAGCCATTGATTTTGAGCAGCACCCAGGGGCCGGGACTGCGCCACCAGATGGAGTGAAGTACTTGTTGTTCAGCTGCAGGCTGGGCGTAGCCATTGTAGGAAAGCTGCCTTGAAGAATTGGCTCTCACAGTCCTTGTGAGAGGCTGGTTCTGGCATGCCTGATAAGTGGGGCAGCCACTCCTGGGAAGATTGAGTGACACATGCTTTCCTAGGAAAGCCTTTACATGGCCAAGGGACACAGTTTGGAAAGGTTGAGGTGTGTCTATTAAGTGGACTGAGGAGAGCTTCAGGCTACAAATCCTGCAAGGATTAAGGGCAAAGAAGTCAGAAAGATGGGACTAGGGCTCCTTGGCAAGATAGAGGCTTCCTGTCTCTATGTTAGGGGTCCTCAAACTACGGCCTGCGGGCCCCATGAGGTGGTGTGATTGTATTTGTTCCCATTTTGTTGTTTTTTTTTTTACTTCAAAATAAGATATGTGCAGTGTGCATAGAAATTTGTTCATAGTTTTTTTTTTTTTTTTTAACTATAGTCCAGCCCTCCAACGGTTTAAGGGACAGTGAACTGGCCCCCTGTTAAAAAAGTTTGAGGACCTCTGCACCTGTTTCAGTGTTGTGATTAGCATCTCATACCCCAGAAGATCACTTGTTTTATAGGCAGTATACAGCAGTGTGTATATCTATATATGTGTATATATGTGTGTGTGTGTGTGTATGTGTGAGTAGCTTTTTTCCTTTGAAATTTTTTTCAACTTTATTTCCCTAGATTTTTCTTTTTCTTTTCTTTCTCTTGTAATTTGCCATTGTTTCTTTCTTCAATAATAAAAAATCCATTTTTGCTAGTTTTTCTGCCCCTGCTATGGTTTTAACCCAATTTTATCCCTTGATAAAAGTCTTTACTTTGTCTGTTTTCTTTAGGTTAATCGTATTTTTTGTTATTCTCTATTTGGTGGAGGTGGGGTCTGTTGTCTGCTCAGGTGGCAAAGAGCTCCTGACCTTGGAGGACCCACCCAAACCTGCCCCCCCAGAGATTGGGATTTGTCGTTGTGGGTCAAAGTACCTTACTGTACACCACTATTACTCCTCTCTCTCTCTCTTTCTGTTACTGTCTTCTTTTTGTCAATCTTCCCTTTTACTCTCGCCTTCCCTTTTTCACAAAAAGCCAGCACAGAGCAAACTCCCTCCCCAAGGGTTCATGAGGTAGCTACTTGAGGGGATTCCACCTACAAAGAAATGTTAGAAATGACAGAAAGTAAATTTAAAATATGGATGGTAAAAACAATGAAGAAAATTGCTGAGAAAGTGGAAAATAACAAAAAGGAAATCCAAAAATAATCAAGGGATGAGCAATATGAAGAATATGGAAAAGGTATAACAAAGCTTAAGGAATTGAAGCAATGAATCAGGAAACTAAAAGATTCAGTAGGAAGTATCAATAACAGTTTAGACCATGCAAAAGAAAGAATATCTGAGGTAGAGGATAAAGCCGTAGCGTGATCACAGGCAGTTAAAGAAACAGAAAAAAAGAGAGAGGAAGTACAACATTTACCGTGTGAATTGTGGGACTTATGAAACGGTCAAACGTATGAACTATAGATATACCAGAAGGGGAAGAAGAATGCCCCAGAGGAATGGAAGCTATACTAGAGGATATCATAAATGAAAATTTCTTAAATATCACCAAAGTTTCAGAAAAATTCCCTTCAGAGGGATATTCAACCCCAGGTCACCTCAACTCAAACAGAGCTTCTCTATGATATGTTGTCATGAACTTATCTAAAGTCAAGATAAAAGAGAAAATTCTACAAGCAGCCAGGAGTAAGCTGTAGTTAGCTACAGGGGTAGATCCATCAGGGTGACTGAGGACTTCTCAAATGAAACTTTTCAACCCAGAAGAGAATAGTCATCTACCTTTAACCTACTTAAACAAAACAATATTCATCCCAGAATTCTATATCCTTCTAAACTTAGCTTTAAAATTGAAGAATAAATCATATCTTTTACTGATATGAGAACATAGAGGAAGTTTGCCACAACAAAACAAACTCTATAGGAAATACTTAGACCTCTTCTACACCTTGACCATCACAATGGACCACCAGCAAACTAAACTTCCAGAAACTAAAGGACAAAACCTAGCTTCTACAATGATGCAAAAGATAAAACTAAGCAATGGACTTTCACAAAATAAGATGACTAGAACTCCACCACACTTATCAATTATCTCAATAAATGTTAATTGCTTGAATTCCCCCATTAAAGAGGCATAGGCGGGCAGATTGGATAAAAAGAGCACAGGGTATTCATATGCTGCCTGCAGGAAACACACCTAGCCTCAAAAGACAAAGTAAGACTTGGGGTTAAGGGATAGAAAACAATTGTTCAGGCAAATGGAAATCAGAAGAAAGGGGTGATAGTAATCTTATTTCAGATACAAGTGGATTTAAAGCAAGTAAAGTCATGAAAGACAAAGATAGACACTTCATATTGGTCAAGGGAACAATACAACAAAAGGACATTTCAATTTTAATTTTTATATACCAAACTTAAATGCTCCAAGATTTATGAAACAGACCTTAATTAGTTTGAGAAATACGATATACTATAACATTATGATAGAAGGGTATGTTAACACTCCTCTTATAGAACTGGGCAGATCCTTAAACAGAAAGTAACCAAAGATACAAGAGACTTAAATATAACCTGGGAACAACTGTGCTTAATAGAAATATACAAAACACTCCATCCCAAAGGTAAAGAATATATATTCTTCTTGTTGGTCCATGGAACATTCTGCAAAACAGATCATATTCTAGGACACATATCAAATCTCAACAAAATCAAAAGAATTGAAATTATACCTTGTATTTTCTCAGACTACAACTCAATAACTCAACTCCAACACAAATTTTCATTCCCATACAAAGGGATAGAAACTAAACAACTCTATGCTGAATGACAATTGTGTTAAGGAAGAGATAAAAGGTAATAATTGACTTCCTTGAGCATAACAACAATGAAGATACAAGCCACCAAAACCTGTGGACACTGCAAAAGTAGAAAGTATCAATAACAGATTGATAGAAGACCATGCAGAAGAAAGAATCTCTGAGGTAGAGGATAAAGCTCTGGAGTGAAGACACGCAGTTAAAGAAACAGAAAAAAAGAGAGAGGAAGCAGAACATTTCCTGAGTGAAGTATGGGACAAGGAAACAATACAACAAGAGGACATTTCAAGTTTAATATTTATGTACCAAATATAAATGCTGCAAAATTTATGAAACAGACCTTAATTAGTCTTAAGGTCTTAGACCTCAATTAGTCTTCAGGTCTTAGACCTCAATTAGTCCTAAGAGGGAAATTTATTGCATTAGAAGCCTATCTGAAAAACAGAAAGAGAACACATCAACAATCTAATAAATCATCTTAAAGAAATAGAAAAGGAAGAGCAATTCAATCCCAAACCCAGTGGACAAGAAATAACCAAAATTAAATCAGAAATAAATGACATTCAAAATAAAAGAATCAGAAAATTAATGAAACAAAAAGTGGGTTCTTCAAAAAGATAAATAAAATTGATGAACCATAGGGGTGATTAACCAGAAATAAGAAAGAAAATTTTTAACAACTTCCATAAGAAATGAAAAGGGGAAGTAACAATTGATACCACAGAGATACAAAATCTCATTTCTATTACCAAAAAATCTATGCCAATTTCGCTAATGAATATCAATGCAAAAATAATCACCCAAATCCTAGCTAATAAATAGCAGCCACATATTTACAAATTATACATCACAATCAAATAGGCTTCATTCAAGGCATGAAAGGCTGGTTTAGCATATGCAAATATCTAATACACCATATCAAAAAAAGCAAAAACAAAGACCATATGATCCTCTCAATAGATGCAGAAAAGCATTTGACAAAATTCAGCATCCATTTCTAAAAAGAACACTTAAGAAAATAAGCATAGGTAGCACAATTCTTAAGCTAATTGAAGCCATCTATGACAAACCCACAGTTAACTTCATACTGAATGGAGTAAATCTGATAGCTTTTCCACGTAGAACTGGAACCAGACAAAGATGTCCACCATTAATCTTAAGGTCTTAGACACATTCAACATTGTGCCTGAATTTCTACCCAATGCAATCAGGCAAGAGAAGGATATAAAGGACATCCAAATGGGAACAGAGGATGTCAATATCTTGCTCTTTGCTGCTGATATGATTTTAGACAACAGCAGAGACTCAAACACAACCAGTCCTGCAAGTGGTCAGGAAATAGAGTAATGTCTTAGAGCATAAAATCAATGTTCACAAATCGGTAGACTTTGTATATGCCAATAACAGCCAAGTTGAAAAGTGAATTAAGGACACATTTCTCTTCACAGTAGCTTAAAAGAAAATGAAATACTTAGGAATATACCTAAAAAAGAGGTTAAAATTCTCTACAAAGAGCATTATGAAACCCTAAGGAAAGAAATAGCGGAAGACATAACCACCATGCTGTACAATAGACCTCTTGAACTTCTCTTGTTTAATTAAAATTTTGTGTCTTATGGCCAAAATCTCCCCAGACCTGCCTTATTCCCAATCTTAGAGGAAAAAAATTCAACTTTCACCATTAAATATAATGTTATCTATTATATCTATGTACTAAATTCTAATATGAAGAATATAATTTAGTACATTATATCTAATGGGCTTTTGATATCTCGCTTATGTTGTGTTCAGATACATTTATTCTATACCTAACTTGTTGAGAGTTTTTATCATGAAAGGATGTTTAATTATGTCAAATTCTATTCTTCTGTATATATTAAGATCTACATTCCAATGTCAGTTTTCACAGAAATAGAAAAAATGCTAAAATTGATGTAGAATCACAAAAGAACCTGAATAGCCAATGCAATCTTGCACAAAAAGAACAAAGCCAGCGATAATAACACTAATTTCAAAATCTACTATAAAACTATACTAATTAAAACAGCATGGTACTGGCTTGAAAAATCCACATAAACCATTGGAACAGAACAGAAATCCAAGAAATAAATACATGAATTCACAATCATTTAATTTTCAACCAAGATTCAACAATGGGGTAAAGATAGTCTCTTAAAAAAATGGGTTTGAGAAAACTATTTCCATATGCAAAAGAATGAAATTGTACTCTTATATTTCACACAAAAATCAATTCAAAGTACGTTAGAAAGTGCATATCTAGACTGTTTATGGCAGCTCAATTTACCATTGCCAAAATGTGGAAACAGCCTAAATGCCCACCAACCCAGGAATGGATTAACAAGCTGTGGTATATGTATACCATGGAATACTATTCAGCTATTAAAAAAAATGGAGACTTTACATCCTTCGTATTAACCTGGATGGAAGTGGAAGACATTATTCTTAGTAAAGCATCACAAAAATGGAGAAGCATGAATCCTATGTACTCAATCTTGATATGAGGACAATTAATGACAATTAAGTTTATGGGGGGGGAAGCAGAAAGAGGGATGGAGGGAGGAGGGTGGGGCCTTAGTGTGTGTCACACTTTATGGGGGCAAGATATGATTGCAAGAGGGACTTTACCTAACAATTGCAATCAGTGTAACTGGCTTATTGTACCCTCAATGAATCCCCAACAATAAAAAAAAAAAAAAAGAAAGTGCATATCAGACCTTAAACTGTAACACTCTTAGAAGAAAACTTAGAGGGAATTTGATCTGGCAATGTTTTTTGGGGGGTAGATACCAAAAGCACAGGCAACAAAAGTAAAAATAGACAAATGGGATTACATACACTAAAAATACTCTACACAGCATAAGAAGCAATCAATAGGTGAAAAGCAATGTATGGGATTGGAAAAATATTTGCAAACCTCTGTATCTGATAAGGAGTTAATATACAAAATATAAACGGAATTTTGACAAGTCAATAGAAAGCAAATAATCTTATTTAAAATGGGAAATAAACTTGAATAGACATTTTCCCATAGAAGACATATACCCTGTTTCCCCAAAAATAAGACAGTGTCTTATTTTAAGGTGTGCTCCCAAAGATGCACTAGGTCTTATTTTCAGGGGATGTGTTTTCTTTCCTGTAAGTAGGCCTTATTTTCGGAGGATGTCTTATTTTCAGGAAAACAGGGTAGGTGTCCAAAAAGTGTATGAAAACATGTTCAACATCACTAATCATTAGGAGGATGCAAATCAAAGATAGTCATATATTATATCTCACGTATTAGGATGGCAATTATAACCTGTGGCTCAGTGAGTAGGGTGCTGGCCCCATATACTGAGGGTGAAGGGTTCAAACCCAGCCCCGGCCAAACTGCAACAACAAAAAAAAAGAAAGACAGACAGAAAAGGATGGCAATTATAAAAATAATAGAAAATAGCAAGTGTTGGGTAAAGGTGGAACAAAGAGAACAATTGTTCATTGTTTCTAGAAATGTAAAATGGTGAAGCTGCTGTGGAAAACTGTATGAAAGTTCCTCAAAACATTTAAAACTGGTACAAATATCTTTGTTATGATGTGAGTTTTGGTCTTCTGGGTATATGCCCAGCAGAGGAATTACAGGATTGAATGGCAGATCTATTTTTAGATCTCTAAGTGTTCTCCATATCTCTTTCCAAAAGGAATGTGTTAATTTGCATTCCCACCAGCAGTGTAAAAGTGTTCCCTTCTCTCCACATCCACGCCAGCATCTGCAGATTAGGTGGTTGTAAGATGTTAGTTTCATTTCTTGGTTTTCAATTCAATTCCAAGTGTCTATGTCTCTGTTTTTGTGCCAGTACCATGCTGTCTTGAGCACTATGAATTTGTAGTACAGACTAAAATCTGGTATGCTAATGCCCCCAGCTTTATTTTTATTACTAAGAACTGCCTTAGCTATACGGGTTTTTTTCCGGTTCCATACAAAACGCAGAATCATATTCTCCAAATCTTGAAAGTACGATGTTGGTATTTTGATAGGAATGGCATTGAATAGGTAGATTGCCTTGGGAAGTGTAGACATTTTAACAATATTTATTCTTCCCATCCACGAGCATGATATGTTCTTCCATTTGTTAGTAACCTCTGCTATTTCCTTTCTGAGGGTTTCATAAGGGTCTTGGGATTTTGTGATATAGGCTAGTCTCACTGGAGTTAGATGATATCTCAAAGTAGTTTTGATTTGCATTTCTCTGATGATAAAAGATGATGAACATTTTTTCATATGTCTGAAGGCCGTGCGCCTGTCTTCTTCAGAGAAGTTTCTCTTCAAGTCCCTTGCCCAGCCTGCGAAGGGATCTTTTGTTCTCATCTTGATAATGCGTTTGATTTCTCTGTGGATTCTGGTTATTAAACCTTTGTCACAGACATACCCTGCAAATATCTTCTCCCATTCTGAGGGCTGTTTGCTTGCTTTACTTACTGTGTTCTTGGCTGGCAGAAGCTTTTTAGTTTGATCAAGTCCCAGTGGTGTATTTTTGAAGCTGCTTCAATTGCCGGCGGGGTCCTTCTCATAAAAAACTCTCCCAACCCAATTTCTTCAAGGGTTTTCCCTGTGCTCTCTTCTAGTATTTTTATAGTTTCATGTCATAAGTTTAAATATTTAATCCAGTAAGAGTCTATCTTGGTTAATGGTGAAAGGTGTGGGTCCAGTTTCTGTCTACTACAGGTTGCCAGCCAGTTCACCCGGCACCATTTGTTAAATAGGGAATCTTTTCCCCATTGAATGCCCTATTCATAATTGCTAAGTCATGGAAAAAACCCAAATGCCCATCGATCCACGAATGGATTAATAAATTGTGGTATATGTACACCATGGAATATTATGCAGCCTTGAAGAAAGATGGAGACTTTACCTCTTTCATGTTTACATGGATGGAGCTGGAACATATTCTTCTCAGTAAAGTATCTCGAGAATGGAAGAAAAAGTATCCAAGGTACTCACCCCTACTATGAAACTAATTTAGGACCTTCACATGAAAGCTATAACCCAGTTACAACCTAAGAATAGGGGGAAGGGGGAAAGGGTGGGGAGAGTGGGAAGTGGGTAGAGGGAGGGGCATTGAAAGGATCACACCTGTGGTGCATCTTACAAGGGTATATGTTAGGCTTGGTAAATGTGGAATGTAAATGTCTTAGCAAAGTAACTAAGAAAATGCCAGGAGGGCTATGTCAACTAATGTGATGAAAATGTGTCAAATGGTCTATGAACCAAGTGTATGTGCCCCATGATCATATTGATGTACACAGCTATGATTTAATAAAAAAAAAAAATGAAAGAAAAACATTTAAAACTGGAAATACCCTTCCTTTCCCCGTATTCTTACGTTTTATATATATTCTTAGGTCCTACGAAAGCTATAAAGTAGTTTCATAGTAGATATGAGTACATTGGATACTTTTTCCTCCATTCTTGAGATACTTTCTTAAGAAGAATATGTTCCGAGGAGAGCAAGATGGCGGCCGAGTAACAGCTTCCTTCCATCTGGGCACCGTGATTCCGGGGAGGTAGGAGTCTAGGCATCTCACGCTGGTGGAATCTGCCTATCATCACCCCTGTGAGGATACAGAGAGTCAGCGAGAGACTTCTGGACTCCAAGTGGAGGACTAAAACTGTGCAAAACCGGGAAGTGGTCGCGTGTGTTCAATGGGTTTAAACCCACCTGCAACTGTAAGTTCAGTAGCAGCGAGACTGCAAACCGGAAAGGCCTTACCTGAGAACTGTTTTGGTGTCTTTGGACTTGGCCCTCAGTTGAACTGCCTTGGGGAGAGCCTGAGCTGGAATGCGGAGAAATTTGGCCGTTGTCTAGGGTCCCAGTCTGAGCCACTGAGCCAGACGGAGCTAATAGTGTATGGCTGTGGGCCACAGGGAGCCATTGTGAGCAATCTGCCATGGCAAGCTCCGCCCTCAGTGTCGCAGAGCTAGAATCGGGTGGGAGCTGGTAACCCAGCGACCGAGTAGCCTAAGGGTGGGGTATGAGCTGCCTTGCAGCCCTAACCCTCAGGGGCAGAGTGAGACCGGTTTTGGCACATTGGGTAAGTGGATAGCCACTTCAGCAGTGATTCCAGCAATAAGCACGTTCCTGGGAAAGCTTCTGATCAGTAAGTTTACAAGTTCAAAGTGCCTTTTAAGTGGGTTGAAGAGAGACTTAGGGTGTCTACCTGCTGGGGTTTGAGAAATCAGCAGCCTCCAGTCGTATCAGAACTATGATTAACATCTCATACCCAAGAAGACCACGTGTTGCCCAGAAAATATTCAAAAACATATACATACTGCTTTGTTTTTGATTGTGTTTTGTTTTTGTTTTTGTTTGTTTGTTTTTTTGGTGTGGTTGTTTTTTTGTTTATTTTGATGTTGTTGATGTTGTTTTGTTTTTTAATTTCAACGTTTTCCATACAGACCTTTTTCCTTTCTCAATTTTTCTAGTTTAATGATAATTTCCCATTGCTGCCTTTTTTAATAACTAGAACTTCATTTTTGCTAGTGTTTCTACCACTATTATTTGGTTTTTCACCGAATTTTATCCCATAAAGTTTTCTGTTTGCCTGTCTTGGTTTGATTTATAGCATTTTTGTCTTTCCTCTCTACTTGGTGGCGGTGCGGTGCTGTGTCTGATCAGGTTGGCAAAGATCTGCTCACCTCAAGGGACCCACCCAACTGGGCACCCCCAGAAGATGGTTTTTATTAAAGGTTGTGTAAAAGTAACCTACTGTACACCTATATTGCTGTGTCTCCTTCTTTCTGTGCCTCTCTTCTTTTTGTCAGTATTCCTTTTACCCACGCCCTCTCCTTTCTCTATTCTTTTTTTCTTTTCACTTGGTCCTCCTTTCTTTTACCCCTTTCTTGTTCCTCAACCTTCTCACCCTTCTGGTCCTGTACCAATAGGACTCATCAAACCCTTAGTCCACAGGCACGAGAACTTAAAGAGGAAGAGGAAGTGAAAGGAAAATTAGCGTAAGGAAACAGATAAAAGGAATCACTCATGAGGAAAAATCAGCAGAAAACTCCAGGCAACATGAAGAACCAGTCCAGAACCCCGCCAAGGGACCATGAGGTAGCTACTGCATATGATTCTACCTATAAAGAAATGTTAGGAATGATAGAAAGGGAATTTAGAATACACATGATGAAAACAATAAAAGAAATGATGGAAACAATGAAGGAAACTGCTAATAAAGTGGAAAATAACCAAAAGGAAATCCAAAAACAGAATCATATAATAGATGAACAATATGAAGAATATAAAAAGGAAATAGCAGAGCTGAAGGATCTGAAACAGTCAATTAGGGAATTTAAAGATGCAATAGAAAGTATCAGCAACAGGTTAGACCATGCAGAAGAACGAATTTCAGAGGTAGAAGACAAAGTTCTTGAGATAACTCAGATAGTAAAAGAGGCAGAAAAGAAGAGAGAGAAAGCAGAAAGTTCACTGTCAGAATTATGGGACTTTATGAAGCGTTCCAACATGAGAGTTATAGGAATCCCAGAAGGGGAAGAAGAATGCCCCAGAGGAATGGAAGCCATACTAGAGAATATTATAAAAGACAATTTCTCAAATACCACCAAAGATTCTGACACACTGCTTTCAGAGGGATATCGGACCTCAGGTCGCCTCAACTCTAACTGAGCTTCTCCAAGACACATTGTGATGAACCTGTCCAAAGTCAAGACAAAAGAAAAGATTCTGCAAGCTGCCAGGAGTAAGCGCCAGTTGACCTACAGGGTAAATCCATCAGAGTGACCGCAGAAACTAATGAAACTTTCCAAGCAAGTAGACAATGGTCATCTACCTTTAATCTACTTAAACAGAACAATTTTCAGCCCAGAATTCTGTACCGTGCTAAGCTAAGCTTAAAAATTGACAGAGAAATCAAATAATTTACGGATACACAAACATTGAGGAAATTCTCCAGAACAAGAACAGCTCTACAGGAAATACTTCAACCTATTATGCACACTGACCACCACAATCGATCAGCAGCAAAGTAAGAACTCAGAAATTAAAGGACAGAACCTAACCTCCACACTGATGCAAAAGATAAAACTAAGCAATGGACTCTCACAAAATAAGATGAATAGAATACTACCACACTTATCAATTATCTCAATAAATGTTAATGGCTTGAAATCCCCACTGAAGAGACATAGATTGGCTGACTGGATTAAAAAACACAAGCCATCCATTTGCTGTCTGCAAGAAACACACATGGCTTCAAAAGACAAATTAAAGCTCTGAGTCAAAGTTTGGAAGACAATTTTTCAGGCAAATGGAATTCAGAAGAAAAGAGGAGTTGCAATCTTATTTTCAGATTCACGTGGATTTAAAGCAACTAAATCAAAAAAGACAAAGATGGTCACTTTATTAAGGTCAAGGGAAAAATACAACAAGAAGATGTTTCAATTCTAAATATTTATGCACTCAATTTAAATGCTCCCAGATTCTTGAAACAGACCTTAATCCGTCTGAGCAATATGATATCTGATAATACCATAATGACACGGGACTTTAACACTCCTCTTACAGAGCTGGACAGATCCTCTAAACAGAAATTAAACAAAGATATAAGAGATTTCAATGAGACCCTAGAACAACTGTGCTTGATAGATGCATACAGAACACTCCATCCCAAAGATAAAGAATATACATTCTTCTCATCACCCATGGAACATTCTCCAAAATGTTGATCTTATCTTGGGACACAAAACAAATATCAACAGAATCAATAGAATTTAAATTTTACCTTGTATCTTCCCAGACCATAAGGCACTAAAGGTGGAACTCAACTCTAACAAAAATGCTCGACCCCACCCAAAGGCATTGAAATTAAACAATCTTCTGTTGAATAACAGATGGGTGCAGGAAGAAATAAAACAGGAAATCATTAACTTCGTTGAGCATAACAACAATGAAGACACCAGCTACCAAAACCTGTGGGATACTGCAAAAGCAGTTTTCTGAGGAAAACTCATTGCTTCAGATTCCTACATTCGAAAAACAGAAAGAGAGCACATCAACAATCTCACAAGCTATGTTACGGAATTGGAAAAAAGAAGAACAATCTAAGCCTAAACTCAGTAGAAGAAAAGAAATATCCAAAATCAAATCAGAGATCAATGAAATTGAAAACAAAAGAATCATTCAAAAAATTAATGAAACAAGGAGTTGGTTTTTTAAAAAGTAAATAAAATAGATAAACCATTGGCCAGACTAACGAGGAATAGAAAAGTAAAATCTCTAGTAACCTCAATCAGAAATGATAAAGGGGAAATAACAACTGATCCCATAGAGATACAAGAGATCATCTCTGAATACTACCAGAAATTCTATGCCCATAAACTTGACAATGTGAAGGAAATGGACCAATACTTGGAAACACACCCTCTCCCTAGACTTGCTGAGGAAGAAATAGAGCTCCTGAACAGACCAATTTCAAGCAGTGAGATCAAAGAAACAATAAAAAATCTTTCAACCAAAAAATGCCCTGGTCCAGATGGCTTCACACCAGAATTCTATCAAACCTTCAAGGAAGAGCTTATTCCTGTACTGCAGAAATTATTCCAAAAAATTGAGGAAGACGGAATCCTCCCCAACACATTCTATGAAGCAAACATCAACCTGATACCAAAACCAGGAAAAGACCCAAACGAAAAGGATAATTTCAGACCAATCTCACTCATGAATATAGATGCAAAAAT
The DNA here is from genome assembly GCF_027406575.1 of Nycticebus coucang. Classification (NCBI taxonomy): domain Eukaryota; kingdom Metazoa; phylum Chordata; class Mammalia; order Primates; family Lorisidae; genus Nycticebus; species Nycticebus coucang. The sequence continues at coordinate 70,452,115 of NC_069804.1, forward strand.
TCTCAACAAAATCCTAGCCAATAGATTACAACTTATCATCAAAAATGTCATTCATAGATGGCGGACTGAACCCAGCTTTCAACACAGGCTCCCCAACTCTCCCAGAAGGAGAGTTAAGGGACAGGAATTTAGTAAGTATCCTGGTGGACTTGAGCCTCACCAAGAGAGAAGGTTGAAGAACGCACATCAACACGGCTGAGGCAAGCTGTGATCACAAGGACGCAAACAAAAGGTACAGAATCCACCACCAAGCGGACGGGAGTTCCCCTCCCCCATGGGACCGGCTCAAAAGCCCCACAATTAAACAAGCAGGCAGAAATTAAAGGCCTTCCCACTACACTCCACGGGGTAGACCTTCTAAAAACTGGACCTACCTCCCCTACTGGGGTGCCGTGGCGTTCTCCTGCCAGGCATAAAACTGAATAAAACTTTAAAAATCCTTTGCCGGCAGCCCTGAATCCCCAACACTCCCCTCCCGCCCACTGAGGTCTGGAGGCCAGTCCCCCAGGAGTTCGGATCCTTGAGTGATTTCTCAAGGAGACTGGACAGTCCCCGAGTTGCGACTGGTCAGCATTGACTCTGAGGCACGCGAGTGAGGAGAGGGCACCGGGCTGAGGGGAAGTCACGCCTCGGCAGCACTTCCCTGTGGTGCGGTGCAACAGCTCTCCCCGTGCATCAATACAGCCAGACATAAAACTGAATGAAACTCTAGCTTCCCCCCCCACCCTCACTCGGGGTCTGGGGACCTGTCCCCCAGGAGTTCGGATCCTTGGATGATTTCTCGAGGGGAGCACACAGTGCCCAAGCCACGACTGGTCAGCGCTGACTCTGAGACATGCAGACGAGGAGAAAGCACTCTACTGAGGGGGAGTTACGCCTCGGCGGAACTTCCCTGCAGATTAGGTGCAGCAGCAATACCCGGGCAACATTACGGGGCCGGGCACAAAACTCAATAAAACTCTAGCTTCCCCGCTGAGAGCTGAGAGACCCTAGTCTCACTCGGGGTCTGGAGGCCTATCCCCCAGGAGTTCGGATCCTTGGGTGATTTCTCGAGGTGAGTGCACAGTGCCCGAGCTGCGTCAGGTCAGCACTGACTCTGAGATACGTGAGCAAGGAGAGGGCACTCTGCTGAGGGGAAATCAAGCCTTGGCGGCACTTCCCTGTGGTGCGGTGCAACAGCCATCCCGGGCGGGCGTAAAACTGAATGAAACTCTAGCTTCCCCCCACTCCCAATCGGGGTCTGGGGGCCTATACCCCAAGAGTTCGGATTCTTCGGGGATCTCTTGAGGGGTGTGGACCCAGCATAAACTGCGGCCGCTCAGTGCTGACTCTGGGGTGCGAGACAGAGGAGAAAAGGGTCGGCTGAGTGCCCACACCAGAGCAGCAGTTCCCTGGAGGTAGATCAACAGCCGTTTTTTCTTTAACGGCAGAACGCTCACTTCTGGATATTCTGAGGCCACACCCCCTGTCTCCCTGGGCAACCAGAGGAGCCCCCGGTAAGCGGGGGATTTCCTGACACTGCTCACAAACCTGGAAGCTTCCAGGGCGGGGCCGACCAAGAGAGGTTATCGGCAAACCACCAGTAGCAAAGAGGACACAAACCTCCAACAGCAAAGACGTTTGAACTCAGAACAGCCCGTCCTCTGTAGGCGATTTCGGCAGGAACAGAGACAGAACCCCGCAAAGTTGTCTGTTCTGTTATCAGCATCCATCAGGGACGGGGCTAAGCCTGAGTGAACACCTCCTTCCCATCACCTGCATCAAGCACTCAAAGATGTCAAGCCCCATCTTCTCCTGCTAGATAGCGGCAGTCTGCGGGGGCCTGGCAGACTTCCTTGCGATTCAGGCAGGTGCAAACCCTGGAGTGTCTGTTCACTGCAGGCAACTGGGTTAGCCATCTGTTAGAGACACCAGTGACTGGGTCCGACGGCGGGGCAAAATGGGGAAGGACACGTCAACCTTCCCAGACTGCTCTGTTTGCTGGGTGGCTCCTCCTGACTCCACGCTGCACTGGGGTGAGCCGTGTCAGAGGAGTCACCAGGCTCCTGTGATCCAGTACCCAGAGACCTCTTGGACTCTCCCACCCGAGACAGGTGCTGATTGAGACAGCTGATTTGGACCTTTTGAAATGGACTAATAGACTGAGGACTTTTCAGGCGGTGCCCTGGGTGTGTGGTTGTAGGAAGGTTTGATTCTCCTTTTCCAACTGGGGCCAGAGGTGGGCGGGCGAGGTGACTTAATTGCTGATTTTTCCACACAACTGAGACTTCAAGCCAGAGTAGAAGTTGCAATAGGATCGAACAGAAACCAGCTGAAAACAAGACAGAACCACTTTGTTCCACCACACCAGACAGGGACCTAGTTTCTCCGGCCACAACACTGTACGGCCCCTCGATAAATCCCCAGGGGAAAAACCAAAGGGAGTAAAATAACCATGGGGCGGAATCAGCGGAAAAACTCTGGTAACATGAATAACCAGAATAGATCAACCCCCCCAAGAAAAGATACGGCAGATGTGATTGAAGATCCCATTCATAAACAACTGGCTGAGATGTCAGAAGTCGAATTCAGAATTTGGTTTGCAGACAAGATTAATAAAATGGAATTAGGAATTCGAGGAGAAATTCAAAAATTGTCTCAAGAATTTAACGAATTTAAAGACAAAACCATCAAAGACTTAGACACACTGAAACAAGAACTTACAGCCCTCAAAGATATGAAAAATACAGTAGAATCCCTCAGTAACAGAATGGAGCAAGCAGAAGAAAGGATTTCTGACATTGAAGATAAAGTCTTCGAACACTCCCCATCTCTCAAAGAGGAAGAGAAATGGAGAGCAAAAACGGATCACTCACTCAGAGAGCTCTCAGATAATTTGAAAAAAAGCAATATAAGAATTATAGGGATTTCTGAGAACGATGAAGTGGCTTCCAAGCGCACAGAGGCCCTTCTGCATGAAATTATGCAAGAAAATTTTCCAGACATGCCTAGAGAATCTGAAATTCAGATAGCAGACAGCTTCAGAACCCCAGCACGATTCAACCCCAGTAAGTCATCCCCCAGACATATCATAACTAGCTTCACTAAAGTAAACATGAAAGAGAAGATTCTCAAAGCAGTCCGGCGAAAGAAAACTATTACGTACAAAGGTAAGAATATTAGAAAAACTGCAGATCTCTCTGCTGAAACTTTTCAAGCCAGAAGAGGGTGGTCATCAACTTTTAATCTCCTGAAGCAAAATAACTTTCAACCCAGGATCTTGTATCCAGCCAAACTGAGTTTCATCCATGATGGAGAAATTAAATATTTCAATGACATTCATATGTTAAAAAAAATTTGCCATAAGTAAACCAGCTCTTCAGGATATTCTCAGACCTATCCTCCACAATGACCAACCTAATCCTATTCCACAAAAGTAAACTCACTCAGAAACTTCGGATCAAACTCCAACTTCCACACTGGCGAAAGGATTAAAAATGTCCACTGGACCTTTGAAAAACTCGATACCCAAAATTCCACCAGACTTATCAATACTCTCCATCAATGTGAATGGCTTAAACTGTCCTCTAAAGAGGCATAGGTTAGCTGACTGGAAACAAAAACTCAAGCCAGATATTTGTTACATACAAGAGTCACATCTCAACTTAAAAGACAAATACAGACTGAGGGTGAAAGGATGGTCATCCATATTTCAGGCAAATGGTAATCAGAAAAAAGCCGGTGTTGCAATTTTATTTGCAGATACAGTAGGCTTTAAACCATCAAAAGTAAGGAAGGACAAGAATGGTCACTTCATATTTGTTAAGGGTAATACTCAATATGATGAGATCTCAATTATTAATATCTATGCACCCAACCAGATTTCACCTCAATTTATAAGAGAAACTCTAACAGACATGAGTAACTTGATTTCCTCCAGCTCCATAATTGTCGGAGATTTCAACACTACTTTGGCAGTGTTGGATTGATCCTCCAGCAAGAATTTGAGCAAAGAAATCTTAGATTTAAACCTAACCATCCAATATTTAGATTTAGCAGACATCTACAGAACATTTCATCCGAACAAAACTGAATACACATACTTCTCACCAGCCCACGGAACTTACTCCAAAATTGACCACATTTTAGGTCACAAGTCTAACCTCAGTAAATTTAAAGGAATAGTAATTATTCCATGCATCTTCTCGGACCATCATGGAATAAAACTTGAATTGAGTAACAACAGGAATCTGCATACTCATACAAAAACATGGAAGTTAAATAACCTTATGCTGAATGATAGCTGGGTCAGAGATGAGATTAAGTAAGAAATCGCCAATTTTTTGGAACAAAACAACAATGAAGACAAAAACTATCAGAACCTCTGGGACACTGCAAAGGCAGTTCTAAGAGGGAAATTTATAGCACTGCCAGCCTTCCTCAAGAGAACGGAAAGAGAGGAAGTTAACGACTTAATGGGACATCTCAAGCAACTGGAAAAGGAACAACATTCCAAGCCCAAACCCAGTAGAAGAAAAGAAATAACCAAACTTAGAGCAAAATTAAATGAAATTGAAACCAAAAGAATAATACAGCAGATCAATAAACCAAAAAGTTGGTTTTTTGAAAAGGTCAATAAAATAGATAAACCTCTGGCCAACCTAATCAGAAAAAAAAGAGTAAAATCTCTAATCTCATCAATCAGAAACAACAAAGATGAAATAACAACAGACTCATCAGAAATCCAAAAAATCCTTAATGAATATTACAAGAAACTTTATTCTCAGACATATGAAAATCTAAAGGAAATTGACCGATACGTGGAAGCACGCCACCTTCCAAGACTTAACCAGAATCAAGTGGAAAGGTTGAACAGACCCATATCAAGTTCAGAAATAGCATCAACTATACAAAACCTCCCTAAAAAGAAAAGCCCGGGACCAGATGGTTTCACGTCAGAATTCTACCAAACCTTTAAAGAGGAATTTGTACCTATATTACTCAACCTGTTCCAAAATGTAGAAAAAGAAGGAAGACTACCCAACACGTTCTATGAAGCAAAAATCACCCTGATCCCCAAACCAGGAAAAGACCCAACAAGAAAACAAAATTATAGACCAATATCACTAATGAATATAGATGCAAAAATATTCAACAAGATACTAACAATCAGAATCCAGCAACACATCAAACAAATTATACATCATGACCAAGTTGGTTTTATCCCAGGGTGTCAAGGCTGGTTCAATATACGTAAATTTATGAATGTAATCCAGCACATAAACAAATTAAAAAACAAAGACCATATGATTCTCTCAATTGATGCAGAAAAAGCTTTTGATAATATCCAGCATCCCTTCATGATCAGAACACTCAAGAAAATTGGTCTAGAAGGGACTTTCCTTAAACTGATAGAGGCCATCTACAGCAAACCCACAGCCAATATCATATTGAATAGAATTAAATTGGAATTATTTCCTCTCAGATCAGGAACCAGACAAGGCTGCCCATTGTCTCCATTGCTTTTCAACATTGTAATGGAAGTTTTAGCCACCGCAATTAGGGAAGAAAAGGCGATCAAGGGTATCCATAAGGGTCAGAAGAGATCAAACTTTCGCTCTTCGCAGATGATATGATTGTGTATCTGGAAAACACTGGGGACTCTACTACAAAACTCCTAGAAGTGATCAAGGAATACAGCAGCGTCTCAGGTTACAAAATGAATATCCATAAATCGGTAGCCTTTATATACACTAACAACAGTCAAGTTGAAAAAGCACTTAAGGACTCTGTCACATTCAGAGTAGTGCCAAAGAAGATGAAATATTTGTGAATTTACCTAAGAAAAGACGTGAATGATGTGTATAAAGAGAACTATGAAACTCTAAGAAAAGAAATAGCTGAAAATATTAACAAATGGAAAAACATACCATGCTCATGGCTGGGAAGAATCAACATTATCAAAATGTCCATACTACCCAAAGCAATATATAATTTCAACACACTCCCTATTAAAGCTCCACTGTCATATTTTAAAGATCTTGAAAAAACATTACTTCGTTTTATATGGAATCAGAAAAAACCTCGAATAGCCAAGACATTACTCAGAAATAAAAACAAAACAGGAGGAATCACACTACCAGACCTCAGACTTTACTACAAATCGATAGTGATCAAAACAGTATGGTATTGGCACAAAAACAGAGAAGTAGATATCTGGACCAGAATAGAGAACCAAGAGATGAATCCAGCTACTTACCGCTATTTGATTTTTGACAAGCCAATTAAAAACATTCAGTGGGGAAAAGATTCCCTATTTAACAAATGGTGCTGGGTGAACTGGCTGGCAACCTGCGGAAGACTGAAATTGGACCCACACCCTTCACCATTAACTAAGATAGACTCTCATTGGTTAAAGATTTAAACTTAAAACATGAATCTATAAAAATACTAGAGGAGAATGCAGGGAAAACCCTTGAAGAAATTGGTCTGGGTGAGTATTTCATGAGGAGAACCCCCCGGGCAATTGAAGCAGCTTCAAAAATACACTACTGGGACTTGATCAAACTAAAAAGCTTCTGCACAGCTAAGAACACAGTAAGCAGAGCAAGCAGACAGCCCTCAGAATGGGAGAAGATATTTGCAGGGTATATCTCTGACAAAGGTTTAATAACCAGAATCCACAGAGAACTCAAACGCATCAGCAAGAAAAAAACAAGGGATCCCATCGCAGGCTGGGCAAGGGATTTGAAGAGAAACTTCTCTGAAGAAGACAGGCGCACGGCCTTCAGACATATGAAAAAATGCTCATCATCTTTAATCATCAGAGAAATGCAAATCAAAACTACTTTGAGATATCCTCTAATTCCACTGAGACTAGCCTATATCACAAAATCTCAAGATCAGAGATGTTGGCGTGGATGCGGAGAAAAGGGAACACTTCTGCACTGCTGGTGGGAATGCAAATTAATACATTCCTTTTGGAAAGATATATGGAGAACACTCAGAGATCTAAAAATAGAACTGCCATTCAATCCTGTAATTCCTCTGCTGGGCATATACCCAGAAGGCCAAAAATCACAACATAACAAAGATATTTGTACCAGAATGTTTGTTGCAGCCCAATTCATAATAGCTATGTCATGGAAAAAGCCCAAGTGCCCATCGATCCATGAATGGATTAATAAATTGTGGTATATATATACCATGGAATACTATGCAGCTTTGAAGAAAGATGGAGACTTTACCTCTTTCATGTTTACATGGATGGAGCTTGAACATATTCTTCTTAGTAAAGTATCTCAAGAATGGAAGAAAAAGTACCCAATGTACACAGCCCTACTATGAAACTAATTTGGGGCTCTCACATGAAAGCTATAACCCAGTTACAACTTAAAAATAGGGGGAAGTGGGAAAGGGGGGCGTGGGTAGAGGGAGGGGGATCGGTGGGATCACACCTGTGGTGCATCTTACAGGGGTATTTTCGAAACTTGGTAAATGTTGAATGTAAAAGTTTTGGCACAGTAACTGAGATAACGCCGGAAAGGCTATGTTAACCATTGTGATAAAAATGTGTCAAATGGCCTATGAAGCGAGTGTATGATGCCCCATGATCATATCAATGTATACAGTTATGATTTAATAAAAACAAAAATGTCATTCATCATGATCAAGTATGCTTCATCCCAGGGATGCAAGGCTAGTTTAACCTACGCAAGTCCATAAACGCTATCCACCATATTAACAGAGGCAAAAATAAAGATCACATGATCCTCTCAATAGATGCAGAAAAAGCATTTGATAAAATCCAGCATCCTTTTCTAATTAGAACACTGAAGAGTATAGGCATAGGTGGCACATTTCTAAAATTGATTGAAGCTATCTATGACAAACCCACAGCTAATATTTTACTGAATAGAGTAAAACTGAAAGCTTTTCCTCTTAGAACTGGAACCAGACAAGGTTGTCCTCTGTCACCGTTACTATTCCACATAGTGCTGGAAGTTCTAGTCAATACAATTAGGCAAGACAAGGAAATAAAGGGAATCCAAATGGGAGCAGAGGAGGTCAAACTCTTCCTCTTTGCTGACAACATGATCTTATACTTAGAGAACCCCAAAGACTCAACCACAAGACTCCTAGAAGTCATCAAAAAATACAGTAATGTTTCAGGATATAAAATCAATGTCCACAAGTCAGTACCATTTGTATACACCTATAACAGTCAAGATGAGAAGCTAATTAAGGATACAACTCCCTTCACCATAGTTTCAAAGAAAATGAAATATCTAGGAATATACCTAACGAAGAATGTGAAGGACATGTATAAAGAAAATTATGAAATCCTCAGAAAGGAAATAGCAGAGGTTATTAACAAATGGAAGAACATATCATGCTCGTGGATGGGAAGAATAAACATTGTTAAAATGTGTACACTTCCCAGAGCAATCTACCTATTCAATGCCATTCCTATCAAAATACCAACATCGTACTTTCAAGATTTGGAGAATATGATTCTGCGTTTTGTATGGAACCGGAAAAAAACCCGTATAGCTAAGGCAGTTCTTAGTAATAAAAATAAAGCTGGGGGCATTAGCATACCAGATTTTAGTCTGTACTACAAATTCATAGTGCTCAAGACAGCATGGTACTGGCACAAAAACAGAGACATAGACACTTGGAATTGAATTGAAAACCTAGAAATGAAACTAACATCTTACAACCACCTAATCTGCAGATGCTGGCGTGGATGTGGAGAGAAGGGAACACTTTTACACTGCTGGTGGGAATGCAAATTAACACATTCCTTTTGGAAAGAGATATGGAGAACACTTAGAGATCTAAAAATAGATCTGCCATTCAATCCTGTAATTCCTCTGCTGGGCATATACCCAGAAGACCAAAACTCACATCATAACAAAGATATTTGTACCAGTTTTAAATGTTTTGAGGAACTTTCATACAGTTTTCCACAGCAGCTTCACCATTTTACATTTCTAGAAACAATGAACAATTGCTCTCTTTGTTCCACCTTTACCCAACACTTGCTATTTTCTATTATTTTTATAATTGCCATCCTTTTCTGTCTGTCTTTCTTTTTTTTTGTTGTTGCAGTTTGGCCGGGGCTGGGTTTGAACCCTTCACCCTCAGTATATGGGGCCAGCACCCTACTCACTGAGCCACAGGTTATAATTGCCATCCTAATACGTGAGATATAATATATGACTATCTTTGATTTGCATCCTCCTAATGATTAGTGATGTTGAACATGTTTTCATACACTTTTTGGACACCTACCCTGTTTTCCCGAAAATAAGACATCCTCCGAAAATAAGGCCTACTTACAGGAAAGAAAACACATCCCCTGAAAATAAGACCTAGTGCATCTTTGGGAGCACACCTTAAAATAAGACACTGTCTTATTTTTGGGGAAACAGGGTATATGTCTTCTATGGGAAAATGTCTATTCAAGTTTATTTCCCATTTTAAATAAGATTATTTGCTTTCTATTGACTTGTCAAAATTCCGTTTATATTTTGTATATTAACTCCTTATCAGATACAGAGGTTTGCAAATATTTTTCCAATCCCATACATTGCTTTTCACCTATTGATTGCTTCTTATGCTGTGTAGAGTATTTTTAGTGTATGTAATCCCATTTGTCTATTTTTACTTTTGTTGCCTGTGCTTTTGGTATCTACCCCCCAAAAAACATTGCCAGATCAAATTCCCTCTAAGTTTTCTTCTAAGAGTGTTACAGTTTAAGGTCTGATATGCACTTTCTTTTTTTTTTTTTTTTATTGTTGGGGATTCATTGAGGGTACAATAAGCCAGTTACACTGATTGCAATTGTTAGGTAAAGTCCCTCTTGCAATCATATCTTGCCCCCATAAAGTGTGACACACACTAAGGCCCCACCCTCCTCCCTCCATCCCTCTTTCTGCTTCCCCCCCCATAAACTTAATTGTCATTAATTGTCCTCATATCAAGATTGAGTACATAGGATTCATGCTTCTCCATTTTTGTGATGCTTTACTAAGAATAATGTCTTCCACTTCCATCCAGGTTAATACGAAGGATGTAAAGTCTCCATTTTTTTTAATAGCTGAATAGTATTCCATGGTATACATATACCACAGCTTGTTAATCCATTCCTGGGTTGGTGGGCATTTAGGCTGTTTCCACATTTTGGCAATGGTAAATTGAGCTGCCATAAACAGTCTAGATATGCACTTTCTAACGTACTTTGAATTGATTTTTGTGTGAAATATAAGAGTACAATTTCATTCTTTTGCATATGGAAATAGTTTTCTCAAACCCATTTTTTTAAGAGACTATCTTTACCCCATTGTTGAATCTTGGTTGAAAATTAAATGATTGTGAATTCATGTATTTATTTCTTGGATTTCTGTTCTGTTCCAATGGTTTATGTGGATTTTTCAAGCCAGTACCATGCTGTTTTAATTAGTATAGTTTTATAGTAGATTTTGAAATTAGTGTTATTATCGCTGGCTTTGTTCTTTTTGTGCAAGATTGCATTGGCTATTCAGGTTCTTTTGTGATTCTACATCAATTTTAGCATTTTTTCTATTTCTGTGAAAACTGACATTGGAATGTAGATCTTAATATATACAGAAGAATAGAATTTGACATAATTAAACATCCTTTCATGATAAAAACTCTCAACAAGTTAGGTATAGAATAAATGTATCTGAACACAACATAAGCGAGATATCAAAAGCCCATTAGATATAATGTACTAAATTATATTCTTCATATTAGAATTTAGTACATAGATATAATAGATAACATTATATTTAATGGTGAAAGTTGAATTTTTTTCCTCTAAGATTGGGAATAAGGCAGGTCTGGGGAGATTTTGGCCATAAGACACAAAATTTTAATTAAACAAGAGAAGTTCAAGAGGTCTATTGTACAGCATGGTGGTTATGTCTTCCGCTATTTCTTTCCTTAGGGTTTCATAATGCTCTTTGTAGAGAATTTTAACCTCTTTTTTAGGTATATTCCTAAGTATTTCATTTTCTTTTAAGCTACTGTGAAGAGAAATGTGTCCTTAATTCACTTTTCAACTTGGCTGTTATTGGCATATACAAAGTCTACCGATTTGTGAACATTGATTTTATGCTCTAAGACATTACTCTATTTCCTGACCACTTGCAGGACTGGTTGTGTTTGAGTCTCTGCTGTTGTCTAAAATCATATCAGCAGCAAAGAGCAAGATATTGACATCCTCTGTTCCCATTTGGATGTCCTTTATATCCTTCTCTTGCCTGATTGCATTGGGTAGAAATTCAGGCACAATGTTGAATGTGTCTAAGACCTTAAGATTAATGGTGGACATCTTTGTCTGGTTCCAGTTCTACGTGGAAAAGCTATCAGATTTACTCCATTCAGTATGAAGTTAACTGTGGGTTTGTCATAGATGGCTTCAATTAGCTTAAGAATTGTGCTACCTATGCTTATTTTCTTAAGTGTTCTTTTTAGAAATGGATGCTGAATTTTGTCAAATGCTTTTCTGCATCTATTGAGAGGATCATATGGTCTTTGTTTTTGCTTTTTTTGATATGGTGTATTAGATATTTGCATATGCTAAACCAGCCTTTCATGCCTTGAATGAAGCCTATTTGATTGTGATGTATAATTTGTAAATATGTGGCTGCTATTTATTAGCTAGGATTTGGGTGATTATTTTTGCATTGATATTCATTAGCGAAATTGGCATAGATTTTTTGGTAATAGAAATGAGATTTTGTATCTCTGTGGTATCAATTGTTACTTCCCCTTTTCATTTCTTATGGAAGTTGTTAAAAATTTTCTTTCTTATTTCTGGTTAATCACCCCTATGGTTCATCAATTTTATTTATCTTTTTGAAGAACCCACTTTTTGTTTCATTAATTTTCTGATTCTTTTATTTTGAATGTCATTTATTTCTGATTTAATTTTGGTTATTTCTTGTCCACTGGGTTTGGGATTGAATTGCTCTTCCTTTTCTATTTCTTTAAGATGATTTATTAGATTGTTGATGTGTTCTCTTTCTGTTTTTCAGATAGGCTTCTAATGCAATAAATTTCCCTCTTAGGACTAATTGAGGTCTAAGACCTGAAGACTAATTGAGGTCTAAGACCTTAAGACTAATTAAGGTCTGTTTCATAAATTTTGCAGCATTTATATTTGGTACATAAATATTAAACTTGAAATGTCCTCTTGTTGTATTGTTTCCTTGTCCCATACTTCACTCAGGAAATGTTCTGCTTCCTCTCTCTTTTTTTCTGTTTCTTTAACTGCGTGTCTTCACTCCAGAGCTTTATCCTCTACCTCAGAGATTCTTTCTTCTGCATGGTCTTCTATCAATCTGTTATTGATACTTTCTACTTTTGCAGTGTCCACAGGTTTTGGTGGCTTGTATCTTCATTGTTGTTATGCTCAAGGAAGTCAATTATTACCTTTTATCTCTTCCTTAACACAATTGTCATTCAGCATAGAGTTGTTTAGTTTCTATCCCTTTGTATGGGAATGAAAATTTGTGTTGGAGTTGAGTTATTGAGTTGTAGTCTGAGAAAATACAAGGTATAATTTCAATTCTTTTGATTTTGTTGAGATTTGATATGTGTCCTAGAATATGATCTGTTTTGCAGAATGTTCCATGGACCAACAAGAAGAATATATATTCTTTACCTTTGGGATGGAGTGTTTTGTATATTTCTATTAAGCACAGTTGTTCCCAGGTTATATTTAAGTCTCTTGTATCTTTGGTTACTTTCTGTTTAAGGATCTGCCCAGTTCTATAAGAGGAGTGTTAACATACCCTTCTATCATAATGTTATAGTATATCGTATTTCTCAAACTAATTAAGGTCTGTTTCATAAATCTTGGAGCATTTAAGTTTGGTATATAAAAATTAAAATTGAAATGTCCTTTTGTTGTATTGTTCCCTTGACCAATATGAAGTGTCTATCTTTGTCTTTCATGACTTTACTTGCTTTAAATCCACTTGTATCTGAAATAAGATTACTATCACCCCTTTCTTCTGATTTCCATTTGCCTGAACAATTGTTTTCTATCCCTTAACCCCAAGTCTTACTTTGTCTTTTGAGGCTAGGTGTGTTTCCTGCAGGCAGCATATGAATACCCTGTGCTCTTTTTATCCAATCTGCCCGCCTATGCCTCTTTAATGGGGGAATTCAAGCAATTAACATTTATTGAGATAATTGATAAGTGTGGTGGAGTTCTAGTCATCTTATTTTGTGAAAGTCCATTGCTTAGTTTTATCTTTTGCATCATTGTAGAAGCTAGGTTTTGTCCTTTAGTTTCTGGAAGTTTAGTTTGCTGGTGGTCCATTGTGATGGTCAAGGTGTAGAAGAGGTCTAAGTATTTCCTATAGAGTTTGTTTTGTTGTGGCAAACTTCCTCTATGTTCTCATATCAGTAAAAGATATGATTTATTCTTCAATTTTAAAGCTAAGTTTAGAAGGATATAGAATTCTGGGATGAATATTGTTTTGTTTAAGTAGGTTAAAGGTAGATGACTATTCTCTTCTGGGTTGAAAAGTTTCATTTGAGAAGTCCTCAGTCACCCTGATGGATCTACCCCTGTAGCTAACTACAGCTTACTCCTGGCTGCTTGTAGAATTTTCTCTTTTATCTTGACTTTAGATAAGTTCATGACAACATATCATAGAGAAGCTCTGTTTGAGTTGAGGTGACCTGGGGTTGAATATCCCTCTGAAGGGAATTTTTCTGAAACTTTGGTGATATTTAAGAAATTTTCATTTATGATATCCTCTAGTATAGCTTCCATTCCTCTGGGGCATTCTTCTTCCCCTTCTGGTATATCTATAGTTCATACGTTTGACCGTTTCATAAGTCCCACAATTCACACGGTAAATGTTGTACTTCCTCTCTCTTTTTTTCTGTTTCTTTAACTGCCTGTGATCACGCTACGGCTTTATCCTCTACCTCAGATATTCTTTCTTTTGCATGGTCTAAACTGTTATTGATACTTCCTACTGAATCTTTTAGTTTCCTGATTCATTGCTTCAATTCCTTAAGCTTTGTTATACCTTTTCCATATTCTTCATATTGCTCATCCCTTGATTATTTTTGGATTTCCTTTTTGTTATTTTCCACTTTCTCAGCAATTTTCTTCATTGTTTTTACCATCCATATTTTAAATTTACTTTCTGTCATTTCTAACATTTCTTTGTAGGTGGAATCCCCTCAAGTAGCTACCTCATGAACCCTTGGGGAGGGAGTTTGCTCTGTGCTGGCTTTTTGTGAAAAAGGGAAGGCGAGAGTAAAAGGGAAGATTGACAAAAAGAAGACAGTAACAGAAAGAGAGAGAGAGAGGAGTAATAGTGGTGTACAGTAAGGTACTTTGACCCACAACGACAAATCCCAATCTCTGGGGGGGCAGGTTTGGGTGGGTCCTCCAAGGTCAGGAGCTCTTTGCCACCTGAGCAGACAACAGACCCCACCTCCACCAAATAGAGAATAACAAAAAATACGATTAACCTAAAGAAAACAGACAAAGTAAAGACTTTTATCAAGGGATAAAATTGGGTTAAAACCATAGCAGGGGCAGAAAAACTAGCAAAAATGGATTTTTTATTATTGAAGAAAGAAACAATGGCAAATTACAAGAGAAAGAAAAGAAAAAGAAAAATCTAGGGAAATAAAGTTGAAAAAAATTTCAAAGGAAAAAAGCTACTCACACATACACACACACACACACATATATACACATATATAGATATACACACTGCTGTATACTGCCTATAAAACAAGTGATCTTCTGGGGTATGAGATGCTAATCACAACACTGAAACAGGTGCAGAGGTCCTCAAACTTTTTTAACAGGGGGCCAGTTCACTGTCCCTTAAACCGTTGGAGGGCTGGACTATAGTTAAAAAAAAAAAAAAAAAACTATGAACAAATTTCTATGCACACTGCACATATCTTATTTTGAAGTAAAAAAAAAAACAACAAAATGGGAACAAATACAATCACACCACCTCATGGGGCCCGCAGGCCGTAGTTTGAGGACCCCTAACATAGAGACAGGAAGCCTCTATCTTGCCAAGGAGCCCTAGTCCCATCTTTCTGACTTCTTTGCCCTTAATCCTTGCAGGATTTGTAGCCTGAAGCTCTCCTCAGTCCACTTAATAGACACACCTCAACCTTTCCAAACTGTGTCCCTTGGCCATGTAAAGGCTTTCCTAGGAAAGCATGTGTCACTCAATCTTCCCAGGAGTGGCTGCCCCACTTATCAGGCATGCCAGAACCAGCCTCTCACAAGGACTGTGAGAGCCAATTCTTCAAGGCAGCTTTCCTACAATGGCTACGCCCAGCCTGCAGCTGAACAACAAGTACTTCACTCCATCTGGTGGCGCAGTCCCGGCCCCTGGGTGCTGCTCAAAATCAATGGCTCCCTCTCCCAAGCTCTCACAGGGTAATTCAACCAAGTGCCCATGTCCGAAAAAAAACCACAGGGCAGGCCGTTTCTTTCTGTAAACTGTAACCACCACCACACTGCACTAGCCAGCCTCTGTTGGCATACAATAAATACTTGCTCTTGTGTGGCTTGTCTAATGCTTCCATCATCCTCTTGGGGTCCTGAAATCTCCCACTGCCTCCCTATGCCCCTGAAAGAGTGTTTCTACACAGATCCCACAAGCCACAGGTATCTTGAGTCTTTTTTCCCCAATCTCCCCAGGCACAGCTGCAAAGAAGCTGTCTTTAGTCCCACATTTTCCTCTTGGCTTTTAATTGTTTTTGAAGATTCCATATCAAGAGTGGAATTGCTGAATTATATAGTAAATTTAACTTTTTCAGGAACTGCCAAACTGTTTTCCATAAGAGCTGCACCAAAATTTTACATTTCCACCAGCAAATTATGAAGGTTCCAATTTCTCCACATCCTCAACAACATATTACTTTATGGTTTTTAAAATTATTCTTGAGCTCTGATCCTACTGGCTTGGAGAAGGGTAAGCCAAGCCTCAGACAACCCTGCTCTGGGAAATCCTGAAAGGAAGACTGCAAGCTGTAGATTCCTCTCCCCCAACTGCAAGCAAAAGATGTGGCTTTTTGAGTCTGCAGCTGGCAGGGCTGACACTTAAAATATGCCCAGCTCTCACCTGGCTAGCTCTTAACCCACCCCCAGGATAGTTTGGCCCACTGTATATGAACTGCCCCTGGCCTAGGAGGGTCGCCTGAAGACCCTTTCCACAGCCCCACCTCACCTTGGATTAGAGAAAAAAAAAAAAAAGATGGTCCTTAGAGTCCCCCTAGACTGTGTAGCCCCACAAGTCAGCTTGGGGAGACTGTGCATGGGAAAGACTATAGGAGAAATTAGTAGCCCATTTAAACAGTCATGAAGGGGTGTGTTGAGCTCCACATCCCAGGGAGTTAGGATTTGATTTCAGCCTGCCAATTTTAGTTTCCAAATGATATTAAATACCTACCAAGTGTATCAGCAAAAACACAAGCTGCCACATCACTGACCCCAGAGCCCTTGAAATTGATATCATTATGCCCATTTGAGTATACAAACTTCCTTAAATCCCTTCTAAGCAGACTAACTATACAGCAAGCAGCTGCTTTGCTATGGCAGTTCCTAGAAGAGTTAGGGTAAACACCACAACTTCAGGCCTCTGAACTTGATATTGGCCCCTCAGATTAGGCATATAAATGGTCCCAGTAGTCTGCTGAGTGATAAACAGAACAAAAAGTAGCCACTTCGCATCAGCAGGCCCTGGACTTTTGAATTAATGCAATCATTTAAAAAGACACAAAAGAAGAGACCAAAAGCAGAGCAATCTCTCTTTGAGAGATATGGGACTACATAAAGTGTACAAACACATCAATCATTAAGATCCCAGAAGGAGGAGAAAAGAGTCCTAAAAGCATGAAAGTTCTACTTTAAGACATCATTGTGGAGAATTTCACAAGCTTTGTGAGATACCCAGAAATATACTAGATAGTACCAGAGCTCCAAGACAATTCAACTCAAACAAAGCATCTTGTATTTTATTTTTTTCTGTTTTGTTTTTGTTTTCTGAATTAAATCAAAACTGTGTGCATTTAGAGGGTAAAATGTATTGATCTGATATACAATGTGAAACGCTTACATTGTACTGATTAACATAACTATCACCTCACTTACTTATTTGTTGTGGTAAGACATTTATATTCTACTTTTAATAGTTTTGAAATGTACCATTGCATTGTACGCAACAGGTGAGGTCCTGCCAATTATGGTATATGTATGCCATGGAATACTATGCAGCCATAAAAAAGATGAAATCTTTGCATCATTTACATTTACATGGAAGGAACTGAAACATATTCTTTTTAGTAAAGTATCTCAAGAATGGAAATAAAAAGTATCCAATGTAATTGATACTACTATGAAACCAATATATGATCACCTACACATTCATATGAATGATAAAACACAACTATAGTCCAGAAAGAAGGAAGGAAGATTAGGGGGAGGGTAGAGATGGAGAGAAGAGGGAGGGTATTTAGACAAAGACCGAACAGAGCATCTTTTAGACACATTGTCATTAACTTGTCCAAAATCAAAATGAAAAATAAAATTCTGAAATCATCCAGGAGTAACCAGTATCTTACCTGCAAGGAAAAAAAAATATAAGGGTGACCACAGACATTCCAGCAGGAACTTTACAAGCCAGAAGAGAGTGGTCACCTGTCTTTGATATTCTTAAACATAGCAATTTGATTCTGCATCCTGCTGAACAAAGAGTCATATTTGACCAAAAATCACATTATAACAAAGACATCTGTACCAGAGTGTTTACTGCAGCCCAATTCATGATTGCTAAATCATGGAAGAAACCCAACTGCCCATCGACCCATGAATGGATTAATAAATTGTGGTATATGTACACCACGGAATATTATGCAGCCTGAAAGAAAGATGGAGACTTTACCTCTTTCATGTTTACATGGATGGAGCTAGAAAATATTCTTTTTAGCAAACTATCTCAAGAATGGAAGAAAAAGTGTCCAATGTACTCAGCCCTACTATGAAACTAATTTATAGCTTTCAGCTATAACCCAATTATAGCCTAAGAATATGGGGAAGGGGGAAAGGGAGAAGAGGGAAGGGGGAGGATAGGTGGAGGGAGGGTAATTGGTGAGACCACACCTATGGTGCATCTTACAAGGGTACATGTGAAACTTACTAAATGTAGAATATAAATGTTTTAACACAATAACTAAGAAAAAGCCAGAAACGCTATGTTAACCAGTGAGATGAAAATGTTTCCAATTGTATATAAAACCAGCACATGGTACCCCATGATTTCATTAATCTACACAGCTATTATTTAATAAAAATAAATAAATAAGTAAATAAATCAACTAGTTTACTGAGAGGCAAACAAAGAGGAAATCTGCCACAATAAGGCCAGATCTGACTACAAGCAGACCCACCACAATGGACCACCAGAAAAGATACCCGTAAACTAAAGGACAAAGCCTAAATTCCACAATGGACCACGTACAAACTAGACAACAGGCCTACACAAAACAAGAACAAACCTCCACCATACTTATCAACTCTCTAAATAAATATAAGTGGCTTTAATTCCCCAATGAAGAGGCACAGGCTGGCTAAATGGATAAAAGGCACAAGCCAAATATATGCCGTATTCAAGAAACATACCTAACCTCCAAGGACAAAATGATACTTCAGGTTGAAGCGTTGGAAGATAATATTCCAGACAAATGGAAATCAGAAGAAAGAACTGCAATCCTATTTGCAGATACACTGTGGCTCAGTGAGTAGGGCGCCGGCCCCATATGCCGAGGGTGGCGGGTTCAAACCCAGCCCCAGCCAAACTGCAACAAAAAATAAAATAACCAGGTGTTGTGGCGGGTGCCTGTAGTCCCAGCTGCTCGGGAGGCTGAGGCAAGAGAATCGTGTAAGCCCAAGAGTTGGAGGTTGCTGTGAGCCGTGTGACGTCATGGCACTCTACCTGAGGGCAGTACAGTGAGACTCTGTCTCTACCAAAAAAAAAAGAAAAAGAAAAAAGAAATGAGGGTAAAGAAGGACACATGTAGATACTATATACTTGTCAAGGAACCAATACAAAAGGACACTTCAATTCTAAGTATCTATGCATTCAACTTAAATGCTCCCAGATACATAAAATGAACCATAACCAGTCCGAACAATATAATATCCTGCAACAACATAATAGCTAGGGACTTCAACACCCCACTGGAAGAACTGGACAGATCCTCCAAGAAGAAACTAAACAAAAAATGATAGACTTAAATAAATGTCAAACACATACAGAACAAATATATCAGAACATCCCACATCCATAATATTGAGTATATATTCTTCTTATTAGCTCAAATATTGCTCTCAAAAATTAATCATATCCTAGGACACAAAATATCAGTAAATTTAAAAAAGCAGAAAATATATCTCATATCTTTTCAGAATCATGTAATAAAAGTAAAATTCAACTCCAACAAAAAGCTTGAGACCCAAACAAGGACGCTAAACAACATTGTGCTGAATTAGAGTTGGGTCAAAGATGAGATGAAGAAGAAAATTATTATATTCCTCAAACAAAACAACATTAAAGCTGCAAGCTGTCAAAAGCTGTGGGATACTGGAAAGGCAATCCTATAAGGGAAATTCATTGCATTAAAAGACAAAATTTAAAAAACAGAAAGAGCAGAAAGTAACAACCCAATGAATAAATTCAAGAAATTTAAAAAAGAACAATACAGTCTCAAACGTAGCAGAAAAAAGAAATAAACATTATATCAGAATTAAATGAATTTGATAACCTAAGAATTCAGAAGAGAAGTGAAACAAAAGGTTGGTAAATTGAAAAGTTCAATAGAATTGACAAACTCTTGTCTAGATTAATCAGAAACAGAAAATATCTCTAATAACCTTAATAACAAATCAAAAAGACCAAATAACAACAGATACCACACAGATACAAAACATCATCACTGATTACTACAAAAAACTCTATGCCCAGAAATTTGAAAACATGGAGGAAATTAACCAATATCTGGAATCATACCACCTCCATAAACTCAACCATAAAGAATTAGAACTCTTCAACAGACCAGTATTAAGCACCAAAATTACAACAATAAAAAAATGCCAAAAAAAATCACTGGACCAGATAGTTTTACAACAGAATTCTACCAAACTTTCAAAGAAGTCATACCTATATTGCAGAACCTATTCCAAAACATTGAGAAGGAAGATAACCTAGCCAAATCTTTCTACAAAAGCAATATCACACTGATATGAAAACCAAGAAAGGATCCAACAATAAAATAAATCTAAAGACTAATAGAATTAATATTAACACAAAATATTCTACAAAATCCTAGCGAAGAGAATGCAATAACACATTTTAAAAAGACTGTACAACACAATCAGGTGGGCTTTGTCTCAGGGATAAAGCAATTATTCAGTATACATAAATTCAAACATGTAATTCACTGCATGAATAGAAGCACAAAGTAGACGATATGATATCCTTAATAGATGCAGAAAAAGCATTCAACAAAATTCAGCATCCTTTTCTGACAAGAAAACTTACATTAGGCATAGGTGGGACACATTTCTTAAACTAGTAGAAATTCATTTCTTAAACTGATAGAAACAATCTACAACAAACTCACACCCAATATCATACAGAATGGAGTAAGACTGAAAGTATTTCCACTTAGAACTAAAACCACACAAGGATGTCGACTATCACTCCTACACAACACAGTGCTAAAAGTTCTAGCCAATGGAATTAGGCAAGAGAAGGATATGAAGTGTATTGAAAAGGTGACAGAGAGGGTCCCCTTGACAATGTGGAGAAAGTGGACCAATAACTGGAATCACACTATCCTCCTGGACGTAAGGAAGAAATAGATCTCTTGAATAGACCAATATCAAGCACAGAAATTAGAGAAACAACGAAAAAGCTACAAATAACAACAAAAAAAGGCCTGGACCATTGGCTTCACACCAGAATTCTATAGAATCTTCAAAGAAGAGCTTGTATCTGTATTGCAGAATATGTTCCAAAGCATTGAAAAGGGAGGTACTTTCACCAACACGTTCAATTAACCAAACATGACCCTGATACCTAAACTAGGAAAGGACCTAACTAAAAAGGATAACTATAGACCAATTTCACTAATACTGATTGCAAAAATACTCAATTAGAATCTTAGCTAATGGATTGCAGCTATACGCTAAAACAATTACAGATCACAATCAAGTTGGCATCATCCCAGGGATGCAAGGCTGGTTTAATATATGCAAATCCATAAATGTAATTCCTTATATCAATAGAAGCTAAAAAATACCATATGATCCTCTCAATAGATACAGAAAAATCACTTGATAAAATTCTGAATCCTTTTTTAAAAAGAATATTTAAGAAAACAGGTAGAGGTGGCACATTTCTTTGAAATTCAAGCCATCTACAACAAAACCACAGATAGTATCATGTGGTGGAGTAAAACTGGAAATATATTCCACTTGGAGAAGGAACCAGCCCTCTATCATCACTACTATTCAACATAGTACTGGAAGTTCTGGCCAATGTAATCAAGCAAAAGAAGGATATAAATGGCATCCACACAGGGGTAGAGGAGGTCAAACACTCTTTGCCAATGGTACGATCTTATACTCAGAAAATCAAAGAGACTCAACCACAGGACTAGGAGTCTTAGGAATATAAGACTCAACTATAAGACTCTAAGAAATGCAGTAATGTCTCAGGATATAAAATCAATGTCCACAAATCAGTAGCCTTGGTATGTGATAGTAACAACCAACTTGAGAAGCAAATCACAGACAGAATTCCCTACACATTAGCTTCATATAAAATGAAATACCTAGAAATGTAATCCAAATTAATCAACCAAAAAAGAGCAAACTATCCCTTTTATCACTGGGAAAGAGACATGAACAGAACCTTGTCTAAGGAAGACAAATTAATGGCTAAAAATAATATGATAAAATCCTGATCATCCCTAATCATCAGAGAAATGCAAATCAAAACTATCCTGAGGTATGACCTAACCCAGTGAGAATAGCCCACATCACAGTATCCTAAAGCTGCAGATGCTGCAGCTCATGTAGAGAGAGGGGAACACTTTGACACTGTTGGGATTACAAACTAATATGGCCTCTATGGAAAGAAGTATGGGGAAATTCAGAAAACTCCCAGTTGATCCCACAATCCCAATACTAGGCATCTACCCTGAAGAAAAAAAAAATCATTTTATCATAAAGACATTTGCACTAGATGATCACAGCTCAATTTACAATTGCCAAGATGTAGAAACAATCTAAACGATCACCAACCCAGTAATGGATAAATAAACAGTGGTATATGTCATAGAACACTATTAAGCCATAAAAAAACGGAGACTTTACATTTTTTATATTAACCTGGATGGAGCTGAAGCACATTCCTCTTAGTAAAGTATCACAAGAATGAAAAAGCAAGTATCCAATGTATACATTAGATATAATACATGCCCACATAAGAGAAAACCTTTTTCAATTCAAGTTATGGGGAGTGGGAATGAGGAAGGGGGAGAGGAGAGGAAGAAGAGGTATTTGTGTGTCACTTAATGAACACAATGTAAGGGTATATGGCACACATCTTGAGTGCATGAAACAACTACAAGAGGAACTCTACTGAAAAAAGTAAACATTGTAACCCAGTTGTTTGTACCCTCACATTAACCTAAAATAAAATAATAACATTTTTATAAAGATAATTACCTTTTACAAAAAAAATAGTGAGTAAAGTGGGTACTGTTTTATACTTTTGCAAATCTCTTCAATGTCTCACTTAATAAAAGCCAGCTGGATTTTTTTTATCTGTTTCTGCTTTCAGATCTGATGCAAATTGTTATTTTGGTTGAAATTTATGCAGAAAATTCCAATCTCACATAGATATGGAACTAAAAGTGGAGTATTTTACTATCTTTCAAAAAATTGTGGTTATTCTTTATGCTACACCAAAATTCCACAAGTGATAATTTCTTTTTTCTTTTTTTTTTAGTAAAATGGTTATTTTATATTTTCCCTTTTTTGCTTAAAAATAGTAAGGAGGTACTAATGTTTTTGTTACTTGCATACCTTGTATAATGTTTAAGTTGGGGCTTTTGGTTTTCCCCTCACTAAAATAGTGCTAATTTCTTAAAGGTTAGTTACAATGTGGAATCCAAAATCTTATCAACATTTTAATACAACAACTGAAAATTAGTTGATCTGTCTTGCACTTTGCCTCACATATTTTGACACTCTGTTGTTAAGCACACACATGTTAGGGATTTTTATGCATTCTTCTTTCTTTTTTTAGTTATTTTGAGACACAGTCTCACTATGCCGCCCTCACTGGAGTGCCATGGCATCACAGCCTATAGCAACCTCCAACTCTTGGGCTTAAGTAATTCTCTTGCTTCAGGCTTCCAAGTAGCTGGAACTACGGGTTCCCACCACAATGCCAAGCTATTTTTTGGTTGTAGTTGTCACTGTTGTTTGTCAAGCCCAGCCAGGGCTCAAACCTGCCACCTTCAGTGTATATAGCTGGCACCCTAGTCACTGAGCTACAGGCGCCAAACCCATTCTTAGTTATTTCATGCCCCTTTTATCCCTAATAATTTTGTTGGCTCTGAAGTCTGCTATCTGAAATTAATATAACTATTCCTGGTTCCTTTTGATTAGTGTAAGTATGGTATATTTTTCTTCATCCCTAATTTTCCTTGTATTTTATTTATTTATTTTTATTTATTAATTTATTTTTTTATTAAACCATAGCTGTGTACATTGATATGATCATGGGGCATCATTCACTAGCTTCACAGACCATTTACCAAGATTCACATATATCCTTGTAAGATGCACCACTAGTGTAATGCCACCAATCACCTTCCTCTACCAACCTCCACCCTCCCTCCCCTCCCTTTCCCAATTCCCCCTATTCTTAGGTTGTAACTGGGTTATAGCTTTCATGTGAAAACCCAAAATTAGTTTCATAGTAGGGACGAGTACATTGGGTACTTTTTCTTCCAATCTTGAGAACTTTACTAAGAAGAATATGTTCCAGCTCCATCCATGTATACATGAAAGAGGTAAAGTCTCCATCTTTCTTTAAGGCTGCATAAAATTCCATGGCGTACATATACCACAATTTATTAATCCATTCGTGGATCAATGGGCACTTGGGCTTTTTCCATGACTTAGAAATTATGAATTGGGCTGCAATAAACATTCTGGGACAAATATCTTTGTTATGATGTGATTTTTGGCCTTCTGGGTATATGCCAAGTAGAGGGATTACAGGATTGAATGGCAGATCTATTTTTTGATCTCTAAGTATTCTCCATATCTCTTTCCAAAAGGAATGTATTCATTTGCATTCCAACCAGCAGTGCAGAAGTGTTCCCTATTCTCCACATTCGCGCCAACATCTCTGGTCTTGGGATTTTGTGATATAGGCTAGTCTCACTGGAGTTAGATGGTATCTCAAAGTGGTTTTGATTTGCATTTCTCTGATGATTAAAGATGATGAACACTTTTTCATATGTCTGAAGGCCGTGTGCCTGTCTTCTTCAGATTAGTTTCTCTTCAAATCCCATGCCCAGCCTGCGATGGAATCCCTTTTTCTATTCTTGCTAATGCGTTTGAGTTCTCTGTGGATTCTGGTTATTAAACCTTTGTCGGAGACATAAGCTGCAAATATCTTCTCCCATTCTGAGGGCTGTTTCCTTGCTTTACTTACTGTGTTCTTGGCTGTGCAGAAGCTTTTTAGTTTGATCAAGTCCCAGTGGTGTATTTTTGAAGCTGCTTCAATTGCCGGGGGGGGGGTCCTCCTCATAAAATACTCGCCCAGACAAATTTCTTCAAGAGTTTTCCCTGCACTCTCCTCTAGTATTTTTATAGTTTCGTGTCTTAAATTTAAATCTTTGATCCAGTGAGAGTCTATCTTAGTTAATGGTGAAAGGTGTGGGTCCAGTTTCAGTCTTCTACAGGTTGCCAGGCAGTTCACCCAGCACCATTTGTTAAATAGGGAATTTTTTCCCCACTGAATGTTTTTAATTGGCTTGTCAAAGATTAAATAACGGTAAGTAGCTGGATTCATCTCTTGGTTCTCTATTCTGTTCCAGACATCTACTACTCTGTTTTTGTGCTAATATCATACTGTTTTGATCACTATCGATCTTTAGTATAGTCTGAGGTCTGGTAGCATAATTCCTCCTGCTTTGTTTTTATTTCTGAGTAATGTCTTGGCTATTTGAGGTATTTTTCTGATTCCATAAAAAATGAAGTATTGTTTTTTCAAGATCTTTAAAGTATGACAGTGGAGCTTTAATAGGGATTGCACTGAAATTATATATTGCGGGGGTGGCGACTGTGGCTCAGTGAGTAGGGCGCCGGCCCCATATGCCGAGGGTGGCGGGTTCAAACCCAGCCCCGGCCAAACTGCAACAACAACAACAAAAAAAATAGCCGGGCGTTGTGGCGGGCGCCTGTAGTCCCAGCTGCTCGGGGGGCTGAGGCAAGAGAATCGTGTAAGCCCAAGAGTTGGGGGTTGCTGTGAGCCGTGTGACGCCACGGTACTCCACCCGAGGGCAGTACAGTGAGACTCTGTCTCTACAAAAAAAAGAAAAAGAAAAGAAATTATATATTGCTTTGTGTAGTACGGACATTTTAACAATGTTGATTCTTCCCAGCCATGAGCATGGTATGTTTTTCCATTTGTTAATATTTTCAGCTATTTCTTTTCTTAGAGTTTCATAGTTCTCTTCATAGAGATCTTTCACATCCTTTGTTAGATAAATTCCCAAATATTTCATCTTCTTTGGCACTACTGTGAATGGGATGGAGTCCTTAACTGTTTTTTCAACTTTCCTATTGTTGATATATATAAAAGCTACCGATTTATGAATGTTGATTTTGTAACCTGAGACGCCACTGTATTCCTTGATCACTTATAAGACTTTTATAGTAGAGTCACTAGTGTTTTCCAGATATACTATCATATCATCTGTGAAGACCAAAAGTTTGATCTCTTCTGACCCTACATGGATACCCTTGATCGCCTTTTCTTCCATAATTGCAGTGGCTAAAACTTCCATTACAATGTTAAAAAGCAATGGAGACAATGGGCAGCCTTGTCTGGTTCTTGATCTGAGTGGAAATGATTCCAATTTAACTCCATTCAATATGATATTGGCTGTGGGTTTGCTGTAGATGGTCTCTATCAGTTTAAGAAATGTCCCTTCTATACCGATTTTCTTAAGTGTTCTGATCATGAAGGGATGCTGGATATTATCAAAAGCTTTTTCTGCATCGATTGAGAGAATCATATGGTCTTTGTTTTTTAATTTGTTTATGTGCTGAATTACACTTATAGATTTACGTATATTGAACCAGCCTTGAGACCCTGGGATAAAACCGACTTGGTCATGATGTATAATTTGTTTGATGTGTTGCTGGATTCTGTTTTTTAGGATCTTGTTGAATGTTTTTGCATCTATATTCATTAGTGATATCAGTCTATAATATTCTTTTCTTGTTGGGTCTTTTCCTGGTTTGGGGATCAGGGTGATGTTTGTTTCACAGAACGTGTTGGGTAGTCTTCCTTCTTTTTCTACCTTTTGGAACAGGTTGTGTAATATAGGTACTAATTCCTCTTTAAAGTTTTGGTGGAATTCTGACGTGAAACCATCTGGCCCCTGGCTTTTCTTTCTAAGGAGGTTGTGTATGGTTGATGCTATTTCCGAACTTGATATGGGCCTGTTCAACATTTCCACTTGATTCTGCCTAAGTCTTGGAAGGCGACGTGCTTCTAAGTATCGGTCAATTTCCTTCAGATTTTCATATTTCTGAGAATAAAGTTTCTTGTAAAATTCATTAAGGATTTTTTTGATTTCTGATGGGTCTGTTGTTATTTCATCTTTGTTGTTTCTGATGAGATTAGAGATTTTACTTTTTTTTTCCTGATTAGGTTAGCCAAAGGTTTGTCTATTTTATTGACCTTTTTGAAAAACCAGCTTTTTGATTTATTGATCTGTTGTATTATTCTGTTTTCAATTTCGTTTTATTCTGCTATATTTTTGGTTATTTGTTTTCTACTACTGGGTTTGGGGTTGGAATGTTCATCCTTTTCAAGTTGCTTGAGATGTCCCTTTACGTTGTTAACTTCCTCTCTTTCCATTCTCTTGAGGAAGGCTTGCAGTGCTATAAATTTCCCTCTTAGAACTGCCTTTGCGGTGTCCCAGAGGTTCTGGTAGTTCGTGTCTTCATTGTTGTTTTGTTCCAAAAAATTGGCGATTTCTTTCTTAATATCATCTCTGACCCAGCTATCATTCAGCATACGGTTATTTAACTTCCATGTTTTTGTATGAGTATGCAGATTCCTGTTGTTACTCAGCTCAAGTTTTATTCCATGGTGGTCCGAGAAGATGCATGGAATAATTTCTATTCCTTTAAATTTACTGAGGTTAGACTTGTGACCTAAGATGTGATCAATTTTGGAGTAAGTTCCATGGGCTGATGAGAAGTATGTGTATTCAGTTTTGTTGGGATGAAATGTTCTGTCTATGTCTGCTAAATCCAAATGTTGGATGGTTAGGTTTAAATCTAGATTTCTTTGCTCAGCTTCTTGTTGGAGGATTGATCCAACACTGCCAAAGGAGTGTTGAAATCGCCGACGATTATGGAGCTGGAGGAAATCAAATTGCTCATGTCTGTTAGAGTTTCTCTTATAAATTGAGGTGTATTCTGCTTGGGTGAATACATATTAATAATTGAGATCTCACCATATTGAGTATTACCCTTAACAAATATGAAGTGACCATTCTTGTCCTTCCTTACTTTTGTTGGTTTAAAGCCTATTGTATCTGCAAATAAAATTGCAACACCTGTTTTTTTCTGATTACCATTTGCCTGCAATATGGATGACCATCCTTTCACACTGAGTCTACATTTGTCTTTGAAGTTAAGATGTGACTCTTGTATGCAACAAATATCTTGCCTGAGTTTTTGTATCCAGTCAGCTAACCTACGCCTCTTTAGAGGACAGTTTAAGCCGTTCACATTAATGGAGAATATTGATAAGTCTGGTGAAGTTTTGAGTATCAAGTTTTTCAAAGTCCAGTGGGCATTTTTAATCCTTTCACCAGTGTGGAAATTGGAGTTTGATCCGAAGTTTCTGAGTGAGTTTTCTTTTGTGGTATAGGATTGGGTTGGTCATTATGGAGGATAGGTCTGAGAATATCCTGAAGAGCCTGTTTGGTTATGGCAAATTTCTTCAACTTATGAATGTCATTAAAGTATTTAATTTCTCCATCATAAATGAAACTCAGTTTAGCTGGATACAAGATCTGGGGTTGAAAGTTATTTTGCTTTAGGATATTAAAAGTCGGTGACCACCCTCTTCTGGCTTGAAAAGTTTCAGCAGAGAGATCTGCAGTCATTCTAATATTCTTCCCTTTGAAAGTAATGGTTTTCTTTCTCCTGGCAGCTTTGAAAATTTTCTCCTTCATATTACTTTAGTTAGGTTAATTTTGATATGCCTGGGGGATGTCTTATTGGGGTTGAGTCATGCTGGGGCTCCGAAGCTGTCCGCTATCTGAATTTCAGAATCTCTAGGCATGTCTGCAAAATTCTCTTTCATAATTTCATGCAGAAGGGCCTCTGTGCCCAGCGAGGCCACTTCATCTGTTTCTGGAACTCCAATGATTCAGATATTGACCTTCTTCGAATTATCCCAGAGCTCTCGGAGAGAATGATCCATTTTTGCTCTCCATTTCTCTTCCTCTTTGAGAGTTTGGGAGCATTCAAAAGCTTTATCTTCAATGTCATAAATCCTTTCTTCTGCTTGCTCCATTCTGTTGCTGAGGGATTCTACTGTATTTTTATTATCTTTGAGGGCTGCAAATGCTTGCTTCAGTGTGTCTAAGTCTTTGGTGGTTTTGTCTTTAAATTCATTAAATTCTTGAGACAACTTTTGATTATCTCCTCGAATTCCTAATTCCACTTTGTTAATCTTGTCTGCAATCCAAATTCTGAATTCAATTTCTGACATCTCAGCCAGTTGTTTATGAATGGGATCTTCAATTACATCTGCCATATCTTTCCTTGGGGGGGGGGTTGATCTATTCTGGTTATTCATGTTACCAGAGTTTTTCCGCTGATTCCGCCCCATGGTTGTTTTACTCCCTTTGATTTTTTTCCCCTGGGTCTTTGTTGAGGGCCTGTACAGTGTTGTGGCCTGAGAAACTGGGGCCCTGTCTGGTGTGGTGGGCCTAAGTGGTTCTGTCCTGTTTTCAGCTGGTTTCTGTTCCACTCTTATGAAACAGATACTCTGGATTGAAGTCTCAGCTGTGGAGGAGTATCAGCAATTAAGTCACCCCTCCCCACACCGGCAAACACTTGGAAAAGAAAAATCAAACCTTCCTACCACCGTGCACCCAGGGCACCATCTGATTTGTCCTCAGGCAATTGGTTCAGTTCAAAAGGTCCAAATCAATTGTCTCAGTCTGCACCTGTCTCAGGTGAGAGAGTTTAAGAGGCCTCTGGGAAGTGGATCACAGGGGTCTGGTGACTACTCTGGTGTGGCTTGCTCCAGTGCTGCGTGGAGTCAGGAGGAGCCACCCAGCCAATAGATCAGTCTATGAAGGTTGATGCCTCCTTCCCCACCTTGCACCACTGTCACACCCAGTCACTGATAGCCCTGCAGTTGGCTGACCCAGTTGCCTGTAGTGAATCGGTACCCCAGGAGTTTGCACCTGCCTGAATCACAAGGAAGTCTGCCAGGCCACTGCACACTGCCTCTCTCTAGCAGGAGGAGGTGAGGCCTGACAACCTCGGGCGCTTGATGAAGGTTGGGGGGTTTTCACTCAGGTCCAGTCTCTCCCCTGATTAATGTTACTGACAGAACAGAGCAGAACAACTTTGCGGTTCCCCTGCAGAAGAGAAGCTGAATTGAGTTCCCAATCAGCTTGTCTTTGCTCTTGTATTGTCTATAGGCTGACAATCCCCTGAGGGCCAGGTGCGTCTTAGGTTCAGTAAAGCGGACCTCTGGGTCAGCCCTGCCCTGGGAGTTTCCCCAGTTTTTACAAAAAAAAAATAGTTGCCTCAGGCAAATCCTATACTCAGAGTTTCTGGTTGTCCAGGGAGACAGGGGGTGTGGCTTCAGAATATTCGGTAGTGAGCCGTATTGCTAGCAAAAGAGGGCTGCTGTTTTATGCCTCAGGCAACCACTGCTCCGGTGCAGCTCCCTTCCAGCCAACCGTCCTCTCTCCGCTCCAGTACCCCAGAGTCTGCACCAACCGGCTGCAGCCCAGCACTGTCTACCCACCTTGAGCAATTGCCCAAGAGTCTGGACTCCTGGGGGACAGGCCTCCAGACCTTGGAGCGAGACCAGAGGGGAGCGCGGTGAGCGCTGGGAGCCTGGAGTTGCAGGCAGAGAACACACACAGTTTTACACAGTTTTATGCCTGGCCATATTGTCGCCAAAAGATGGCTGTTGCACTGTGCCTCAGGGAACTGCCACTCCGGTGTGGTCCCCTCTCCGCCGACCATCCTCTCCTCACTCCCGTGCCCCGTAGCCGGCGCCGACCAGCTGCAGTAGAGGCCCCGTCCACACCTCTCGAGAAATCACCCAATACTCTGAACTCCTGGGGGACTGGCCTCCAGACCTCAGTGTGAGTGAAGGGGAGCGCTGGGAGCTCAGAATTCCAGGTAGAGACTATATACAGTTTATACAGTTTTATGCCTGGCAGGACGACGCCGTGGCACCCTAGTAGGGGAGGTTGGTCCAGTTTTTAGAGCGTCTCTCCCATGGAGTGTAGTGGGAGGACCTTTGAACTCTGCCTGATTGTTTGTGGGGCACTCTGAGCCGTTCTCATGGGGGAGGGGACTCCCGTCCGCTTGGTAATGGATTTTGTACCTTTTGTTTGTATCCTTGTGGTCGCAGCTCGCCTCAGCGGGGTTGACGTGCGTTCTTCAACCTTCTCTCTTAGTGCAGCTCAAATCCACCAGGTTACTTGCTGAATTTTTGTCCTTTAACTCTCCTACTGGACGGGATCCTCTGTGGAAAGCTGGCTTCAGTCAGCCATCTTGTCTCCTCCCCCTCCATCATCCCTGCTTTTAATCTATATATTCCTTCATATTTAAAGTGAGTTTCTTGTAAACAACATATCATTGAGTTTTCTTTTTTCATCCACTTTGACAATCTCTTTGTCTTTTATTTGGTGTATTTAGACTGCTGACAATTAAGGTGATTATTTATATAATCCAATTAACAGCTATCATATCTACCATATAATACACATATATGTTACTGTATTCTACTTAATGTCCTTGTTCTTTGTTGCAGTAAGAATACTTGACTTCCATTTTCTTCTACCGTTGGTGACTTTTAGTAAGTATTGTACACAATTCCATCTTCCCTTTTTTCTTAGCATCAATAATATACTTCTTTTGGGCGACGCCTGTGGCTCAAAGGAGTCAGGCGCTGGCCCCATATGCCAGAGGTGGCATTTTCAAACCCAGCCCCAGCCAAAAAAAAAAAAAACTTCAAAAAATATTAATAATAATAATATACTTCTTTTTTTTTTTTTTACTTTTTTTAGTATTGGCTTAGAGTTTGCTATGTACATTTATAATTAATGCAAGTCCACTTTCAAATAACACTATATTATTTCACAGGTAGTGCAAGTACCTTACAATAAAAAAGTATCCCTAATTCCTCCTTCTCATTCATTTTATCATTGCTGTCATTCATTTAACTTACATATAAGCTATAATCATCAATAAAACTTTTGATATTATGATGTTGAACAAACTATTATCTGTTATGACAATTAAAAATAATAAAAACATATATCTTAAAATTTTACCTTCACTTATTTCCTTCTCCAATGCTCCCCTTTTCTGTATTGACCTATATAATTTTCCTTCTCTCTGGATAACTTCTTTCAACATTCCTTGTAAGGCAGGGCTACAGGCAACAAATTCCAAATTTTTGTTTGTCTGAGACAGTATTTTTCTATCAATTATTTTTTATAGAGATGAAGTCACACTATGTGGCCCAGGCTGTAATTCAGTAGTTATTCACCGGTGTAATCATGGCACACTTCAGCCTTGAATTCCCAGGCTCAAGTGATCTCCAGCCTCGGCCTCCCAAGTAGGTGTGACTACTGGATCATGCCACTGTGCCTGGTTCTTCTTCACTATTGAAGGATGATTTCTATGGGTACAGAATACTAGGTTTGTAGAGTATTTCTCTCAAACCTTATATGTTTAATTCTACTCACTTCCTACCTGCACTGTTTCTCAGAAGTCATATTTAATTCTTAACTTTGCTTGAGTAAGATGCAGTTTTACTCTGACTTTGTTTCTGAGACAGGGTCTAACTCTGTCATCCAGCCTAGAGTTCAGTGAACTTTGAGACGGAAAGGGCAAGTTTCCCATGTTCACTATAGCTTAGTGCTATGAGCAGGATCTCAAAGTCACTTTGCTCTTTGGAAAGCTCCAGTGAGGAAGATTGGAAGTCCAACCAGCTGGCATGTGGTAAAATACTTTACTTACCACTGAAAGCACATGAAGTTAGAATAAGATTAAGTTAGTAAAGCTAGGGCATACATGACACAGCTGTTCTGGTCACTTTAGGTCCTGCCTGACGTTCATCCCCTGCCTCCCATTCTTACTGTTTTGTAAATTTATCTCCCATACTAGAGATGCTTATCTTGAGTAGTTTAGGTAGACATATTTAGGAGATTAACTTTTGAATTGGAATGCTGCAATAGTCGCTGAATAAGGCTGATTATTATTTAAAATAAGGGTCAATGTGGTCTTTGCTTTGAACTTTTGTATAAAACTGTAATTTTGGAAATGGTATAACAGAACAGTCATGGAGAAGCCACTCTCACCATTACCCAGAATCCCAGCCTTCTGACAAATAAAGTTTGATGGACTATGCCTTTTCTTTGACAGTGCTAGGTGGCCAGACCCTCTTTGTCCAGTAACCCGAATCTGACTCCCAGATTTCCTCTCTGTGAGCTCCAGTTGAGCAAATAATGAAAACTCATTCTATCCAGATTTAAAATTGATAAGAAAACTTTTGTGGGTGACTAGTCTTTGGAGCAACTCTGGCATTGGCATATTTTTTAGTACTTTATAGTGTATGAATATTCATATTGTTTGCTTCCATTTCCTCTAAGAACTAGCTTTTATTGTTGTTGATATTATTGCTTATTCTTGTTTTTTCAGTCATCTTTCTGTGTGATTTTGTCTAAAGAGGGTTAGCATAGGGTGGAACTCCTCATGAGTCCAAAGTTCAAACAGATCCTGCATACTAACAAGTTAACGCAGTTTTAACTAGTCTGATGTCTTTTAAGACAAACGTTGTTGCAGGTCTCTGAAACAAAAACTGAATGAGAGCTCCCTCTTACACAAAAGGTTTTTGTGCCTTTCAGTTTGTTTGCCTTGTGGCTGAGTAGGAATGTTCTCCTCAGTCTCCACTGTCCATGAGATGTGTTTTCTTGGAAACATACCAAGCAGCTCATGTGAAAAGACTGGGAGTTCATGTCATGTAAGATTCTAAGCAGCACACTGCTTGTACCAAACGTGACAAACTCTAGGGGAAGTCTTTATGTTAAAATGTCCTATCTTGTCTATTTCTGAGAATTAATTTTTTAGAATCTTGAAAATGGCTTTTTTTCTGAAGAAGCCTTGGGCCTTCTTTGTGCCTGCTTCAGGTTAACCTAGGAAAATTATCACCTGGCTTTATAAAGAGGGATTAGATAGAATCACTTTTGGAATAAATATGCCATTGTGATTAATGGCCCAAAGATGGATCCTTGAAATTAAAAGACTTGAAATTTTATTTAAAAATTTTAAAGATCTCTTATTTGAAATAATTTCTTTATTTGCATTAATAGAGAAATTAGATTAAAAGAAAGCTATGTGTTGTGGTTAGCCTTAAAGATTCTCTTGACAAAATTAAAGAGCAAATATCTGATTTAAAACAAGATTTAAAAAAATCTTTTGAACACTACTGCCCCAGTAGAAATAATGACAGAGGCCACTTTGCATCAAAAGTTTTATATTTTCATCTCATTAGCCTTAGGTTTGACTCTCAGGCAGGGAATAAGCCTGTTTTTGTTTGATATTTGTAACTCGTGCCATTCATTGGTTCTTTTACCTTCTATGAACAGCTTTTGCTTTCCTATATTAAGTAGAAACATATGGGGCTTTTAAATATTTATATGAATAATAAAGTGGAAAGCAAGGACCCTAGAAAATGAGACTGAACAAAATTGTAGGCTATATCTTCTTTTGACTAATGAGACTTTCTTTTCTTAGAGTTGCTTTTATGACTTTTATGTATCTTATATCAACTGCACCCCATCCCTTAAGATACTTCTTGCTTCTTCAATTAAGTAATAACCTTGGTTAAGGTTTATTGGTTTTACTCACAAGGTATCTTAGTTTAAGACTTCAAAAGTAAAATGATCAGCTGTTTGTCCTCAGTAAAGTATGCTCCATTCATCTTCACTTCTTTATACTCTTTCCTGTCTGCAACCATGAAGTTTTTGCCATTCAAAGATAACTAACTGTTCAAACTGTGTTTAAGTGAGGCAAACGCTGAGCTGTAACCAATCCAGCTGATTTTATATCTCACTTTATCTTTTCTGTTCATGAATCTTTTCATCATTAGAAACTCTATAAACTAATTTTAGTTCAACTTACCAGTCTTTGTAAATTATTAGAGTAAAATCTCTAATTTCATCAATCAGAAATGACAAAGATGAAATAACAACAGACTCCTCAGAAATTAAAAAAATCCTTAATGAATATAATATGAAACTCTATTCTCAGAAATACGAAAATCTGAAGGAAACAGACCAATACTTGGAAGCACGTCACCTTCCTAGACTTAGCCAGAATGAAGTAGAAACATTGAACAGGCCTATGTCAAGTTCTGAAATAGCATCAACTATACAAAATCTCCCCCAAAATAAAAGTCAGGGACCAGACGGCTTCACATCAGAATTCTACCAAACCTTTAAAGAGGAACTAGTACCTATATAACTTAACCTTTTCCAAAATATAGAAAAAGAAGGAATACTTCCCAACATATTCTATGAAGCAAACATCATCTTTATCCCCAAACCTGGAAAATACCAAACAAGAAAAGAAAATTATAGACCAATATCACTAATGAATATTGATGCAAAAATATTAAATAAGATCCTAGCAAACAATTCAGCAACACATCAAACAAATTATACACCATGAGAAAATGGGTTTTATCACAGGGTCTCAAGGATGGTTCAATATACATAAATCTATAAATATAATACATCACGTAAACAAAATAAAAAACAAAGACCATATGATTCTCTCAATCGATGCACAAAAAGCTTTTGATAATATCCAGCATCCTTTCCTGATCAGAACACTTCAGAAAATAGGTATAAAGGGGACATTTATTAAACTTATAGAGGCCATCTACAGCAAACCCACAGCCAATATCGTATTGAATGGAGTTAAATTGAAATCATTTCTACTCACATCAGGAACGAGGCAAGGTTGCCATTGTCTCCACTTCTTTTTCACATTGTAAAGGAAGTCTTAGCCATCTCAATCAAACAATAAAAAATGATCAAGGGTATCTATATAATATCACAGAAGATTAAACTTTTACTTTTTGCAGATGATATAATTATATATCTGGACAACACCAGGGATTCTACTACAAAACTCTTAGAAGTGATCAAGGAATACAGCAGCATCTCAGGTTACACAATCAATACTCAGAAATCTGTAGCCTTTATATGTACCATCAATAGTCAAGCTGAAAAAAGTCAAAGACTCTATTCCTTTTACAGAAGTGCCAAAGAAGATGAAATATTAGGGAGTTTACCTAACAAAGGACGTGAAAGATCTCTATAAAGAGAACTATGAAACTCTGAGAAAAGAAATAGCTGAAGATGTTAACAAATGGAAAAACATAACATGCTCATGGCTGGGAAGAATCAATATTGTTAAAATGTGCATACTACCCAAAGCAATATACAATTTTAATGCAATCCCTATTAAAGAAACACTGTCATCCTTTAAAGACCTTGAAAAAATAATACTTCGTTTTATATGGAATCAGAAAAACACCTCAATTAGCCAACACATTATTCAGAAATAAAAACAAATCAGGAGGAATCATGCTACCAGACCTCATTCTATGCTATAAATCGACAGTGATCAAAACAGCATGGTAGTGGCACAAAAACAGAGACGTAAATGTATGAAACAGAATAGAGAACCAAGAGATGAACCTAGCTACTTACCATCATTTGATGTTCAATAAGCCAATTAAAAACACTTAGTGGAGAAAAGACTATTTAACAAATGGTGCTGGGTGAACTGGCTGGTT
Source organism: Nycticebus coucang (assembly GCF_027406575.1). Lineage (NCBI taxonomy): Eukaryota > Metazoa > Chordata > Mammalia > Primates > Lorisidae > Nycticebus > Nycticebus coucang. The sequence continues at coordinate 70,488,591 of NC_069804.1, forward strand.
ACCTGTAGAAGACTTAAACTGCACCCACACCTTTCACCATTAACTAAGATAGACTTTCACTGGATAAACGATTTGGCGCTGGATGAACTGGGTGATGACCTGTAGAAGACTGAAACTGGAGCGACACCTTTCACCATTAACAAAGATAGACTTTCACTGGATAGAAGATTTAAACTTAAGACACGAAACTATAAAAACACTAGAAGAAATTGCAGGGAAAACATTTGAAGAATTCGGCCTGGGATAATACTTTATGAGGAGGACCCCGCCCCCACCCCAGGCAATTGAAGCAACACCAAAAATACATTACTGGGATCTGACCAAACTAAAAAGCTTCTGCACAGCCAAGAACACAGTAAAGTAAAGCAAGCAGACAGCCCCCAGAATGGGAGAAGATATTTGCAGGTTATGTCTCTGACAAACGTTTAATAACCAGAATCCACAGAGAACTCAAATGTATTAGCAAGAAAAGGACAAGTGATACCATCCCAGTGTGGGCAAAGGACTTGAATAGAAACTTCTCTGAAGAAGACAGGTGCGTGGCCTACAAGCACATGAAAGAATGCTCATCATCCTTAATCAACAGAGAAATGTAAATCAAAACTACTTTGTGATATCACCTAACTCCAGTAAGATTAGCCCACATCGAGCAGTGCCTGTGGCTCAAAGGAGTAGGGCACCGGCCCTGCATACTGGAGGTAGTGTGTTCAAACCCAGCCCCGGCAAAAAAACTGCAAAAAAAAACAAAAAAGATTAGCCTTCATCACAAAATCCAAAATCATAAATGTTGGCATGGATGAAAGGGAACACATCTGCACTGCTGGTTAGAATACAAACTAATACGTTCCTTTTGGGAAAATGTTTGGAGATCACTTAGGGATCTAAAAATAGACCTTCCATTCGATCCTGCAATTCCTCTACTAGGCATATATCCAGAAGACAAAAAATCACTTTATAACAAAGATATTTGCACCAGAATGTTTATTGCAGCCCAATTCATAATTCTGAAGTCATGGAAGAAGCCCAAGTACACATCGACCCATGAGTGGATTAATAAATTGTGGTATATGTACACCATGGAATATTATGCAGCCTTGAAAAAGATGGAGACTTTACCTCTTTCATGTTTACATGGATGGAGCTGGAACATATTCTTCTTAGAAAAGTATCTCAAGAATGGAAGAAAAAATATCCAATGTACTCAGCCCTAATATGAAACCTATTTATAAGCACCATATGAAAGCTGTAACTCAACTACAGCCCAAGATGAAGGGGAAAGAGGAGAGGGGAGGAAAGGGGAGGGGACAGGATTGGTAGAGGGAGGGTAATTGGTGGGACCACACCTATGGTGCATTTTACAAGGGTACATGTTAAGTTTACTAAATTTAGCATATAAATATCTTAACATGATAACTAAGAAAATGAGGTGAAGGCTATGTTAACCAGTTTGATGAAAGTATTTCAAATTGTATATGAAACCTGCTCATTGTACCCCATAAGTGCATTAATGTACACAGCTATGATTTAAAAAAAAAAACTCACCCCAAAATGCCTTAAGTCAATTTTGTCCATCCCTCTTGCCTAAACTAAAAAACAGCTAAGTAAATTTCTAGGAGCAGCTGGCTTCTGCAGCCAAACAATTCCTAATTTCACTGTCCTCACTAAATTATTATATTCCCTCCTTCCTGACAGTATCCAAGAATCTATCTCTGTCCCACATAGGCATTAGACTACTTTAAAACCCTAAATTTGCATTATCCACACCTCGTTCTCTGTGTCCAACTAATTTTGATGAACTTGTCCATTTGTATTGCCAAGAAAATAATGGGATTTCTGCTGGCATTTTAGGACAGCCCCTTTTCCTCTCAAATCCATCCTACAGTATATTTTTCATCCCAATTAGATCTTGTGACTGCAGGCATGTCCGCATGCCTACAAGCAGTGGCAGCAGCTGCCACCCTAACTGACAAAGCCAGCACCCCTATTTATCTGTATGTTTCCCATGCTGTGTCTGTGCTCTTACAACTCCACAAAATACAGCATCTCTCGGCTAGACAACCAACCACCTATGAACAAGCCTTATCAACCAACCCCTCCATCCAGGGGTCCTCAAACTACGGCCCGCAGGCCACATGAGGTGATGTGATTGTATTTGTTCCCGTTTTGTTTTTTTACTTCAAAATAAGATATGTGCAGTGTGCATAGGAATTTATTCATAGTTGTTTTTTTTTTTTTTTTTTAACTATAGTCTGGCCCTCCAACAGTCTGAGGGACAGTGAACTGGCTCCCTGTTTAAAAATTTTGAGGACCCCTGTAACACCATTGCAACACTTTAAATCCAGCTACACTCCTACCTCTGTCTGATGATGGAGACCCTCACTCTATCTCACATGATTGCTTATAGCTGTTGATAGTTTCAAAACCACAAGAAATTCTCTGACATTCCTTTACACAACCCAGACTTCTCTTTGTTGACGGCTCTATAGTTTCCCCACAAAAAATCCTGGAGGCATACTCCCTGCCTACCACAAAATCAGCACAAGCTGCTGAACTTATAACCATTACAAGAACTTGCACATTGGCAAGAGAAAGTCTGTCTATTTGCACAGACTCCAAATATGCCTTTGAAGTCTGGCATGCAACTGGCACAATTTAAAAATCGTATTTCTTAATTTCTGCTAACACTCCTATTGCCAATAGATCTATAATATCAGATAAAGTGCATATTGGGCTAAACAAACTCCATGTGGTCCCTTTTTCTTTGTAACTTTTTGATTTTCACTTATTTCCCATATATATTTTTATGACAGTATAGGTGGTTAACAGTACTTCATAAGGACCACTGTACTGTTAACCATACACACACACACACTCACACACACATATCCATATCCCTGGAATCTACAATATCTCTGACCGAATTATTTACCAGTGCACTGTTAATCTCACCAAATCTCTAGAGGAAACTGCTCCCTAATGGCTGAGACTATCCCTTTTTGACACTTCAAATTGATTTTACACTTTTTCCTCAAGATTTAGATTTTTCTCACTGTTGGTTATTGTTTATATGATTACTGGATAAACTGAATGTCATTTACCCAGATATGCTTAGAATACAACGGTGGTAAAGAAATTGGTAACTGAGATTATATAACGCCTTGGTATTCTTTTACAGATGAGTCAAATCAGGGGACTCATTTTAAATCACTTGCTTGCAAAAGGTCTAGAATACCTATTTAAATTTTATATCCCTGTCATCTCCAATCCTCAGTGTAAGTAGAATGTAAAAATCTAGAAATAAAAATGATTTTGAAAAAGTCTGTCAAGACACAGAGCCATTACCTTTGGCCCTTATAAAAATCTGAAATAGGAGACATGGTTTAACCTCTTTTGAAACAATGTTCTTTCATCCCATGCTACTGACACCTATAAACCTAATTCTGTACTAACTGAACACCATGGCAATTTAGGTGAGCAATTCTATACCATAACTAGATACACAAAGATGTTAAATAATATACTTAGAGCATATTATCAACAAGTAAAAGGAGCATGGCTTCTACAAGTGTTGTTATCCTGTTTGACCAAGAGAGCATATGTACATCAAGGTTATTAGAAGAAATGTGCTGTCAACTCACTGTAAATGACCTTATAAAGTACTGTTAAGAATCTATACTGTCATAAAAATAAAAAAGAAATCCTCCTGAATTCCTGTGAGCCATGCCAAACTATACTGACAATTAGAGGCTGACCACTAAGGTGACCTGAAAGTAAAAATTTCCAGGACCAGTTTCCAGGCCTCTGAAGCAGATGACTTCGTGAAGTAGATAGCTTTTCCCAAAATCTATCTGAGAAAAGTCTAAATGAGTCCCGTACCAAAAGGACTCATTTAAACTTTAGGCCAGAGGCACAGTAACTTAAAGAGCAAAAAGAAGTGAAAGGAAAATTAGGCTACAGAAACAGATACAAGAAAGCACTCATAAAGAAGAATCAGCAGAAAAGTCCTGGCAACATGAAATACCAGTCCAGAGTAACCCCTTCTAGGGATTGTGAAGTAGCTACAGCAGAATTCCTTATAGGAATTCCTCCTATAAAGAAATGTTCCTCCTATAAAGAAACCCCATTCTTTAATCTATAAATTCCTTTTTTGCCTTTTAAAACTTCCCCAAATTGTCCTTTTTAAACCTCCACCTTTGAGAAATGCACATTGGCAGCTGAGTGGAGACTGCCGCAACCTACCTAATTCAGAAATGTTCCTCCTATAAAGAAACCCCATTCTTTAGTCTATAAATTCCTTTTTTGCCTTTTAAAACTTCCCCAAATTGTCCTTTTTAAGCCTCCACCTTTGAGAAATGCACATTGGCAGCTGAGTGGAGACTGCCTCAACCTACCTAATTCTCCCTTTTGTCTTCCACTATATCTCTTTTTTTGAACTGTGACTTGTTCTCACTAACCTTTACTGTTTTATCGTTTTGTTTTGTTTTGTTTTGTTTTGTTTTCCCAGCAGATCAGACACAGACCTAACATCCCTTTATTCCAGTCTTTCAAACCCTGGCCATAATAACTAATTGGTCTGATTTCTGGCTATGCCAACATCTAAATCATGCAAAAGAACCTGAAGTCATTTTTGTCTCTGCCAACATGTCTGGTGAAACCAGTTGAAAAGATAGTTGTATGACAAAATGTGACAACCACAACCAGAAAAGAAAGAAACATGCTGCATCTCTTCTTGGTGAGCCAACTGGATACAGAAAAACATGTGTAGAAGCTCAAAAACTGTCTTTTACCCAGGTAAGGTCACCAGAAAGGAATATTTCCCTCTGCATTGAAAATAGGGATGAAGAACGAACTAAGATGGCGGCCGAGTAGCAGCTTCTATGCAGCCGGGGACAGTGAGAGTGGGGAGAGAAGACTCCAGGCATTTCTGGATGGTGGGTTTTTCCCAGAGGCTTCCCTTTGGTGACACAGGAAGTCAGGAGGACAGAAGCAGTGGAAAACCGGCAAGTGGTGGGTGCATTTATTCAGTTGGAGGCTGCCCACAGCTGTAACCATTGCAACAGCAAAACTGTAAGCAGGAAAAGTTTTACTTGTGGGCTGTTTTGGTTTTTTAGACTTGGACACTCAATTGAACTGCCTTGGGAGATCTTGGGCGGGTGTGTGAACTACTTTGGCGTTCTCTGGGGCTCCGGGTTGAACTGCCGAGCTGGAGGGGAGCTAATATCGTTCAGCTGTAGGCTGCTCACATAGTTACTGTGGGGGAGCTGCCCCTGTGTGTTGCAGTGCAGGGATCGGCATGGAGACCTTGGCCAAGTAATTTAGTGACTGAGCTGCCCAAAGGCCAGGACTGAGATACTGGGGAGGTGCAGAGATCCAAGTGTTTGACAGATTAACAGCCTCAGCCCTCAGGGACATAGAGAAAGTCTGGATTTGGTGCACTAGATAAGCAGGCAGCCATGACAGGGCAGATTCCAGCAATAAGTGCTCTCCTTGGAAAGCTTTTGCTTGGGCAAGGTTTATAGTTTGGAGTGTCTTTTAAGTGGGCTGAAGAGACATTTGGGCTCCCAAGCCACAGGGTCTGAGAGACCAGCAGAGGACCCCAGGCTCCCTCTCAAACAGCTGTAACTAATATTACAGTCAACATCTCATACCTCAGAAGATCACCTGTTGCCCAGACAATATTCAGCAAGATATACATACTGTTTGGTTTGGGGTATTGTTTGTTTTATTTTTTTTTTCTTCTTCTTTTTAATTTCAACATTTTTCCTTGACTTTTTTTATTTTTGCTCTTTTTTCTCCATTTTTTTTTACTATTCCAGTTTATATACAATCTATTTTTGCCTTAACAATTATAATTTCATTTTTGTCAGTGCTTCTCCCATATTATTTGTGGTTTTTTTTTTCCTCCAATTTTATCCCATAAGGGTTTTTGCTTGTTTATTTTGGTTTGATTTGTAGTATTTTTGTCTTTCCTCTATAACTGGTGGAGGTGGGGTACTGTGTCTGATCCAGCTGGCAAAGAGCTGTTGACCTTGAAGGAACTACCCATCCCAACACCCCCAGAGATTAGGGGAACATATTCTTCTTTGTAAATTGTTTCAAGAATGGAAGAAAAAGTACCCAATGTACTCACCCTTATTATGAAACTAATGTAGGAACCTCAAATGAAAGCTACAACCCATTTATAACCTAAGAATAGGGAGAAATGGGAAAGGGAGGGGAGGGAGGGGGAAGGAGGGGGATTAATGGGATTACAACTGTTGTGCATCTTACAAGGGTAATGTGAATCCTAGTAAATGTGGAATGTAAAGGTCTTAGCAAAATTAACTAAGAAAATGCTACAAAAGCTATGTTAACTAATGAGATGAAAATGTGTCAAACGATCTATGAACCAAGTATATGGTGCCCCACGATTATACTAATATACACAGCTATGGTTTAATAAAAATAAATAAAAAATTATAATAATAATTTCAACCTTTTCCGTACAGATTTTTTTCTTTCTCAATTTTTCTAGTGTAATTATAATTTCCCATTGCTGCCTTTTTCAATAACTAGAACTTCGTTTTTGCTAGTGTTTCTACTGCTATTATTTGTTTTTTCTCCCAAATTTATCCTGTAAAGTTTTCTGTTTGCTTGTTTTGGTTTGATTTATAGCATTTTTTTCTTTCCTCTCTAGTTGGTGGAGGTGGGGTACTGTGTCTGACCAGGTCAGCAAAGAGCTGCTGACCTCAAGGGAACCACCCAATTGGGCACGCCAGAAGGTGGGGTTTTTTATGGTTGTGTCAAAGTACCCTACTGTACGCCTGTATTGCTCTGTCTCCCTCTTTCTGTGCCACTCTTCTTTCTGTCAATATTACTTTTACCCATCAACTCTCCTTTCTCTATTTTTTTTCTTATTGCTTGTTCCTCCTTTCTTCCATCCCTTTTTTGCTCTTCAACCTTCTCATCCTTCTGGTCTTGTACGAAAAGGACTCATCGAAACCTTAGTGCACAGGCATGAGAAATTAAAGAGCAAGAGGAAGTGAAAGGAAAACTGTGGCAAGGAAAGAGATAAAAGAAATCACTCATGAGGAAGAATCAGCGGAAAACTCCAGGCAACATGGAGATCCACTCCAGAACAACCTCGCCAAGGGACCATGAGGTAGCTACTACAGAGGATTCCACTTATAAAGAAATGTTAGGAATGACAGAAAGAGAATTTAGCATACACACGATGAAAACAATGAAAGAAATGATGGAAACAATAAAGGAAACTGCTAATAAACTGGAAAACAACCAAAAGGAAATGGAAAAACAGAATCAAATAAGAGATTAACAATATGAAGAATATAAAAAGGATATAGCAGAGCTGAAGGAACTGAAACACTCAATTAGGGAACTTAAAGATGCAATGGAAAGTATCAGCAACAGGTTATACCATGAGAAGAAAGAATTTCAGAGGTAGAAGACAAAGTTCTTGAGATAACTCAGATAGTAAAAGAGGCAGAAAAGAAGAGAGAGAAAGCAGAACGTTCACTGTCAGAATTATGGGACATTATGAAGCGTTCCAACATACGAGTTATAGGAATCACAGAAGGGAAGAAGAATGCCCCAGAGGAAGGGATGCCATACTAGAGAATATTATAAAAGAAAATTTCCCAAATATCACCAAAGATTCTGACACACTGCTTTCAGAGGTATATCGGACCCCAGGTCGCCTCAACTCTAATTGAGCTTCTCCAAGACACATTCTGATGAACCTGTCCAAAGTCAAGACAAAAGAAAAGATTCTGCAAGCTGCCAGGAGTAAGCACCAGTTGACCTACAGGGACAAATCCTTCAGAGTGACCGCAGACTTCTCTAATGAAACTTTCCAAGCAAGAAGAAAATGGTCATCTACATTTAATCTACTTAAACAGAACAATTTTCAGCCCAGAGTTCTGTACCCTGCTAAGCTAAGCTTTAAAATTGACAGAGAAATCAAATCATTTACAGATATAAAAACATTGAGGAAATTCTACACAACAAGACCAGCTCTACAGGAAATACTTCAACCTGTTCTGCACACTGACCACCACAATGGATCAGCAGCAAAGTAAGAACTCAGATATTAAAGTACAGAATCTAACATCCACACTGATGCAAAAGACAAAACTAAGCAATGGACTCTCACAAAATTAGATCAATAGAATATTACCACACTTATCAATTATCTCAATAAATGTTAATGGCTTGAATTCCCCACTGAAGAGACATAGATTGTCTGACTGCATTTAAAAACACAAGCCATCCATCTGCTGTCTGTAAGAAACACACCTGGCTTCAAAAGACAAATTAAAACTCCGAGTCAAGGGTTGGAAGTCAATTTTTCAGGCAAATGGAATTCAGAAGAAAAGAGGAGTTGCAATCTTATTTTCAGATACATGTGGATTTAAAGCAACTAAAGTCAAAAAAGATAAAGATGGTCACTTTATATTGGTCAAGGGAAAAATACAACAAGAAGACATTTCAAATCTAAATATCTATGCACCCAATTTAAATGCTCCCAGATTCTTGAAACAGACCTTCCTCAGTCTGAGCAATATGATATCTGATAATACCATAATAACAGGGGACTTTAACACTCCTCTTACAGAGCTGGACAGATCCTCTAAAGAGAAATTCAACAAAGATATAAGAGACTTAAATGAGACCCTAGAACAACTGTGCTTGATACAAGCGTATACAACAATCCACCCCCAAGATAAAGAATATACATTCTTCTCATCACCCCATGGAACATTCTCCAAAATTGATCATATCCTGGGACACAAAACAAATATCAACAGAATCAAAAGAATTGAAATTTTACCTTCTGTTTTCTCAGACCATAAGGCACTAAGGGTGGAACTCAACTCAACAAAAACACTCAACCCCACCCAAAGGCATGGAAATTAAACAATCTTCTGTTGAATAACAGATGGGTGCAGGAAGAAATAAAACAGGAAATCCTTAACTTCCTTGAGCATAACAACAATGAAGACACAAGCTACCAAAACCTGTGGGATACTGCAAAAGCAGTTTTGAGAGGAAAATTCATCGCTTTAGATGCCTACATTCAAAAAACGGAAAGAGAGCACATCAACAATCTCACAAGCCATATTATGGAATTGGAAAAAGAAGAACAATCTAAGCCTAAACTCAGTAGAAGAACAGAAATATCCAAAAGCAAATCAGACATGAAACTATAAAAATACTAGAAGAGAGTGTAGGGAAAACCCTTGAAGAAATTGGGTTGGGCGAGCTTTTTATGAGAAAGACCCCCCGGGCAATTGAAGCTGCTTCAAAAATACACTATTGGGACTTGATCAAACTAAAAAGCTTCTGCACAAGCAAGAACACAGTAAGTAAAGCAAGCAAACAGCCTTCAGAATGGGAGAAGATATTTGCAGGTTATATCTCCGACAAGGGTTTAATAACCAGAATCCACAGAGAACTCAAACGCATTAGCAGGAAAAGAACAAGGGATCCCATTGCAGGCTGGGCAAGGGACTTGAAGAGAAACTTCTCTGAAGAAGAAAGGCGCATGGCCTTCAGACATATGAAAAAATGCTCATCATCTTTAATCATCAGAGAAATGCAAATCAAAACTACTTTGAGATATCATCTAACTCCAGCGAGACTAGCCTATATCACAAAATCCCAAGACAAGAGATCTTGGCGTGGATGTGGAGAAAAGGGAACACTTTTGCACTGCTGGTGGGAATGCAAATTAATACATTCCTTTTGGAAAGAGATATAGAGAACACTTAAAGATCTAAAAATAGATCTGCCATTCAATCCTGTAATCCCCCTACTGGGCATATACCCAGAAGACCAAAAATCACACCGTAACAAAGATATTTGTATCAGAATATTTATTGCAGCCCTATTCATAATTGCTAAGTCATGGAAAAAGCCCAAGTGCCCATCGATCCACGAATGGATCAATAAATTGTGGTATATGTACACCATGGAATATTATGCAGCCTTAAAGAAAGATGGAGACTTTACCTCTTTCATGTTTACATGGATGGAGCTGGAACATACTCTTCTTAGTAAAGTGTCTCAAGAATGGAAGAAAAAGTACCCAATGTACTCACCCTTATTATGAAACTAATGTAGGACCTTCACATGGAAGCTATATCCCAGTTATAACCTAAGAATAGGGAGAAAGGGGAAAGGGAGGGAGGCGGAAGAAGGGGGACTAATGGGATTACACCTGTGGTACATCTTACAAGGGTATATGTGAATCCTAGTAAATGTGGAATGTAAAGGTCTTAGCTAAATAACGAATAAAATACTACAAAACTATGTTAACTAGCATGATGAAAATGTGTCAAACGATATATGAACCAAGTGTATGGTGCCCCATGATCATACTAATGTACACAGCTATGGTTTAATGAAAAAGAAAAAAATAAAGTACTCAACTTGGAAATCTAAAAAAACAAACAAAAAAAACAAAAGCAAATCAGAGATCAATGAAATTGAAAACAAAAGAATCATTCAGAAAATTAATGAATGAAGGAGCTGGTTTTTTTTTGAAAAAATAAATAAAATAGATAAACCATTGGCCAGAGTAACAAGAAATAGAAAAGTGAAATCTCTAGTAACCTCACTCAGAAATGATAAAGGGGAAATAACAACTGATCACACAGAGATACAAGAGATCATCTCTGAATACTACCAGAAACTCTATGCCCAGAAATTTGACAATGTGTAGGAAATGGAACAGTGTTTGGAATCACACCCTCTCCCTAGACTTACCCCGGAAGAAACAGACCTCCTGAAGAGACCAATTTCAAGCCCTGAGATTAAAGAAACAATAAAAAATCTTCCAGCGAAAAAATGCCCTGGTCCAGATGCCTTCACACGAGAATTGTATCAAACCTTCAAGGATGAGCTTCTTCCTCTACTGCAGAAATTATTCCAAAAAATTGAGGTAGAAGGAATCTTCCCCAACACATTCTATGAAGCAAACATCACCCTGATACCAAAACCAGGAAAAGACCCAAACAAAAAGAATTTCAGACCAATCTCACTCATGAATATGATGCAGATATTCTCAAGAAAATCCTAGCGAATAGATTACAGGTTATCATCAAAAAAAATCATTCATCAGGATCAATAGGCTTCATCCCAGGGATGCAAGGCTGGTTTAACATACGCAAGTCCATAAATGTTATCCACCATATTAACAGAGGTAAAAATAAAGATCAAATGATCCTCTCAATAGATGCAGAAAAAGCATTTGATAAAATCCAGCATCCTTTTCTAATTAGAACACTGAAGAGTAAAGGCATAGGTGGCACATTTCTAAAACTGATTGAAGCTATCTATGACAAACCCACAGCCAATATTTTACTGAATAGAGTAAAACTGAAAGCTTTTCCTCTTAGAACTGGAACCAGACAAGGTTGTCCTCTGTCACCTTTACTATTCAACATAGTGCTGGAAGTTCTAGCCAATACAATTATGCAAGACAAGGAAATAAAAGGAATCCAAATGGGAGCAGAGGAGGTCAAACTCTCCCTCTTTGCTGACGACATGATCTTATACTTAGAGAACCCCAACGACTCAACCACAAGACTCCTAGAAGTCATCAAAAAATACAGTAATGTTTCAGGATATAAAATCAATGTCCACAAGTCAGTAGCCTTTGTATACGCCAATAACAGTCAAGATGAGAAGCTAATTAAGGACACAACTCCCTTCACCATAGTTTCAAAGAAAATGAAATACCTAGGAATATACCTAACGAAGGAGGTGAAGGACCTCTATAAAGAGAATTATGAAATCCTCAGAAAGGAAATATCAGAGGATATTAACAAATGGAAGAACATACCATGCTCATGGATGGGAAGAATCAACATTGTTAAAATGTCTATACTTCCCAAAGCAATCTACCTATTCAATGCCATTCCTATCAAAATACCAACATTGTACTTTCAAGATTTGGAAAAAATAATTCTGCGTTTTGTATGGAACCGGAAAAAAACCCGTATAGCTAATGCAGTTCACTGTAACAAAAATAAAGCTGGGGGCATCAGCATACCGGATGTTAGTCTGTACTACAGTGCCATAGTGGTCAAGACAGCATGGTACTGGCACAAAAATAGAGACATAGACACTTGGAATCAAATTGAAAACCAAGAAATGAAACTAACATCTTACAACCACCTAATCTTTGATAAAGCAAACAAGAACATACCTTGGGGGAAAGACTCCCTATTCAATAAATGGTGTTGGGAGAACTGGATGTCTACATGTAAAAGACTGAAACTGGACCCACACCTTTCCCCACTCAGAAAAATTGATTCAAGATGGATAAAGGACTTAAATTTAAGGCATGAAACAATAAAAATCCTCCAAGAAAGCATAGGAAAAACACTGGAAGATATTGGCCTGGGGAAAGACTTCATGAAGAAGACTGCCATGGCAATTGCAACAACACCAAAAATAAACAAATGGGACTTCATTAAACTGAAAAGCTTCTGTACAGCTAAGGAGACAATAACCAAAGCAAAGAGACAACCTACACAATGGGAAAGGATATTTGCATATTTTCAATCAGACAAAAGCTTGATATCTAGGATCTATAGAGAACTCAAATTAATCCACATGAAACAAGCCAACAATCCCATGTATCAATGGGCAAAAGACATGAATAGAAACTTCTCTAAAGAAGACAGACTAATGGCTAACAAACACATGAGAAAATGTTTATCAGCTCTATATATTAGAGAAATGCAAATGAAAACAACCCTGAGACATCATATAACCCCAGTGAGAATGACGCACATCACAAAATCTCAAAACTGTAGATACTGGCATGGATGTGGCAAGAAGGGAACACTTTTACACTGTTGGTGGGACTGGAAACTAGTACAACCTTTCTGGAAGGAAGTATGGAGAAACCTCAAAGCACTCAAGCTAGACCTCCCATTTGATTCTGCGGTCCCATTACTGGGCCTGTACCCAGAAGGAAAAAAATCCTTTTATCATAAGGACACTTGTACTAGACTGTTTATTGCAGCTCAATTTACAATCGCCAAAATGTGGAAACAGCCTAAATGCCCACCAATCCAGGAATGGATTAACAAGCTGTGGTATATGTATACCATGGAATGCTATTCAGCTATTAAAAAAAATGGAGACTTTACATCCTTGGTATTAATCTGGATGGAAGTGGAAGACATTATTCGTAGTAAAGCATCACAAGAATGGAGAAGTATGAATCCTATGTACTCAATTTTGATATGAGGACAATTAATGACAATTAAAGTTATGGGGGGGAGGAAAAGCAGAAAGAGGGACGGGGTGGGGGTGGGGCCTTGGTGTGTGTCACAGCTTATGGGTGCAAGACATGATTGCAAGAGGGACTTTGCCTAACAATTGCAATCAGTGTAACCTTGCTTATTGTACCCTCAATGAATCTCTAACAATAAAAATAATAATAATAATAAGAAAAAATAAAGTAAAAAAAAAATAAAGACCATATAATTCTCTCAAAAAAAAAAAAAAGAAAATATAATTCTGAGTAGAAATAAACCACCATAACTACATTTCAATATAATGTTTCGTTCAACATAATTTACTCTGAGATGAACAGATAATTCTCTAGTCAAGGTAAATATTCTGTTAAGGTGGTATGTAATTCTTAAAAATATTACAAGAGAACCAATATACTTTATACATTGGGGATTTAAGCTACCACAACTGAAGTGATTATTTGTGCATGCGGATCTTAGTTGTAAGTGTTTGTAACTGCTTTTCTTGGTGCAGCCCTGTTTAAAAAGTGTCACGAAAGATAAAGAAAAAAAATAGTTATTAGCAGTATTACACTCAATATGAATTACATATGAAGGAAAGAATACCTCCAGTGAACTTTGTTATAAAAGAAACCGAAAGACACAGCAGAGCAATGGATCACTTGAAAAGAAAAGTCACCATATACGGATTTGCTGCTTTGTGGAATTGATTTCCCCAGACCTTGGAGGGCTTTGTGTTGCGGGTTAGATTTCCTTCATGTTGATTCATTTTGTATGGCTTTTAAAATAAAATATAGGTTCTTTCATTTCACAGGAACAAACAATGATGCCATTAAAATATTCAACTTTCTCTTTAAAAGTAGCTTATTATTCTATGGTGTCAAAGCAGTTTATTGTTTTGGCTCATGTCTTATTGTTTCAGACAGTCCTGTGTTGGAGACACCACTGTACCCTTGGGGTCCACCAGAATCCGCACTTAACAAATCAGGACCTTGTCTTTCGTATTCATTTATATAGCTTTAGCACCCTGGCCCAGAAAATAATTGCTGAATACTGAAAGAATTTATTTAACATCTCTAAGCATAAGTTTCCTCATGGGTAAAATAACCCTGCTTCAAAAAGAAAGCATTAAGATGAAATGTGATTAAAATAAGCAAGTTGCCTGACCAATGTAAGCACTCCATTTAACTGAAAGTCAAGTCTCTAATACATACAGTTCTCTCTTTCTCAACTTTAAAGTTGCATAGAGGATGTATCATTATATCCTGAGTTGATTACTTACCATTTTAAGAACATTCCATATGTTCTATTTCAGCCATTCACAGATATTCCCTGATCTTTTTACTTTAGACGTTTTGTATTTATTTAAACCCAAATTTTTTTTAACCTCAAATTTCTCACCATCTTAAGGATACTGCTAGCAAATAGTAAGCAGCCATATCCTTCTATAAAACAAAAACATCTAGCATGTATGTGTGTGTATATTCATTTTTCTTACCTACTGTTTTTTAAGTGACAGCTTTTCCTTCCTGAATCTACCTGTATTAAGGAATTCGAATTAAAATATAATGCTTGCATTTTCCCCTTTGCTGAATAAATGTCATGACTTTCAAAGTTGTTATTTTACAATTTACGTGTTTCCTAAAAAAAATATACTGATTTATCTGTAAGTTTTGTCTTTATAAGTAGAAAGTACATTTCTTAGAGACTGGTAATATATTAATAAACATTTTTTCTACATCTCAAAAAAAAAATCCTCAAAGAAAGCATAGGAAAAACACTGGAAGATATTGGCCTGGGGAAAGACTTCATGAAGAAGACTGCCATGGCAATTGCAACAACAACAAAAATAAACAAATAGGACTTCATTAAACTGAAAAGCTTCTGTGCAGCTAAGGAGACAATAACCAAAGCAAAGAGACAACCTACACAATGGGAAAGGATATTTGCATATTTTCAATCAGACAAAAGCTTGATAACTAGGATCTATAGAGAACTCAAATTAATCCATATGAAAAAAGCCAACGATCCCATATACCAATGGGCAAGAGAGATGAATAGAACCTTCTCTAAAGATGACAGACAAATGGGTAACAAACACATAAAAAAATGTTCATCATCTCTATATATTAGAGAAATGCAAATGAAAACAGCCCTGAGATATCATCTAACCCCAGTGAGAATGGCCCACATCACAAAATCTCAAAACTGCAGATGCTGGCGTGGATGTGACGAGAAGGGAACACTTTTACACTGCTGGTGGGACTGCAAACTAGTACAACCTTTCTGGAAGGAAGTATGGAGAAACCTCAAAGCACTCAAGCTAGACCTCCCATTTGATTCTGCAGTCCCATTACTGGGCATGTACCCAGAAGGAAAAAAATCCTTTTATCATAAGGACATTTGTACTAGACTGTTTATTGCAGCTCAATTTACAATCGCCAAAATGTGGAAACAGCCTAAATGCCCACCAATCCAGGAATGGATTAACAAGCTGTGGTATATGTATACCATGGAATACTATTCAGCTATTAAAAAAAATGGAGACTTTACATCCTTCGTATTAACCTGGATGGACGTGGAAGACATTATTCTTAGTAAAGCATCACAAGAATGGAGAAGCATGAATCTATGTACTCAATTTTGATATGAGGACAATTAATGACAATTAAGGTTATGGGGGGGAGGAAAAGCAGAAAGAGGGATGGAGGGAGGGGGGTGGGGCCTTGGTGTGTGTCACAGTTTATGGGTGCAAGACATGATTGCAAGAGGGACTTTGCCTAACAATTGCCATCAGTGTAACCTGGCTTATTGTACCCTCAATGAATCCCCAACAATAAAAAAAAAATGATGGAGACTTTACATCTTTTATATTAACCTGAATGCAGGTGGAACACATTCTTCTTAGTAAAATATCACAAGATTGGAGAAGTAAGAATTCCCTGCACTCAATTCTAATATGAACACAGTAGTAAGCGAATACAACGTATTTAGTGGAGGAAGGACATAGCAGGTAGAGGGGAGGAGGGAGATGGATAGGGGTCACAGTGTATGGCACACTCTTGGGTGTGGGACACAAGTACAAATGGGACTTTATCTAACAAATGTAATAAATATAACCTAATTCTTTGTACCCTTAATGAATCGCAAACAGTAAGTAAAATAAAGAAAATATAAAGAATTAGAAACATAATTTTATAAGCTAAAGAAGAAAAAGTGATACCTTAGTAGTTGTATGAGAAAATTATGTTTTAAAGGTTAAAAAAGTATAAATATCTCTACTGAAAGAGAAAAAGGACTAAAACTAAAAGGAGAGAAAGAATAATGGGGCTGAACATCTAAAAAAAAGGAGTCCTTGATATTAAAAAATAAAATTGAAAAAATAAATATACAACCAAAGTAAGAAAAACCCACCAAAAACAAAAAAACCCTAAAACAGAAAAAAAAAAAACAGAAAAGAAAAAAAGGAAGGAAAAATGAAAGAAGTAGCATAAAATGTTAACTGATATATGTGTGTATATATGTGTATATATATGTATATATGCATATATTGCATATGTGTGTGTGTATTGACTCCAGATGGCACAGTGGGGTTAGGAGATGGAGAATGCCCGCTGGAATTATTGTGTATAAATAGGGTTGGAAGCCAGTCTCTAGTTTCAAAGGAGATAGGATCTTGTCTTCCTGACTTCCATATCCACAATCCGGGCCCGTTTGCTTCATCAGCATTCAGTTCCCATGGCATTGCGTCCCAAAGTTCTTGCCAGACTTCTCAGGTAGCCCACCAGACAGTGTCCTGTGACAACAAAATGGCCCTGCAGAAAGGTGGAAGGGTTCTCATCTCACCCCTAAAATTACCACTAAAGCTCTAGCACCAGAGCTGGCTATGGCCTAGGATCCTGCAGGCTGTTCCTCCCATGCAACTGATTGTCCCACAGTGGTGGCATCCCACCAGCAGCAAAGTCAGTGGCAAAAGCATCACAACCAGTGTTCAACCTTGGCCACCAGATGCTGTTCAAGTCTACTTGCTGCTCCAGTGAGCATTCCAGTACAAAAAACGAAATACTGCAGCCAACATTTTCCTGTCCGCAGACCTTTGTGGAAGAACCGGCCAACCCACCTCCCTCTGCCCATACCAAGCACCTACTTTATGCATCACTTTTCTTCAGCTCCAGACCTCCTACTTGGCTTGTGAAGTCTCCTGCTGCTTCACAATGCCCCTGAAGTGGTGTTTCTGTGTAGGTTCCCCCAGCCAGAGATGGCTGAAGGCCACTTTCCCCTTTCTCACTTAAGAAGGCAGCAAGGAGATGTCTCTGGTCCTCCATCTTGCTTGGACCCTGTTGGAAGAGTTTCTATTACTGCTTCAATCTCATTGCTCCTTATTGGTATGTTCAAGAGATCTATTTTTTCCTGATTGAGTCTTAAGTGGTCATGGGCTTCCAGGAAGTTGACTATTTCCTCTATATTTTTGAGTATTTCATAGAGATTTTCATAGCATTCATAGATGATATTTTGTATTGCTGTAGTATCAGTTATAACATTTCCTTTTTTATTTTTATTTATTTATTTTTTAATTGTTAAATCATAGCTGTGTACATTAGTGCAATCAAGGGGTACAATGTGGTAGTTTCATATACACTCTGAAATATTCTCATCAAACATTCAACATAGTCTTCATGGCATTTTCTTAGTTATTATATGTAGACATTTGTATTCTGCATTTAGTAAGTTTTGCCTGTACCCATTCTAAGATGCACCGTAGGTGTGGCCTCACGAATTACCCTCCCTCTACTTCCCCCTCCCCCCTCCCTTTCCCTCCCTTGGCCCTTTCCCCATATTCTTGTGCTATAGTTGGGTTATAGCCTTCATACAAAAGCTATAAATTAGCTTCATAATAGGGCTGGGTACATAAAACTCTTTCTACATTAACCAGAAATGTAAAACAAAAGACAAAAATAAGTTCAATCAAAACTAAAAGAGGATATCTCAACAATGGAAGAAAAAGTATCCTTTTTATTTTTGATTGAACTTATTTTTGTCTTTTGTTTTCCATTTCTGGTTAATGTAGCAAGAGTTTTATGAATTCTACTTATATTTTCAACATTTTGATTCATTAGACTTCTGTATTACTTTTTTAGTTTTTATTTCATTTAGTTCTGCTCTGATTTTAGGTGTTTCCTTTCTTTTGCTGGATTTTGGTTTGGTTTTCTCTTCCTTCTCTGGTTAATTGTGATATGTCATTCAGTTGTTAATTTTGTTTTCATACCAGTAAATCAAGTCTACTTATTTATTTACTTTTTTATTGTTGGGGATTCATTGAGGGTACAAGATACCATGTTACACTGATTGCACTTGTTAGCTAAATTCCCTCCTATAATTGTATTTGCCCCCCAAAGGGGTGTCACACACTGAGACACCACCCCCTCTCTCCTTCCATCTGTCTGCTCTTCCTTTTTCCAATCCCCCTTCCTCCTTCCCTTTCTCTGCTCTTCCTTTCCCCTAACCCCCTCCTTCCTTCTCTCTCTCTCTGTTCTCTCATTCCCCCAACCCCCACCATCACTATGTCATTAATTGTCCTCATATCAAGATTGAGTACATAGGATTCACGCTCCTCCATTCTTGTGAAGCTTTACTAATAATAATGTTTTCCACTTCCATCCAGGTTAATACAAATGATGTAAAGTCTCCATCTTTTTAATAGCTGAATATTATTCCATTATATACATATACCACAGTTTGTTAATCCATTCCTGGGTTGGTAAGCATTTAGGCTGTTACCACACTTTGGGAAACGTAAATTGAGCTGCGATAAACAGTCCAGTGCAAGTGTCTTTCTGGCAGAAAATTTTTTCCCTTCTCTGTAGATGCCCAGTAATGGGATTACAGGATCAAATGGGTGGTCTAGCTTGAGCTCTTTGATGGTTCTCCATATTTCCTTCCAAAAAGGTCGTATTAGTTTTCAGTCCCACCAGAAGTGTAAAAGTGTTCCTTTATTCCACATCCATGCCAGCATATCCAGTTTTGAGATTTTGTGATGTGGGCCATTCTCCCTGGAGTTAGATGGTATCTCAGGGTGGTTTTGATTTTCATTTCTCTAATAATTAGGGATGATGAACATTTTTTAATATGTTTGCTAGCCATGCATCTGTCTTCTTTAGAGAAGTTTCTATTGATGTGTCTTGCCCATTGATATATGGATTTGTTGGCTTTTTTATGTGAATTAATTTGAGTTCTCTACAAATCCTATTTATCAAGCTTTTGTCCAATTCAAAATATGCAAATATCCCTTCCCAGTGAGTAGGTTGTCTATTTGAATTGGTTGTTGCCTCCTAAACTGTACAGAAGCTTTTCAGTTTAATTAAGTCCCATTTGTTTATTATTTTTGTTGTTGCAATTGTCACGGCAGTCTTCTTCATGAAGTCTTTCCCCAGACCGATATCTTCCAGTGTTTTTCCTATGCTTTCTTTGAGGATTTTTATTGTTTCATGCCTTAAATTTAAGTCTTTTATCCATCTTGAATCAATTTTTGTGAGTGCAGAAAGGTGTGAGTTCAGTTTCAGTCTTATACATGTGGATATCCAGTTCTCCCAGCACCATTTATTGAATAGGGATTCATTCCCCCACTGTATGTTCTTGTTTGGTTTATCGAAGATTAGGTGGTTATAAAATGTTAGTTTCATTTCCTGGGTTTCTTCGATTCCAAATGTCTATGGCTCTATTTTTGTGCCAGTACCATGCTGTTTTGACCTCTATGATAATACAGACTAAAATATGGTAGGCAGATGCCACTGCCTTAGTTTTTTATTGCTGAGTACTGCCTTAGCTATATGGGGCTTTTTCTGGTTCCATACAAAATGAAGAATTATTTTTTCCAAGACTTGAAAGTACCATGTTGGTAATTTAATAGGGATGGCATTGAATTGGTGGATTGCTTTGAGAATGATAGATATTTTAACAATGTTGATTCTTCCCAGCCATGAGCATGGCATGTTCTTCCATTGATTAATGTCCTCTGCTATTCCTTTTCTTAGGTTTTCATAATTTTCTTTATAGAGGTCCTTCACCTCTTGTGTTAGGTATATTCCTAGGTATTTCATTTTCTTTGAAGCTATGGTGAAGGGAGTTGTGTCCTTGATTAGCCTCTCATCTTGGCTGTTATTGGTGTATACAAAGGCTACTGACTGTGGACTTTGATTTTATATCCTGAGACATTACTATATTTTTTGTTGACTTCCAGGAGTCTTGTGGTTGAGTCTTTGGGGTTCTCCAGCTACGAGATCATATCATCAGTAAAGAGAGAGCATTTGACCTTCTCTGCTCCCATTTGGAAGCCTTGTATTTCCTTCTCTTGCCTGATTGTATTGGCTAGAACTTCCAGCACTATGTTGAATAGTAGTGATGATAGAGGACAAACTTGTCTGGTTCCAGTTGTAAGTGGAAAAGCTTTCAGTTTTACTCCATTCAGTAAAATATTAGCTGTGGTTTTCTCATAGGTAGCTTACCATAGATAGTTTAAGAAATGTGCCACCTAGGGCTATAGTCTTCAGTGTTGTAATTAGAAAAGGATTCTAGATTTTACTGAATGCTTTTTCTGCATCTATTGAGAGAATAATATGGTCTTTGTTTTTGGTTCTGTGGACATGGTGAATTACACTTAAGGACTAGCATATGTTATATCAGCCTTGCATCCCTGGGATGAAACCTACTTGATCATGATGTATGACTTTTTTGATGATAAACTGTAATCTATTGGCTAGGATTTTGTTGAGAATTTTTGCATCTATATTCATTAGTGAAATTGGTCTGAAGTTCTCCTTTTTAGTTGGGTCTTTTCCTGGTTTTGGTATCAAAGTGATGTTTGCTTTGCAGAACGTGTTTGAGAAAGATTCCTTTCTCCTCAGTTTTTTGGAATAATTTCTGTAGTATGAGAGTAAGCTCTTCTTTGAGGGTTTGATGGAATTCAGGTGTGAAGCCATCCAGACCATGACATTTCTTTGGTCAGAGATTTTTTTTGTTGTTTCTGTGATCTCAGTGCTTGGAATTGGTTTGTTTGCGCAATCTATTTCTTCCTAGCTAAGTCTATAGAGAGGATGTGATTCTAAATGTTGATCCATTTCCTTCACTTTGTCAAATTTCTGGGTGTAGATTTTCTTTTAGTATTCAGAGATAATCTCTTGTATCTGTGGCATCAGTTGTTATTTCCCCTTTAACGTTTCTGAGTGAGGTTACTAGAGATTTTACTTTTCTATTTCTAGTCAGTCTAGCCAAAGGTTTATCTATTTCATTTATTTAAAAAAAAAAAAAAAACTCCTTGTTTCTTTCTTTCTTTCTTTCTTTCTTTCTTTCTTTCTTTCTTTCTTTCTTTCTTTCTTTCTTTCTTTCTTTCTTTCTTTCTTTCTTTTATTAAATCATAGCTGTGTACATTAATGTGATCATGTGGCACCATACTCTGGTTTCATAGACCGTTTGACACATTTTCATCATGCTAGTTAACATAGCCTTCCTGGAATTTTCTTAGTTATTGTGCTAAGACATTTACATTCCACATTTACTAAGTTTCACATATATCCTTGTAAGATGCACCACAGGTGTAATCTCACCAATCCCCCTCTCTCTGCCTACCTCCCACCTCCCTACCCTCCCTTTCCCCCTTCCCCCTATTTTTAGGTTGTAACTGAGTTATAGCTTTCATGTGAAAGCCACAAATTAGTTTCATAGTAGGGCTGAGTACATTGGATACTTTTTCTTCCACTCTTGAGATACTTTAATAAGAAGAATATGTTCCAGCTCCATCCATGTAAACATGAAAGAGGTAAAGTCTCCATCTTTCTTTAAGGCCACATAATATTCCATGGTGTACATATACAACAATTTATTAATCCATTTGTGGATTGATGGGCACTTGGGCTTTTTCCATGACTTAGCAATTATGAATAGGGCTGCAACCTTGTTTCATTGATTTTTCTGTATCGTTCTTTTGTTTTAAATTTCTTTAATATGATTTAATTTTGGATAATCCTTTTCTTCTGCTGGGTTTAGACTTAGATTGTTCTTCTTTTTCCAATTCTATAAGAAGTCTTGTGAGTTTGTTAATGTGCTCTCTTTCTGTTTTTTGGATGTAGGCATCGAAATGACAAATTTTCCTCTGAAGACTGCTTTTGCTGTATCTCTCAGGTTTGTTAGCTGGTGTCTTCATTGCTGCTATACTCAAGGAAGTTAATGATTTCCTCTTTTATTTCTTCCTGCACCCACCTGTCATCATTCAGCATAAGGTTGTTTAGTTTCCATGACTTTTTATGGGGTTGAAAGTTTTTCTTTGATTGAAATTTCACCTTTAGTGCCTTGTGATCTGGGAAGATGCAAAGTAGAATTTTTTTTTTAATTTTTTTATTAAATCATAACTGTATACAATGATATGATTATGGGGCATCATGCACTCACTTCATAAACCATTTGACACATTTTTATCGCAGTGGTTAACATAGCCTTTCCGGCATTATCTCAGTTACTGTGCCAAAACATTTACATTCTACATTTACCAAGTTTCGCAAATACCCCTGTAATATGCACCACAGGTGTGATCCCACCGATTCCCCTCCCTCTACCCACCCCCCCTTTCCCACTTCCCCCTATTGTTAAGTTGTAGCTGGGTTATAGCTTTCATGTGAGAGTCCCAAATTAGTTTCATAGTAGGGCTGTGTGCATTGGGTACTTTTTCTTCCATTCTTGGGATACTTTACTAAGAAGAATATGTTCCAGCTCCATCCATGTAAACATGAAAGAGGTAAAGTCTCCATCTTTCTTTAAGGCTGCATAGTATTGAGATCACAAAAGGTGAAAGGTTAACTGTGCCTAGTAAGGATAATGAGCCCCTCATAGAGAAAGTACATGTTAGCTGAGACTTAATGGATGAGTGTGCAGACAAACCAGCTTCTAGATAGAACAAACAGCATGAGAAAATGTCCCAAATTCAAAAATCCATGGCTGAATTACTAGAACCAGGGTTACATGGAGAAATGTTCCAGAGAACTGGAGGTCTTTGTAAAGTCAAAGGGTAATGGTAATAGGGAAATAAAAGGATAAGAGATTATGGCCTAAAAGTAGATATTAGATATCAATATCAGAATATTAAGATTTTTTATTATGCAGAGTGTTCCAAAAGTCATCCCAAAAGTCACATATATAAGGAAAATGAAAAGTTATAGATAAATGTACCTTTATTAGCAAAATATTCATTACAAAATTTCACAAAGAGGTAGCCAATGTGCAGAGAATTTTCTGTAAATATTTTGTAATTTTTTTAATGAATATACTGTAAGTAAAGGTAAATTTAGCTACAGCTTCCCATTTTCCCTATATATGGAGAATTTAGGGATGACTTTTTGGACACTCTATGTAGTTAATATGAGTGATAACAAGATATCACTGGGATATGGCCTTAAAATTGGGTATTTTCAGTGTAATGGAAATGAAGACAGCTGAATGCAGTCCATTTACAGTCAATTTTAAAATTAAAAATTTTATTTTTGTTACTTTGAATTTGTCATTTATTTAAATTTTATTTTATTATTTTTTTTAATTTTTTTATTAAATCATAACTGTATACAATAATATGATTATGGGGCATCACACACTCACTTCATAAACCATTTGACACATTTTTATCACAGTGGTTAACATAGCCTTTCCGGCGTTATCTCAGTTACTGTGCCAAAACATTTACATTCTACATTTACCAAGTTTCGCAAATACCCCTGTAATATGCACCACAGGTGTGTTCCCACCGATTCCCCTCCCTCTACCCACCCCCCCCTTTCCCACTTCCCCCTATTGTTAAGTTGTAGCTGGGTTATAGCTTTCATGTGAGAGTCCAAAAATAGTTTCATAGTAGGGCTGTGTACATTGGGTATTTTTTCTTCCATTCTTGGGATACTTTACTAAGAAGAATATGTTCCAGCTCCATCCATGTAAACATGAAAGAGGTAAAGTCTCCATCTTTCTTTAAGGCTACATAGTATTCCATGGTAAACATATACCACAATTTATTAATCCATTCGTGGATCGATGGGCACTTGGGCTTTTTCCATGACTTAGCTATTATGAATTGGGCTGCAATAAATATTCTGGTACAAATATCTTTGTTATGTTGTGATTTTTGGTCTTCTGGGTATATGCCCAGCAGAGGAATTACAGGATTGAATGGCAGATCTATTTTTAGATCTCTGAGTGTTCTCCATATATCTTTCCAAAAGGAATGTATTAATTTGCATTCCCACCAGCAGTGCAGAAGTGTTCCCTTTTCTCCGCATCCACGCCAACATCTCTGGTCTTGAGATTTTGTGATATAGGCTAGTCTCATTGGAGTTAGATGATATCTCAAAGTAGTTTTGATTTGCATTTCTCTGATGATTAAAGATGATGAGCATTTTTTCATATGTCTGAAGGCCGTGCGCCTGTCTTCTTCAGAGAAGTTTCTCTTCAAATCCCTTGCCCAGCCTGCGATGGGATCCCTTGTTTTTTTCTTGCTGATGCGTTTGAGTTCTCTGTGGATTCTGGTTATTAAACCTTTGTCAGAGTTATACCCTGCAAATATCTTCTCCCATTCTGAGGGCTGTCTGCTTGCTCTGCTTACTGTGTTCTTAGCTGTGCAGAAGCTTTTTAGTTTGATCAAGTCCCAGTAGTGTATTTTTGAAGCTGCTTCAATTGCCCGGGGGGTTCTCCTCATGAAATACTCACCCAGACCAATTTCTTCAAGGGTTTTCCCTGCATTCTCCTCTAGTATTTTTATAGTTTCATGTCTTAAGTTTAAATCTTTAATCCAATGAGAGTCTATCTTAGTTAATGGTGAAAGGTGTGGGTCCAATTTCAGTCTTCTGCAGGTTGCCAGCCAGTTCACCCAGCACCATTTGTTAAATAGGGAATCTTTTCCCCACTGAATGTTTTTAATTGGCTTGTCAAAAATCAAATAGCGGTAAGTAGCTGGATTCATCTCTTGGTTCTCTATTCTATTCCAGATATCTACTTCTCTGTTTTTGTGCCAATACCATGCTGTTTTGATCACTATCAATTTGTAGTAAAGTCTGAGGTCTGGTAGGGTGATTCCTCCTGTTTTGTTTTTATTTCTGAGTAATGTCTTGGCTATTCGAGGTTTTTTCTGATTCCATATAAAACGAAGTAATGTTTTTTCAAGATCTTTAAAATATGACAGTGGAGCTTTAATAGGGAGTGCGTTGAAAGTATATATTGCTTTGGGTAGTATGGACATTTTGATAATGTTGATTCTTCCTAGCCATGAGCATGGTATGTTTTTCCATTTGTTAACATTTTCAGCTATTTCTTTTCTTAGAGTTTCATAGTTCTCTTTATAGAGATCTTTCACGTCTTTTGTTAGGTAAATTCCCAAATATTTCATCTTCTTTGGCACTACTGTGAATGGGATAGAGTCCTTAACTGCTTTTTCAATTTGACTGTTGTTGGTGTATATAAAGGCTACTGATTTATGAATGTTGATTTTGTAACCTGAGACGCTGCTGTATTCCTTGATCACTTCTAGGAGTTTTGTAGTAGAGTCCCTAGTGTTTTCCAGATACACAATCATATCATCTGCGAAGAGCGAGAGTTTGATCTCTTCTGACCCTATATGGATACCCTTGATCGCCTTTTCTTCCCTAATTGCGGTGGCTAAAACTTCCATTACAATGTTAAAAGCAATGGAGACAATGGGCAGCCCTGTCTGGTTCCTGATCTGAGTGGAAATGATTCCAATTTAACTCCATTGAATATGATATTGGCTGTGGGTTTGCTGTAGATAGCCTCTATCAGTTTAAGAAAAGTCCCTTCTAGACCAATTCTCTTGAGTGTTCTCATCATGAAGGGATGCTGGATAGTATCAAAAACGTTTTCTGCATCAATTGAGAGAATCATATGGTCTTTGTATTTTAATTTGTTTATGTGCTGAATTACATTTATAGATTTACGTATATTGAACCAGCCTTGAGACCGTGGGATAAAACCAACTTGGTCATGATGTACAATTTGTTTGATGTGTTGCTGGATTCTGTTTGTTAGGATCTTGTTGAATATTTTTGCATCTATATTCATTAGTGATATTGGTCTATAATTTTCTTTTCTTGTTGGGTCTTTTCCTGATTTGGGAATCAGGGTGATGTTTGCTTCATAGAACGTGCTGGGTAGTCTTCCTTCTTTTTCTACCTTTTGGAACAGGTTGA
Organism: Nycticebus coucang; assembly: GCF_027406575.1. Classification (NCBI taxonomy): domain Eukaryota; kingdom Metazoa; phylum Chordata; class Mammalia; order Primates; family Lorisidae; genus Nycticebus; species Nycticebus coucang. The sequence continues at coordinate 70,515,091 of NC_069804.1, forward strand.
GAAATATAGGTACTAATTCCTCTTTAAAGGTTTGGTGGAATTCTGATGTGTAATCATCTGGTCATGGGCTTTTCTTTTTAGGGAGGTTTTGTAAAACTGATGCTATTTCTGCACTTGACATGTGCCCATTCAGTATTTCCACTTGATTATGGCTAAGTCTTGGAAGGTGACGTGCTTCCAAGTATGGGTCAGTTTCCTTCAGATTTTCATATTTCTGAGAGTAAATTTTCTTGTAATATTCATTTAGGATTTTTGGATTTCTGAGGAGTCTGTTGTTATTTCATCTTTGTTGTTTCTGATTGATGATATTAGAGATTTTAATCTTTTTTTTTCTGATTAAGTTGTCCAGAGGTTTCTTTATTTTATTGACCTTTTCAAAAAAATAAGCTTTTTGATTTATTGATCTGTTGTATTATTCTTTTGTTTTCAATTTCATTTAATTCTGCTCTAATTTTGGTTATTTCTTTTCTTCTACTGGGTTTTCGGGTTGGAATGTTCTTCCTTTTCCCGTTCCTTGAGATGTCCTATTAAGTTGTTAACTTCCTCTCTTTCCGTTCTCTTGAGGAAGGCTTGCAGTGCTATAAATTTCCCTCTTAGAACTGCCTTTGCGGTGTCCCAGAGGTTCTGATAGTTTGTGTCTTCATTGTCGTTTTTTTCCGAAAAATTGGCGATTTCTTTCTTAATCTCATCTCTGACCCAGCTATCATTCACCATAAGATTATTTAACTTCCATGTTTTTATATGAGTATGCACATTCCTGTTGTTACTCAATTCAAGTTTTATTCCATGGTGGTCCAAGAAGATGCAAGGAATAATTTCTATTCCTTTAAATTTACTGAGGTTAGACTTGTGACCTAAAATGTGGTCAATTTTGGAGTACGTTCCGTGGGCTGATGAGAAGTATGTGTATTCAGTGTTGTTGGGATGAAATGTTCTGTAGATGTCTGCTAAATCTAAATATTGGATGGTTAGGTTTAAATCTGAGATTTCTTTGCTCAGCTTCTTGCTGGAGGATTGATCCAACACTGCCAAAGGAGTGTTGAAATCTCCAACGATTATGGAGCTGGAGGAAATCAAGTTACTCATGTCTGTTAGAGTTTCTGTTTTAAATTAGGTGCATTCTGGTTGGGTGCATAGATATTAATAATTGAGATCTCATCATATTGAGTATTACCTTTAACAAATATGAAGTGACCATTCTTGTCCTTCCTTACTTTTGTTGGTTTAAAGCCCACTGTACCTGCAAATAAAATTGCAACGCCTGCTTTTTTCTGGTTACCATTTGCCTGAAATATGGATGACCATCCTTTCACCCTGAGTCTGTATTTGTCTTTTAAGTTGAGATGTGACTCTTGTATGCAACAAATATCTGGCTTGAGTTTTTGTATCCAGTCAGCTAATCTATGCCTCTTTAGAGGACATTTTAAGCCGTTCACATTAATGGAGAGTATTGATAAGTCTGTTGGAATTTTGGGTATCGACTTTTTCAAAGGTCCAGTGGACATTTTTGATACTTTTGCCAGTGTGGAAGTTGGAGTTTGATCCGAAGTTTCTGAGTGAGCTTACTTTTGTGGTATAGGATTGGGTTGGTCATTGTGGAGGATAGGTCTGAGAATATCCTGAAGAGCTGGTTTACTTATGGCAAATTTTTTCAACATATGAATGTCATAGAAGTATTTAATTTCTCCATCATAAATGAAACTCAGTTTAGCTGGATACAAGATCCTGGGTTAAAAGCTGTTTTGCTTTAGGAGATTAAAAGTCGATGACCACCCTCTTCTGGCTTGAAAAGTTTCAGCAGAAAGATCTGCAGTTATGCTAATATTCTTTCCTTTGTATGTAATGGTTTTCTTTCTCTGGGCTCTTTTGAGAATCTTCTCTTTCATATTAACTTTAGTGAAGCTAATTATGATCTGCCGTGGGGATGAGTTATTGGGGTTGAATCATGCTGGGGTTCTGAAGCTGTCTGCTATTTGAATTACAGATTCTCTAGGCATGTCTGGAAAATTTTCTTTCATAATTTCATGCAGGAGGGCCTCTGTTCCCATCCAGGCCACTTCATCATTCTCAGAAATCCCAATTATTTGTATATTTGTTTTGTTCGAATTATCCCAGAGTTCTCTGAGTGAATGATCCGTTTTTGCTCTCCATTTCTCTTCCTCTTTGAGAGATTGGGAGCGTTTGAAGACTTTATCTTCAATGTCAGAAATCTTTTCTTCTGCTTACTCCGTTCTGTTGCTGAGGGATTCTACTGTATTTTTCATATCTTTGAGGGCTGTATATTCTTGCTTCAGTGTGTCTAAGTCTTTGGTGGTTTTGTCTTTAAGTTCGTTAAATTCTTGAGACAACTTTTGAATTTCTCCTCGAATTCCTAATTCCATTTTATTAATCTTATCTTCAATCTAAATTCTGAATTTGATTTCTGACATCTGAGGCAGTTGTTTATGAATGGGATCTTCAATCACATCTGCCGTATCTTTTCTTTGGTGGGGGTTGATCTATTCTGGTAATTCATGTTACCAGAGTTTTTCCGCTGATTCCACCCCATGGTTATTTTACTCCCTTTGATTTTTGTCCTGGGGTTTTATCGAGGGCCTGTACAGTGTTGTGGCCTGAGAAACTGGGGCCCTGTCTTGTGTGGTGGGTCAAAGTGGTTTTGTCTTGTTTTCAGCTTGTTTCTGTCCCATCCTATTGTAACATTTACTCTGGCTTGAAGTCTTAGCTGTGTGGAAAAACCAGCAATTAAGTCAACCTGCCTGCCCACCTCTGGCACCAATTTGAAAAGGAAAATCAAACCTTTCTACAACTGCATACCCAGGGCACCGCCTGAAATATCCTCAGTCTGTTAGTTCAGTTCAAAAGGTCCAAATCTATTGTCTCAATATTCACTTGTCTCGGGTGGGAGAGTTCAAGAGGTCCCTGGGAACTGGATCACTTGGGCCTGGTGACTACTCTGATATGGCTTACTCCAGTGCTGCGTGGAGTCCGGAGGAGCCACCTAGCGAATAGATCAGTCTGGGAAGGTTGATGTCTCCTTCCCCACTTTGCCCCTCCTTCGGACCCAGTCACTGGTATCTCTGCAGATGGCTAACCCAGTTGCCTGTAGTGAACAGATACTGCAGGGGTTTGCACCTGCCTGAATTGCATGGAAATCTGCCAGGCCCCTGCAGTCTGCTGCTATCTAGCAGGAGGAAATGGCGCTTGTCATCTTTGAGTGCTTGCTGCAGGTGGTGGGAGGGAGGTGTTCACTCAGGCTTAGCCCCGTCCCTGATTGATGTTGCTAACTGAACAGAACAGAACAGAACAGAACAGACAAATTTGTGGGATTCTGTCTCTGTTTCTGCTAAAATTGCCTGCAGAAGACGGGCTGTTCTGAGTTCAAACCACTTTGCTGCTGAAAGTTTGTGTCTGATTATCTCTCTGATTCGGCTCTGCCCTGGAAGCTTCCTGGGTTTGTGAGCAGTGTCAGGCAAATTGTTTTCTCACTGGTGGCCTCCTCTGGTTGCCCAGGGAGAAAGGGGGTCTGGCTTCAGAATATCCAGAAATGAGCCGTTTTGCTGTTATAGAAAAAAACGGCTGTTGATTTGCCTCCAGGAACTGCCGCTCTGGTATGGGCACCCAGCTGACCCTTTTCTCCTCTGTCTCGCGCCCCAGAGTCAGCACTGACTGGCTGCAGTTTTTGCTCTGTCCACACCCCTCGAGAGATCTCCCAATAATCTGAACTCCTGTGGGGAAGGCCCCCTGACCCCCAAGTGAGTGTTGGGGGGTAGTGCTGGAAGCTCAGCGCTGGAAACGGGGAAGCTACAGTTTTACTCAGTTTTATGCCTGGCCGTATTGTTGCCAGGGGAGGGCTGCAGCACCGCGCCACAGGGAAGTGCTGCCAAGGCATGACTCCCCCTCAGCCGAGTGCCCTTTCCTCACTCCCGTGTCTCAGAGTCAGTGCTGACCAGTCACAGCTCGGGCACTGTGTATTCCCCTTGAGAAATCACCCAAGGATCCGAACTCCTGGGGGACAGGCCCCTAGACCCCAAGTGAGAGTGGGGGGGATTGCTGGAAGCTCAGCGGGGAAGCTAGAGTTTCATTCAGTTTTATGCCTGGCCGTATTGTTGCCCGGGGAGGGCTGCCGCACTGCACCTCAGGGAAGTGCCACCGAGGCATGACTACCCCTTAGCCGGGTCCCTTCTCCTCACTCGCATGCCTCAGAGTCAGCACTGACCAGTTGCAGCTCGGGGACTTTCCACTCCCCTTGAGAAACCACCCAAGAATCCGAACTCCTGGGGGACAGGCCTCTAGACCTCAGTGTGAGTGGGAGGGGAGTGTTGGGGTTTCAGGGTTGCTAGCAAAGGATAAAGTTTTATACAGTTTTATGCCTGACAGGAGAACACCATGGCACCCTAGTAGGGGAGGTAGGTCCAGTTTTTAGAAGGTCTCTTCCGTGGAGTGTAGTGGGAGGGCCTTTAATTTCTGCCCGTTTGTTTAATTGTGGGGTTCTTGAGCCGGTCTCATGGGGGAGGGGGACTCCCATCAGCTTGGTGATGGATTTTGTACCTTTTGTTTGCGTCCTTGTGATCACAGCTTGCCTCAGTGGTGTTGATGTGCGTTCTTCAAACTTCTCTCTTGGTGCAGCTCAAATCCACCAGGATACTTACTAAATTTTTGTCCCTTAACTCTCCTTCTGGATGGGAGCCTCTGTGGAAAGCTGGCTTCAGTCCACCATCTTGTCTCTCCCCCCCCAAAGACACAACTATTAAAGCAAATAGACAATCTTAAGAATGGGAAAAGATATTTGCATGTTATAAATCTGACAAAGAGATGAAACTAGAATCTATAGGGAACTCAAATTAATGAACAACAAAAAGAGCAAACAGTCTCATCTATCACTGGACAAGAGGTATGAGCAGAACCTTTTTTGAGGAGAGCAAATGGCTAAAAAACATATAAAAAATGGTCATCATTCCTAGTCATCAGATAAATACCAATAAAAAACACCTTGAGATATTTACCTAAACCCGGTGAGAATAGCCCTCATCTCAGACTTTCAAAATTGCTGATGTTGGCCCAGATGTCCAGAGAAGAGAACATTTTTTACCATGTTGATGGAACTGTAAATTCACACAGCCTCTTTGGAAAGAAGTATGGAGAATCCTGAAAGAACTCAAATTAGACCTCCCATTTGATCCTACAATGCCTTATCTACCAGAATAAAAAGAAAGTCATTTCATTATAAGGATGTTTGTACTAAATTGTTCATCACAGCTTAGTTTAAAATCACCAGGATGTAGAAACAACCTAAATTCCCATCAACCCAGGAATGTATTAACAAACTCTGGTCTATGTATACCATGGAATACTACTGAGCCTTTAAAAAAGATGGAACCTTTACATCTTTACACTACACTCTCTCCACTATGATGTGTGCTACACATCATAGCACATTCTTAGTAAAACATCACAAAAAATGGAAAAGCAAATATCCAATATATTCAATACTAATATGAAACCAATAGATGATCAAACAAATGCTCCTATAAGAAAAAACTCAATTCAGTTCAATTTAAGGGGAGGGAGAGTGAGAGATGAAGGAGAGCAAAGGAGAGGAGGGGATTAGGGTTCTCCTACATAATGGGAGAATGTAAGGGCATATGGCACACTTTCTCTATCTAACACATGCAAATATGGTAACCTGGTTGTTTGTACCCTCATATAAACCTGAAATAAAAAAAGAAATGTGCCATTTATCCCATTTTTCTTAAGCATTTTTGTAAGAATAAGATGCTGAATTTTTGTTAAATGCTTTTTCTGCATGTATTGAGAGGACCATACAACATTTATTTTATCTTCTATTGATATGGTGAATTGTATTTATGGATTTGCATATGTTACATCAACCTTGAATCCCTAGGATAAAGCCTGCTCGATTGTATATGTGTAATCTATTTTTTAGGATTTCTTTGTTTATTTTTTAATTAAATCATAGCTGTGTACATTAATGCAATCATGGGGTACCATGTGCTGGTTTTATATACAATATGAAATATTTTCATCATACTGGTTAAAATAGGCTTTCTGGCTTTTTCTTAGATATTGGGTTAAAACATTTATATTCTACATTTAGTAAGATGCACCGTAGGTGTGGTCCCAACAATTACCCTCCCTCCACCTATTCTCCTCACTCCCCTCCCATCCCTTTCCCCTTTCCCCATGTTCTTAGGCTATAATTGGGTTATAACTTTCATATGAAAGCTATACATTAGTTTCATTGTAGAGCTGAGTACATTGGATACTTTCCCTTTCATTCTTGAGATACTTTGCTAAGAAAAAATATGTTCCAGTTCCATCCATGTAAACATGAAAGAGGTAAAGTCTCCATCTTTCATTAAGTCTGCATAATATTCCATGGTGTACATATACCACAATTTATTAATCCATTTGTGGGTCGATGTGCATTTGGCCTTCTTCCGTGATTTAGCAATTATGAATTGGGCTGAAATAAACATTCTGGTACAAATATCTTTGTTATAATGTGATTTTTGGTCTTCTGGGTATATACCTAGTAGAGGAATTGTCGGATTGAATGGCAAGTCTATTTTTAGATCTCTAAGTGTTCTCCAAACATCTTTCCAAAAAAAAGTATTAGTTTGCATTCCCACCAGCAGTGTAGAAATGTTGCCATTTGTCCACATCCACGCCAACATCTCTGGTCTTGGGATTTTGTGATATGGGCTAATCTTACTGGAGTTAGATGATATCTCAAAGTAGTTTTGATTTGCATTTTGCTGATGACTAAGGATGATGAGCATTTTTTCATATGTCTGTAGGCTGTGTGCCTGTCTTCTTCAGAGAAGTTTCTCTTCAAGTCCTTTGCCCACCCTGAGATGAGATCACTTGTTCTTTTCTTGCAAATACATTTGTGTTCTTTGTGGATTCTGGTTATTAAACCTTTGTTGGAGACATAACCTGCAAATATCTTCTCCCGTTCTGAGGTCTGTCTGCTTGCAATACTTACTGTGTTCTGGGCTGTGCAGAAGATTTTTAGTTTGATCGGGTCCCAGTAGTGTATTTTGATGCTGCTTCAATTGCCTGGCGGGGGTCCTCTTCATAAAATATTCTCCCAGACCAATTTCTTCAAGAGTTTTCCCTGCACTTTCTTCTAGTATTTTTATAGTTTTGTGTCATAAGTTTAAATCTTTAATCCAGTGATAGTCTATCCTAGTTAGAGGTGAAAGGTGTGGGTCCAGTTTCAATCTTCTATAGGTCCCCAGGCAGTTCACCCAGCACCATTTGTTAAATAGGTAATCTTTTCACCACTGAATGTTTTTAATTGGCTTGTCAAAGATCAAATAATGGTAAGTAGCTTTGTTCATCTCTTGGTCCTCTATTCTGTTCCATACATCTACCTCTCTGTTTTTGTGGCAGTACCACCCTGTTTTGATCTCTATCAATTTATAGTATAGTCTGAGGTCTGGTAGCGTGATTCCTTCTGCTTTGTTTTTATTTCTGAGTAATATCTTGGCTATTTCAGGTTTTTTCTGATTCCATATTAAATGAAGTATTATTGTTTTGAAGTCTTTAAAGTATGAAGGCAGAGCTTTAATGAGGATTGCATTAAAATTGCATATTGCATTGGGTAGTATGGACATTTTAATAATTTTGATTCTTCCCAGCCATGAGCATGGTATGTTTTTCCATTTGTTAACATCTTCAGCTATTTATTTTCTTAGAGTTTCATAGTTCACTTTATAGAGATCTTTCACATCCTGTGTTAGGTAAACTCCCAAATATTTCATCTTCTTTGGCACTACTGTGAACGTTATAGAGTCCTTGATTGTTTTTTTTTCAGCTTGATTATTACTGGTATATAGAAATGCTACCAATTTATGAGTGTTGATTTTGTAACCTGAGATGCTGCTGTATTACTTGATCACCTCTAAGAGTTTTGTAGTAGAATCCCTGGTGTTTTCCAGATATACAATCATGTCATCTGCAAAGAGTGAAAGTTTGATCTCTTCTGACCCTATATGGATACCCTCAATCACCTTTTTTTCCCTAATTGCGGTGGTTAAAACTTCCATTACAATGTTAAGGAGCAGTGGAGACAATGGGAAACCTTGCCTGGTTCCTGATCTGAGTGTAAATGATTTCAGTTTGACTCCGTTCAATACGATATTGGCTGTGGGTTTGCTGTAGATGGCCTCTATCAGTTTAAGTAATGTTCCTTCTATACCCATTTTCTTAAGTGTTCTGATCATGAAGTGATGCTGGATATTATCAAAAGCTTTTTCTGCTTCAATTGAAAGAGTCATATGGTCTTTGTTTTTTGATTTGTTTTTTTGTGCTGCATTATATTTATAGATTTACCTATATTGAATCAGCCTTGAAACCCTGGGATAAAACCCACTTGGTCATGGTGTATAATTTGTTTGATGTGTTGATGGATTCTGTTAGTTAAGATCTTGTTGAATATTTTTGTATCAATATTCATTAGTGATATTGGTCTATAGTTTTCTTTTCTTGTTGGATCTTTTCCTGGTTTGGGGATCAGGGTGATGTTTGCTTGAATGTGTTGGGTAGAATTTCTTATTTTTCTATATTTTGGAAAAGGTTAGGTCATATAGGTACTAGTTCCTCTTCTAAAGGTTTGGTAGAATTGTGGCATGAAGCCATCTGGTCCCAGGCTTTTCTTTTTTAGGGAGATTTGGTATAGTTGATGCAATTTCAAAATTTATATAGGCCTGTTCAACATTTCCACTTCATTCTGGCTAATTCTTTGAAGGTGGCATGCTTCCAAGTATTGTCATTTGCCTTCAGATTTTCATATTTCTGAGAACAAGGTTTCCTGTAATATTCAGTGAGAATTTTTGGAATTTCTTTGTTTTTATTATTATATCATAGTTATGTATATTAGTGCAGTCAAGGGGTACAATGTACTGGTTTCATATACAATCTGAAATATTTTCATCAAAGTGTTTATCATACCTTTCATGGCATTTTCTTAGTTATTGTATGAAGAAATTTGTATTCTGCATTTAGTAAGTTTCGCCTTTTTGAATTTCTGATGAGTCTGTTGTTATTTCGTCTTTGTTATTTTTGATTGATGAAATTAGAGATTTTACTCTTTTTCCCCTGGTTAGGTTAGCCAAATGTTTATCTATTTTATTGACCCTTTCAAAAAAACAACTTTTTGATTTGTTGATCAGTTGTATAATTCTTTTGTTTTCGATTTCATTTAATTCTACTCTAATTGTGGTTATTTCTTTTCTTCTGCTAGGTTTGTGGTTGGAATGTTCTTTCTTTTCCATTTGTTTGAGATGTCCCATTAAGTTGTTAACTTTCTCTCTTTCCGTTCTCTTGAGGAAGGCTTGTAGTGCTATAAATTTCCCTTTTAGGACTGCCTTTGCTGTATCCTAGAGGTTCTTATAATTTGTTTCTTCATTATCATTTTGTCCCCCCAAATTTGTTAATTTCCTTCTTAATCTCATCTATGACCCAGCTATCATTCTGCATAAGATTATTTAGCTTCCTTTTTTTTTAAATGGGTATGCAGATTCCTGTTGTTCCTGAGCTCAACTTTTATTCCATGTTAGTCCGAGAAGATGCAAGGAATAATTTCTATTTTTTTAAATTTACTGAGGGTAGACTTGTGACCTCAGATGTGATTGATTTTCGAGTATGTTCCATGGGCTGATGAGAAGAATGCGTATTCAGTTTGGTTGGGATGAAATGTTCTGTAGATGACTGTTAAATCTCAATGTTGAATGTTTAAGATTAAATCTAAAATGTCTTTGCTCAGCTTTGTATTGGAGGATCTATCCAACACTGCCTTTATGTAGCCTGAGGAAATCAAGTTGCTCATGTCTGTTAGAGTTTCTCGTATAAATTGAGACTCATTCTGGTGGGTGCATAAATATTATTAATTGAAATCTCATCATATTATTACTCTTAAATATGAAATGACCATCATTGTCCTTCGTTACTTTTCTTGGTTTAAAGCCTATTGTATCTGTGAATAAAATTGCAACACCTGCTTTTCACTGGTTTCCATTTACCTGGAATAGAGATGACCATCCCTTCACCTTGAGTCTATATTTGTCTTTTATGGTATGATGAGATCCTTGTATGCAGAAGATATCTGTCCTGAGTTTTTGTATGCAGTCAGCCAATCTGTGCCTCTTAGAGGGCTATTTAAGCCATTCACATTTATTGAGAAAATTGATAAGCCTGGTAGAATTTTGAATATCGAGTTTTTCTAAAGTCCAGTGGACATTTTTAATCCTTTTGCCACTGTGGAAGTTACAATTTTTCAAAAGTTTCTTAGTGAATATACTTTTGTGGTATAATATTGTGCTGGTCATCATGTAGGATAGGTCTGAGAATATCCTGGAGAGCTGGTTTAGTTATTGCCAACTTCTTCAACAAGCGCATGTCATTAAAGTATTTAATTTCTCCATCAAAGATGAAACTCAGTTTAGCTGAATACCGGATCCTGGGTTCAAAGTTATTTTGTTTTAGGGGATTAAAGTCGATGGCCACCCTCTTGTAGCTTGAAAGGTTTCAGCAGAGATATCTGCAGTCATTCTAATATTCTTCCCCTTTTAGGTTATTGTTTTCTTACATCTGGCTGCTTTCAGAATTTTTTCCTTCATATTAACTTTACTGAAGTTAATTATGATGTGCATGGGGGATCTCTTATTCATGTTGAGTCATGCTGGGGTTCTGAAAATGTTTGGTATCTGAATTTCAAAATCTCTTGGCATGTCTGGAAAGTTTTATTTCATAATTTCCTGAAGAAGAGCCTCTGTGCATGGTGAAACCACTTTGTCGTTTTCAGGGATTCCTATGAGGCGAACCTTAGTTTCCTTCATATTTTTCCAGAGCTCTCTGAGAGAATGATCCATTTTTGCTCTCCATTTCTCTTCCTCTTTGAGAGTTTGGGAACTTTCAAAGGGTTTGTCTTCAATGTCAGAAATCTTTTCTTCTTGCTCCATTCTTTTACTGAGGTATTTTACTGTATTTTTCAGATCTTTGAGTGCTGCAAATTCTTGTCTCAATGTGTCAAAATCTTTGGTGATTTTGTCTTTGAATTTCATGAATTCTTGGGAAAACTTTTGAAATGCTCCTTGAATTTCTACTTCCAACTTTTCCTGTATTTTATTAATCTTGTTTTCAATCCAAATTCTGAATTCGATTGTTGACATTTCAGTCATCTGTTTATGAATGGGATATTCAGTTGTGTCTGCAATATCTTTCCTTGCGGGGGTTGATCTACTCTGGTTATTCATATTCATGTTACAAGAGTTTTTCCGCTACTTCCGCCCCATGATTATTTTACACCATTTGACTAGATAAGCAGATAAACGGAAGTTTGGTTGGGGGCTCCAGGAGTAGTGATCAACCAGCCCTTTGCCCAAAAGCTGGGACTGGTGTCTGTATCTTTTTACTGTAGAGCTTTGCCAAGGACCTGTACAGTATTATGGCCTGAGAAATTGGGGACCTGCTTGGTGTGGTGGAGGTAAGTGGCTGTGTCTTCTTATCAGCTTGTCTCTGTCCTGCACTAATAAATCAGTTACTATGGTTTGAAGTCTCACCTGTGGAGAAATACAAGCAATTAACTCAACCCACCCCCCACAGGCAACAATTGGAAAAGGAAAATCAACCTTCCCACAACCACACACCCCGGGTACCACTTGGATAGTCCTCGGGTGACCAGTTTAAGAGAACCAAATCAATTGTCTTAGTCAGCACCAGTCTCAGGTGGGAGAGTTCAGAAGGTTCCCGGCAAGTAGATAGCAGGGGTTTGCTGGCAGCTCAAGTATGACTCCTTCCAGTGCTCCATGAGGTCAGAAGGACCCACCCAGCAAATAAATTAGTTTGGGAAGGTTGATGCCTCCTTCCCCACCTTGCACCTCTGTCACACCCTGTCACTGGTAAACCCACATGGCTGTGACCCAGATCCCTCCAACGACCAGATGCTCCTGGGGTTTGCGCCTGCCTGAGTCACAGGGAGATCTATGTCTCCTCAGCCATGCTGCTGCTCTCTGCCACTATCCGGCAGGGAGAGGTGAGGCCTGACAACCTCAGGTGCTTAATAGGGGCTGAGGTGGTTCACTCAGTTCCAGCCCCACCCCAACTTCACAGAATTTGTTTCTGTCCTGGCTGCATTCCCCTGTAGTCACTCTTTGAGTTCACAGAAAGTGTGAATCAGTCCCAGTCTGTGCCGCTGCCCAGTCTTGGCTCTAGGTTGTATGGGGGTGGTACGGTTAGCTGTCTGTTGCAGCCTCTGCCTGCCCTCTTTTGTCTCAGCTATGATCCCCTGTGGCCTGGGTGCATCTTACGCTCAGTAAAGTTGTCCTCTAGGACAGCCCTGCCCTGGGAGTTGCAATCTCTGCACATGTGTATTCTAGTCCCCACCTTTTGCCCAGGCCAGTACCACCTCAGGCATACCCTTTACTCACGGGGCCTGTGTTTCCATTCCAGATCTGTTCCACCAGTGGCTGTCACCAGAGAAGATGCCCGGCCTCTTCTGGTTGCCCAGAGAGATGGGGGTGTGACTCTGGATTATCCAGGGATGTGAGCCCTATTATTGCTGCTTCAGCTGCTGGTCTGTGCCTCAGGGCACCGCCGCTTTTGTATGTTTCCATCTCAGGTGACTGTCTTCTCCTTACTCTCGTGCCACAGAATTAGCACTGACCAGCAGCAGTCCATGCCCTGTCCACACCTCTCAAGTAAATACCCAAGAATCTGGACTCCATGGGGGACAGGCTTCCAGACCTCAGGGTGGGAGTGTAGGGGAGTGCTGGGAGTTCAGAATCGCAGGTAGAGAATATATACAGTTTTATACAGTTTTGTGCCTGGCAGAAGAGTGCCATGGCATCCTACCCCATTTCCCTGAAAATAAGACATCCTCCGAAAATAAGACCTACTTACAGGAAAGATAAGACATCCCCTGAAAATAAGACCTACCACATCTTTGGGAGCACACCTTAAAATAAGACACTCTCTTATTTTCGGTGAAACAGGGTAGTAAGGGAAGGAGGTCCAGTTTTTAGAGGTTCTCTCCCACGAGATAAAATGGGAGGACTTTTGAACTCTGCTCACCTGTTTGTATTGAGTACTGCGAGCCATTCTCATGGGAGAGGGGATTGGTGATGGATTTTGTACCTTTTGTTTGTATACTTGTGGTCACAGCTCACCTCAGCAGGGTTGATGTGCATTCCTCAACCTTCTCTCTTGGCTCAGCTCCAATTCATTGGCTTACTTGCTAAACTTCTGTCCTTTAACTCTCCTTCTGGATGGGAGCCTTTGTGGAAAGATGGCTCCAGTCACCCATCTTGCTCTGTCCCCCTATTTTCTAGGATTTTATTGAGTATTTTTACAACAATATTTATTAGTGAAATTGGTCTGTAGTTCTTTTTATTTTGGGCCTTTCCTGATTTTGGTAATAGTGTGATGTTTCCTTCTTAGCACACATTGGGGAAGTTTCTTTCCTGTTCGGTTTTGCATTAGATTCTTCAATATAGGTACAAACTCTTCTTTGAAGGTTTGATAGAATTCTGGTGTGAAGCCATCTAGTCCAAGTCTTTGTTTTCTTGGGAGCTTTCCTTTTGTTGTTGCAATTTTGGTCCTCGATATTGGTCTGTTGAAGAAATTTATTTATTCCTGGTTAAGTCTAGGGGAATTGTATGATTCCAGGTATTGGTCCATTACCTCCACATTGTCAAATATCTGGGCATAGAGTTTTTCTAGTAGTCAGAGATAAACCTGTGTATCTCTCTGGTATCTGTCATTTGCCATTTTTCCTTTCAGGTTGAGGTTTTTAAAGATTTTACTGTTCTGTTTCTTATTAACCTAGCAAAAGATACTTTAATTTCAATTATGTTTTCAAAGAACCAACCTTTGTTTTGCTAATTTTATGAATGATTCTCTATTTTTAGTTCTGATTTAATGTTGATTATTTCTTTTGTTCTGCTGTATTTGGCATTTGATTTGTCTTCCTTATCTATTTCCTTGAGATGATTCATTAGGTTGTTTGTAAGTACTCTTCTGTTTCTTGGATGTGAGCAGGTAATGTGATAAATTTCCATCTTAAGACTGCTTCTTTAGTCTCCCAAAGGTTTTGGTAGCTTGTGACATTATTGTGTTCAAGGATTCTGTTAATGTCCTTCTTTGTCTCCTTTTTCACCCAAGTGTCATTCAGCATATGATTTTTTTGTTTCCATGACTTTATGTGGGAATTAAAATACTTTTGGGAACTGAGTTCCACTTTTATTGCCTTGTCGTCTGAAAAGATCCAAGGTACAATTTCAATCTCTTAATTTTGTTGAGGTTTGATTTGTTTCCTAGGATATTATCTATTTTGAAGTATGATCTATGGAATGAGAAGAAGAATGTGTACTCATTAGCTTTGGAATGGTATGTTCCATATATGTCTGTTAAGCCTCATTGTTGTAGGGTCAAATTTAAGCCCCTTGTTTCTTTCCTCAGTCTCCATTTAGAGGATATGTCCAGTTCTATAATAGGGGTCTTTTTTAAACTTTATTGTTGGGGATTCATTGAGAGTACAAGATGTGTCACACACTGAGACCCCACCCCCTCCCTCCTTCTCTCTCTCTGCTCTTCCCTTCCCCCAGTCTCCCTTTCTCCTTCTCTCTCTCTCTTCTATCCTCTTTCCCCATCCCCCAACATGTTATTAGTTGTTGTCAAATCAAGATTGAACACATAGGATTCATACTTCTCCATTCTGGTGATGCTTTACTAAGAATAATGTGATCCACTTCCATCCAAGTTAATACAAATGCTGTAACGTCTCCATTTTTTAATGGCTGAATAGTATTCCATGGTATACATATACCACAGCTTGTTAATCCATTCCTGGATTGTGGGGCATTTAAGCTGTTTCCACATTTTGGCAATTGTAAATTGAGCTGCGATTAACAGTCTAGTACAGCGGTTCTCAACCTGTGGGTCGCAACTCCTTGGTAAGAATGAAAATGCATCTTGCATATCAGATATTTACATTACGATTCATAACAGTAGCACAATGACAGTTACGAAGTAGCAATGAAAATAATTTCATGCTTGGGGGTCACCACAACATGAGGAACTGTATTAAAGGATCACGGCATTAGGAAGCATTAGGAAGATTCAGATCCACTGGTCTAGTACAAGTGTCCTTTTGATAAAAGTATTTTTTTTCCTTATGGATAGCTGCCCAATAATGGGATTGCAGGATCAAACGGGAGGTCTAGCTTGAGTTATTTGAGGTTCCCCCATACTTCCTTCCAAGAAGGTTATATTAGTTTACAGTCTTACCAGCACTGTAAAAGTGTTCCTTTCTCTCCACATCCGCACCAACATGTGCAGTTTTGAGATTTTGTGATGTGGGCCATTCTTACTAGAGTTAGATGATATCTCAGGGTGGTTTTAATTTACATTTCTCTGATAAATAAGAATGATGAGCGTTTTTTCATATGTTTGCTAGCCATTCATCTGTCTTCTTGAGAGAAGGTTCTGTTCATCTCTCTTCCCCATTGATATATGGAAGTATTGGTTTTGTTCATGTGGATTAATTTAATTTCTTTATAGATCCTATTTATTATTCCTTTGTGTAATTCAATATATGCTAATATTCTTTCCCAGTGCATAGTTGTCTATTTGCTTTGGTTGTGGTTTCCTTAGCTGTATAGAAGCTTTTCAGTTTCATTAAGTCCCATTTGTTTATATTGGATTGTTATTACAATTGCCATGGCATTCTTCTTCATAAAGTCTTTCCCCAGGCTGATATCTTCTAGTGTTTTTTTCTATGTTTTCTTTGATTTTTTTATTGTGTTGTGCCTTAAATTTAAGTTCTTTGTCCATATTGAATCAGTTTTTGTGAATGCAGAGGTGCGTAGGTCCAGTTTCAGTTTTTTGCATGTGGATATTTAGTTCTCCCAGCACAATTTATTGAAGAGGGAGTCTTTCCCTCTTGTGTATGTTCTTGTTTAGGTTATTGAAGATTAGGTGGTTGTTAGTTGTAAGTTTCATTTGCTGGTTTCTATGTGATTCCAAATGTCTGTGTCTATGTTTATGCCAGTACCATGCTGTCTTGACTACTATGGCCTTGTAATATAGCCTAAAATCTGGTGTGCTGATGCCCCAGCTTTATTTTTATTACTAAGAACTGACTTAGCTATATGGGGTTCTTTCTGGTTTCTGAGTTTTAATTTGTCTTTTGTACTAAGTGTGTTTCCTACAAACAGCTAATGAATGGATTGTTTTTTTAATCTAATCAACCAATCTGTGCCTCTTCAGTGGGGAATTCAAGCCATTAACCTTTATTGAAATAATTTATAAGTGAGGTAAAATTCTATTCATCCTATTTTGTGAAAATTATTGCTCAGTTTTGTCTTTTGCATCATTGTGAAAACTAGGTTCTCTCCTTTAATTTGTGGGCACTTACTTTGCTGGTGATCCCTTGTGATGGTCAGTGTGTAGAACAGGTTGAAGTATTTCCTGTAGAGCTGGTCTTGTTGTGGAAAATGTCTTCAATGTTTGCATATCAGTAAAAGATTTGATTTCTCCATCAATTTTAAAGCTTAGCTTAGCAGGATATAGAATTCTGGGCTAAAAGTTGTTCTGTTTAAGTAGATTAAAGGTGGATGACCATTGTCTTCTTGCTTGAAAAGTTTGATTAGAGAAGTCTGTGGTTACCCTGATGCATTTGTCCCTATAAGTCAGTTGGCGCTTACTCCTGGCAGCTTGCACATGTTTTTCTTTTGTTTTGATTTTGGACAGGTTCATTACAATGTGTCTTGGAGAAGCTCTATTAGGGTTGAGACAACCTTGGGTCCAACATCCCTCTGAAAGGAGTGTTTCAGAATCTTTGGTGATATTTGGGAAATTTTCATTTATAATATTCTCTAGTATGGCTTCTATCCTCTGGGACCTTCTTCTTCCCCTTCTGGGATAACTGAAAATGCATACGTTTGAAACCTTCATAAAGTCCCATAATTCTATCAGTGAACATTCTGCTTTCTCTCTCTCTTTTTTTGGCCTCTTTAAGTATCTGAGATATCTCAACAGCTTTGTCCTCTACCTCTGGAGATTCTTTCTTCTGCATGGTCTAATCTGTTGTTGATAACTTTCTATTGCATCTTTAAGTTCCCTAATTGACTGCTTCAATTACTTCAGTTCTGCTATATCTTTTCTATATTTTTCATATCGCTCATCTTTTATTTGATTGTGTTTTTTGTATTTCCTTTTGGTTATTTTCCACTTTCTCAGCAATTTCCTTCAATGTTTTCATCATCTGTATTTTAAGTTCCCCTTTTGTCATTTATAGCATTTCTTTATAGTTGGAATCTTCTGCAGTAGCTCCCTCTCAGTCCCTTAGTGGGGGTTGCTCTTGGTTGGCCTTTCATGTTGCCAGGATTTTTCTGCTGATTCTTCCTCATGAGTCTTTTCTTTTGTCTATTTCCTTGTCTTATTTTTCCTTTCACTTCTTCTAGCTCTTTAACTTACTGTGCCTCTGGTGTAAGATTTTGATGAGTCCTTTTGGAACAGGACCAGAAGGATGAGAAGATTGAAGAGCAAGAGGGGAAAAAATATTTGAGAAAGAAAGAAAAAAAGGTAAGAAGAGGGGGTGAGTTAAAGGTAATATTGACAAAATAAGAGAGGCTCGGAAAGAGGGAGACAGGAATAGTATAAGTGTGTAGTAGGGTACTTTGACCCAACCTTAAAAATCCCCAACCTCTAGGGTGTTGGGTTGGCTGGTTCTCTTGAGGTCAGCAGCTCTTTGCCAGCCAGTTCAGACACAGTACTCCACTTCCACCAGGTAAAGAACAAACAAACAACCCTTACCCAAAAAAATTGGGGGGAAAAACAAATAATCAGGGCAGAAACACTAGCAACAATGTAGTTCTTTTGTTTTAAATTTATTCTTTATTGTTGGGGATTCATTGAGGGTACAAAAATGTAGTTCTAATTGTTAAAGAAAGCAACAATGGAAAATTGTTTTTAAACTAGAAAAATGAAGAAAGCAAAGGAAATAAAAAGAAAAAAAGGAAAATCTACAGGGAAAATGTTGAAGTTAAAAAAAAAAAAAACAGTATATATATCTTGCTGAATATTGTCCGGGAAACAGGTGATCTTCTGTGGTATAATATGTTAATCACAATGCTGATACAGCTATAGGAGATGGAGATTGGAGGCCTCTGCTGATTTTTCAAACCCTGCCCGGTTGAGAGCCTAAATGTCTCCTTAGCCTGCTTAAAAAACACTTTAAACTGTTATCCTTAACTAAGCAGAGGCTTTCTTAGGAAAGTACTTGTTGCTGGGATCTCTCCTGAAGTGGCTGCCCACTTCTCCAGTGTGCCAAAACCAGTCTCACTCTATGCCCCTGAGGGCCAAGGCTGTAATCTGCCAAACACTGAGATCTCTGCTGTACCCTGGCATCTTAGTCTCTGCCTTTGGGCTTCTCAGTCACTAGGTTACTTGCCTAAAATCTCCCCGCCAAACCTCACACTGCAATCCTGAGGCCAAAGCCTACAGGGGCAGTTCTCCAACAGTGACTGTGCGGGTGGTCTACATCTGAACAATATTAGCTCCCTTCCAGCTCAACAGCTCAGTCTGGGGCGCTAGACAATGCTCAAAATCATCCACACTCTCACCCAGGATCTCCCAAGGAAGTTCAATGAAGTGCCCAAGTCCAAAAAAAAAAAAAAATCCCACAGGTAAGGTCCTTCCTGGTTATAATCTCGCCATTGCTGTAGTTACAGCTGTGGGCAGTGTCTGACTGAACAAATGTACCACCACTTGCCAGTTCTCCACTTTCTTTATCCTCCTCATGGGGTCCAGAAGACTCTAGCGGTCTCCCTGTGTCCCCAAAGGGATGTCTCTGCGCAGATCCCACCAGCCAGAGATGTCCAGAGTGTTCTCTCCCCAGCCTCACCAAACCTGGTTGCCCCCAATTTTTTGTGGAGGGACCTCATCAAATGATTGAAAGAAGAATAAACTTGTGAGAAAGCAAAAAAAACTTCTTAAGAAAAAATAATACCGGGACTTTTTCCTCTCATTCTATTATGGACCCCAACAAGAGGTCAGTCAGGAGATGTCAAGATGCCACGGATGTGAATTGCCAGTTGAAACAATTAACTCCACTGAAGTGACCCACCTAATTTAAAGGTTTTCAACTGAGGGTCACGGGGGTGTGCCCGAATATTGAACTGATTACACTGAAAGAGTCACAGAGAGAAGACTGCAGGCAGAAATACACTGACTGGCACTCCTCAAATTGCTAACATCTTCAAAAACAAGGAAAGCTGAGAAATATAAAAGGGATTTTAATGTCCCTAGCTGTTATGAGTTTTTAGGATATCATATTGTTCAGATAAATTTGTGTTTGTTTCATAAATCTGGGAGCATATATGTTGGGTGTATGTATATTTAGAAGCAAAACATTCTCTTATATTATTTCCTTGACCAATATATAGTTATCATCTTTGTCTTTCTTAACTTTTTTTATTTCAATCCACTTGTATCTGAAAATCAAATTGTGACCCATCTTTTCTTTTCATTTCCATGTACCTGAAATATTTTTTACCAGCCATTCACCCTCATTGTTGTTTTGTCTTTCAAGTTTAGATGTGTTTCCTGGAGACAGAATATATGGCTTATGTATTTTTTTTTCAGTCAGCCAATCTAAGCCTCTTCAATGCAAGACATTCACATATATTTAGAGAATTGATAAGTATAATGGACTTCCATTTGCCTTATTTTGTGAAGGCCCGTTGCTTTGTTTTATCTCTTGTTCACCTGTGGTTTTGTCCTTTAGTTTCTGGGTATCTCCTTTCTGGGGTCCATTGTGATGGTCAGTATGGAGAACATGTCTGACTATTTTCTGCAGAGATGGTCTTATCATAGAAAATTTCCACAATGTTTTTATGTCAGTAAAAGATTTGATATTTTTGTGGCATTTGAAGCTTAGTTTATCAGGATAAAGAATCCTGCACTGAAAATTGTTTTGTTCAAGACAGTTAAGGTAGATGATCACCATCTTCCAAGTTGAAAAATTTTAGCTGAAAAGTCCTCTGTCACCCTGATGGATGTGCCCCTGTAGTTCAATAGGTGCTTATTCTTGGCTACTTGCAAACTTTTCTCTTTCGATGATGGCTAGCTTCATTACAATGTGTCTAGCAGATGCTCTGTTTGTATTGAGATGAACCATGGTTTGATATCCATCTAAATGGAGACAGACTCTTTGGTGATGCTTGAGAAATTTCCATTTATGATATCCTCCACTAGGGCTTCAATTCCTTTTGGTCATTCTTCTTTCCCTTAGTAATACCTATAATTCATATGCTTGAATGCTTGTTAAGTCCCATAATTCTCTACATAATTGCTCTGCTATTACTCTTTTATTTTCTGCCTCTTTAAATGCCTGAGTTAGCTCAGGAGTCTTCACTGTTAGAATATTTTATGGTTGTTTTCCACTTCCTCTTCAATTCCCTTCATCATTTCTGCCATCTATATTGCAAATTTCCTTTTTGTCACTTCCATAATTCTGTATATATGGGATCCTCTATAGTAACTACCCCATGATCCTTTTGGGATGGGGGGGTGATCTGTTCTGATTTTTCGTGTTGCATAATTTGTTTCTTGTCATGTGTGTTTTCTTCTTGATCATTTTCTTCTACTTTTTCTTCCCACTTCTTTCTTTTCCTACAATTTCCTTGTCTGTGTCCTAGGTGTTAGAGTGAACTTTTGAAATAGAGACAAACAGAAGACGAATGTAAAGTGTGAGAAAGGAAAACGTAAAGAAAAAGAAAGTATAAAAAAATGAACAAAAGTAGAGGAGAAAGATGGAAAGGGAAATGCAGGAGTAATAGTGGTGTTTGGTAGGGCACATTTCAGGACTCTGGGTGGATAGGGAAGATGGTTTCCCTGAGGTCAGGATCAGCCTCAGCAAAATCATGACCCTGCCTCCAGAAAATATGGAAGAAAATCAGCACTGTTTCACCATGGGATCCTACCAATCCAGTCCTTCATGAAAAGTCCAAAGATAGAAGAACACTCTAGACCAGGAGCTCCAGGCTTCCTTTAGCTAGGCCACTTTCATGGACCCCATCCCAGGACTCAGAGCAAGGCTGTATCTCATAAATAAAATACAGAATAAATTAGAGCAAAACATTCCAGATAAAAGAAAAATAAATAATAATAATAATAATAAAGAAATAAAAAATAAAATTATAAAAATGGAAAAGAAAGAGGGATATCTTAGTTTTTGAAAAATTAATGAGAGAATGTTGAGAAAAATAGAAAAAATCTCTACTACAAGAATGAAAAGAGGAGAGGAATAGAAAAGAACAAAAAACATGGGCAGAAAATCCATAGGAAAAAATGAAACTGTTGATATTGAAGAAAGTAAAAATGAAAAAAAAAAAAAACCATAACAAAACAACAATTTAAAAAAAAATCCAAAATACGTATATCATGGAATATATTGCCTGCACACCAGGTGGTGCTCCTGGGTTTGGTGGTGCAAAGCAAGCATGATGTTTCTGCTATATAAGATAGAGGCAGGAAGCCACTATCTAATTGTGGAGGAGACCAGTTTGTCTTCCTGATTTGTTTGTCCTCAATTAGGGCATATTTACTTTGCTAGTGTTCAATACCCACAGGGTTAGGAGCCTGAAGCTCTCACCAGACTTTTTAGGAGACATGCCTCAACATTCTAAACATGCCTCTTGGCTATAATGAGGTTTGCTGAAGGTGTGGGAGTCACCATACTAACCCACTGAAGGTAGACGGTGACTGCTGGAGCTCAGCAGACATACCAAGCTAGCCACATGCTGGGTCACTGTGGGCCGTTTCTCCCCAGTGGCCCTTTCACAATGGCAGCACCCTGCTGGCAGCCAAGTCAAGAGGAACTCTGCCTGGTGGTTCAATCCTGCTGCTGGGCACTGTTCAAGCTTACTTGCTCACTTAAGCCCTTCCAAGGTCACTCCTATGAGCACCCAAGCCCCCCCCCAAAAAAAAAGAACTGCAGGACAGGCCTTCCCTGTCTTTAGTCCTCCTCCAAAGGGCTGGCCAGTTTTTGCATGCACCTAGAACCCCACCTTCTTTGCCAGTTTTCCATTGTTCATAGCCTTCTCTTTAGCTCCTGGAGTGCGCTATTGTCTGTGTCACTGTAACAATGTTTCTTGGCAGGACACTCCACCCAGAGGTGGCTGAAGTCCTCTCTCCCCAGTTTCACCAAGAATGGTTGTTATACAAATGTCTTTAGTTTGACATCTTGCTCCACCTTCCCTAACCAATATTTAACATGCTATTTTTTTTAATTAATAATGCTATTGAATATCCCCTTGTGTTTATTGCCCTTTGGGTATTCCTGTTATGTATATTGGCTATTTGTATGTTTTGTTTTTTGTTTTTTTTTAATTTTCATTTCAAAGAGTAAGACTTTTCTTGCTGGGTTATAGGACTTAGACTGTTTTCCTTCTTCAATTTGATCTTGCTTATTTTTTTTTTTTTTTTTTATTTCAAGGACCTTAGATTCTGGTCCACTGAAAAGTTCCCATCTTGCTTTTCAACGTAATAATGGTTAGATTAATTGGATAATGTCTACCTTGAAGAATCTTATACGAAAATGTAGAACACATGATAGAACACTTGAATGATTGATTCAGCTTTCTTAGAAAATGTAGTTAACACATGTTGAAGAACTAAATACAAAGGAGAAGTTAGAATTCATTAGAATTATTTATAGACGAGATGAGTTCAAAAATACTTAGATTCTAATATTAGCTCTGCTACTTATGTTGCTATAATTTGTAACTTCGAGTAAGTCTCCTAATCTTTCTGAGCCTCAAAGGCTCTTCTGTCAAGTCATGCATATGTATTTTTAAATAATATGCACTTTATAAGGATTCTGTTTATATTAAAGGACTTAATATATTTAGAAAGCCTCTACTGTATTTACCATCGTACCTGGTAGATACTATTCCCCTAATAATTTTTACTCACTTTATTATAATGATACTGATACCTTGCATTTCTATGCAGGGTGTCCAACTTGGAGCCCTCGGGCCATGTGTTGATTTTATGAGGACTTTTTTGTTTATCTATGTTGTCAGAAATCACAAAAAGTATGTATGGATCTTCTTTTTTGCTAATCAGCTTGCTTTAACATTTGTTTATTTAATGTGAGGCTAAAGACAACTTTTCTTCCAATGTGTGGCAGAGGAAAAAAAAAAGAGTGAGTAACTTTGTTCTTGCACCTCATGCTCAAGTTTAAAAAAAGACTCAGTTACCAAATTTGATCTGGTGTCTAGTTTTAGAACCCTAAAAATAAATGAAATATAAAGGAAGGTAAAAATTCTTATGGTAAATCAGACTTCCTGGTAAATACATTCAAAAATTTTCCTTAGCTGATCTTTGAGCCAATGTCACATTTTTTGACATACTTGGATTTGGGAGTGGGGACTCTTTTTCCCTTATGCCTTGATGTACTGTGGATCCCTAAGTCCCCCTTCCATAAAACATCTCTTCTAAATCTCCTGGTTATTTTTCAAAAAAGTGAAAATTGGATTCTTTAATGCCAAGTGCAGTGGATTATACCTGTAATTGCCTGACTCACAGTTTCAAGACCAGCCTGAGCAAGTGTGAGACCCAGTCTTGAAAAAATAGCCGGATGTTGTGGAGAGTGCCTGTAGTCCCAGCTACTTGGGAGGATGAGACAAGAAGATCACTTGAGCCCAAGAGTTTGAGGTTGCTGTGAGCTATGATGTTCCAGCACTCTGCTGAGGGTGATGAAGTGAGACTGTATGTAAAATAAATAAATAAATAAATAAATAAATAAATAAATAAATAAATAAATAAATAAAGTGGCTTCCTTTTTATAAAAGGTTATCAACCCATTCTTTTTTTTTTTTTTGTTGGCCGGGGCTGGGTTTGAACCTGCCATCTCCGGCATATGGGACCAGCGCCCTACCGCTTTGAGCCACAGGTACCGCCCTATCAACCCATTCTTATATTATTTAATGTAGTAGATACCCTAATTTATTTTCATCTTAATCACGTCAAAATTCCACAGAATTATATTGTTGATATTCTATTTTACTTGCACCACTTAGTTTCAAATCCTTACATGAAAACATTAGTGTAAATACATGACAATTAAATGAACCTTAATTGTAAAAATTGATTTAGTGATTTCACACCACTTAGTAAGCTGAAGGAAAGCAAGTAAAGAAATCTCTTTCCCCACTTGACAGTCTACAAAAATCACTTGGGTCAATAGTAACCTCAGGAGGTGTTAAGGCCATTTAGGTGTAACCATTTATTTATCCAAGTGTCTCCTTATTTGACTAAGGTTTATCTAATCATATGTGTGTGCTTTTAGTATATTTTAGTTTTCTGTTAAATGGAAGCAGATGTGTTTGTCCTTATCATTTCCACAGTGTCTAATATAATACTTCTTATACATTCCAATAGTGTTTAATATGATACTTTTGATATGTTCCAGCCTGTAGCTGACTGAGTTACAATCCTGGGAAAGATTTTCCTCAGGAAAGGTAATTCTAAACTTTGTAGATAATATTGTTGAGGCTACTCCCTCATTCAAGGAAATTTTTAATTTTATTGTATTTTCCTCTTGACTGTTAAGTTAAATTTAAATTTCTTTTACTTTCTTTGTTTAAAGACTATCACTATATATTGGAATCTCTATTCTTAGGCTAGACTTTTGGGTTACCAATCAGTTGTTTACACATTATATTATTCTTAGTTACTATCTTTATTTCGACAACTCTCTACTTAAAAGATCTTTATAATGTCAAATACCAGCCATTTATGCATTTATTCTTATTTTTAGATGTTTCTTTTTAAATATTTGCCATTTCTAAAAAAAATTAAATTTTTAATTCTTTTTGAAATGTCAATACATTTAGAGGGTAGAAGTGTTATTTGTTATATAGACAAATTGTATAGTGGAAAAGTCTGGGCTTTCAATTGATCTGTCACCCAAATAGTGTACCCAACAGGTAATATTTCATACCTCACCCTCTCCCACTTTCCACCTTCTGAGTTTCCAGTGTCCATTATAATAACACTCTGTATGACCATACATTCCAAAAGCATAGGTCCCTCTTATAGGTGAAAATATGTGGTATTTGTTTTTCCATTCTGAGAGATTTCACTTAAGATAACGTCTCTTAGTTTCATCCAAGTTACTGTAGAAGACATTGTTTCATTCGTTTTTATGAATGAGTTGTATTCCATGGTATGTAGAGGTCATATTTTCTTTTTATACTCATTAGTTGATAGTAACTTAGGTTGATTCCATATCTCTGCAATTGTGAATTATACTGTAATAAACATTGGAGTGCAGGTATTTTTTAATATAATGACTTATTTTTCTTTAGGTAGATATAGTAGTGGGATTGCTGGATGGAATGATAGGTCTACTTTTAGCTCTTAAATCTCCATACTGTTTTTCATAGATGTTATACTAATTTATATTCCTACAAACAGTGTATAAGTGGTCCTATTTTACCACATCTACACCAGCACCTGTTCTTTTTTTAACTTTTTAATAATGGCCATTCTGACAGGGATAAGGTAGTATCTCTCATTGTGGTTTTAGTTTTCATTTGCCTGATGATTAGTGATGTTAAGGATTTTTCATACATATATATTTTTTTGCCATTTGTATATCTTCTTTTGGAAACTGTGCATGTCTTGCTTTTGTGGTCATCTGTTTTTGTCATGCTGATTTATTTGATTATGGGTTCTGGATGTTAGTCGTTTGTTCGATGTACAGTTTATAAAAATTGTCTCCCATTATACAGGTTGTTTGTTTACTCTGTTGCTTTTTCTATTGCTCTGTAGGAGCATTTTTGTTTAAGTCCCATTTATTTTAATTTTTTGTTACATTTGCTTTGGGGTTTGTAGTGATAATTGTTTTGCCTAGTCTAAAGTCAAGAATAGTTTTTCCTAGGTATTCTTGTAGAATTTTTACGGATTCAGGTCTTATATTTAGGTATTTAATCATCTGGAGTCAAAATTTGTATATGGTGAGAGACAGGAATCCAGTTTAATCTTCTGCATATAGTTATCCAATTTTCCCAGCACCATTTACTGAATAGGGTGTCCTTTCTCCAACCTATATTTTTATCTGCCATATTAAAATTTGTCATAGGTATGTGTGTTTTTTCTCAGTTTTATATTCTACTCTAATATCTTATGTGTCTACTTTTATAACAGTATCATACTGTTTCAGGTAGTATGATGCCTTCAGTTTTGTTTTTATTTATTTATTTTTTTTTTATTAAATCATAGCTGTGTACATTAGTATGATCATGGGGCACCATACACTTTGTTTTGTTAGTATCGCTTTGGTTGTTTGGGATTTTTTTTATTTTATATGAAATTTAGGATTTTTTTCTAATTATTTGAATTATGACATTGGTATTTTGATAACAATTTCATTGACTCTGTAATCTTTTATGCTTTTTGACTAAGATCAAGTGTTTTTCTATTTTAGTGTGTGCCTTTAGATACTAATAAATTCTTTTTATTTTTTTATTTTTTTAATAAATTATAACTGTATACATTGATATGATCATGGGTCATCATACACTCGCTTCATAGACCATTTGACACATTTTTATCACAATGGTTAACATAGCCTTCCTGGCATTATCTCAGTTACTGTGCCAAAACATTTACATTCTACATTTACCAAGTTTTGCAAATACCCCTGTAAGATGCACCACAGGTATGATCCCACCAATCCCCCTTCCTCTACCCACCACCCCCTCCCTCCCCTCCCTTTCCCACTTCCCCCTATTGTTAATAAATTCTTTTTAACAGAGCAAAGATATACAGTTAACTAAAAAAAGTTATTTTTTAGTAAAAGCCAAAAGATTTGTTTGATCTGAAGGTAAATCAGAGTATAATAAGGTCACATTTTATGTAGAGTTAATTCCAATCCTAAATAAATTAATGAATCTTACTTTACTTTTATTGTATACATCTGCATTGTGTATACAATACTATACACAGAACTATACTGCAGAACTCTCTCTGTCATCATCCACTTGTCTGCTTCTTTGGAAAACAGTCATTGAATTTTCACAGATGTTGGGTCTTCTATGAAAATCAGGTAGTTCGCCTAGTCATATATAACCAATTATAAGCTGGAAAAAGCTTAAGAGTTTTACTATTCTATTTAGATTTAATTTCTGAGTTTTAGAAAACACTATACCGTCTTACCTTGAGAGGTATTATTCCAAGTATAATAATTTGATATAACATTTTAAAACAAAATAAACAAACAAAAAATAATGCCACCATTACTGAAGGGTGTTTCCTCTGCTTTTATTCATTATAGCCAAAGATGAAAAATGTCATATTTTATGAAGGATTAGGATTGAGACATTTTTGAGACTTTTTATCTATGATTCATGTAATTAAGTTGTATTTAGTTTACTATAACAATTGTAATAGCCAACATTTATATAACTCTTGCTGTGGACCAGGCACTGTTCTAAATACTTTATAGGTATTAATTAAATTAATATTCACTGGGAATATATCTAACAAAGGATGTGAAAGATCTCTATAAAGAGAACTATGAAATACTGAGAAAATAAATAGCAGAAGATGTGAAAAAATGGAAGAACATACCATGCCTGTGGCTTGAAAGAATGAACATAGTTAAAATGTCCATACTACCCAAAGTGATCTACAGATTTAATGCAATCCCTATCAAAGCAGCAACATCATTCTTTGAAGAATATGAAAAAATAGTACTTCATTTCACATAGAACCAGAAAAAATCTGAATAGGCAATACAATTTTTAGAAATAAAAACAAATCTGGGGCCATTATGTTACCAGTCTTTAGGTTATACTACAAGTCTTTAGAGATCAAAACAGCATGGTATTGGCACAAAAATAGAGATATAGGTATATGGAATAGAATAGAGAAGATGAACCCAGCCATATATCACCATCTCATCTTTGATAAACCAAACAAAAGCATGCCCTGGGGAAAATTTCTCTCTATTTAATAAATAATGATGGAAGAACTGGTTAGCCATAAGTAGAAGACTGAAACTTGACCTACACCTCTCACTGCTTACAAAAATTGACTCTTAGTCAATAAAAGGTTGAAATTTAAAAAATGAAACAGTAAAAATTCTACAAGAGAGTGTGGTGAAAATTCTCGACAAAATTGGCCTGGGAAAATATTTTGTGAAGACAACCTTGGCAATTGCAGCAACACCAAAAATAAATAATTAGAACACAGTCAAGTGAAAAATCTTCTGCACAGCTAAGGGTACCACTACCAAAGCAAATAGCCTTCAGAATGGGGAAAGATATTTGTGCGCTATGAATCTGACAAAGGGCTGATGACGAGAATCTACAGAGAATTCAAATTAATTAACAAGAAAAGAGCAAACAATTCAATTTATAAGTGGGCAAGAGACTTGAACATAAACTTCTCTGAAGTTGACAAGACGAATAGCCAGCAAACACATGGAAAAATGCTCATCATCCCTAATCATCAGAGAAATGTAAATTAAAACCACTCTTGAGATATCACCTAACTCTAGTGAGATTAACCCATATCACAAAGTCCCAAAATCTGCAGATACCTCTGTGGATATGGAGAGAAGGACACACTTTTCACAGCTGGTGGGATTGCACACTGAAACAACCTCTATGGAAAGAAGTATGGAGATTTGTCAAAGAACTAAAGATCAATCTTCCATTTGATCCTGCAATCCTATTACTAGGTATCTACCCAGAAGAAAAAATCATTTACCACAAGGAAATCTGCACCAGAACGTTTATTACAGCTAAATTCATAATTGCCAAGACTGGAAGCAACTCAAGTGCCCATTGATCCATGAATGGAGTAACAAACTGTGGTACATGTATACCATAAATACTATTCATCCATAAGAAAACATGGAGACTTTATATCTTTTCTGTTTACCTAGACAGCATTGAAATACATTCTTCTTATGAAAGTATCTCAAGAATGGGGAAGAAAAGTATCCAGTGTACTCAATTCTAATATGAAACCAATATATAAATAACTACATGCCCACACAAAAGAAAAAAATACAAGTATACTCTAGCAAGGGGAATTTAGTGACCCCTACCCCAACCCCTACCAACACTAGACTTCACTACTTGGGATGATAAAGGTCATCCTACCACTGCTGCTACCATTGCTAACACCATTCCAGTTGCTCAGTGGCTGGAGAACTTGCTCAACTGCCTGCTCTACTACTCTATTATGAGCAATCTACCTAGAGGCTCAATAATCAGCCTGCCTGGCCCTAACTTGGTCTCATCCCTAGGCCCAAATTAAGAACAGTTATTCCAACATTGCCTCCACTAGAGCTAGAAGATTTTCCCACCTTGCATTTCTTTCTACAGCAAAACTTCATTATAGCCTCCACTAATAACCAAACCCAAAACCATCGAGGGCATCATAGACCTACCACTGATGGTGTCTGCAGCTGAAGACATTTTGCAGAAACTATACAATTGCATGTACCCAAAATCAAAGCTAGAGTACCTTACTCAGCCAATCTCATTGATACATCTTCAGGAAAAGTCCTACCCTATGGAAACAAATTCAAAAAATCTACTTGGGTATTTGAGGCAAGAGAATCACTTGAGCCCAAGTGTTTGAGGTTGCAATGAGCTATGATGCTATGGCACTCTACCAAGGGCAACAAAGTGAAACTCTGTCTTCATAAATAAATAAATTCCCCAGGAACAAAAACAAAAACAAAACTTTATTTAGCAAAATAACAGATTAAAACTTCTCAAATCTAGCAATAGATTTAGATATTCAGATACAGGAGGCCCAGAAATCTCCAGTGAGATACGGTTCAAATACATCTTCCCCATGGTACATTATATTAAACTGTTCTAAAATTGGTGACAAATACAAAATTTTAAAAACTGAAAAAAAAAGCACCCATCAGACTAACCTTTCTACACAAACTTCACAGGCCATCAAAAGATGAGATATTCAGCGATGAGATATGTAGCACTTTTTCTAGCATAAGTTTCTAGGATACACTCAAAGCACTAATAGAAAAAAAAACTAACACTCAAGGATACTGTATTTAGCAAACAGTATACTTTATAAATGAAGAAGAAATAGTCTTCTCTAGACAAGCAGATGGTAAGGGAATTCATCACCATTATACCAGCCTTACGGGAAATGCTCAATGGAGTCCTACACTTGAAAGCAAAAAGATGGCAGTTACCATTATGAAAACATAAGAAAAATATAAAACTCACTGAAGAAGCAAGCACACAAATGGGAAAGAGAATAAAATAAATGGCACTTCCAGCAGAAAATTAGCCAATCACAGGACAAATAATGAGAGAAGAAAGGAAGACATATATAGAACTAACAGAAAATAGTTAACAATATGATGGGGAAAACCTGACATATCTATAATAACCTTGAATGTAATTTGATTCAATTCTCTGCTTAATAGACAATGAATTTTAAAAAGCATGATACATGATATGTTGCCTACAAGAATCAGCATTTTTCTGGTAGGGGGCATATTGTAACTGCACATATAAACTAAAGGTAATGGATGGAAAAAAGATATTTCACATAAATGGAAACCAAAAGGGATCAGTAATAGCTATGCTTACAAAAGATAAAACACACTTTAAATCAAAACCAGTAAAAAGAAAAAAAGTAATTATGTTAATGATAAAGTGATCAATCTGGCAAGGGGATATAACAATGATAGGCCAGGTACAGTGGCTCATCCTTATAAGCCTAGTACTGTGAGAAGCAGAGGCCAGAAGATTGCTTGAGCTCCTGAGTTGGAGATAAGACTGAACAAGAGTGAGATCCCATCTCTACTAAAAATAGAAAAATTAGCTAGGAAATTTGCCCAGTACCTGTAGTCCCAGCTAATCAGGAGGCTCAGGCAGGAGGATCACTTGAACCCAGAAGTTTGAGGATGCTGTGAGGTAGGCTGATGCCACAGAACTTTAGCCTGGGCAATAGTGTGATACTCTGTCTCAAAAACACATAAATTAAATTAAACATCTTAAAAAAATAAGTTATAATATATACATCAACATACATATACATATATGTGCATATATGTTCACTGAAACACCTAGATTCATAAAGCAAATATCACAACGTCTAAAGAAAGATCTTGACTCCAATACAATAATAATGAGGGTTTTTAAACACACACCCCCATCAGCTTTAGACACATCATCAAGACAGAAAACTAAAAAAACATTGGACTTAAACTAAATTTTAAAACTAATGAACCTAATAGATAATTATAGATAACATTTTATTCAATAACTGCAGAATTCACATTCTTCACATTAGATCATGGAACATTTGAAGATTTACCATTTCAACAAATTAAAAATATAGAAATTTTATCAAGTATTATCTTAAACAACTATCAAAACATTAAGAAATGAATATGAAATCAATACCAAGAGGAACTTTGAAATTTATAGTAATGAAAAAGTAAACAACATGCTCCTGAATGATTGAGTCAACACAAAAATTAAGATGGAAATTTAAAAAATTTCTTGCAACAAATGTAAATGAAAACACAGTATACCAAAAAATCTTTAGGACACATAAATGCAATACAGAGAGGGAAGCTTATAACAATAATGTCTACATGAAAAACAAAAACAGAGCTCAAATAAATAATCTAGTGATGCATTTTAAGGAACTGTAAAAGCATAGCAAAAAAAGAAAAAAGAAAAACCTAAGTTAGCAGCAGGAAATAAATAATAAAAGTCAGAGCAGAACTAAACAAAATAGAGACTTTAAAAAGAATTCAAAATATCAACAAAACAATTGGTTCTTTGAATAGATAAAATTGATAAGCAGCTAAGTAGATGAACAGTAGAGAAAATACAAATATAATTTGAAATGAAAGAGAAATTATAATTGATACCACAGCAGCACAAAAGATTATCAGAAACTATTATGAATAATTATATGTTAACAAATTGGGCAACCTTCAAGAGAAGGATGAATCTCTGGAAACACATAATCCAACAAGATTAAATTAAGAAGAAATAGAAATTTATAATGGAATAATGGATCCATAATGAGGAGTGATATTGAATCTTTGATAAAAAGTCTCTCAACAAAGAAAAGCCAAGGACTGGAAGGATTCATTGTGTAATTTTACCAAGTGGATAAAGAAGAACCAAATACCAATTCTTAAACTATTCCAACAAATTACAGATGACAAAATTCTCCCTTAACTGTGTATAAGGTAGCATTACCCTGATATCAAAACTAGAGAAGGACACAACAAGGAAAGGAAACTATAGGGCAGTATCTCTGATGAACACAGAAGCAAAAATTCTCATCAAAATACCAGCAAACCATTCCAACAGTAAATCAAAAAGATAATACACCATAAAGTGGGGTTTATTTCAAGAATGCAAGGATGTCTCAATATATGCAAATCAATAAATATGATAATCACATAAACAGAACAAATTGAAGTAAAAAAACATGATTTTATTAATAATAAAACACTAATGAGTAATAAAAAAGTTTTTAATAGATATGAAGAAAAGGAGTTGGCAAAATTCAATAACCCCTATGGTAAAAACTTTTAACAATTAGAAATAGAAATAACGTATTCATGTAGAACTAAAAAGGAACCAAATTGGCCAAAGAAATCCTCATCAAAATGAGCAAAGCTGTAGGCATCACACTACCAATATGACTTATTTTAAGGCTATAATATATAAAAAAAAAAAACATATTTTAAGGCTATAATAACAAAAAAAGGTATTTTTGTAAAAATAGAACAATTTATCAGATGGAAAACCTAGAAATAAATCCACATATTTATAGCCCTCCGATTATAAACAAAATTGCCAATAACATTTATAGGGGAAGGAACACTTTCCTCAACAAAATGATCGTGGGAAAACTGGAAAAACATTCAGAACTGTGAAACTGGAGCTCTGTCTATCACTCACCATATACAAAAGCCAATTCAAGAAGAAACACAAACTAGAAAACAGGAAATTGATACATTTTTGAAAATATATAACTTCTCATGCTTGAACTAGGAAGAAGTAAAACTCCTGAACTGGACACTTAACATGGAGTAAGATTAAATCAGTAATAAAAAGTCTCTAAACAAACAAAAATTCCAGGAGTAGGTGGATTGACAGCTGAATTCTATCAAACATACAAAGAAGAATTGATACAAATCCTGAAACTTTTTTTCAAAAATTGAGAAGATAATTCTTCCAAACTCTTTCTCTGAGGCTAGTATCACCCTTCTACCAAAACCAAACAAGGACTTAACAAAAAAGAAAATTGAACATCAGTATTTCAGGTGAACTTGGACAGAAAAATCATTAAGAAAATACAAGCAAATTGAATCCAAGGCATATCAAAAAGATAATACACCAGGGCAGTGCCTGTGGTTCAAAGGAATAGGGCAACAGCCCCATATGCTGGAGGTGGCCGGTTCAAGCCCAGCCCCAGCCAAAAACTGCAAAAAATAGAAAAGAAAAGAAAAACAAATAAACCATGATCAGGTTTTTTTTTTTTTTTAAACTAAATCATAGCTGTGCACATTGATATGATCATGCGGCATCATACCCTAGCTTCACAGACCGTTTGACACACTCTCATCACACTGGTTAACATAACCTTCCTGACATTCAGTTACTGTGTCAAGACACTTATATTCCACATTTACCAAGTTTCACATATACCCTTGTAAGATGCACCACAGGTGTAATCCCACTAATCCCCTCCCTCTACCCACCAACCCCTCCCTCCCCAACCTTTCACCCTTCCCCCTATTCTTAGATTGTAACTGGGTATAGCTTTCATGTGAAAATCCTAAATTAGTTTCATAGTAGGGCTGAGTTCATTGGGTACTGTTTCTTCCATTCTTGAGATACTTTACTAAGAAGAATATGTTCCAGGTAAACATGAAAGAGGTAAAGTCTCCATCTTTCTTTAAGGTTGCATAATATTCCATGGTGCACATATACCACAATTTATTAATCCATTCGTGGATCGGTGGGCACTTGGGCTTTTTCCATGACTTAGCAATTATGAATAGGGCTGCAATAAACATTCTGGTACAAATATCTTTGTTATGGTGTGATTTTTGGTCTTCGGGTATATGCACAGTAGAGGAATTACATTATTGAATGGCAGATCTATTTTTAGATCTCTAAGTGTTCTCCACATCTCTTTAAAAAAGGAATGTATTAATTTACATTCCCAACAGCAGTGCAAAAGTGTTCCATTTTCTCCACATCCATGCCAACATCTCTGGTCTTGGGATTTTGTGATATAGGCTAGTCTCACTAAAGTTAGATGATATCTCAAAGTAGTTTCAATTTGCATTTCTCTGATGATTAAAGATGATGAGCATTTGTTCATATGTCTGAAGCCGAGCGCCTGTCTTCTTCAGAGAAGTTTCTCTTCAAATCCCTTGCCCAGCCGGCAATGGGATCCCTCGTTCTTTTCTTGGTAATGCGTTTGAGTTCTCTATGGATTCTGGTTATTAAATCTTTGTCAGAGACATAACCCGCAAATGTCTTCTCCCATTCTGAGGGCTGTTTGCTTGCTTTACTTACTGTGTTCTTGGCTGTGCAGAAGCTTTTCAGTTTGATCAGGTCCCAGTAATGTATTTTTGAAGCTGCTTCAATTGCCCGGGGGGTCCTCCTCATAAAATACTTGCCCAGACTGATTTCTTCAAGGCTTTTCCCTGCACTCTCCTCTAGTATTTTTATATTTTCATGTCTTAAGATTAAATCTTTAATCCAGTGAGAGTCTATCTTAGTTACTGGTGAAAGGTGTGGGTCCAGTTTCAGTCTTCTGCAGGTTGCCAGCAGTTCACCCAGCACCATTTGTAAAATAGGGAATCATTTCCCCACTGAATGTTTTTAATTGGCTTGTCAAAGATTAAATAACGGTAAGTATCTGGATTAATCTCTTGGTTCTCTATTCTGTTCCAGACATCTACTTCTCTGTTTTTGGGTCAATACCATGCTGTTTTGATCACTATCGATTTGTAGTATAGTCTGAGGTCGGGTAGCATGATTCCTCCTGCATTGTTTTTATTTCTGGATAATGTCTTGGCTATTCGAGGTCTTTTCTGATTCCATATAAAACTAAGTATTGTTTTTTAAAGATATTTAAAGTATGACAGTGGAGCTTTAATACAGATTGCATTAAAATTACATATTGCTTTGGGTAGTATGGACATTTTAATAATGTTGATTTTTCCCAGCCATGAGCATGGTATGATTTTCCATTTGTTAACATTTCCAGCTATTCCTTTCCTTAGAGTTTCATAGTGCTCTTTATAGAGATCTTTCACATCCTTTGTTAGATAAATTCCCAAATATTTCATCTTCTTTGTCACTACTGTGAATGGGATAGAGTCCTTAACTGTTTTTTCAACTTGACTGTTATTGGTAAATATAAAGGCTACTAATTTATGAATGTTGATTTTGTCACCTGAAATGCTGCTTTATTCCTTGATAACTTCTAATGTTTTGTAGTAGAATCCCTGGGGTTTTCCGGATATACAATCAGATCATCTGTGAAGAGCGTAAGTTTGATCTCTTCTGACCCTATATGGATACCCTTGATCGCCATTTCTTCCCTAATTGCAGTGGCTAAGACTTCCATTACAATGTTAAAAAGCAATGTAGACAATGGGCAGCCTTGTCTGGTTCCTGATCTGAGTGGAAATGACTCAAATTTGAATCCATTCAATATGATATATATATATATTTTTTTTTTTTTAAGAATTCATTCAATATGATTTTGGCTGCAGGTTTGCTGTAGATGGCCTCTATCATTTTAAGAATTGTCCCTTCTATACCAATTTTCTTAAGTGTTCTGATCATGAAGGGATGCTGGATATTATCAAAAGCTTTTTCTGCATCGATTGAGAGAATCATATGTTCTTTGTTTTTTAATTTGATTATGTGCTGAATTACATTTATAGATTTACGTATATTGAACCAGGCTTGAGACCCTGGGTTAAAACCGACTTGGTCATTATGTATAATTTGTTTTATGTGTTGCTGGATTCTGTTTGTTAGGATTTGTTGAATATTTTTGCATCTATATTCATTAGTGATATTGGTCTATAATTTTCTTTTCTTGTTGGGTCTTTTCCTGGTTTGGGGATCAGGGTGATGTTTGCTTCATAGAACGTGTTGGGTAGTCTTCCTTCCTTTTCTACCCTTTGGAACAGGTTGAGTAATATAGGTACTAATTCCTCTTTAAGGGTTTGGTAGAATTCTGACGTGAAACCATCTGATCCAGGCTTTTCTTTTTAGGGAGGTTTTGTATGGTTGATGATATTTCAGAACTTAATATGGGTGTGTTCAAAATTTCCACTTAATTCTGGCTAAGTCTTGGAAGGTAACGTGCTTCCAAGTATCAGTAAATTTGCTTCAGATTTTCATATTTCTGAGAGTAAAGTTTCTTGTAATATTCTTTAAGGATTTTTTGGATTTCTGAGGAGTCTGTTGGTATTTCATCTTTGTCATTTCTGTTTGATGAGATTAGAGATTTTACTCTTTTTTTCCTGATTAGGTTGGCCTTAGGTTTATCTATTTTATTGACCTTTTCAAAAAACCAGCTTTTTGATTTATTGATCTGCTATATTATTCTTTTGTTTTCAATTTCATTTAATTCAGCTCTAATTTTTGTTATTTCTTTTCTTCTACTGGGTTTGGGGTTGGAATGTTCTTCCTTTTGAAGTTGCTTGAGATGTCCCATTAACTTGTTAACTTCCTTTCTTTCTGTTCTCTTGAGGAAGAATTGTAGTGCTATAAATTTGCCTCTTAGAACTGCCTTTGCGATATCCCAGAGGTTCTTATAGTTCGTGTCTTCATTGTCGTTTTGTTCCAAAAAATTGGCAATTACTTTCTTAATCTCATCTCTGACCCAGCTATCATTCAGCATAAGGTTTTTAACTTCCATGTTTTTGTAGGAGTATGCAGATTCCTGTTGTTACTCAGCTCAACTTTTATTCCATGGTGGTCAGAGAAGGTGTATGGAATAATTTCTATTCCTTTAAATTTACTGAGGATAGACTTGTGACCTAAGTTGTGATTGATTTTGGAGTAAGTTCCATGGGCTGATGAGAAGTATGTGTATTCAGTTTTGTTGAGATGAAATGTTCTGCAGATGTCTGCTAAATCCAAATGTTGTATGATTATGTTTAAATCTAAAATTTCTTTGCTCAGCTTCTTGTTGGAGGATCGATCCAACACTGCCAAAGGAGTGTTGAAATCTCCGACTATTCTGGAGCTGGAGGAAATCAAGTTGCTCATGTCTGTTAGAGTTTCTCTCATAAATTGAGGTGCATTCTTATTGGGTTCATACATATTAATAATTGAAATCTCATCATATTGAGTATTACCCTTAACAAATATGAAGTGACCATTCTTGTCCTTCCTTACTTTTGTTGGTTTAAAGCCTATTGTATCTGCAAATAAAATTGCAACACCTTCTTTTTTCTCATTAGCATTTGGCTGAAATATGGATGGCCATCCTTTCACCCTGAGTCTGTATTTGTCTTTTAAGTTAAGATGTGACTCTTGTATGCAGCAAATATCTGGCCTTAGTTTTTGTGTCCAGTCAGCGAACCTATGCCTCTTTAGAGGACAGTTTAAGCCGTTCACATTAATGGAGAATATTGATAAGTCTGGTGAAGTTTTGGGTATCGAGTTTTTCAAAATCCAGTGGACATTTTTAATCCTTTCACCAGTGTGGAAGTTGAGTTTCATAAAAAGTTTCTGACTGAGTTTGCTTTTGTGGTATAGGATTGGGTTGGTCATTATGGAGGATAGGTCTGAGAATATCCTGAAGCGCTGGTTTGGTTATGGCAAATTTCTTCAACATATGAATGTCATTAAAGTATTTAATTTCTCCATCATAAATGAAACTCAGTTTAGCTGGATACAAGATCCGGGGTTGAAAGTTATTTTGCTTTAGGAGATTAAAAGTTGATGACCACCCTCTTCTGCCTTGAAAAGTTTCAGCAGAGAGATCTGCAGTCATTCTAATATTCTTCTTTTTGTAGGTAATGTTTTTCTTTCTCCTGGCAGCTTTGAGAATTTTCTCCTTCATATTAACTTTAGTGAAGTTAATTATGATATGCCTGGGGGATGTCTTATTGGGTTGAGTCATGCTGAGGTTCTGAAGCTGTCTGCTATGTGAGTTTCAGAATCTCTAGGCATGTCTGGAAAATTCTCTTTCATAATTTCATTCAGAAGGGCCTCTGTGCCCCGCGAGGCTACTGCATCAGTTTCAGGAATTCCAATGATTCGGATATTTGCCTTCTTTGAATTATCCCAGAGCTCTCGGAGAGAATGATCTGTTTTTGCTCTCCTTTTCTCTTCTGCTTTGAGAGTTTGGGAGCATTCAAGGCTTTATCTTCAGTGTCAGAAATCCTTTCTTCTCCTTGCTCCATTCTGTTACTGAGGGATTCTACTATTTTTCTATTTTTTTATCTTTGAGGGCTGCAAATTCTTGCTTCACTGTGTCTAAGTCTTTGGTGTTTTTGTCTTTAAATTCGTTAAATTCTTGAGAAAACTTTTGAGTTTCTTTTTGAATTCCTAATTGCACTTTATTAATCTTGTCTGCAATCCAAATTCTTAATTCGATTTCTGACATCTCATCCAGTTGTTTATTAATTTAATCTTCCATTACATCTGCCATATCTTTCCTTGGGGGGGTTGATCTATTGTGGTTATTCTTGTTACCAGAGTTTTTCCGCTGATTTCACCCCATAGTTATTTTACTTCCTTTGATTTTTCCCCGGGGCTTTGTCAAGGGCCCGTACAGTGTTGTGGCCTGAGAAACTGTGGCCCTGTCTGGTGTGGTGGGGCTAAGTGGTTCTGTCTTGTTTTCAGCTGGTTTCTGTTTGACCCTAGTGAAACAGTTACTCTGGGTTGAAGTCTCATCTGTTGAGAAATACCAGCAATTAAGTCACCCCGCACACCACTGGTAACAATTGGAAAAGGACAATTAAAGCTTCCTACAACCGCACGCCCAGGGCACCAACCAAAATGTCCTCAGTCTATTAGTTCAGTTCAAAAGATCCAAATCAATTGTCTCAGTTGGCACCTGTCTTGGGTGGGAGAGTTCCAGAGGTCTCTGGGAACTGAATCACAGGAGTCTGGTGATAACTCTGATATGGCTTGCTCCTCCTGCGTGGAATCAGGAGGAGCCACCCAGCAAATAGATCAGTCTGGGAAGGTTGATGCCTCCTTCCCCACCTTGCCCGTCTGTCGGACCCAGTCACTGAAATCCCTGCCGATGGCTCACCCAGTTGCCTGTAGTGAACAGATACTCCAAGGGTTTGCACCTGCCTGAATCTCAAGGAAATCTGCCAGGCCTCTGCACTCTGCCACTGTCTAGCAGGAGGAGGTGAGGTCTGACATCCTCGGGCTCTTGATGAGGGTCTGGGGTTGTTCACTCAGGCCCGGCCCCACCCCTGATGGATGTAACTGACAGAACAGAGCAGAACAGAACAGAACAGAACAGAACAGAACAACTTTGCGGGATTCTGTCTCTGTTCCTGCTAAATTCGCCTGCAGAAGAGAAACTTTTCTGAGTTCCAATGTCCTGTCTTTGCTGCTGGAGGCTTGTATTCAGTTACCTCTCTGAGTCAGCCCTGCACTGGAAACTTCTTGGGTTTGTGAGTCACCTCAGGCAAATCCTTTACTTACGGGTGGCCTCCTCTGGTTTCCCTGTGAGACTGGGGGTGTAGCTTCAGAATATCTAGGCATGAGATGTTTTGCTGTTAAAAAAAAAAACAGCTGTTGATCCGCCTCCGGGAACCTCCGCTCTGTTGTGCCTCCCTCCCACCCTACCCTTCTCTCCTCGCTCCCGCACCCCAGAGTCAGCACTGACCAGCTGCAGTTCAGGCACTGTCCACAACCTTCGAGAGATCACCCCCAAATCCAGACTCCTGGAAGACAGGCCTCCAGATCCCAGAGTGAGGGCGGAGGGGAGTACTGGGAGCCCAGAGATGCAGGTAGCGAGCACACAGTTTTATGCATGGCTGCACCATTGCCAGAAGATAGCCACCTCTCTGCATCCCAGGGAGCCACTGCTCTGGAACAGTTCCCTCCCAGCCATCCGTCCTCTCCTCGATCCCGCGCCACAGAATCAGCACGGCTCAGGCACTGTCCACACCCCACAAGAGATCACCCAAGAATCCGGACTCCTGGGGGACAGGACCCCAGACCTCAGAGTGAGAGTGTGGAGGAGTCCTGGGAGCTCAGCATTGCAAGTGGGGAAGATACACAGTTTCACACAGTTTTATGTCCGGTTGTATTGCTGCCCAAGGAGGGCTGCTGCACCACACCTCAGGGAAGCAGCCGCCCTGGCATGGCTCCCCCTTAGCCGACTGTGCTGTCCTCACTCCCATGCCCCAGAGCCAGCGCTGACCAGCTCAAGCACTGTCCACACCCCTCCAGAAATCACCCAAGAATCTGAACTCCCAGGAGACTGGCCTCCAGACCTCAGAGTGAGTGGAGTTGAGTGCTGTGAGTTCAGAGTTGCAGGCAAAAGATATTTACAGTTTTATACAGTTTTATGCCTGGCAGGAGAGCGCCATGTCACCCTAGTAGGGGAGGTAGGTCTAGTTCTTAGAAGGACTCTCCCGTGGAGTGTAGTGGGAGGGCCTTTGATTTTTGCCCGTTTGTTTGTTTGTGGGGCTCTTGAGCCAGTCTCATGAGGGAGGGGTGACTCCCGTCACTTGGAGATTGATTTTGTACCTTTTGTTTGCATCCTTGTGGTTGCAGCTCGCCTCAGCGGGGTTGATGTGCATTCTTCAAACTTCTCTTTTGGTGCCGCTCAAATCCACCAGGTTACTTGCTAAATTTTCATCCCTTAACTCTCCTTATGGACAAGAACCTCTGTGGAAAGCTGGCTTCAGTCTGCCATCTTGTCTCCACCCCCCTCAAGTGGGTTTTATACCAGGGATGCAAGGTTGTTTCAACATTTGCAAATTAATAAATGCAATATAGGACATAAACAGAATTAAGGACAAAAACTACATGTAGAATAGAAATGTCTTAACACAATAATGAAGAAAATGCCACGAAGACTATGTTAACCAGTTTGATGAAAATATTTCAAATTGTATATAAAACTAGCACATTGTACCCCATGATTTAATCAATGTACACAGCTATGATTTAATAAAAAAAATAAATAAATGGTAATCTCAATAAATGCAGAAAACATATTTCATAAAATTCAGTATCCCTTTATAAGAAAAATAATCAATAAATTATACATTGAAGGAGCATTCTTCAAAATAATAAAAGCCACATACAACAAATTCACAACCAATATACTGAATGGGCCAGATTTGGAAGCATCCCCACTAAAAACTAGAACAACACAAGAATGCCTGTTTTCACCAGAACAGTTGGGCAAGTGAAAAAAATTAAAGGTATCTGAACTGGAAAAGAAGAAATCAAATTATCCCTGTTTGCTAATGATATAGTTTTATATCTAGAAAATCCTAAAGAGTACATAAAAAAACTCTTAGATTTTATAAATGAATTCAATTAAGTTTCAAGATTCAAAATCCAGTAACATTTTTATATACCAATAATTATCTATTATTTTCCATTTTTTGTGTGTCATCTACAATTTCTTTCATTAGTGTTTTGTGGTTTCATTGTAGAGATATTTCATCTCTTTTAAGGCTGCATAATATTCCATTTATATTACTAAATATGACAATTTATTCATTCGTGGGTCAATGGGCACTCGGGCTTCTTTGACTTAGCAATTATGAATTTGGCTGCAATAAACATTTTATATGTATTGTAAGTGGGACTGCCTTCTTAAGGCATATATTTAACCAAAGAGATGGAAGATCTCTACAATGAAACCACAAAACACTAATGAAAGAAACTGCAGATGACACAAAAAAATGGAAAAATTCTCTTGCTCATGGATCAGGGGAATTATTATGGGTTAAAATGACCATACTTCCCAAAGAAATTTATAAGTTCTATGCAATTCCTATTAAAATATCCATGTAATTGGGTGGCGCCTGTGGCTCAGTCAGTAAGGCGCTGGCCCCATATACCGAGGGTGGTGGGTTCAAACCTGGCCCTGGCCAAACTGCAACCAAATAATAGCTGGGTGTTGTGGCGGGCGCCTGTAGTCCCAGCTACTCGGGAGGCTGAGGCAAGAGAATTGCTTAAGCCCAGGAGTTGGAGGTTGCTGTGAGCTGTGTGAGGCCACGGCACTCTAGCGGGGG
This sequence comes from Nycticebus coucang, assembly GCF_027406575.1. Classification (NCBI taxonomy): domain Eukaryota; kingdom Metazoa; phylum Chordata; class Mammalia; order Primates; family Lorisidae; genus Nycticebus; species Nycticebus coucang. The sequence continues at coordinate 70,557,425 of NC_069804.1, forward strand.
CCATAAAGTGAGACTCTGTCTCTACAAAATACATATATATATATATATATATATCCATGTAATTTTACACAGAATTAGGAAAAAAAATTCTAAAGTTTATATGAAACCAAAATACAAAATCCTGCATAGCCAAGGCAATCTTTAGCCAAAGAGTAAAGCTGAAAGCATCACGTTGCCTGACTTCAAATTATACTGCAACATTATAGTAACCAAAACAACATTGTACTGTCATAACATTAGACAAATAAATAATTTAACAAAATGGATAACTCAGAAATGAAGTAACATACTTACAGCCAACTGACCTTTGACACAGCCAATATTATATGCTTGGGAAAGGACACCATATTCATTAAATGATGCTGTGAAAATTAGATTACCATATGCAGAAGAATGAAAGTGTACTCCTATCTACCACCATATACAAAAATCAACTAAAGACAAAGACTTAAATATAATATCTGAATCTATAAAAATGCTATAAGAAAACCTACTGAAAACTCTTCTAGACATTGGTACAATCAAACAATGCATGAATAAGACCTCAAAAAATGCAACCAGTAAACTTAAAAATAGACAAATGAGACATAATTAAACTACAGAGCTTCTGGACAGCAAAAGAAATGATCAATGGAGTGAACACACAGCCTGCAGAATGGGAAAATATATTTACAAACTATTTATCTGACAGAGGACTAATATCCATAATTTACAAGGTACTCAAATATTTCAGCAACAACAAAAGATAACTTCATTAAAACATGGTCTAAGAACTTGAATAGATATATTTCAAACAACAACAAAAAAAGTGTACACCCTTCAGAATGACTATTATTAATAAGATTAAAAAAAAGATTTGTGCAAAGATGTAATGAAAAGGAAAGTATATACTGATTGTGGGAATGTAAATTAGTGCAATGGAAAAGAGTATGGAGATTTCTCAAAGAATTAAAAATCATACTACCATACAATCTAGCAATCTCACTAATAACTATCTATCCAAAGGAAAAGAAATCAGTATCTAAAATATATTCCTACGTGAAAATGGTTTTTGCAGCACTATTCACAATACCAAAGATATGGAATCAGCCAAAGTGCCCATCAGTGGATGAATAGATAAGGAAAATTTGGTATATGTATATGTTTATGTATGTGTATATATGTGTGTGTGTGTGTGTGTGTACATAATGGAATACTATTTCATCATAAAAAGAATGAAATCATGTGATTTACAGCAACATGGATGGAACTGGATATCGTTATGTTTAGCAAAATAAGTCTAAGAACAAATAGACAAATAGTATGTTCTCACTCATATGTAGGAGCTAAAACACTTGTTCTCGTGGACGTAAGAATAAAGTAACAGATTCTAGAGACTGGGAAGGCTAGGTAGGGGTTAAGGGGGCATGAAAACAGGTAGGTCATGAGTACAAACATAAAAATAGAAGAAATAAGTTCCATTATTTATAGAAGATTAGGGTGATTATGCTCAGCAACAATAGTATGGATATTTCCAAAGAATTAAAGGGGAGGATATCAGCACGTAAAAATGATAAACACTCAAGGTGATAGGTACTTTAGTGACCCTGACTTGATAATTACACATTTTTACATGTAACAAGCACATGTGCTCCATAAATATGTAAATTATTACATATCAACAAAAGAGAATACCATTCTGAAGGCATATTAACCTAAATGTAAGGCCTAGCTCTTACTGTTATGACTTTGAGAAAATTTATTAACCTCACTAAGCTTTTGTTTTTTCATTTTTAAAATGGGGATAATATTCTTTCTCATAAGAATTACTTAAACCTAATAATAAATACTATGTGTAAGATTTTTTATGATGGTTGATAGGTAATAATCATTTGATAAATTGGGTTTTTATTAGCTATTATTTTTGAAGCCATTATCACTGAGCAACTCACAGTGTAACAGCGACAGACACACATGTAATTATATTTTGACATATATATATATATTTTTTATTAAATCATAACTGTATACATTGATATGATCATGGGGCATCATACACTCGCTTCATAAACCATTTGACACATTTTTATCACAGTGGTTAACATAGCCTTTCTGGCGTTATCTCAGTTACTGTGCCAAAACATTTACATTCTACATTTACCAAGTTTCGCAAATACCCCTGTAAGATGCACCACAGGTGTGATCCCACCAATCCCCCTCCCTCTACCCACCCACCCCCCTTTCCCACTTCCCCCTATTGTTAAGTTGTAGCTGGGTTATAGCTTTCATGTGAGAGTCCCAAATTAGTTTCATAGTAGGGCTGTGTACATTGGGTACTTTTTCTTCCATTCTTGGGATACTTTACTAAGAAGAATATGTTCCAGCTCCATCCATGTAAACATGAAAGAGGTAAAGTCTCCATCTTTCTTTAAGGCTGCATAGTATTGAGATCACAAAAGGTGAAAGGTTAACTGTGCCTAGTAAGGATAATGAGCCCCTCATAGAGAAAGTACATGTTAGCTGAGACTTAATGGATGAGTGTGCAGACAAACAAGCTTCTAGATAGAACAAACAGCATGAGAAAATGTCCCAAATTTAAAAATCCATGGCTGAATTACTAGAACCAGGGTTACATGGAGAAATGTTCCAGAGAACTGGAGGTCTTTGTAAAGTCAAAGGGTAATGGTAATAGGGAAATAAAAGGATAAGAGATTATGGCCTAAAAGTAGATATTAGATATCAATATCAGAATATTAAGATTTTTTATTATGCAGAGTGTTCCAAAAGTCATCCCAAAAGTCACATATATAAGGAAAATGAAAAGTTATAGATAAATGTACCTTTATTAGCAAAATATTCATTACAAAATTTCACAAAGAGGTAGCCAATGTGCAGAGAATTTTCTGTAAATATTTTGTAATTTTTTTAATGAATATACTGTAAGTAAAGGTAAATTTAGCTACAGCTTCCCATTTTCCCTATATATGGAGAATTTAGGGATGACTTTTTGGACACTCTATGTAGTTAATATGAGTGATAACAAGATATCACTGGGATATGGCCTTAAAATTGGGTATTTTCAGTGTAATGGAAATGAAGACAGCTGCATGCAGTCCATTTACAGTCAATTTTAAAATTAAAATTTTATTTTTGTTACTTTGAATTTGTCATTTATTTAAATTTTATTTTATTTTATTTTTTTAATTTTTTTATTAAATCATAACTGTATACAATAATATGATTATGGGGCATCATACACTCACTTCATAAACCATTTGACACATTTTTATCACAGTGGTTAACATAGCCTTTCCGGCGTTATCTCAGTTACTGTGCCAAAACATTTACATTCTACATTTACCAAGTTTCGCAAATACCCCTGTAATATGCACCACAGGTGTGTTCCCACCGATTCCCCTCCCTCTACCCACCCCCCCCTTTCCCACTTCCCCCTATTGTTAAGTTGTAGCTGGGTTATAGCTTTCATGTGAGAGTCCCAAATTAGTTTCATAGTAGGGCTGTGTACATTGGGTATTTTTTCTTCCATTCCTGGGATACTTTACTAAGAAGAATATGTTCCAGCTCCATCCATGTAAACATGAAAGAGGTAAAGTCTCCATCTTTCTTTAAGGCTGCATAGTATTCCATGGTATACATATACCACAATTTATTAATCCATTCGTGGATCGATGGGCACTTGGGCTTTTTCCATGACTTAGCTATTATGAATTGGGCTGCAATAAACATTCTGGTACAAATATCTTTGTTATGTTGTGATTTTTGGTCTTCTGGGTATATGCCCAGCAGAGGAATTACAGGATTGAATGGCAGATCTATTTTTAGATCTCTGAGTGTTCTCCATATATCTTTCCAAAAGGAATGTATTAATTTGCATTCCCACCAGCAGTGCAGAAGTGTTCCCTTTTCTCCGCATCCACGCCAACATCTCTGGTCTTGAGATTTTGTGATATAGGCTAGTCTCATTGGAGTTAGATGATATCTCAAAGTAGTTTTGATTTGCATTTCTCTGATGATTAAAGATGATGAGCATTTTTTCATATGTCTGAAGGCCGTGCGCCTGTCTTCTTCAGAGAAGTTTCTCTTCAAATCCCTTGCCCAGCCTGCGATGGGATCCCTTGTTTTTTTCTTGCTGATGCGTTTGAGTTCTCTGTGGATTCTGGTTACCAGACCTCAGACTTTACTACAAATCGATAGTGATCAAAACAGCATGGTATTGGCACAAAAACAGAGTGGATATCTGGAATAGAATAGAGAACCAAGAGATGAATCCAGCTACTTACCGCTATTTGATTTTTGACAAGCCAATTAAAAACATTCAGTGGGGAAAAGATTCCCTATTTAACAAATGGTGCTGGGTGAACTGGCTGGCAACCTGCAGAAGACTGAAATTGGACCCACACCTTTCACCATTAACTAAGATAGACTCTCATTGGATTAAAGATTTAAACTTAAGACATGAAACTATAAAAATACTAGAGGAGAATGCAGGGAAAACCCTTGAAGAAATTGGTCTGGGTGAGTATTTCATGAGGAGAACCCCCTGGGCAATTGAAGCAGCTTCAAAAATACACTACTGGGACTTGATCAAACTAAAAAGCTTCTGCACAGCTAAGAACACAGTAAGCAGAGCAAGCAGACAGCCCTCAGAATGGGAGAAGATATTTGCAGGGTATAACTCTGACAAAGATTTATTTAAATTTTACACAGAAATTATATGTTTATCTAATTTTATATGCAGAAATTTTGATCTGCACAGAAGTGACCCATATCTCATTCCAGCATCAGAAGGGAACTGGAAAACTTAAGGCAACAAAAAGTTTAATTTAAATAATTGGTAGCATTTAATGAACATTTTACAGCATTTTGAGTTTATATTAATTGTATCATTTCTCCTGCCAACTGCTGTATAATTAAGAGAGGGATTATTATTGTTTTTATTTGACAGATGGAGAAACTGAAACCCAGAAAATTGAGTTGTTGAAGGTCATACAGGTTTAACTAGTAAAAGCAAGGCTTGTGTTCACATTCTCTAAATCAAAATTCCTGTGTATTTTCCACTATAGTAAGTTTCTGCTACTTTTAATAAGACTAGAGTCATTGCAGTGTGTATAATTCATGTCTCTTATCCTTCATGTTGTTGAAGCATGCCCCAAAATAAAAAGAATCAGAATGTACAAACTGGGAATCTTTTTTTATTTAACAATTTTTTTATTTTTGTTTATTATTTCTCAAATGATTTACAGTATTCAAGTGAAATTCCAATTCTATAGTGAAAACTAGGAAGAAGATTGACACTGCCACCCCCTCATACCATCACCATTATCACCACTTCCTCAAGAGTACCACCATAGCAGACATCATCACTGCCATCAGAATCACTGGCATACTAGCACTATATGTATCTATTAAACAGGTTCCAAACAAATTGTTTAAACCAGTGCTTCTCAAATCCAATGAGTATGTGATTATCAAAGGATCTTTTTAAGATATAGATTCTTACATATTAAGTCCTTAAGGAGATTCTGCATTCAGAAAATGCTAATGTTGCTGTTATATGAACTTTCTTTAGAAAGCAGGGCTTCTACTTGACTCTGTGCCACAATAATTAAGAAAACTCAGCCCATAGCTGGGAGTAACCAACAACTGCATTAGAAATCTCTTATAAACATTCTCATTATGGATAAATGTAAACTTATACACAAGGTCAAAGAGAGGTAATCTATCTTATATAAAATCCCTATAACATTCCTTACATAGCAAGTCAATTAAAGTTTTAAATATGTCTCATAAAAATGTAATTCCCATAAATCCATCCACTGATAAGGTTTTTTATTTAAGGTGGTGCACTTAAATAAAAGAAGCAAACATACCTAAAATGATAACCAGGCATAAGGGATTTTGGCACAATAACAACAAAAAAATGAATATAAGAATGTCTCATAAGAGAAATATATTTCAAAAATGGATAGAAAGTGTGCACATTAGGATGGATTGATCTCAGAAAGACGAGTTAAGATTTCCATTGTTCCGTAAGAGTTATATTGCCTTTAAATTTTGAATTTCTGATCAATGTTTCTTAACTTCTCCTTGAGACAGTTTTTATTTTTTTTTAATTTTTTTATTATTAAATCATAGCTGCGTACATTAATGCAATCATGGGGCACCATACACTGGTTTTATAGACCATTTGACACATTTTCATCACACTAGTTAACATAGCCTTCCTGGCATTTTCTTAGTTTTTGTGTTACGACATTTATATTCTACATTTACTAAGTTTCACATGTACCCTTGTAAGATGCACTGCAGGTGTAATCCCACCAATCATGCTCCCTCCACCCATCCTACTCCCTCCCTCTCCTTCCTCTCCCCCTTTCCCCTATTCTTAGGTTATAACTGAGTTATAGCTTTCATGTGAAAGCCATAAATTAGTTTCATAGTAGGGCTGAGTACATTGGGTAATTTTTCTTCCATTCTTGAGATACTTTACTAAGAAGAATATGTTCCAGCTCCATCCATGTAAACATGAAAGAGGTGAAGTCTCCATCTTTCTTTAAGGCTGCATAATATTTCATGGTGTACATATACCACAATTTATTAATCCATTCGGAGATCGATGGGCACTTGGGCTTTTTCCATGACTTAGCAGTTATGAATTGGGCTGCAATAAACATTCTGGTACAAATATTTTTGTTATGATGTGGTTTTTGGTATTCTGGGTAAATACCGAGAGGAGGAATTTAAGGATTGAATAACAGATCTATTTTTAGATCTCTAAGTGTTCTCCAAACATCTTTCCAAAAGGAATGTATTAATTTGCATTTCCACCAGCAGTGCAGAAGTGTTCCCTTTTGTCCACATCCACGCCAACATCTCTGGTCTTGGAATTTTGTGATATGGGGTAATCTTACTGGAGTTAAATGATATCTCAAAGTAGTTTTGATTTGCATTTCTCTGATGATTAAAGATGATGAGCATTTCTTCATGTGTCTGTAGGCTGTGTGCCTGTCTTCTTCAGAGAAGTTTCTCTTCAAGTCCCTTGCCCAGCCTCCATGGGTCACTTGTTCTTCTCTTGCTTATACGTTTCAGATCTCTGTGGATTTGTGTTCTTAAACCTTTGTTGGAGACATAACCTGCAAATATCTTCTCCCATTCTGAGAGCTGTTTGCTTGCTTTATTTTCTGTGTTCTTGGCTGTGCAGAAGCTGTTTAGTTTGATCAGGTCCCGGTAGTGTATTTTTGAAGCTGCTTCAATTGCCTGGGGGTTTGGGCTTTCCTCCTTATAAAATACTCACCCAGACCAATTTCTTCAAGGGTTTTCCCTGAACACTCTTCTTGTATTTTTATAGTTTCATGTCTTAAGTTTAAATCTTTAATCCAGTGAGAGTCTATCTTAGTTAAAGGTGAAAGGTGTGGGTCCAGTTTCAGTCTTTTACAGGTTGTCAGCCAGTTCACGCAGCACCATTTGTTAAATAGGGAATCGTTTCCCCACTGAATGTTTTTAATTGGCTTGTCAAAGATCAAATAATGGTAAGTATTCATCTCTTGGTTCTCTATTCCATTCCAGAGGTCTACTTCTCTGTTTTGGTGCCAGTACCATGCTGTTGTAATCACTATCGATTTATAGTACAGTCTCAGGTCTCATAGCGTGATTCCTCCTGCTTTATTTTTATTTCTGAGTAATGTCTTGACTATTCGAGGTTTTTTCTGATTCCATATAAAATGAAGTATTATTTTTGGAAGATCTTTAAAGTATGACAGTGGAGCTTTAATAGGGATTGCATTAAAATTGTATATTGCTTTGAGTAGTATGGACATTTTAACAGTGTTGATTCTTCCCAGTCATGAGCATGGTATGTTTTTCCATTTGTTAACATTTTCAGCTATTTCTTTTCTGAGAGTTTCATAGTTATCTTGATAGAGATCTTTCATTTCCTTTGTTAGATAAACTCCCAAATATTTCATCTTCTTTGGCACTACTGTGAATGGAGTAGAGTCTTTCACTGTTTTTTTCAGCTTGAATATTGTTGGTATACATAAAGGCTACTGATTTATGAATGTTGATTTTGTAACCTGAGATGCTTCTGTGTTCCTTGATCAATTCTATGAGTTTTGTAGTAGAATCCTTGGTGTTTTCCAGATATACAATCATGTCATCTGTGAAGAGTGAAAGTTTGATCTGTTCTGACCCTATATGGATATCTTGGTCACCTTTTCTTCCCTAATTGTGATGGCTAAAACTTCCATTACAATATTAAAGAACAGTGGAGACAATGGGCAGCCTTGTCTGGTTCCTGATCTGAGTGAAAATGATTTCAATTTAACTCCATTCAATACCATATTGGCTGTGGGTTGCTGCAGATGGCCTCTGTCAACACTTATGGGAGCAAGACATGATTGCAAGAGGGACTTTCCTAACAATTGCAATCAGTGTAACCTGGCTTATTGTACCCTCAATGAATCCCCAACAATAAAAAAAAAAAGAAATTTCTCTTCTATGCCCATTTTCTTAAGTGTTCTGATAAAGAAGGGATACTGGATATTATCAAAAGCTTTTCTGCATCAATTGAGAGAATCAGATGGTCTTTGTGTTTTAATTTGTTTATGTGCTGAATTATACTTTTAGATTTATGTATATTGAACCAGCCTTGAGACCCTGGGATAAAACCATCTTGGTCATGATGTATAATTTGTTTGATGTGTTGCTGAATTCTGTTTGTTAGGATCTTGTTGAATATTTTTGCATCTATATTCATTAGTGATAGTGGTCTATAATTTTCTTTTCTTGTTGATGTGCATTCTTCAATCTTCTCTCTTGGTGCAGCTATAATCCACCAGGTTACTTGCTAAATTTCTGTCCTTTAACTCTCCTTCTGGACGGGATCCTCTATGGAAAGCTGGCTTCATTTAGTCATTTTGTCTCCATCCTCACAAACTGGGAATCTTATGAGACCATTTAGTGTATGGATGGGAAACTGAGAATTAGGGAGGAGAAATGACTTGTCTTTCTTCACACAGAAAGACAGTGACAGAACCAAAACTAGAATTCAAGACTGCAGACTTCCTCTCTGCTACTGGGTCAGCCTAGGCATAATAATTATGATCACTAACATATTCAGTGTCAAATATTAAGCATTTTATATTTGTATGTGTAATATGTTATATCTGTCATTTGAGGTAGGTAATATTTTCTCTCAGTATTCATGTCTGCTTTCCCAAATGAGTATAAATACAGTACTGAAAGTGACTGAACCAGCTGGGACTGCAAGAGGCTATGGGTAAGGTGCCTATCAAGATTCTGAAAAGCTAGCTCAAATCTACTTCATGGATTTTTGCCATGGAAATCCATTCGCAAAGCTATTGCTAATACTAATAGAACAAGCCTTGGACCAAAAGGAAAAGATAAAACAAGTCAAAATAGAAAACGTGGTATGACCATTACAAATGGTGCTACCACCAGTCTAGAAAAAAAAAGTGCAAGTATTACATACAGCAGCCAGAATGCCAGTGGAACTGTCTAAGGCTGAAGATACAGAAAAAAGATATGGTACTACATCAGTGGTCATCATTGCTGACTCTCTCTTACTCCTGTAACAAGCCTCTTCAAAAAGGTATTCATACAACAATTATTTCAGAGCTAAATTTCCACTCAATGAATGACAAAACTATTGTGCCCTGATCGGCTGCAGACATTAATGGATTGATGGGCACTTGGGTTAATTCCGCATATGGGTAATTGTAAGTTGAGCTGCAATAAATATTCTAGTGCAAATGTCCTCATGGCAGAATGATTATTTTTCTTCTGGGTAGATACCTAGTAATGGGATTGTAGGAAAAATGGAAGATCTACATTTAGTTTTTCGAGGATTCTTCATACTTCTTTCCAAAGAGGCAGTATTAGTTTGCAATCCCACCAATTTGTTTCTCCATACTCTCACCAGCATCTGTAGCTTTGGGACTTTGTAATGTGGGTTGTGGTCCCTGAGGTGAGGTGATATCTCAAGGTTGTTTTCATTTTCATTTCTCTGATTATTAGGGATGATGAACATTTTTTTCATGTGTGTGTTGTCCATTTGTCTGTCATCTTCAGAGATGTTTCTGTTCCTATCTCTTTCCCAGTCATTTATGAGATTGTTCACTCATTTTTTTTTTTTTTTTTTTTTTGTTAATTTGAGTTCTCTGTAGATTCTGGTTATCAAACTTTGGTCAGATTTGTAACATGCAAATATATTTTTTCCCATTCTGAATGTTATTTATTTTCTTTAATTGTTTGTCCTTAGCTATGCATAAGCTTTTTAGCTTAATTAAGTCCTATATATGTATGTATGTATTTGTTTTGAGACAGAGTTTCACTTTGTTGCCCTCGGTAGAGTGTTGTAATATCATAGCTTACAACAACCTCTAACTCTTGGTTCAAGCAATTCTATTGCCTCAGCCTCCCAAATAGCTGGGACTACAAGGTGCCCACCACAATGCCCAGCTATTTTTAGAGATGAAGTCTTACTCTGGCTCAGGCTGGTCTTGAACCCATGAGCTCAGGCAATCCACCTGTCTTGGCCTCCCAAATGCTAGGATAACAAGCATAAGCCACCATGCCTGGCCCACTTATTTATTTTTGTTGTTGTGATTACTATCAGAATCTTCTTCATAAAATATTTCCCTAGGATGATATCATCAACAGTATTTCCAAAACTTTCTTCTAGGGATTTTTTATAATTTTGTGTCATAGATTTAAATCTTATGTTCATTGTAAGTCAATTTTTGTATGTGGTGAGAGGTGCAGGACAAGTTTCAGTCTTTTGCATGAGGTTCTCCAGTTCTCTCAGCACCATTTATTGAATAAGGATTCTTTCAGCCAGTGTAAGCAAATCAAGAACACAATACCCTTTATACTAGCTTCAAAGAAAATGCAGTACCTGGGAATATATCTAACAAAGGATGTGAAGGAATTCTGCAGAGAGAATTATGAAACCCTGAGAATAGAAATTGCAGAAGACATTAAAAATCAAAGAACATGCCATGCTTTTGACTAGGAAAGAACATAATTGTTAAATTGTCTAGACTACCCAAAGCAATCTAAAGATTCCATGGAATAACTATTAAAATATCAACATCATACTTTGAAGAACTTGAAATAGTTCTTCATTTTGTATGAAACCAGGAAAAAAAAAAAGAAACAAATAGCCAAGGCAATTCTTAGCAATAAGAATAAATCCATGGGTGGCGCCTGTGGCTGAAGGAGTAGGGTGCCAGCCCTATATACCTGGGATGGTGGGTTCAAGCCCCACCCTGGCCAAAACTGCAAAAATAAAATAAAATAAAATAAATCCAGAAGCATCACTTTTCCAGACTTCAGGTTATACTACAAGTCCACAGTGATCAAAACAGCATGGTATTTGCACAAAAATAGAAGCATAGATATGTGGAACAGAATAGAAAACCTAGAGATTAAACACAGCTCACGTTGCCATTTTATCTTCAAGTTTTAACAAAAGTATGTCAAAAAGCAACATGAATGCACAGGAAAGTATTAAACTCACAGGTATAGGTAAATAAATATATACTCAGAGAATACTGTAATACAGTAACAGTGGCAGGTAAAGAAAATGTGGTGTATACACACAAAGGAATATTATTTGGCCATGAAAAGAATGAAATTATGTCATTTGCAACAATATGGATAGAAGTGAAGGTCATTATGTTAAGTGAAATTAGTCAGGCAAAGAAAGGCCAATACCACATATTTTCACTCATATATTAAATCTTAAAATATTGAACTCATATAGAGTAGAGTGATGTTCACCAGAAGCTAGGAAAGGTGGTGGACAGATAGCATAAACAGGAGATATCTAGGAGGGATTCAAGTTGGCTGACCAGAGACATCAGCTGCCAAACCTTGTCATAGAGAGGGAAAAGTTTTAGATGTGAAAGAAAAGAAACTAAAAATCATAGAATGAGTATAACTCCAAGGTAGACATGCCATAACCTATAAGAGATTCTATAGGAAGAAGTTGCAGAGCAGAACAATAAGCAATATATTGAAAGAAACAACCCCAGAGAGAACTTTAAATAAGCAAGAAGGATAGGTGGAGTGGTTTGCTTCTCCCTTTCCCATATCTCTGACATCAGGATGTCTCCCAAGCTTATGGAGTGACTTTCTGCCCAACTGAGCCCAGAGGATGCTGTCACCAGTGATCTGGTAATGGCTTGTGGACAGGGAACAAGGCTCCTGACCCCATTTGGGGTACTTCCTGCCCCTGCAGACAGGATCCAGATAGGCAGGCACCATATTGCTTCTCCACTCACCATGTGCCTTTCTTTGTGTTACCCTGGGGGATTCAACTCCTCATGTTTCACTCTGCTGATTTCCACACATCATAGATATTTCACAACTCCAGCCCAGACTATAAGTTCCAAAGATGTCCATCAGGTCCGGAGTGATTTCTGTGAGTCTGGAGCCTCGACATGCAGGGCAGACACCCTCCAAACAAGACTGCTAGCACTACTCCATACAGTCTTTTTTCTACTTTTCCCATCCCCCACTCATGGTTTCAAAGAGAGACAATCAAGCTGAACACTGAGGTTTCCAGAGTGTGGGACTCAGGCTTTACCTCTTGGGGTCCTGGAGTGGACTGAGGTTTGCTCAGACTGTGACTCCTGCTCTCCAGCTTACCCTGGTGTTGCACACCCAGAAGCTTCATTGGAGTTGGGCATGCTCTGAAGCCGCAGGACATCACACCTGCCCTGGTACCCTGTGGGCAACTCTGTAGGGCATGCTTCTCCCAAGCATGGTCTGTGATTAACTTTTTTCATCTAAAGAGTTGAGAAGGTCTGTGTGGGAAGATCAGGGGTAAGGTGTAGTGTGAGTCCTAACTGTGAAGTGTTCACAGAGTATCCCTTTCCCCATGGTAGGGTCAGCACTCTTGGCTCAGGCTGGTATCCTGTGTGAGTAACCTCCTAGCCCACATAACAGTTGAAGGGAAGCTTGGCTGGCCTGGGATCTAGCCTGCCAGTCATCGCTGGGGGATATGGTGGAGTGAAATGTGGGGAGAAAAGCAAAGCCCCCTGAGGGCTTCCAGATCCTGCATCTCTGATGGACCTGCCTCCGTAAACAGACTTCCTGGCTGAGTGGGGCAACTTCATCCAGAAATTGAAAGCAGACCTTTAACCCTCACCACAAGAACTAACTGGTCATGTTCTGTGGAGCCTGAGGACAAGCTTGCCCAACACAGCTTGGCCAGCTGCACTCCCTCAAGACCCTTAACTGGAGCAAATATTAAGCCTTCATCTGGAAGCTCCAGGATCCCATGCAACACTTGGGGCATTTGCGTGCTTCCACTGAGGGAAAGAAGACAGTCAAGGACCCAGAAACAGCACTGCAGCTTCCATTTACTGACAGGGATGTTCACACACCTAGCCAAGAACTACCTTGCCCCTGCTCCTACTTTGTAGTGATGGAGTTTAGGAAACTCCCTAGGAGCCACAGGGACTGTCCTAAAGCATGGAGCACACTATTACTCCACTTGGGGGACCTGAGTCTACCATGATCACAAAAGAATATCTTGGCATCAACCAATAACTGGGAGAGCAATAACATGTAGCCCTTTAAAGTGTCTTCCAACTCAAGCAAACAAGGTGTGGCTGACTCATGCCCACAAGTACCACCCACCATCACTGAGACTAAGCTGTGGTTCTTAACTCACTACACTCTGTTGGGAAAAGGTAAAGACAGTGGGTCAGAGGTAACCTAAGAAGATCATTAAACTTATTAAAGCACCCCATTGGCAACTAAGAATCAGTACTTTTCTACCTGACAGTCATGGACCAATCTTCAAGTTCTCTGAGATAGGCCCATAAGCCAGCCTTGACACCTTTGGCTCTTGATAGGAAGTCCAGATGAGAAGGAATTGGTGGAAAAATACAAGAAATATGAAATATAATAGTGACAGTTCATGCCCTAAAGAGAATAATAACCCCTTACCAATGGATACAAACCTAAAAAAAAGATTAAAATAATAGATAAAGAATTTCAACATGTCTGTAAGAAAGCTCATGGAAATAGAAAATAAAATGAAAACAAAATACAAGGAAACCATAAAGGTAATGTAGAAAATGACTAGTACTAAAGAAATTGAACTACTAAAGAAAACCCAAACAGAACTCTTGGAAATGAAAAATTCATTTAAGGAATTACAAAGCACAGTAGACAGCCTTAAGAACATGCTTGATCAGGCAGAAGAAAGAATCTCAGACCTTGAAGATAATGCCTTTGTTCTAAACAAGTCAGTCAAAAAGAAAGAACAGAGAAACAAGAGGAATGAATAAAACCTGCAAGACTTGTGGGACTATGTAAGGAAGCTAAACATATACCGAGGTGGTGGGTTCAAACCCAGCCCTAGCAACCAAAAAATAGCCAGGCATTGTGGTGGGCGCCTGTAGTCCCAGCTGCTCGGGAGGCTGAGGCAGGAGAATCGTGGAAGCCCAAGAGCTAGAGGTTGCTGTGAATCTTGTGACATCATGGCACTCTACCAAAGGTGGTAAAGTGATCTTCAAGAAAAAAAAAAAAAAAAAAAGAATTATAGGCATCCCTGACGGTGAAGAAGAAAATTCACAAGGATTAGATAATTTATTTAAGGGATCATTGAGGAAAATGTCCCAGTACTTGCAAGATATTGAGGTATACAGGTAAAAAAAAAAAGCCCACAGGACTACAGGGAGATTCATTGTAAAGAGGCAATCATGACACATAATTATTAGGTTGCCCAAAGAAAACAGGAAAGAGGTATTCCTTCAAGCAGTATAGTGAAAATGAGGTAAACTTACAAAGGAAAACTGATCAGACTAATGGATGACTTTGCGACTGAAACTCTGCAAAATAGAAGGAGTGGGAACGTACCATCAGCCTTCTAAAACAAAATAATGGCTAACCTAGAATCTTGTATTCTGCGAAACTAAGTTTCTTACATGTAGGAAAAAAGATTTTCTCAGACAAACAATTACTAAGGGAATTTGTGAAGACCAGACCTGCCTTGCAGGAAGTACATTGCATTGTACAATGATCAGCACAATAAACACCCACTAGTGTGAAACCATTCAAAAGCTAAAGTTCAGATTCCAGATACCACAATGACTCAAGAGGTAAAGCAAAGTAATAAGGATCTTCCTAACATGATGAATAGAAATACACCACACGTATCAATACTTTCACTAAATGTAAATAACTAGAACTGCCCACTGAAGAGACCTAGACTGACTGAATGAATAAAAAAAAAAAACAAGAGAAGTGTTTTCTGTCACCAGAAAATATGTCTAACCCAAATACATCTAACCTTGACTCATTTAGACTCAAGTTGAAAGAATGGAAAACAATATTCCATGCAAACAGAAACTGAAAGAAAGTCAAACTAACCATTCTCATATCTGATGACATTAATTTTAAAATAAATTAATAAAATGAGAAAGGAAAATATGGTCATTAGATAATGGTGACAGGAACAATTAAACCAGAAGACTTAAAAATCCTAAATATTTATATACCTAACTTAGGATCCAGACTCATTAATCAAATTCTATCCAATTTAAATGAAAGGATAGCATCACCATAATTTCCAGCGACTTGATCACCCCACAAAGAGAACAGAACAAACCCTCCAAATAGAAAAAAATCACAGAAACAAAGGATTTAAACAGAACTCTAGAACAAATGAGCCTAAAAGACATTTACAGACCATCCTACCACAAAACTACTGAATATATCTCTTCTTTTTTTTACAATACTAAAATGTACTTTTTTCTTTTTTTGATTAAAATAATTTTTATTTGATTTTTTCTGCCAATTAGCAATAATACAGATAAAAAACCTAAAGAAGTGATTATTCAGTTATATACTCAGAAAAAACAAGAATGATCATCCTCAAACACTGCAAACAAATCAAGAAAATAGCAGGTACCTAGACACATACTGAATTCAAAATGTTTTCTTTTTTTTTTCAGGTGTGGGAAATTCTTTTTTTATTTCATTTTATTTCATTATTTTTTTTATTAAGTCATATACACATAGATCATAAGAGTAGCCCACATAACAAAATCCTCAAACTACAGAAGTTGGCATGGATGTGGAGAAAAGGGAACACTTCTCCACTGCTGGTAGGAATGCAAACTAATATGTTCCTTTTGGAAAGAAGTTTAGAGAACACTCAGGGATCTAAAAATTGACCTGCCATTAGATCCTGCAACTCCTCTACTAGGAGTATATCCAAAAGACCAGAAATCACTTTGCAAAAAAGATATTTGCACCAGATTATTCATTGCAGCTCAATTCATAATATCCAAGTCATGGAAGAAGCCCAAGTGCCCATCGACACATGAATGGATTAATAAATTTTGGTATATGTATACCACGGAATACTATGCAGCCTTAAAAAAGATGGAGACTTTACCTCTTTTATGTTTACATGGAGGGACCTGGAACATATTCTCCTGAGTAAAGTATCTCAAGAATGGAAGAAAAACTATCCAATATACTCATTACTTCTATGAAGCTAACTTATATTTACTCACGCTTTCTTATGAAAGATAGAACAGAACTATAGCACAGGATGAAGGAGAGACATGGAGTGGGAAGGGAGGGGAGAGGGGAGGTTTGATAGAGGGAGGGTAAAGGGTGGGACAACACCTATGGAGCATATGTAAGGCTACAAGTTAAATCTATCAAGTGCAGAACATAAATGTCTTAACACAATAATCAAGTAAATAAGGTGAAAGCTATGTTGATTGGCTTGATGTAAGCACGTCAGATTGTATGACTATATCTCTTTTTATAAACTCATGGAACATCTGTAAGATTGATAACATTCTGTGCCACGAGACATGGTTCAACAAATTAAAAAATAGAAATTATGGCTCAGCACCCGTAGCACAGTGGTTACGGCACCAGCCACATACACTGAGGCTGGCAGGTTCGAATCTGGCCCCAGCCAGCTAAAATAACAATGACAACTGCAATAAAAAATAGATTGGCATTGTGGTGGGTGCCTATAGCCCCAGCTACTGGGTAGCTGAGGCAAGAGAATCACTTAAGATCAGGAGTTTGAGGTTGCTGGGAGCTGTGACACCATGGCATTCTACCAAGGGTGACATAGTAAGACTGTGTCTCAAAAAAAAAAAA
This sequence comes from Nycticebus coucang, assembly GCF_027406575.1. Lineage (NCBI taxonomy): Eukaryota > Metazoa > Chordata > Mammalia > Primates > Lorisidae > Nycticebus > Nycticebus coucang. The sequence continues at coordinate 70,574,591 of NC_069804.1, forward strand.
AAATCATACCATGTATCCTCTCATACCACAATGGAATAAAACTAGAAATCAACTCCAAAGAAAACATCCCTACATAAAGTCATGAAAACTAAACAGTCTATTGCTAAAGAATATCTGGGTCAATGAGCAGATAAAGATAGAAATAAAAATATTCTTTGAAATAAATGATAATGGCGAAACAAGTTATAAAAAGCTGTTGGTTACAGCAAAACTGTCCCGAGTGGAAACTCAGTCTTAAATGCCCACATCCAAAGGACAGAAAGTTCACAAATCAACAATCTAATGCATCATCTCAAGGAACCAGAAAAGGCAGAACAATTCAATCATAATCCCAGCATAAGGAAATAAACAAGATAAGAGCATAACTAAATAAAATTGAGAACAGAAGAATTATGTAGAAGATTAATGAGGCAAAAGGTTAATTCTTTGAAAAGTTAAGCAAAATCAACAGATCTCTAGCTAGATTAATCAGAAACAGAAGAGAAAGGATTCTAATAAGCTCAAATAAAAATAAAATGAGGAAATTACAACTGATATCATGGATAAACAAAATATGATCTTGGAATACTATCAGAATTTCTGTGCTCTCAAAGTTGAAAACATACAGAAAGTGGAAAATTTTTTGGAAACACACAACCTCCCTAGGTTCAATCGGGAAAATACAGAACTCCTCCTGAAACCAATAGTAAGCACTGAAATTGAAGCAGTGCTAAAACATCTTACAACAAAAACAAGTCCCAAACCAAACAGTTTTATACTCGAATTATACCAGACTTAAAAATGTGAGCATTTGCCCATACTGCAGGAATTATTCTTAACATTAAAAAAGAAGGAATCCTCCCCAATTCATTCTACAAAGCCAACAGCACCTTGATATAGGAAAAACCACACACAAACATAAAACTACAGACCAATATCCCTTATGCAAAAGTTCTCAATAAAATCTTTACAAACTGAATCAAGCTTCACATCAAAAAATAATTCATCACAACCAAATGGTTTAACATACAGAAATCTATAAATGTAATTCACCACATCAATAGATTCAAAATACGGAACATATGATCATTTCAATAGACCCAGAGAAAGCATTCAACAAAGTTCAGCACCCTTTTATGATAAGAATGCTTAACAAAACAGGTATAAATGTACTTAGCTTATAAATTATACAACAAATCTACAGTCAAAGTCATATTGAATTGGGAAAAAATAAAAAGCATTTCTGCTTAGAACTGGAACCAGACAAGGTTGCCCACTATCTTCACTTCTGATAAATATAATGTTGGATGTCCTACCCAGAACAATCAGGCAAGAAAGGAAACCAAGGGTATCAAAATAGGGAAAGAAGAGGTCAAACTTCTCCTGTTACTGTTTGCTGATGACATGATCTTATATCTAGAAAATTCCAAATATTCAAACAACACACTCCTAGAAATGATAAATAAATTCAGTAAAGTTTTGAGCTACGAAAGAAATATATGCAAATCATTAGCTTTTATGTACACCAACAACAGTCAAGCTGAGAACCAAATAAAAGATGTAATAGCTTTCTTAATGGCAACAAAGAAAATAAAATACTTAGGAATATATTTAACAAATGAGGTGAAATATCTCTCTAGAAAGAATTATGAAAAACTGAAGAAGGAAATTGCAGAGGATATAAACAAATTGAAAAATACTCCATGCTCATAGATCAGCAGAATCAATATTGTTAAAATGGCTATTCTACCCCAAATGATTTATAGATTTAATGCAATTCCTCTTAAAAAACCAATGTCATTTTTTGCAGATCTAGAAAAAATACTTCTATGCTTCATATGGAACCGGGAAAGACTTCAAATAGCCCAGGGAACCTTATGTAGTAAGAGCAAAGTGGGGGGCATCACTTTACCAGACATCAAACTATACCACAAGAACATAGTGAGCAAAACAGCATAATACTGGCACAAAACAGAGACATCAACCTGTGGTTCAGAACCAATAACCCGGAGATGAAATCATCCTCATATTCCTATCTGATTTTTGGCAAAGCAGATAAAAACATACACTGGAGATAAAAACCCCTGTCCAATAAATGGTGCCAGAAAAACGGGATAGCCACACACAAAAGACTGAAACAGAATCCACACCTTGCACCACTCACAAAAATTAGCTCACAATGGATAAACATTTAAATCAAAGGCAGGAAACTATAAGCATCCTAGAAGAAAATGTTGGTAAAACTCATACATATTGTCTGAGGCAAAAAATTCATGAATGCCATGAATCACAGCAAAAACAAAAATATATAAGTGGGATTTGATCAAATTAAAAACCTTCTGTGCAGGGACTGAGAGGCAAAATGGCCAACTGATGGCAGCTTTCAGCAGAGGCTCTGGTCCAGAGGGAGCAATAATAGCCAGAACAAACCCAATAAAGCAGATCAGGAACTGAGCTGAGAGAGGATTGAAAGGTTCTCACCACCCTTGCTGAGACAAGCTGGGACTCCAAAGAAATAAATTTCAGGTACAAAATTATTAACAAATATGTGCCCAAATGGAATTCTTCTCAATTTATAAGGGAGACCGTAACAGACATGAACTATTTGATATCTTCCAGCACCAAAATAAGCAGAGATTTTAACAACTCGTTGGCAGTGTTGGATAGATCCTTTAATAAAATACTAAGCAAAGAAATTTTGGACTTAAACTTCACCATAAAACAACTGAATTTAATAGACATCTACAGAACATTTCATCCTTACAAAACTGAATACACATTCTTCTCCTCATCCCATTGAACATCCTCCAAAATTGATCATATCTTAGATCACAAGGCTAACCTCAGCAAATTTAAAAGAATAGAAATTATTCCTTGTATTTTCTCAGATCATCATGGAATAAAAGTTAAACTCACCAGTAACAGGAATCTGCATACTTATAAAAAGACATGGAAACTAAATAACCTTATGCTGAAACATAGCTGGGTCAAAGATGAGATTAAGAAGGAAATTACCAAGTTTGTAGAACAGAATAATAATGAAGACATGAGTTATCATAACCTCTGCTGTACTGCAAAGGCAGTCCTAAGAGGGAAATTTATAGTGCTGAAAGACTTCCTTAAGACAATGGAAAGAGAGAAAGGCAACAACTTAGTGGGACATCTCAAGCAACTGGAAATAGAAGAACACTCCAAACCCAAACAGCACAGAAGAAAAGAAATAACCAAAATTAGAACTGAATTAATTGAAATCAAAAACAAAAGAGTTATTCAAAAGATCAATGAATCAAAGAGTTGTTTTTTTGAAAAGTTTTTAAAAAATGATAAACCCTTGTCTAGCCTAACCGGAAATAGAATATTAGAATCCCTAATTTCATCAATCAGAAGTGACAAAGGCGAAATAACAATGACACCTCAGAAATTCAAAAAATTCTTAATGAATACTACAAAAAACTATTCTCAGAAATATGAAAATCTGAAAGAAATTGACCAATACTTGGAAGAACACTACATTAATAGACTTACCCAGAAAGAATTAGAAATGTTGAACAAACCTATATCAAGTACTGAAATAACATCAACTATATGAAATCTCTGCAAAAAGAAGAGTCCGGGACCAGACTGCTTCACATCAGAATTCTAACAATTACATAACCTTTTACAAAGCATGTAAAATAAGGAATACTTCCCAACACATTCTATGAAGCAAATATCACCCTGATCCCAACCAGGAGAAGACTGAACGAGAAAATAAAATTATAGACCAATATCTTTAATGAACATATATGCAAAAATATTCAGTAAGATCCTAGCAAACATAATGCAGCATCACATCAAACAAATTATACAGCATGACCACGTTGGTTTTATCCTAGGGTCTCAAGGATGGTTTAATATATGTAAATCTATAAATATAATACATTACATAAAAAAATAAAAAACAAAGACCATATGATTCTCTCAATTGATGCAGAAAAAGCTTTTGATAATATCCAGCATCCCTTAATGATCAGAACACTTAAGAAAATAGATATAGAATGGACATTTCTTAAACTCATAGAGGCCATCTACAGCAAACCCACAGACAATATCATATTGAATGGAATTAAATTGAAATAATTTCCACGCAGATCAGGAACCAGGCAAGGTTGTCCATGGTCTCCACTGTTTTTCAGCATTGTAATGGAAGTCTTAGCCATCGCAATCTGGCAAGAAAAGGTGATCAAGGGTATCCAAATAGGAACAGAGGAGATCAAACTTTCACTCTTCACAGATGATATGATTGTATATCTGGAAAACCCCAGGGATTCAACTCCAAAACTCTTAGCAGTGATCAAGGAATACAGCAACATCTCAGGTTACAAAATCAATTCTCAGAAATCTGCAGCCTTTATATATACTATCAATAGTCAAGCTGAAATAAACAGCCAAGGACTATTCTTTTTCCAGTAATGTCAAAGAAAATGAAATATTTGTGATTTTACTGAACAAAGGACATGAAAGATCTTTATAAAGAGAACTATGAAACTCTGAGAGAAGAAGTAGCTGAAGATGTTAACAAATGGAAAAACATACCATGCTCATGGCTGGGAAGAATCACCATTGTTAAAATGTCCAAAGCAATTGGACTACCCAATTAAAATATACAACTACTACCAAAGCAATATACAATTTTAATGCAATCCCTATTAATGCTCCACTGTCATACTTTAAAGACCTCAAAACTAATACTTTGTTTGGTATGGAATCAGAAAAAAACCTTGATTAGCCAAGACATTACTCAGAAATGAAAACAAAGCAGGAGAAATCACACTCCCAGAACTCAGACTATACTACAAATCGATAGTGATCAAAACAGCATGGTACTGGCACAGAAACAGAGAGGTAGATGTATGGAACAGAATAGAGAACCAAGAGATGAACCCAGCTACTTATCATCATTTGATCTTTGATAAGCCAATCAAGAACATTCAGTGGGGAAAAGCCTCCCTATTTAACAAATGGTGCTGGGTGAACTGGCTGGTGACCTGTAGAAGACTGATACTGGACCCACACCTTTCACTGTTAACAAAGATAGATTTGTTAACTATCACTAGATAAAAGACTTAAACTTAAGACATTAAACTATAAAAATGCTAGAAGAAAGTGCAGGGAAAACAGTTGAAGAAATTGACCTGGGAGAATATTTTAAGAGGACTCCCTCCCACTCCCAGGCAATTGAAGCAACACCAAAAATACATTATTGGGATCTGACCAAACTAAAAAGCTTCTACACAGCCAAGAACACAGTATGTAAAGCAAGAAGACAGCCCTCAGAATGGGAGAAGATATTTGCAGGTTATGTCTCAGACAAAGGTTTAATAACCAGAATCCATAGAGAATTCAAACGTATTAGCAAGAAAAGAACAAGTGATATCATCTCAGTGTGGGGAAAGGACTTGAATAGAAACTTCTCTGAAGAATACAGGCGCATGGTCTACAGGCACATGAAAGAATGCTCATCATCCTTAATTATCATAGAAATTCAAGTCAAAACCACTTTGCAATACTAACTACAGTAAAAATAGCCCACATCACAAAATCCCCAAACCATAGATGTTAGCATGGATGTGGGGAAAGAGAACAGTTCTGCACTGCTGGTGAAGATGCAAACTAATACGTTCCTTTTGGAAAGATATTTGGCGATCACTTAGGGATCTAAAAATAGACCTGCCATTCGATCTTGCAATTCCTCTACTAGGTACATATCCAGAAAACAAAAAATCGCCTTATAACAAATATATTTGTACCATAATGTTTATTGCAGCCTAATTCATAATTGCTAAGTCATGGAAGAAACCCAAGTGCCCATCGACTCATGAATGGATTAATAAATTGTGGTATACATATACTGTGGAATATTATGGAGCCTGAACAAAAAGATGGAGATCATACCTCTTTCATGTTTACATGGATGGAGCTGGATCATATTCTTTTTCACAAAGTATCTCAAGAATGGAAGAAAAAGTAACCAATGCACTCAGCCCTACTATGAAACCAATATATAAGCACCCGTACTTCCATATGAAACCTTTAACCCAACTACAGCCCAAGATGTAGAGGAAAGAGGAGGGGGAGGGGAGAGGAGAGGGTAGATAGCTGGAGGGAGGATAAATGGTGGGATCAAATCTATGGTGCATTTTACAGGGTTACATGTTAAATCTACTGAATGTAAAATATAAATGTCTTAACACAATAACTAAGAAAATGCGGTGAAGGCTATGTTAACCAGTTTGATGAAAGTATTTCAAATTGTATATAAAACCAGTACATTATACCCCATAATTGCATTAATGTGCACAGCTATGATTTAATAAAAAAGATAAAAAAGAATAAATATAAAAACCCCAATTAAAAAGTAGAGACTGTTCAAGCGTATTAAAATGTTAAGATTCATGCAATCAATGTAACTTGGTTCTTTGTACCCTGAATGAATCCCTAGCAATAAAAATAAATAAATAAATTTTAAAAAAGAAAAAAGAACCCTTCGGTACACACAAAGACACAATCAAAAGGGCAAATACACAATCCACAGAACACAAGAAATATTTGCTTGCTATACATCTGATAAAGAGCTAATAAACAGAATCTAGAAAGACCTGAAGCCAATCAGCAAGAAACAAAGAATATCATTAAAAAGTATGCAAAAAACCTGAAGAAAAATTTTTCAAAGGAAGATATACTAATGACCAATAAACTCTTGAAAAAATAATGCTCAATGTCTCTAATAATTTGTAAAATGCAAATTAAAACTGCAAGAAGATATCACCTAACTCCCATGAGAAATGTTCATATCAAGTTTCAAAACAACAGAGGTTGGAGTGGATTCAGAGAGAAAGGAACTCATACACTGTTGGTAGGACTATAAAGTAGTGCAACCTCTATGGAAAGTAATATGGAGCTACTTTTAAGTACTTAAATTCAACCTACCATTTGATTCAGCAGTTTCACTGCTGGATATACACCCAAATGGGGTGGGGAGGTCATTTTGTAAAAAGGATATCTGCACTCACATGTTTATATCGGCACAATTCACAGTCACAAATATGTGGAATCAACCCAGGTGCCCATCTATACATGAATGCATTAATAAAATATGTTATATGGATACTATGTAGTATGACTCAGTCATAAAAGTGATGGAAATCTAGTATCTTTTTGGACAACCTGGAGGGAACTGAAAATCATTCTTCTAAGTGAAATATCTCAAGAATGAAGAAACAGACACATGTACTCAATACAAAATTGAAAGTAACCAATCAACATTTAAGTGCACCTGGAAGTAAATCTCAATGAAAATCAAGCTGGGGGGAGGAAAGAATGAGTAAATTTACACCTATTAGGTACAGTGCACACTATCTGGCTGAAGGGCACACTTACATGTATAACTTTGACCCAATATGTAAATTCACACCTATTAGATACAGTGCACACGATCTGAATGAAGGGGACACTTACTATATAACTTTGACTCAGAAACAGACTAAACTAAACTTCTGCGCTCCCTAACAGTCTAAAATTTTTAATGTAAAAAATAAAATAAAATACAAAAATGAAACTCAAAATTGAAAAATATAAAAAGGGGACATTTAATGGGTACAAAACTAAACTTAGCTATAATAAGATCTAGTATTCTCTAGCATAATGTAGTAATTATAGTTAAAATAATTTGTTGTATAAGTAAGTTGAATGGAAGTGTAGTGTTCTAACACAAATAAATGATTAATGTGTAAGATGATGATTATCCCAATTCTCCTAATTTGGTCATTACGCATTGTGTGCTTGTGTCAAAATACCACATGTACTCCATAAATTTGTACAAATTTTATGTATTCAAAATAAAAGATATAAATGAAACAGATAACAAAAAAATTCAATGAAATTAAAGTAGTTTTTAAAAATATTAAAGTTCACAAACTGATACATAGGCTGATGAAGAAAAACGGAAGGAAGACACATAAAAGCATAAATGGAAAAAGAGACATTACAACTGATGCTACAAAAAATGATAGGATGATGAGACTATGCATAATTATACATTAGTAAACTAGAATAAATTGATAGGTTCCTAGAAACATACAAACTACCAAGACTGCATCACAAAGAAATAGAATATATGAACAGGTCTACAACTTGTGGGGAGATCAAATCAATAATAATAAGTTCTTCTAATAAAGAAGATTATAAGATCTTGTGGCTTTAATGGTGAATTTTATCAAATATTTAATTTATATGTTAAAGAACGAGTGGGCCCTTATCTTTCACCAGATACAACAATCAACTAAAAATTTATTAAAGCCTTAAACACAAGGTCTCAAACTGTCAGATTTTTAGAAATAAACATAACAGAAAAGCTAGCAACATTGATCTTAGTAATATGGATATAACACTGCTAGCACAGACAAAGTCCAAAATATGCAAGGGGGGACTGCATCAAATTAAACATCTTTGCGAGGGTGGCACCTATGGCTCAAGGAGTAGGGCACTAGTCTGATATGCTGAGGTGGCAGGTTCAAACCCAGCCCCAGCCAAAAACTGCTAATAAATAAATAAATATCTCTGCATAGCAAAGGATAGAGTGAACTAAGTGAAAAAGCAATCTGTGTAATGGGAGAAAATATTTGCACATATATTGAAATAATATTTTAAAAATGTAAGGAACTCCTACAACTCAATAGGAAAAATCAAATAACATGATTTTAAAATGGACAAAGGACTTGAATAGACATTTCTCCAAAGAACTAATACAAATGGCCAGGAATTATATGAAAAGCTCTTCAACATTAGTAATCTTTAGAGAAATACAAATCAAATCACAATGTGATATCACTTCATACATTTTAGGATAGTTATTATTAAAAAATCTGTTAGCCAGATAGAGAAATTGAGTCCTTGTACAATGTCAGTTGGAGTGTAAAATGGTGAAATCACTGTGGGAAAAGTATGGAAATGTCCCAGAACTTTAATAGAAATGCTAAGTAATAGTTTATAATCCAAAAATCCCACTTTTGTGTATGGATTCAAAAAAATCAAATGGCGATCTCAAAGATATTTGCAATATCATGTCAACTTCAGTACAATTCACAACACCACTATGTTAAAAGATCTTTAAAGTCCACCAACAGATGAATAAGTAAATGATATGTGGTATGTACACACAGTGGAATATGATTCAGCTTTTAAAAAGAAAGAAATGCTGCCACATATTACACAATGAATGAACCTTGAGGAAATTATGCCAAGTAAAATAATTCCACCACACAATGACAAATACTATATGATTTTCCTTATATGAAATATATAGAATTGTAATGTATAGAAGCAGAGAGTAGAATGGTGATTGCCATGTTGGTGGGTGCAGTCAAAAAAGGATAGTTGCCATATAATGGGCATACATTTTCAGTTAGGGATGATTATTAAGTCCATCAAGTCTTTACAACATTGTGCCCATAGTTAACAATATTTTACTGTACACTAAAAATCTTTCAAAGTGGGGCGGTGCCTGCAGCTCAAAGGAGTAGATCACTGGCCCTATATCCCAGAGGTGGTGGGTTCGAAGCCAGCCCCGGCCAAAAACTGCAAAAAAAAAAAAAAATCTTTCAAAGGATAGATTTCATGTTAAGTGTTTTTACATACAATAATTATTAAAAAAAAAAAAAGGTGGAGAGGCCAGGCACAGTGGATGAGCACTCTGAGAGAGTGAGGCACATGTATTGCTTGAGCTCAGGGATTCCAGACCAGGCTGAACAAGAGTAGGATCCCATCTCTACTAAAAAGAGAAAAAAGTAGCTGTGTGTTGTGGTGGGCACCTATAGTCCCAGCTATGTGGGAGACAGAGGAAGGAGAAGCACTTGAACCCAGGAATTTGAGGTTGCTGTAAACTATGATGATGTTGCCACAGCACTTTACCTAACGTGAACAGTGAGACTGTCTAAAATATAATATGATACAATATAATAAACTTTAAAAACATAAATATAAGGTCTGATAATTCATAAACATGCCACCAGGTGCTTACATTGAAAGCATGTTACAAAAAATTCAGTAAGGTTTCATAACCAACGTTGGTGTATTAGTGTCTCACAGCTGTGTTCGTGATGAAGTTTGGTTGTGTCTTGCTAAGTGGTGTTCATTATTGTTGTTGCATGTTTTTGCCATCACGAGAACATCAGAGCTTGAATTTGAACAATGAGAAAACATTAAATTTCTTATTAAATTTGTCAAGAGTGGAAATAAAATCAGGGAAATGTTAGTTCAAGTTATGGGGATAAGCCATAAAGAAAACAGCAGTATGAAGATGGATTAAATATTTTTCTAAGGATATAGAAAGTGTTACTGCAGAAAAGTGGGCAGGGCTCCAAATAGCAGCAGAACTGATAAAAAAAAAAAGACATTGAAAAAATGTCTCAAATTGTGTGTCAAAATTATCACCTGACTATGAGAAGTATAGAAGACCAAGTAAACATCAACAAAGAAACAGGTCCTCTCCCCACGTCTTGCCTGGGGTCCTCGGGGACCAGGCTTGTTTTCCATTGCCAATGTCGCTCTGGTCACTCCACAGGTCAGTAGCCACGTGGCATGGGCCCCCGGCCCAGCTCTGAATGGCCCCAAGCAGGGAAAGCCCCTAGCAGCCTCCTTGGCCAAGCTGCCTGTGCACAACACCCCCGGCAAGCAGGTGCAGTTGGGCACACTGTTCTGAGAGAGCTGGGCCATTGTGAGGCATTTCCTGTGTTATATCTGCAAAGAATATGTGGAAGGTCTGGCCAAAATCCCTTTACAAGTGAGATAACTTAGACTGAGCAGCAGAGTACCAGCTTCGGGGAGACTTTGTTGGAGTGGCTTGTCATTTTTAAGAAGTGCAGTGGAGTGAAGTTCAGACTATATGGTTCCCAGTTTCCAGCACTGGCACTCACACTAGGAGACCCAGATTTTCACTACCTCGCGTTTCTCTCCACTACCTCCAAAAAGAGAGAGATTTATTTCTGTCCTTATTTTTTTCATTTCTGGCTGCTTCTAAAGGGAAGCAAATTTCACTCTTATGATGATTGGACAGTCATCCTACTATCACATTGAGAGACTCCTGTCCAGAAGGAGAGTTAAAGGAGAGAAGTTTAGCAAGTAACCTGGTGGGTTAGAGCTGAGCCCAGAGGCAAGGTTGAAGAATGCACATCAACCCTGCAGAGGCGAGCTGTGACCCCAAGGATACAAACAAAAGGTACAAAATTCATGGCCAAGTGGACGGGAGTCCCCTACCCTATGAGAACAGCTTGCAGTCCTCCATACAAACAAGCGAGCAGAGTTCAAAAGTCTTACCATTTTATCCCATGGGAGAGACCCTGTAAAAACTGGACCTACTTCCTCTACTAGGGTGCCATATAGCTCTCCAGCCAAGCATAAAACTGTATAAAACTGTAGATATTCTGTACCTGCAGTTCTGAACTCCCAGCACTCCCCTCCACTCTCACTCTGAGGTCTATAAGCCTGTTCCCCAGGAGTCCAGATTCTTGGGTATTTTCTCAAGAGGAGTGGACAGGGCATGGACTGCTGCTGGTCAGTGCTGATTCTGTGGTAAAGAAGTAAGGAGAGGATGGTCAGTGGTCACTTCTCTCCTTCTAACCATACAGGAGCAGCAGTGGACAGAGGCACAGAGCAGCAGAAGCAGCGGCAACAATAGGGCTCACCCCTGTATATTTCAGAGTCACACCCCCTGTCTTTCTGGGAAACCAAAGGAGGCCAGGCATCTTCTCTGATGGCAGCCACTGGCAGAGCAGATCTGGAATGGAAATGCAGGCCCGTGAGGAAAGGGTTTGCCTGAGGTGATACCGGTCTGAGCGGAGAGCGCAGACTAGAATCCGCATGCACAGAGCCAGCAGATTCCCAGGTGGGGCTGACCCAGAGGACTGCTTTCCTGAACGTAAGACCCACCCAGCCCCCAGGATTATTAGCTGAGACAAAGGAGGGCAGGCAGAAGCTGGAACTGACAGCTAACCATGCTGCTCCAATACAAACTACAGTTGCGACCAGGCAGTGGCACAGACAGGGCCTGAGTGGCAGGTTCTGTGAACTTAAACAGCATCTGTTCTGCAGGGGATTATAGCCAGGACAGAAACAAATTCTGCAAAGTTGTTCTGTTCTATCAGTAACATCAATCTGGGGCAGGGCTGGAACTGAGTGAAGAGCCCCAGGTTCCATTAAGCACCTGAGGTTGTGAGGCCTCGCCTCTCCCTGCCAGATAGTGGCACAGAACAGTGGCATGGCTGAGGAGACATAGATCTTGCTGTGATTCAGGCAGGTGCAAACCCCTGGAGTATCTACTCATTGGAGGGAACTGGATCACAGCCATGCGGGGTTGTCAGTGCCTGGGTTTTACAGAGGTACAAGGAGGGGAAGAATGCATTAACCTTCCCAGACTAATCTATTTGCTGGGTGTGTCCTCCTGACATCATGGACCACCAGAGCGAGTCATATTTGATTTTCCACCAGACCCCTGCAATCTAGTTACCAGAGACCTTTTGAACTATCCCACCTGAGACAGGTGCTGACTGACACAGTTGATTTGGACCCCTTGAACTGGGCCAATCACCCATGGACTATCCAAGTGGTACCCTGGGTGTGTGGTTGTGGGAATGTTTGATTTTCCTTTTCCAATTGTTGCCGGTGGAGGGTGGGGTGACAATTGCTGGTATTTTTCCACAGCTGAGACTTCAACCCAGAGGAACTGATTCATTCGGGTAGGACAGAGACCAGCTGAAAATAAGACAGACCCACTTAGCCCCACCACACCATGCAGGTCCCCAGTATCTCAGGCCATAACACTGTATGGGTCCTTGGTAAAGCTCCAGGAGAAAAGTTACAAACACCAGTCCTAGCTTTTGGGCAAAAAGCTCGTTAATCACTGCTCCTGGAGCCCCCAACCCAACTTCTCTTTCTCTGATTATCTAGTCAAACAGTGTAAAATAATTATGGGGCAGAATCAGCAAAAAAACTCTGGTAACATGAATAACAACAATAGATCAACTGCCCACCTCCAAAGGAAAGGTATGACAGACACAACTGAAGATCCTACTCATAAAAAGATGGCTGAGATGTCAGAAATCAAACTCTGAATTTGGATTGCAAACAAGATTAATAGAATGGAGGAAAAGTTGGAATTAGAAATTTAAGGAGCAATCAAAAGTTGTCTCATGAATTCAAGGAATTAAAAGAAAAAATCACCAAAGATTTTGAGACATTGAGAAAAGAATTTGCAGCCCTCAAAGATCTGAAAAATACAGTAGAATCCCTCAGTAACAGAGTGGAGCAAGCAGAAGAAAGGATTTCTGACATTGAAGACAAAGCTTTTGAAAGCTCCCAAACTCTCAAAGAGGTAGAGAAATGGAGAGCAAAAACAGATCATTCTCACAGAGAACTCTGGGATAATTCGAAGAAAACTAATATTCACCACATAGGAATCCCTGAAGGCAACAAAGTGGCTTCACAAGGCACAGAGGCTCTTCTCCATGAAATTATGAAACACAATTGTCCAGACATGCCAAGAGATTCTGAAATTCACATAGCAGATATTTTCACAATCCCAGCACAACTGAACCTGAATAAGACATACACCAGGCACATGATAATTAACTTCAATAAAGTAAATATGAAGGAGAAAATTCTGAAAGCAGCCAGATGTAAGAAAACTATAACCTACAAAGGAAAAAAATATTAGAATGAATACAGTTCTCTCTGATGAAAACTTTCAAGCCAGAAGACGGCGGTCATTGACTTTTAATCTCCTAAAACAAAATAACTTTGAACCCAGGATATGTATCCAGCTAAACTGAGTTTCATTTATGATGGAGAAATTAAATACTTTAACGACATTCACATGCTGAAGAAATTTGCCATAATTAAACCAGCTCTCCAAGATATTCTCAGACCTGTCCTCCATAATGACCAGTGCAATTCTCCAACACAAAAGTAAACTCACTCACAAACTTTTAATCAAACTCCAACTTCCACAGTGTGGAAAGGATTAAAAATGTCCAGTGGACATTCAAAAAACTCGATACTCAAAATTCTACCAGGCTTATCAATATTCTCCATTAATGTGAATGGCTTAAATTGTCCTCTAAAAAGGCAGAGGTTGGCTGCCTGGATCCAAAAACTCAGGCCAGATATCATCTGCATACAAGAATCTCATCTAACCATAAAAGATAAATATAGACTCAGGGTGAAGGGATGATCATCTATATTTCAGGAAAATGGAAATCAGAAAAAAGCAGGTGTTGCCATTAAAGCCAACAAAAGTAAGGAAGGATAAGAATGGTCACTTCAAATTTGTTAAGGGTAATACTCAATATGATGAGATTTCAATTATTAATATTTATGCACCCAACCAAAATGTGCCTTAACTTATAAGAGAAACTCTAACTGATATGAGCAGCTTGATTTCCTCTAGCTCCATAATAGTCAGAGATTTGAACAGTCTTTTGACAGTGTTGGATACATCCTCTCATAAGAAGCTGAGCAAAGAAATTTTAGATCTAAACTTAACCATTCAACATTTGGATTTAACAGACATCTACAGAACAATTCATCCGAACAAAACTGAATACACATTCTTCTCATCAGCCCACAGAACATACTCCAAAATCAATCACATCTTAGGTCACAAGTCTAACATTCCTTGCATCTTCTCAGACCACCATGGAATAAAAGTTGAATTCAGTAACAACAGGAATCTGCATACTCATACAAAAACATGGAAGCTTAATAACCTTATGCTGAATGACAGCTAGGTCAGAGATGAGATTACTAAGGAAATTGCCAAATTTTTGGAACAAATTGAGAATGAAGACATGAATAATCAGAAACTCTGGGATACCACAAAGGCAGTCCTAAGAGGGAAATTTATAACTGCAAGCCTTCCTCAAGAGAATGGAAAGAGAGGAAGTTAACAACTTAATGGGACATCTCAAGCAACTAGAAAAGGAAGACTATTCCAACCCCAAATCCAGTAGAAGAAAAGAAATAACCACCATTAGAGCAGACTTAAATGAAATTGAAAACAAAAGGATTATACAACAGATCAATAAATCAAAAAGATGGGTTTTTTTAAGGTCAATAAAATAGATAAACCTTTCGCTAACTTAACCAGGAAAAAAAGAATGGAATCTCTAATTTAATCAATGAGATATGACAAAGACGAAATAACCACAGACAACTCAGAAATTCAAAAAATCCTTAATGAATATTACAAGAAACTTTATTCTCAGAAATATGAAAATCTGAAGGAAATTGACCAATACTTGGAAGCACATCATCTTCCAACACATAGCCAGAATCAAGTGGAAATGTTGAACAGGCCTATATCAAGTTCTAAAATAGCATCAACTATACAAAATCTCCCTAAAAAGAAAAGCCCAGGACCAGATGGCTTCATGTCAGAATTCTACCAAACCCTTAAAGAGGAACTAACACCTGTATTACTCAACCTTTTCAAAATATAGCAAAAGAAAGAATACTACCCAACACGTTCTATGAAGCAAAAATCACCTTGATCCCCAAATCAGGAAAAGACACAACAAGAAAAGAAAATTATATACCAACATCACTAATGAATATTGATGCAAAAATATTCAAAAATATCCTAACAGAATCCAGCAACACATCAAACAAATTATACATCATGACCAAGTCGGTTTTATCCCAGGGTCTCATGGCTGGTTCAATATATGTAAATCTATAAATATAATTCAGGACATAAACAAATTAAAAAGCAAAGAGCATATAATTCTCTCAATTAATGCAGAAAAAGCATTTGATTATATCCAGGATCCCTTCATGATCAGAACACTTAAGAAAATGTGTATAGAAGGGACATTTCTTAAACTGATAGAGGCAATCTACAGCAATCCCACAGCCAATATGGTATTGAATGGAGTTAAATTGAAATCATTTCCACATAGATCAGGAACCAGGCAAGGTTGCCCATTGTGTCCACTGCTCTTTCGCATTGTAAAGGAAGTTTTAGCCATCGCAATTAGGGAAGAAAAGGCGATCAAGTGTATCCATATAGGGTCAGAAGAGATCAAACTTTCGCTCTTCACAAATGATATGATTGTATATCTGAAAACACCAGGGATCCTACTACAAAACTCTTAGAAGTGATCAAGGAATACAGCAGTGTCTCTGGTTAAAATATCAACATTCATAAATCGGTACCCTTTATATATACCAACAATAGTCAAGCTGAAAAAACAGCTAAGGTCTCTATTCTATTCACAGTAGTGCCAAAGAAGATGAAATATTTGGGAGTTTATCTAACAAAGGATGTGAAAGATCTCTATAAAGAGAACTATAAAACTCGAAGGAAAGAAATAGCTGAAAATGTGAACAAATGGAAAAATATACCATGCTCATTGCTGGGAAAAATCAACATTGTTAAAATGTCCATACTACCCAAAGCAATATTCAATTTTAATGCAATTCCTATTAAAACTCCACTTTCATACTTTAAAGACCTTGAAAAAAATAATACTTGGTTTTATGTGGAATCAGAAAAAAACCTTGAATAGCGAAGAAATTACTCAGAAAAAAAAAAAAAAGCAGGAGGAATCATGCTACCTGACCTCAGACTATGCTATAAATCGATAGTGATCAAAACAGCATGTTACTGGCAGAAAAACAGAGAGGTAGATGTATGGAACAGAATAGAGAACCAAGAGATGAACCCAGCTACTTACCATTATTTGGTCTTTGACAAGCCTATTAAAAACATTCAGTGGGGAAATGATTCCCTATTTAACAAATGGTGCTGGGTGAACTGGCTGGCAATATGTAGAAGACTGAAACTGGACCCACGCCTTTCACCATTATCTAAGATAGACTCTCACTGGATTAAAGATTTAAACTTAAGACATGAAACTATAAAAATACCAGAAGAAAGTGCAAGGAGAACTCTTGAAGAAATCGGGCTTGGGGAATATTTTATGAGGAGGACCCCCCCCCCGCCAGGCAATTGAAGCAGCTTCAAAAATACACTGCTGGGACCTAATCAAACTAAAAACTTCTGCACAGCCAAGGACACAAGCAAGCAGACAGCCCTCAGAATGGGAGAAGATATTTGCAGGGTATGTCTCTAAGAAAGGTTTAATAACCAGAATCCAAAGACAACTCAAACGTATTAGCAAGAAAAGAACAAGTGATCCCATCTCAGGGTGGACAAGGGACTTGAAGAGAAACTTCTCTGAAGAAGACAGGCGCACAGCCTACACACATATGAAAAGATGCTCTTCATGTTTAATCATCAGAGAAATGCAAATCAAAACTACTTTGAGATATCATCTAACTCCAGTAAGATTAGCCCATATCACAAAATCCTAAGACCAGAGATGTTGGGGTGGATGTGGAGAAAAGGGAATACTTCTACACTGCTGGTGGGAATGCAAACTAATATGTTCCTTTTGGAAATATGTTTGGAGAACACTTAGAGATCTAAAAGTAGACCTGCCATTTGATCCTACAATTACTCTACTAGGTATATACTTAAAAGACCAAAAATCACATTATAACAAAAATATTTGTACCAGAATGTTTATTGCAGCCCAATTCATAATTACTAAGTCATAGAAGAAGCCCCAGTGCCCATCCATCCACGAGTTGATTAATAAATCGCGGTATATGTACACCGTGGAATATTATGCAGCCTTAAAGAAAGATGGAGACTTTACCTCTTTCATGTTTACATGGATGGAGCTGGAACATATTCTTCTTAGTAAAGTATCTCAAGAATGGAAGAAAAAGTATCCAATGTACTCATCCCTACTATGAAACTAATTTATAACTTTTATATGAAAGCTACAACCCAATTATAACCTAAGGATATGTGGAAAGGGGAAAGGGAGGGGAGGGGAGGGGGAGGATGTGTGGAGGGAGGGTAATTGGTGGGACCACATCTACGGTGCATCTTCCAAGGGTACATGTGAACTTACTAAATGTAGAATACAAATGTCTTAACACAATAACTCAGAAAATGCCAGGAAAGCTATGTTAACTAGTGTGGTAAAAATATGTCAAATGGTACATAAAGCCAGTGTATGATGCCCCATGATTGCATTAATGTACACAGCTATGATTTAATAATAAAAAAATAAATAAATATAAAAAGAAGAGAAAATTGGTAATAGCTCCTGGCTAAAAGATTCTTACTGTGTTGTATTAATTTTTATAATTCTTGTAAAAAAAATAAAAAAATGAACATACAGAAAAATCTTAACTGAAAGTCTTGGCATGAGAAAGATGTGTCTCTTGCATCATGACACTGCAGTAGCTCACTTGTGAGGCGGTTTTTAGCAGTAAACAACTAACTGTATTGTAACATCCTCCCTACCCACCTGATCTGGCCCAAAGTGATTTTTTTTTCTTTACCTGAAGTTAAAATAAACATTACAATGAAGACATTTTGATGACAGTCAGGACATCAAGGGTAATACAATAGCTTTAAATGGCCATTCCAGAAAAAGAGTTCCAAAATTGCTTTGAAGGGTGACCTAGGCCCTGGTGTCAGTGCATAGCTTTTCAAGGGAGGTACATCAAAGGTGACTGTAGAGATATTCAGCAATGAGTTATGTAGCACTTTTTCTAGGGTAAGTTTGCAAACTTAATTGTCCTACCTTGCATTCTGGCATAATAAAGAGAGAAGCTGAAGTACTTGGTTAGTTTTGGACAGAGAAAACTTAAGAGCAAGAAAAATTATCTGGAACATGTGGTGTATTGCATAATTACAATGGAGTCAATTATCCAAAGAGACAACAATTTTCAATACATATGCAACTAAAAATAACGTGAAAATATATGAGGCAAAAACTTTTAGAACTACAAAGAGAAATAAAAGGAATTTGCTATTATATTAGAAATGTTTTGCAAAGGATGCTAACTAATTATGTCAAATCTATCAATATTGCTGTTGAGTTCTATAGACTACTTCCTGGTCATAGCAGGACACAATTGTCCTCACATAGAATATTCACAGAGAAGGATCACATTCTGTGCTATAAAACACCTTAAGAAATTTAAGAGAATAGAAATCATACAATGCATTTTTAAATTTTCTTTTATTTCAAATTAATATGAGGGTACAAATGTTTAGGTTACATTGTTTTCAATTCTAAGGTAAAATTTAAGTTGTTGTTGAGCTCTTCACCCAGGGGTCATGCTGAACATCCTCACATTGTGCACATTTGATGAAATCCTACCAGTTTCCCTCCTTCCTCCCTCTCCCCTCCTTTGTGCTAGACTATATTTGTGGGGTTTTTTTTCTTTCCTGTGGGCATGTAGTTGTTTATATACTGGTTTCATACTAATATTGAATACACCGAATAATTTCCCGCCCCCCACTCCCCGCATTCTTGAGATACTTTAGTAAGAAGAATGTATTTCAACTCTGTTCAGGTAAACACAAAAGATGGAAAGTCTCCATCTTTTCTTGTGACTGAATAGTATTACATGGTGTACATATATCACAATTTGTTAATCCATTCATGGGTTGATGAGCAGTGGAGTTCCTTCCATGTCTTGGCAATTGTAAATTGAGTTGCAGTAAACATTCTTGTGCAAATATTCTTGTGGTGAAAAGCCTTTTGTTCTCTGGGTCGATACCTAGTAATGAGATTGTGAGATCAAATGGAAGATCCACTTTTAGTTCTTTTTTTTATTTTTAATTTATTTATTTTTATTAAACCATAGCTGTGTACATTAGTATGATCCTGGGGCACCATACACTTGGTTCATAGATCGTTTGACACATTTTCAGCACATTAGTTAACATAGCTTTTGTAGCATTTTCTTAGTTATTTTGCTAAGACCTTTACATTCCTTTACATTTACTAGGATTCACATATACCCTTGTAAGATGCACCGCAGGTGTAATCCCATTAATCCCCTGCCTTCTCCCTCCCTGCCCCCTCCCTCCCCTCCCTTTCCCCTTTCTCCCTATTCTTAGGTTGTAACTGGGTTATAGCTTTCATGTGAAGGTCCTACATTAGTTTCATAATAAGGGTGAGTACATTGGGTACTTTTTCTTCCATTCTTGAGACACTTTACTAAGAAGAATATGTTCCAGCTCCATACATGTAAACATGAAAGAGGTAAAGTCTCCATCTTTATTTAAGGCTGCATAATATTCCATGGTGTACATATACCACAATTTATTAATCCATTCGTGGATCGATGGGCACTTGGGCTTTTTCCATGACTTAGCAATTATGAATAGGGCTGCAATAAATATTCTGATACAAATATCTTTGTTATGGTGTGATTTTTGGTCTTCTGGGTATATGCCCAGTAGGGGGATTACAGGAAAGTAAAGCAAGCAAACAGCCCTCAGAATGGGAAAAGATATTTGCAGGTTATGTCTCCGACAAAAGTTTAATAACCAGAATCCACAGAGAACTCAAACGCATTAGCAAGAAAAGAACAAGGGATCCCATCGCAGGCTGGGCAAGGGACTTGAAGAGAAACTTCTCTGAAGAAGACAGGCTCACGGCCTTCAGACATATGAAAAAATGCTCATCATCTTTAATCATCAGAGAAATGCAAATCAAAACTACTTTGAGATATCATCTAACTCCAGTGAGACTAGCCTATATCACAAAATCCCAAGACCGGAGATGTTGGCATGGATGTGGAGAAAAGGGAACACTTTTGCACTGCTGGTAGGAATGCAAATTAATACATTCCTTTTGGAAAGAGATATGGAGAACACTTAGAGATCTAAAAATAGATCTGCCACTTTTAGTTCTTTAAGAATTCCCTATCCTTCTTCCCGTAAGGTTGTATTAGTTTGCAATCTTCAGCAATGTAAAAGTATTCCCTTCTCTCCACATCTACACCAGCATCTGCAGATTTGGGACATTGTGATGTGGATTAATATCGCTGGAGTTAGATGGTATCTTGGAGTGGTTTTGATTTGTAGTTCTCTGATGATGAGGGATGGTGAACATATTTGTATGTGTTTTTTTGCCATTCATCTGTCACTGTCAGAGAAGTTTCTGTTCAAATCTCTTGCCCACTTGTAAGTTGGGTTGTTTACACTTGTTGGTTAATTTGATTTCTCTGTAGATTCTAGTTATCAATCCACTGTCAGATTTGTAACATGCAAATATCTTCTCCCATTCTGAAGGCTGTCAGTTTGCTTTAGTTGTGGTACCCTTAGCTGTGCAGAAGCTTTTAAGGTTGATAATGTCTCATTTATGTATTCTTGGTGTGCTGCAGTTGACAGATGTCTTCTTCATAAAATCTTTTCAAATCCAAGTGCCTATCAACCCATTAATGGATTAACAATCTGTTGTATATGCACACTATGGTGTACTATTCAGCCATAAGAAAAGATTGAGACTTTACACCTTTTGTGTTTACCACAATGGAGTTGAAGCAAATTCTTTTTAGTAAAGTACCACAAGAATGTAACAACAAATGTTCAAGGTACTCAATGCTAATATGAAACAGTATATAAACAAATATATGCTCACACAAAAGAAAATAACAAGTATAATCTAGTGAAAGGGTGGGTAGAGGATGGAGAGGGAAGGTGAGGAGAGAAGCGTTATTGGCAGGTTCTTACCTAATGTGCTATCTATGCCTATTGTTTATGTGTTCTTATCAGAAAAGGATGCTGAATTTTGTTGAACACTTTATCTGTGTCTATTGAGAGGACAATACAGTCTTTGTATTTGCATATGTTCAACCACACTTACAACCCTGGGGTAAAGCCCACCTAATTATGATGTAGTTTTTTTTTTTTTTTTTTTAATGTGTTGCTGTATTCTGTATCCTAGGATTTTATTAACTATTTTGTGTCGATATTTATTAATGATATTAGTCTGTAGTTTTTTTTTTCTTTTTTGTTCAGTTCTTTCCTGCTTTTGGCATCAGGATGATATTTATTTCACTTAAGGATATGGGTAGAATATGTTCCTTCTCCATACTTTGGAATAGGGTCTTCAGTATAGGTATGAGCTCCTCTTTGAAGGTTTGATAGAATTCTGATGTAAAACTCTCTGGCCCAGGACTTTTCTTATTTGTAAGTCTTTTTATTGCTATTTCAGTTCTGGTGCTTGATGTTGCTGTCTTCAAATTTTCAAATTCTTTCTGGTTCAGATTAAGAAGATGATGTGATTCCAAGTATTGGCCCATTCCTTCCATGTTTCAAATTTCTGGGAATAGAATTTTGTGGAATAATCAGTGGATTGTTTGTATATTTGTGATATCTGCTGTTATTTTGCTTAATTTATTTCTGATCTAGGTTATTATTTTTTTGTTGATAGTTAATCTGGCCAAAGGTTTATTAATTTTATAATTCTTTTCAAAGAGCCAACTTTTTGTTTTTCTGATTTTTTAATGCTTCTTATGTTCTCAATTTGATGTAATTCTGATCTAATTTTGGTTATTTATTTTCTTCTGTTAGCTTTGAGGTTGGATTTCTCTTTCTTTTCCAGTTCCATGAGATGATTCAGTAGGTCATTAAATTTCACTCTTTCTGGGTTTTTTTTGGATGTGGGCATTTAATGCATTAAATTTCCTTCTTAGGATTAGCTTTGCAATATCCCACAGGTTTTGACAGCTTGTGTTTTCATTGTCATTTTGTTAAAAACAATCTAATCTCCTTATTTATCTCCTCCTTAACCAGGTTGTCTTTCAGGATAAGGTTGTTTACTGTCCATGACTTGGTGTGGGAATTAAGTTTTTGTTGGAATTGAGTTCTTTTTAAATTTTGTATTTGTCCAAAACATACAAAGTATAACTTCTATTCTTATAAATTTGCTAAGATTTGATTTGTACCCTATGATATGACCAATTTTGGACAATGATCTACGGGCTGTATAAAAGAACATATACAGAATTTTATTGCAGTGCATGTTCTGTATATGTCTATTAAGCCCATTTGTTCTAGGGCACTGGTTCTCAACCTTCCTAATGCTGTGACTCTTTAATACAGTTACTCATGTTTATGGTTCCTGAACCATAAAAATATTTTCATTCCTACTTCATAAGTGTAATTTTGCTACTGTTATGAATTATAATGTAAATATCTGATACACGGGATATATTTAGGCGACCTCTGTGAAAGGGTCATTTGACCCCCAAAGGGGTTGCAACCCACAGGTTGAGAACCACTGTTCTAGGGTCAAGTTTAAGTCCATTGCTCTATTTTTTTTTTCTTCTTGGAGGGTGTGTCCAGGTCTGTCACAGGGGTGTTGCCATCCCCAATTACTATGGTGTCACAGGATATTATATTGAACAGATTTGTTAGCGTCAATTTCATATATCTGGGAGCATATAATTTGAGTGCCTGGATATTTAGAATTGCAATGTCCTCTAGTTGTATTGTTACCTATAACAGTATATAGTGTTCATCTCTGTATATATTTACTTTTCTTGGTTTGAAGCCCAAGGAATGGGCAAACAAGATGATGATTTGTTTTTCTCTGATTTCCATTTGTCTGAAATATTGTTTCCCAAACCTTCACCCTGAGGTTTGTTTTGTCTTTGGAGGTTAGATGTGTTTCCTGAAGACAAAATATAGTTAGCTTGTGTTTCTTTATTCAGTCATCCAGCCTGTCTCTTCAGTGGAGCATTCAATCTGTTCACATTTATTGAGAGAATTGATAAGTATGGTAGTGTTCTGTTCTTATTGTTTTGTAAAGTTATGTTGCTTTTTTTATCACTTGTGCTATTGTGGATGTTAGGCTTTGTCCTTTAGTTTTTGTGTGTCTTTAATTTGGTAATGGTTCATTATGATGAGCAGTGTAAAGAACTGGGCTGAGTACTACCTTCATGGCTGGTCTTTTGTTTTTCCTTTTATTAACTCATATACACATAGATCATGAATACATTTATACTTTTGTGGGGTACAATGTGTTGTTTTTCTATACAATTTGGAATGGTTACATCAAACTAATTAATATAGCTTTTACCTCATTTACTTAATTATTGTGTTAAGACATTTATGTTCTATACCTGGGACATTTGACTTTTACCCTTACAATATGCTCCATAGGTGTGGTCCCACCCTTTACCCCCCCTCTATCAAACCTCACCCCTTCCCTCCCATTCCCTTCTACTTCTCTCCTTCATCCTAGGATATAGTTGTGATCTATCTTTAATAAGAAAGCATGAGTAATTATAAATTGGTTTCATAAAAGTATTGAGTACATTGGATACTTTTTCTTTTCTTTGGCCAGGGCTGGGTTTGAACCTGCCACCTTCAGCATATGGGGCTGCCAGCATACTCCTTTGAGCCACAGGCACAGCCATCACATTGGATACTTTTTCTTCCATTCTTGAGATACTTTACTAAGAAAAATATTTTCCACCTTCATCTGTGTAAACATAAAAGAGGTAAAGTCTCCTCTTTTTTAAGGCTACATAGTATTCCATGGTGTACATATACCAGAATTTATTAATCCTGGTTCAATATACATAAAACTATAAATATAATACATCATATTAACAAAATAAAAAAGACCATATGATTCTCTCAATTGATGAATAAAAACCTTTTGATAATATACAGCATCCTTTCATGGTCATAACACTTAAGAAAATAGGTATAGAAGGGACATTTCTTAAACTGATAGAGGCCAACTACAGCAAACCCACAGCCAGTATTATATTGAATGGAGTAAAATTGAAAACATATCCACTCAGATCAGGAACCAGGCAAGGATGCCCACTGTCTCCACTGCTTTTTAACATTGTAGTAGAAGTTTTAGCCACTGTGATCATGCAAGAGAGGCAATTAAGGGTATCTATATAGGGTCAGAGGAGATCAAACTTTCACTCTTCACAGATGATATGATTGTATATCTGGAAAACCCCAGGGACTAAACTACAAAACTCTTAGACATGATCAAGGAATACAGTAGCGTCTCAGGTTACAAAATCAATACTCACAAATCTGTAGCCTTTATATGTACCAACAATAGTCAAACTGAAAACACATCCAAGGACTCTATTCCTTTTATTGTAGTGCCAAAGAAGATGAAATATTTGGGAGTTTACCTAACAAAGGATGTGAAAGATCTCTATAAAGAGAACTTTGAAACTGAGAGAAGAAATAGCTGAAGATATTAACAAATGGAAAAACATACCATGCTCATGGCCGGGAAGAATCAACATTGTTAAAATGTCCATACTACCCAAAACAATCTACATATTTAATGCAATACTTATTAAAGCACCTCTGTCATACTTTAAAAATCTGTAAAAATTAGTACTTCATTTTATATGGAAAGATAAAAAACCTCGAGTAGCCAAGACATTACTCAGAAATAAAAACAAATCAGGAGGAATCATGCTACCAGACTTCAGACTTTACTGTAAATCTATAGTGATCAAAACAGTATGGTACGGGCACAAAAATAGAGAGGTGGATGTATGGAACAGAATTGAGAACCAAGAGATGAACCCAGACATTTATCGTCATTTGATCTTTGATAATCCTATCAAAAACATAAATTGGGGGAAAGATTCCCTATTTAACTAATGGTGCTGGTTGAAGTGGCTGGCGACGTGTAGAAAACTGAAACTAGACCCACACCTTTCACCTGTAAAAAAAATCGACTCTCACTGGATAAAAGACTTTCCACATGAAACTATAAAGATTCTTAGAGAGAGCACAGGGGAAACACTTGAAGAAATTGGCCTGGGAGAATACTTTATGAGGAGGACTCCCTGGGCAATTGAAGCAACATCAAAAATACATTGCTGGGACCTGATCAAACTAAAAACCTGATCTGCACTGCCAAGAACACAGTAAGTAAAGCAAGTAGACAGACTTCAGAATGGGAGAGGATATTTGCAGGTTGTATTTCCAACAAAGGTCTAATAACCAGAATCTACAGAGAACTCAAACTTATTAATAAGAAAAGAACAAGTGATCCCATTTCATTGTGGCCAAGAGCCATGAACAGAAACTGAAGAAGACAGGTGCACAGCCTACAGACACATGAAAAAATGCTCATGATTTTTAATCATCAGAGAAATGCAAACCAAAACCATGTTGAGATATCATCTAACTCCAGGAAGAGTAGCCCACATCACAAAATCCCAAAGCTACAGATGTTGGCATGGATGTGGAGTAAAGGGAACACTTCTGCACTGCTGGTGGGAATGCAAGTAATACATTCCTTTTGTAAAGAAATTTGGAGAACACTCAAGGATCTAAAAGGATCTAAAAGTAGACTTGTCATTTGATCCTGCAATTCCTCTACTAGATATATATCCAAAAGTCCAAAAATCACTTTGCAATAAAGATATTTGCACCAGATTGTTCATTGCACGTCAATTCATAATTGCTAAGTCATGGAAGAAGCCCAAGTGCCCATCAACACATAAAGAGCTGGTATTATTGTAGTGAATTTCTTCAATGTTTGCTTTATACTAAAAGATTTTATTTCTCCATTGAAAGTGAAATTTAGTTTAGCAGGACACAGAATACTGGGCAAAATATTGTTTTGTTTAAGAAAGATAAAGACAGATGACCAGTTTTTTCTGCCTTGAACAAGAAAGAGGGATGGAGGGAGGGGGGTGGGGCCTTAGTGTGTGTCACACTTTATGGGGGCAAGACATGATTGCAAGAGGGACTTTACCTAACAATTGTAATCAGTGTAACTGGCTTATTGTACCCTCAATGAATCCCCAACAATAAAAAAAAAAAAAAATCTATAGCAGAAAGATAAAAAAAAAAAAAAAGAAAAAGAAAAAAAAAGTCTACTGTCACCCTATTGTTTTTCTTCTTGTAAGTAATAAGTTGCTTATACTTGGCTATTTGAAGAATTTTCTCTTTCATATTGACTTTTGTGAGGTTAATTACAATGTCTCTACAAGATGCTTTGTTTGAATTGAGTTGGCCTGAGGATATGACTATTAACTGAATTTCTGGGTTTCTCACATTACTTAGGAGATATTCCACCCTGATGTCTTGAAGTAGAGCATTTATACTTACCTTTTTTCTTTTTTTTTTTATTAAGTCATAGCTGTGTAAATTAGTATGATCATGGGGCACCATACACTTCGTTCATAGACCGTTTGACACGTTTTCATCACACTAGTTAACATAGCTTTCGTGGCATTTTCTTAGTTATTTTGCTAAGACCGTTATATTCCATATTTACTGGATTCACATATAACCTTGTAAGATGCACCACAGATGTAATCCCATTAATCCCCCTCCTTCCTCCTCCCTCCCCTCCCTTTCCCCCTTCTCCCTATTCTTAGGTTGTAACTGAGTATAGCTTTCATGTGGAGGTCCTACATTAGTTTCATAATAAGGGTGAGTACATTGGGTACTTTTTCTTCCATTCTTGAGACACTTTACTAAGAAGAATATGTTGCAGCTCCATCCATGTAAACATGAAAGAGGTAAAGTCTCCATCTTTTTTTAAGGCTGCATAATATTCCATGGTGTACATATACCACAATTTATTAATCCATTCGTTGATCGATAGGCATTTCGGCTTTTTCCATGACTTAGCAATTATGAATAGGGCTGCAATAAATATTCTGCTACAAATATCTTTGTTATGATGTGATTTTTGGTCTTCTGGGTACATGCCCAGTAGAGGGATTACAGGATTGAATGGCAGATTTATTTTTAGATCTCTAAGTGTTCTCCATATCTCTTTCCAAAAGGAATGTATTAATTTGCATTCCCAACAGCAGTGCAAAAGTGTTCCCTTTTCTCCACATCCACGCCAACATCTCTGGTCTTGGGATTTTGTGATGTAGGCTAGTCTCATTGGAGTTAGATGATATCTCAAAGTAGTTTTGATTTGCATTTTTCTGATGATTAAAGATGATGAGCATTTTTTCATATGTCTGAAGGCCGTGCCCCTGTCTTCTTCAGAGAAGTTTCTCTTCAAGTCCCTTGCCCAGCCTGCGATGGGATCCCTTGTTCTTTTCTTGCTAATGCGTTTGAGTTCTCTGTGGATTCTGATTATTAAACATTTGTCAGAGACATAACCTGCAAATATCTTTTCCCATTCTGAGGGCTGTTTGCTTGCTTTACTTACTGTGTTCTTGGCTGTGCAGAAGCTTTTTAGTTTGATCAAGTCCCAATAGTGCATTTTTGAAGCAGCTTCAATTGCCCAGGGGGTCCTTCTCATGAAAAACTAGCCCAACCAATTTCTTCAAGGGTTTTCCCTGCACTCTCTTCTAGTATTTTTATAGTTTCATGTCTTAGGTTTAAATCTTTAATCCAGTGAGAGTCTATCTTGTTTAATGGTGAGAGGTGTGGGTCCAGTTTCAGTCTTCTACAGGTTGCCAGCCAGTTCACTCAGCACCATTTGTTAAATAGGGAATCTTTTCCCCATTGAATGTTTTTAATTGGCTTGTCAAAGATTAAATAACGGTAATTAGCTGGATTCATCTCCTGGTTCTCTATTCTGTTCCAGACATCTACTTCTCTGTTTTTGTGCCAGTACCATGCTGTTTTGATCACTATCGATTTGTAGTAAAGTCTGAGGTCTGGTAGCGTGATTCCTCCTACTTTGTGTTTATTTTTGAGTAATGTCTTGGCTATTCGAGGTTTTTTCTGATTCCATATAAAAAGAAGTATTGTTTTTCAAGATCTTTAAAGTATGACAGTTGAGCTTTAATGGAGATTGCGTTGAAATTATATATTGCTTTGGGTAGTATGGACATTTTAACAATGTTGATTCTTCCCAACCATGAGCATGATATATTTTTCCATTTCTTAACATTCTCAGCTATCTTAGAGTTTCATAGTTCTCTTTATATAGATCTTTCACGTCCTTTGTTAGATAAACTCCCAAGTATTTCATCTTCTTTGGCACTACTGTGAATGGGATAGAGTCCTTAATTGTTTTTTCAACTTGACTATTGTTGGTATATATAAAGGCTAACAATTTATGAATGTTGATTTTGTAACCTGAGACGCTGCTGTATTCCTTGATCACTTCTCAGTGTTTTGTAGTAGAGTCCCTAGTATTTTCCAGATATACAATCATATCATCTGCGAAGAGCGGAAGTCTGATCTCTTCTGACCCTATGTGGATACCCTTGATCGCCTTTTCTTCCCTAATTGCGGTGGCTAAAACTTCCATTACAATGTTGAAAAGCAATGGAGAAAATGGGCAGCCTTGTCTGGTTCCTGATCTGAGTGGAAATGATTCCAATTTAACTCCATTAAATATGATATTGGCTGTGGATTTGCTGTAGATGGTCTCTATCAGTTTAAGAAATGTCCCTTCTATACCAATTTTCGTGAGTGTTCTGGTCATGAAGGGATGTTGGATGTTATCAAAAGCTTTTCTGCATCGATTGAGAGAATCATATGGTCTTAGTTTTTCAATTTGTTTATGTGTTGAATTACATGTATAGATTTACGTATATTGAACCAGCCTTGAGACCCTGGGATAAAACCGACTTGGTCATGATGTATAATTTGTTTGATATGTTGCTGGATATTCTGTTTGTTAGAATCTTGTTGAATATTTTTGCATCTATATTCATTAGTGATATTGGTCTATAATTTTCTTTTCTTTTGGGGTCTTTTCCTGGTTGGGGGATCAGGGTAATGTTTGCTTCATAGAACGTGTTGGGTAGTCTTCCATCTTTTTCTATATTTTGGGACAAGTTGAGTAATATAGGTACTAATTCCTCTTAAAGGTTTGGTAGAATTCTGACGTAATACCATCTGATCCTGGGCTTTTCTTTTTGGGGAGATTTTGTATGGTTGATGTTATTTCTGAACTTGATATGGGCCTGTTCAACATTTCCACTTGATTTTGGTTAAGTCTTGGAAGGTGACGTACTTTCAAGTAACGGTCAAATTACTTCAGATTTTCGTATTTCTGTGAGTAAAGTTTCTTGTAATATTAATTAAGGATTTTTTGGATTTCTGAGGAGTCTGTTGTTATATCGTCTTTGTTATTTGTGATTGATGAGATTAGAGATTTTACTCTTTTTTTCCTGATTAGGTTGGCCAGAGGTTTATCTATTTTATTGACCTTTTCAAGAAACCAGCTTTTTGATTTATTGATCTGTTGAATTATTCTTTTGTTTTCAATTTCATTTAGTCCTGCTCTGATTTTGGTTATTTCTTTTCTTCTACTGGATTTGGGGTTGGAGTGTTCTTCCCTTTCCAGTCTCTTGAGATGTCCCATTAAGTTGCTTATTTCCTCCCTTTCTGTTCTCCTGAGCAAGGCTTGCAGTGCTATAAATTTCCCTCTTAGAACTGCCTTTGCAGTGTCCCAGAGGTTCTGGGAGTTAGTGTCTTCATTGTCGTTTTGTTCCAAAAATTTGACAATTTTCTTCTTGATCTCCTGTCTGACCCAGCTATCATTCAGAATAAGGTTATTTAACTTCCAGGTTTCTGTATGAGTACGCAGATTCCTATTGTTACTAATCACAAGTTTTATTCCATTATTCTATGATGGTCCCAGAAGATGCATGGAATAATTTCTATTCCTTTAAATTTATTGAGGTTACACTTGTGACCAAAGATGTGATCAATTTTGGAGTAAGTTTCGTGGGCTGATGAGAAGTATGTGTATTCAGTTTTCTTGGGATGAAATGTTCTGTAGATGTCTGCTAAATGAAAATGCTGGATGGTTAGATTTAAATCTAGAATTCCTTTACTCAGCTTTTTGTTGGAGAATCGATCCATCACTTCCAAAGGAGTGTTAAAATCTCTGACAATTATGGAGTTGGAGGAAATCAAGTTGCTCATGTCTGTTAGAGTTTCTCTTATAAATTGAGGTGCATTCTGGTTGGGTGCATAGATATTAATAATTGAAATCTCATCATATTGAGTCTTACCCTTAACAAATATGAAGTGACAATTCTTGTCCTTCCTTACTTTTGTTGGTTTAAAGCCTATTGTATCCGCAAATAAAATTGCAACACCTGCTTTTTTCTGGTTACCATTTGCCTGAAATATGGATGACCATCCTTTCACCCTAAGTCTGTATTTGTCTTTTAAGTTAAGATGTGACTCTTGTATGCAACTAATGTCTGGCCTGAGTTTTTGTGTCCAGTCAGCTAACCTATGCCTCTTTAGAGGGCAGTTTAAGCCATTCACATTAATGAAGATTATTGATAAGTTTGGTGAAATTTGGGGTATTGAGTTTTATGAAAGTCCAGTGGGCATTTTTAATCCTTTTGCCATTGTGGAAGTTGGAGTTTGATCAGAAGTTTTGGAGTGAGTTTACTTTTGTAGTAGAGGATTGGGTTGGTTATTATGGAGGATAGGTCTGAGAATATCCTGAAGAGCTGGTTTGGTTATGGCAAATTTCTTCAACATATGAATGTCATTAAATTATTTAATTTCTCCATCATAAATGAAACACAGTTTAGCTGGATACAAGATCCGGGGTTGAAAGTTATTTTGCTTGAGGTGATTAAACGTTGATGACCACCCTATTCTGGCTTGAAAAGTTTCAGCAGAGAGATCTGCAGTCATTCTAATGTTCTTCCCTTTGAAGGTAATAGATTTCTTTTGCCTGGCCACTTTGAGAATTTTCTCCTTCATATTAACTTTAGTGAAGTTATTTATGATATGCCTGGGGGATGTCTTATTGGGGTTGAGTCGTGCTGGGGTTCTGAACCTATCTGTTATCTGAATTTCAGGTTCTCTAGGCATGTCTGGAAAATTCTCCTTCATAATTTCATGCAGAAGGTCATCTGCGCCCAGTGAGGCCACTTCATCTGTTTCAGGAATTCCTATGAGTTGGATATTTGCCTTCTTTGAGTTATTCCAGAGCTCTCTGAGAGAGTGATCCATTTTTGCTCTCCATTTCTTTTCCTCTTTGAGAATTTGGGAGCGTTCAAAGGCTTTATCTTCAATGTCGGACATCCTTTCTTCAGCTTGGTCCATTCTGTTGCTAAGGGATTCTACTGTATTTTTCATATCTTTGAGGGCTGTAAATTCTTGCTTCAGTGTGTCTATGTCTTTGTTGGTTTTGTCTTTAAATTCGTTAAATTCTTGAGACAGCTTTTGAATTTCTCCACGAATTCCTAGTTCCATTTTTGTTAATCTTGTTCGCCATCCAAATTGTGAATTCAATTTCTGATATCTCAGCCAGTTGTTTGTGAATCGGATCTTCAGTTACATCTGCCGTATCTTTCCTTGGGGGGAGTTGATCTATTCTGATTTTTCATGTTACCAGAGTTTTTCCGCTGATTCCGCCCCATGATTGTTTTACTCCCTTTGATTTCTCCCCTTGTGCTTTGTCGAGGACCCATACAGTGCTGTGGCCCGAGGAACTGGGGCCCTGTTTGGTGTAAAGAGGCTAGGTGGTTCTGTCTTGTTTTCAGCTGGTTTCTATTTGACCCTAGTGAAACAGTTACTCTGGGTTGAAGTCTCAGCTGTGGAGAAATACCAGCAATTATGTCACCCCACCCACCACAGGCAACAAATGTAAAAGGAAAATCAAACCTTGCTACAACCACACACCCAGTGCACCACCTGGATAGTCCCCAGGTGAGTGGCTCAGTTCAAAAGGTCCAAATCAATTGTCTCAGTCAGCAGCTGCCTCAGGTGGGAGATTTCAAGAGGTCCCTGGGAACTGGATCACAGGGTTCTGGTGACTGCTCTAATTTGGCTTGCTCCAGTGCTGTGTGGAGTCAGGAAGAGCCATCCAGTAAATAGATCAGTCTGGAAAGATTGATGCCTCCTTCCACACCTTGCAGGTCTGTCACACCCAGTCGCTGCTAGCCCCACTGGGCTGTAACCCAGTCATTTGTCTGCAGTAAGCAGATACTCCAGGGGTTTGCAACTGCCTAAGTCACAGGGTATTCTGTGTCTGTTCATCTAGGCCGCTGCTCTGTGTCTTTTTTCCAGCAGGGGGTGGTGTGGCCTTTCAACCTCAGGCACTTGATGGAGGCTGGAGGTGTTCACTCAGTTGAAGCCCCACCCTTAGTTTATGTTATTGGGTGAAGGGAACAACCCTGTGGGAGTTTATTTCTGACCCTGCTAGATTCTTCTGCAGAGGAGAGGCTGATTTGAGTTCCCAGAACCTGTGCCTCAG
The DNA here is from genome assembly GCF_027406575.1 of Nycticebus coucang. Lineage (NCBI taxonomy): Eukaryota > Metazoa > Chordata > Mammalia > Primates > Lorisidae > Nycticebus > Nycticebus coucang. The sequence goes on from NC_069804.1 coordinate 70,607,644, forward strand.
GCCCTGTCTTTAGTCCTGCGGGTTTGCATCCACAGCATGGTCAGTTGTCAGCGGTAGCCTCTCAGCCTCCTTTGTCTATAGGCTGGTGATCTCCTGAGGGCCAGGTGCGTCTTAGGCTCAGTAAAGCAGTCCTCTGGATCAGCCCCACCCTGGGAGTTTCCCAGCTCTGTGGGTGTTTTTTCTAGTCCCCGTGTTCCACCCAGGTCAGTGCCGCCTCAGGCAAACCCTTTACTCACGGGGCCTGTGTTTCAGTCCCAGGTCTGTTCCATGGTGGTTGCCATCTGAGAAGATGCTCGGCCTCAGCTGGTTGCCCAGGAAGACAGGAGGAGAGGCTATGGGATATCTGGAAGTGGGCCTTGTTATTGCTGAAGATGGCTGTTGCTCTGCACCTCGGGGCACCACCGCTCCAGTGTAATTCCCTCTTAGCCGACCGTTGTCTTCTTGCTCCTTTGCTACAGAGTCAGCACTGGCCAGCTGCATTCCAGGTCCTGTCTGCACCTCTCGAGAGTTCACCCAAGAATTTGGACTCCTGGGGGGACAAGTCTCCAGATCACAGAGTGAGAGTGGAGGGGAGTGTTAGGATCTCAGAGTTGCAGGTCGTAACACCAAGCTCATTGAGACCAAATGAACAAACAAACAGACACAAAGGTTACCAGGCACACGGGCCCATAGATACAGAGATAGACGGAAACAGATAGACATACAGGTAACAGCCTCGACAACAGCAATATAAGAACAACTGCAATAAAAATAGTGATAATCGTAAAATAATTGAATGAAAGGAAAAAAAGAGAGAAAAAAGTGGTGTTAGTAGGAATGTTACATGAGGAGAAAGAAGAAATTAAAATTAGAATACATAGTAATAAAAAATATATCTATGTAAAAAGTAATAATAAAAGATTATTGAAATCTCCTCTAAGAAAATGGTGAGGAAAAAACAGACAAAAACAAAACAAACAGAAAAACAAACATGAAAACCAAAAAAAAAAAAAAAAACCAAACAAACAAAAAAAAGGCACCAATTACAAAAATATTTTTGCGTGTAGAAATATACCTATATATATCTGCATGTCTGCTCTGGGGATCAACTTTCGTAGGAATATATTCATACTGCAATATACTTTCTGGACACCAGGTCACGCTGTGAGTGGTTCCGAGACTTGTACCTTATTTACAGTTTATACTGTTACCATGGTAACCACCTTCCATGGCCGATAGCCATTTTGGTATTTCTGTAAAAGTTTGTCGCCTAAGAATTGTGTAACCTCGGCTGTTCTTTTCCAGACAGCACTTGTGACCGACCTTCCCACTCAGTGCAGGTGTCCACACTTATTAAGTCTTTCCACTCTGTTCCCAGGTTCTCCTGCAAACTGGCGACTGCAGTCGGCTATAGGGGGAGTGGTGCTGTGTTCACATGGTCGTTGGCGGGCTTCCGGTTTTATCTGCAGTAGCTGGCTCCCGGGGCTGAAGCCAAGTTTGTGGCTTTAGGAGCTAAAGCTGGTCCGCAGCTTCAGTAGCTTCGGGGCTTGAGCAGCCAAAGCCAGTTCCCATGGTTGGAGCGTTCGGGGGACTTATTCTGGGTTTTATGGTTCAGAATTTCCCTTATGGATCGGCGCCCGGCAGTTCGCCGCACAGCCTGAACAGCCAGGCCCCTCCAACACCTGGGGGAAAGGTGCCCGCCCCTTTTGGGTAGTTCAAAATGTTTGTTTCCCGAGCAGGATTCCTTCCCTTCAATTGTCCAACAGTTTGCCCAGCTCCCCGTGGTTTTGAGTGGCTCTCCTTTTGGATGCCTCCCTCAGTTCAGGAATAATTATTTGTCAATTGGGTTTAGTCAGCACTTACAAGCTGCTGACCTCCATAGGGGAGGGGCCTGCTGAATGGCAGGGCCGAGCAGGGAAGAATCTCTACAACAGAGTCTGTGATTTTAAATTACCCCTCATATATAGCAATCTGCCAGTTCTCTGGGTGTCTCCAGCTGTCTGTCCACTCCAATAATCCACACACAGGGAAGGTCCAGACCGCCTTTCCTCTCATCTGATGGCTTGGGAGAGGTTGGCTACACGTCCGTAATGTCCGCCGTCATGCTCTGCCCTCCCAGCATTTATACTTTTAAAACTATTTTCTTCTCCTTCAGAGACCCCTATGGTTCATATATTTATGTGTTTATTTAGTCTTGTATCTCTGAGAAATTACTCTGCTTTTGTTCTTTTCTGCTATGCCTCTTTGAATGATTGGGTTAGTTCAAAAGTCTTATCTTTGATTTCTGATACTCTTTCTTCTCTTTGTTCTACTCTACTCCTGAGACTCTCTACTGTGTTTTAAAATTTCTTGAATGGCTCTTTCAATTCCTTAAACTATTCTATATGTTTCCTAATTATGTCTAGATATTTGGTGACTTTGTTTTAATTTCATTGATTTATTGAGATAGTTTTTGGATTTCTTTCTTCATCTCTTCAAGTCCATTTATCTTATTTGCCATCCATATTCCAAATTCTGTTTCTGTCATTTCAATAATTTCTCTTTGGATGGTATTTTCAGCTGTACCTCTCTTTTAATCTCTTGGAGGAGTAGCTCTGCTGTGTGTCCCCCCACCTCCCAAGGGTTCTTATGCTCATTCCTCACCATATGTGTTTTCAATTTACTTATATATTCATTATACTTCTTTTTTCAAGACACAGTGTCACTATTTCTCACTGTGTCAAGTGTTGTACCATCATAGCTAAGAGTATCCTCAAACTCTTGGGTTTGAGCAATCCTCTTGCCTCAGCCTCCCACACAGCTGTGACTACAGGGGACCACCACAATACTGGTTAGATTTTGTTTTTTTTTTTTTTTGTTTGTTTTTGTTGGTTGGTTTTTGTAGTAGAGACAGGGTCCTTCTTTTGGTCTATTTGGTCTCAAACTCATGAGATCAAGTAGTCCACCCACCTCTGCCTCCCAGAGTGCTAGGATTACAAGCATGAGCCACCATACCTGGTCTATATATTTACTATACTTTTCAAGGTATGAAATTAGGTTTTCCCTAAATATTAAGAGATATTATACTTAGATTCCTTTAGGCAACATCTAGGAGACAGTTGGTACCTGAAAGGTGGAGTGCAACACCTATCTTTCAGCAGTAGTGCCATTCATCTACCTCTGAGTAATATTGCCTATCAAGGCAGGTGGGCTAGTATTTACACCATATGCCCTGAAGCACAGAGCTCTTTGCATCCCTTTTAGAGCTTACCAGTCCCAAACAGCAATTCCTTGTTCCTCCAGCTGCTCAGCAGGTATTAGGGTCCTTTTGGTATCTGTTGTAGGACCTTTTAGATTACTAATTTGAGGGGCTGATGTCATGTTCAGAGGCTGTGGGATGTGGATCTCACCCAACCCTTCCAGGACACACCAGAGCAAATCAGCTGCTTGGTGCACTCTTAGCCTGCTCAGCAGGGATCAAGGGTGCTAGGACATGAAGTTTACCATGCTCCTTTGAGGGCCATTCAAGCTGATGGCTGCTGCTTGTGCTGATTTAATACTCAGAGTATTAATTCTGTTTGGAAACCAAATCTGATGATCTGAAATCAGATCCAGGGACCCCAGTATGTGGAACTCACCACTCCCTTTCACCATTGACTGTTTAAATATGCTTCTGCTTATACCTATGGCAATTCTCGCACACAGCCTCCCAAATCTACCTTTGGGGAATGTAGTGTTTAAGGGTCCCTGAGGAATACCCTTGCTTTCTCCCTGCTAGGTGAGCTGAGTTGACCTCCAGGTGACACTCCTTGACTGAGGGCAGATCCTGGATAGAGAGCCAAACTGTTCCAGCCAAAGTGTTAGCCCCTCCCACAAACACATTCGGAAAGCTGAGGACTTTTGCCAAAGTCCTGTCCACAGCAGATTTGCAACTTCATGTGGCTTTCCCCTTTGTTTGAGGAGTAGAATCTGTAGCTTGCTGTATGCTTCCTGCAATTTCCCAGAACAGGGTCACCAGAGTCTAAGCTCTCTCTTCTTCAAAGTGACAGGTGAATCTTGGGCCACATAGATACCAGACTGAGACACTTTACATGGTGGAGAAAGTTCTCCCTTACAGGGAGAAACACTCAGCCAAGACCCCACCTTGCCAGTGTTAAAGTAATTGATCTAGTTTCCTCCAACAGCAGGTGGGTGGGACACTGCCTATTTACAGTGCTACATGATGCAGAGATTCATCAGAGTTTCCAGCAGACAAATCAGGGGACAGGTCCTATCTCAATTTCCTACCATGGCTAGGATTGTATCCTTCACATTGCAGGTCACAGAGGAAGTGGTCTCTGCAACCCTTGCTTCCAGGGTTGCTATGGGAGCTAGGTATGGTCCACAGCTCTTTAGCCTTTCTGGTGCTTGTGGGTGAGGCAGCCTATCCAGGCTGTGTGAGCCATGCTAACACTACAAGTTACTAATATGGAAGGAAGCAGCCCTCTGCAACAGGCTGTCTGTTGGGTAACCAAGGTAAGAGTGGGGATGTGCTGTGGTCTCAAGGTATCTGAGCTGAAATTGCTCACTATTCAGACAGATAGGATGGGAACCCAGAGAATATTCCTAGATATGGGAGAACTGGGTCTTTGTTCCCTCATGGAATGCTCCTGTGGAATGAGAGACCTTCCTATGTTTTGCTGCTTGTGGAGAGCCCTCGGTGGACCCCTTTAACCTTCTGTTTGGCTCTGGGCTCCTCCTATCTGGTCCACTACATCACTGTTCCTTTAGATAATCTTCATCCTCATAGTTTATCTCAAGAGTGTTGCTAAGTGCCTTAATTTCTTCTCCTTGCCATCTACTCCCTGATCTTAACTGCTCCAAGTTTTCTGTCAGTCCAGTTTTCTTCTTTTTTTTTTTCTTTTTTTTATTATTAAATCATAACTGTATACATTGATATGATCATGGGGCATCATACACTCGCTTCATAAACCATTTGACACATTTTTATCACAGTGGTTAACATAGCCTTTCCGGCGTTATCTCAGTTACTGTGGGATCACACCTGTGGTGCATATTACAGGGGTATTTGTGAAACTTGGTAAATGTAGAATGTAAATGTTTTGGCACAGTAACAGTTTTCTTCTTTTGTATGGGAGCTTCTAATAAAAGCTGCCTGTTGTCATCCACCTTCCCCCTCCCCAACTGTCTTAAATTTTTAAGTTGATCATAAGAACTTTTGGGTAGTATATAGAGTATCTATACACATTATGAGTATAAAGGTAAATTTGTTCAACTTGGGAGAAGTTTTGTATTATTAAAATGTTTAATTTATACTTACTATGATCAACCATTCCTAAACATTTAACCCAGAGTAATTAAAGTGTATGGGCATAGCAGTTGTACTTGTAAAACTGAAAATAATCCAAAGATCCTATAGCAGGTGAATAAATAACAAAGTTGTTGTATATTCCTGCAATAGGATACCTCTACAAGTTGGATAAATCTCAAATAATTATGATGATTGAAAGAAGCTAGGCAAAATAGAGTATTTGTCTGATTCATTTATATAAAATTATAGAAAATTAAAACTAACCTATCATGACAGAAAGAAGATAAGTAGTTGCCTGGACATGCTGGATGGAGTATAACAAAACTTGAGAAAATTATTTAGAATAGTGGATATATTTGCTTTATTGATGATTGTAGCGATAATATCCTGTGTGCAGAAATATGTGAAAATGTATCAATTGAAGAATTTAAGTATGTTAAGCTTATTTTTATCTAGTTATAACTCAATAATGATGTTAAAAGCACTCGACAGTTGGTAGGACTGCAAACTAATACAGCTTCTTTGGAAAGCAGTATGGAGAATCCTCAAAGAGCTAAAAGTAGATCTCCCGGGCGGCGCCTGTGGCTCAGTGAGTAGGGCTCTGGCCCCATATGCCAAGGGTGGCAGGTTCAAACCCAGCCCCGGCCAAACTGCAACAACAACAACAAAAATAAAATAAAAGTAGATCTCCCATTTCTCACCACAATCCTGTTACTTGGTATCTACCCTGATGAAAAAAAAAAATACTATAAGGATATTTGCACTAGAATTTTTATCACAGCTCAATTCACAATTGTCAAGATGTGGAAACAACTCAAGTGCCCAGTGACCCATGAGCATATAAATGGTATAATAAATTGTGGTATATGTATATTGTGGAATACTACTCAACCATAATAAAATGGAGACTTTACATATGTTATTAACCTGCATAGGGTTGAAGAAAATTCTTAGTAAGGTACCACAAGAATGGAAAAGCAAGTATACAATGTACTCAATACTAATATGAAACCAGTAGATGAACAACTACATCCCCACATGAGAGAAAAACACAATTAAATTAAAGTGGGGGAAAGGTGATTAGGGAGGTGTGGTAAGCTTTTACCTAGTGAGCATAAAGTAGTGTTATATGGCACACCTCCTGGGTGAAGAATTCAGCTTGGTCTTTACCTAACAAACACAAGAAATGTAACCTAATTATTTGTGCCCTCATATTAATCTGAAAATTAAAAAAAAAAAAAACTGTCCAAAGCAATCTATGGATTAAATTCAATCCCTGTTAAAATACTAAAATCAGGCAGAGCCTGTGGCTCAGCGAGTAGGGCACTGGCCCCAAATACTGAGGATGGCGGGTTCAAACCCAGCCCCGGCCAAACTCCAAAAAGAAAATAAAAAAATAGCCGGGCATTGTGGTGGGTGCCGTGGTCCCAGCTTCTGGGGAGGCTGAGGCAAGAGAATCGTGTAAGCCCAGGAGCTGGAGATTGCTGTGAGTCATGTGATGTCATGGCACTCTACCGAGGGTGGTAAAGTGAGACTCTATCTCTATTAAAAAAAAAAAATCATATTTTGAAGAACTTGAAAAAATAGTACTTTGTTGTGTATGGAACCAGAAGAAAAACCAAATAACCAAGGCTGTTCTTAGTAATAAAAACAAAACTGGAGGCATCACCCTACCAGACTTCAGCTTATATTACAAGTCTGCAGTAATAAAAACAGAATGGTATTTGCACAAAAATAGGGACAGACATGTGGAACAGAATAGAAAACCATGAGTTGAAATCAGTCCCTAGTTGCCATCTGATCATTAATAAACCAAACAAAAGGATGCAGTGGTGAAAAGAATCCCTATTCAACAATTGGTGCTGGGAAAACTGGATAACCACATGTAACGGACTGAAAATCGACCTACACATTTCACTACTTACAAAAAATCTAACTCCAGTGAGACTAGCCTATATCACAAAATCCCAAGACCAGAGATTTTGGCGCGGATGTGGAGAAAAGGGAACACTTTTGCACTGCTGGTGGGAATGCAAATTAATACATTCCTTTGGAAAGAGATATGGAGAACACTTAGAGATCTAAAGATAGATCTGCCATTCAATCCTGTAATCCCTCTACTGGGCATATACCCAGAAGACCAAAAATCACATCATAACAAAGATATTTGTACCAGAATGTTTATTGCAGCCCAAATCATAATTGCTAAGTCATGGAAGAAGCCCAAGTGCCCATCGATCCATGAATGGGTTAATAAATTGTGGTATATGTACACTATGGAATATTATGCAGCCTTAAAGAAAGATGGAGACTTTACCTCTTTCATGTTTACATGGATGGAGCTGGAACATATTGTTCTTAGTAAAGTATCTCAAGAATGGAAGAAAAAGTACCCAGTGTACTCAGCCCTACTATGAAACTAATTTAGGGTTTTCACATGAAAGCTATAACCCAGTTACAACCTAAGAATAGGGGGAAGGGGAAAAGGTAGGGGAGGGAGGGGGGAGGTGGGTAGAGGGAAGGGGCTTGTGGGATTACACCAGTGGTGCATCTTACAAGGGTATATGTGAAACTTGGTAAACGGTCTGTGAAGCTAGTGAATGATGCCCCATGATCATATCAATGTACACAGCTATGATTTAATAAAAGGAAAAAAGAAAGTAGGTAAAATAAATACTAAAAATGGATAAAAGATTTAAGTCTAAAACTTGAAATAATAAATATCTTAGAAGAAAGTGTGTGAAAAACTCTTGATGATGCTGGGCTGGGGAAAGATTTTATGATAAAGACTTCAGCGGCCATTGCAACAACAAAAATCATCAAATGAGACTTAATTAAGCTGAAAAGCTTCTGCATAGCTAAGGACACAACAAGTAAAGCAAAAATACAACCTTCAGAATGGGTAAAGATATTTGCATATTATGAATCTGACAAAGGGTTAATAGCTAGAATCTACAGAGAACTCAAATTAATCAACAACAACAACAACAAAATATGCCAAATAATCCCATCTACCACTGGGCAAGAGATGTGAACAGAACCTTCTCTGACGAAGACAGATGAATGGCTAACAAATATTTGAAAACATGGTCATTATTCCTTATCATCAGAGTAAATGCAAATCAAAACTACCCTGAGATATCACCTAACCCCAATGATAATAGCCCACATCACAAAGTCTTAAAGCCACAGATGTTGGCATAAGTGTGTAGAGAAGGGAATACTTTTACACTGCTGGTGGGACAGCAAACTAATACAACCTTTTTGGAAGGAGGTATGGAGAATCCTCAAAGAACTCAAATTAGACCACCCATATTAGACAATCCCATTACTAGGCATCTACCCAGAAGAAAAAAACATCATTTTATCATAAGGACATTTGCACTAGATTGTTTACTGCAACTCAATTTACAATTGTCAAAATGTGGAAACAACCTAAATGCCCACCAACCCAGGAGTGAATTAACAAGCTGTGGTATATGCATACCATGGAATGCTATTCAGCCATTAAAACAGATGGAGACTTTACATCTTTTTTATTAACATGGATGGATATGGAACTTATTCTTACCTGTAAATTATCACAAGAATGGAGAAGCAAGAATCCAATGTACTCACTTCTAATATGAAGCCGGTAGATGATCTAAGACAGACATACCCTCAGATGAATGGCTCAAAATTTGAGAAAAACTCAAATCAATTCAAAGTGAGAGGCAGGGGAATAAGGGAGCAGGGAGAGGGAAGATGGGAGGGGTATGGGGGTTATGGTGTATGGCATATCTCTTGGGGGCAGGACACAATTATAAGAGAGACTATACTTGACAAATGCAATAAATATAACCTAATTCTTTATGCCCTCAATGAAGACCAACAATAAAAAAATTAAAATATAATTTAATAAAAAAACCTGGATAGTCATTGCAGGTACATAACACTTCATATATTAAATAGTGTAATCACAACGTCTGCTATCTAATAAAAAATTGCAAGACCTAACAAACCAGAAATATATGACTACAAATTAGAAAACAAGTCAAAAGCAAAACACCCTCAAATACTTTGTGATTGTGAATTCTCAGACAAAAGCTTTAAAATATGTGTTAGAATTATGAGTTCATGCCTGTAATCCTACCACTTTGAGAGGCCAAGGTTGAGTTGGATGATTGCTTGAGCTCAGGAGTTTGAGACCATCCTTAGCAAGGGGAAGACCCCATCTCTATTACAAATAGAAAAAAATGGAAAAAACTTGGAGACTTCACACGAACCTGTACTCTTAGCTGCTTGGGAAACTGAGGCAGGATGATTGCTTAAGCCCAGGAGTTTAATGTTGCAGTGAGCTATGGTGATGCTAGTACACTCTAGCTGGGGCAACATCGTAAGAGTGTCTCAAAAAATAGAAAAGAAGGAAGGAAGGGAGGGAGGTGAAAAAGAAAAAAAAATACTCAAGGATATAAAGGAAATATGAACTTTATATATAGATAGATAGCAATGCAAAATGCAAAAGTAACTTAATGCAAATTTTGTAACTAAGAAATGCAATATCAGGAGATTTTTATTTTTAGGGGCTATAAAGACAATTAGACAATGAAGAATAAGCAGTCAATTAGTTGGAAGCATAGGAAGAAAAACTACCCATAATGAATTATAGAAGGAAATAATCCAGGGGAAAAAAATGACCATACTCTTAGTTTTCTTTGAGACAATATCAAGCAGTGTAATAAGTGAACTTTTAGTCCAGGGCAATATATAGAAATGTTTTAAAATAAATCATTACTCAGGGGGATTACAGCAAAATGGCAGCCTAGATGCACGCACCTCTTCCTCAGAGAAGAGCCAAAATATTGAGAAGGTACCCATCATTTGAATAGATTGTCTTGGTAAGAATGCTAGAATATAACAGACAATGGGAAACACCAAGGGTAAAGGAAGGAGAAGTGGGGCTGTCTGCTCGGAGTTGTTGTGAGCCTTGAGTGAGCCTTTGGACCTGGACCCAGGGAAAGGGTAAGTGAGATACCCTTGGGAAGCTTGACAGTTCTGCCATGGACCTTTATAATCTTAGCTACAGAAGCACTCCTCAACCCCAACAGGCCTCCAGACTGGCATAAGGAACTGCTTGAAAATTATGCAGAGGCACTATTCAAACTTGTAGAGTTTAACCAGCTTCCAAACACCAAATAGATGCAATGTGGAGCCATTATGGGAACCCATCCTGCAACTCTCTACGTCCTTTCCTGAGACCACCTTTGCCACTGCAGCCTGATGGGCAAGGGAGAGAGAATGAAGACCTTGTACTCTTACATGCCTTGAAGTCAAGCTATGGGCTACTATGAGACCAAGGGACATCTGGACCATACACACTCATTTATCTCCTGCTTCCTGAGATGCCTACATAGCTGCTCTTATGGAGTGGGACATTTTCTTTCTGGTAGTAGAACTGCATACAATTGCCATTGACCCACCTTAATTTTACTGGAGCCTGGGACCAGCCCACCCCTCCCTATCATAATCAATGCTTAAATTCATGGGCCCTGGTCCCATTCCCACAGGACTCAATCATGTTATTCAGGAGCATGAGAATAAAATTAATGGTGTTATGTGAAGAGTAGGAGATATTCCCACAGTCAGAAATAAGAATATAATGTGGGTTTGTGCTGTGGCACATAATTGGAATGCCCTTCCCTTCACAGAAACAGCCTAGAAAGGATGTAGCCTGACAATTACAGTTTCTATCTGCGGTGGGAGAGCCTCTCTGCCTGAGACAGTTTTGCACTCTGAACACAGAGTGCTGAGGGGCTGGCCTAGCTGGTTTGTCCTGCTGGGTGATAGCTGGATGCCAGAGAAAGATAGGACAGTTCAGGGAAATGGGAGCTAAGCAGGTCTCACTACTATATCCTGGGCTGTGGGATCCTGGCCACCTCTCTCCCCACTTGCAGGTTCTTTCCTAAGTAGTGGTGCTTCTGCCCTTCCCTAGCTTGCCTCAGGGGCCTGGAAACTTAATCCCAACTGCCATTGGGGTCAGCACTTGCTCCTACCTTTGGGAAGACTGGACGTGGGCTTGCCTTACCCAACACCACCTGACTTAGCCCCCTGCCACCTGAGTGGCAGAACACAGGACAGGGACCCCTGGGAATTATAAGGCCTCACCTGGGACATCCAAGTACTTTTCTTTATTAACCAAGGCCAAGCATAAATCCCACCAACATGACAGTAGCTTTCTGCCTTCTACAAGTTCAATATACTGGCAATGAGGTCAACCTGCACCAGCCAATACTATTTTTGATGCATAATCACATGGTGCTTGGTTAGCTCTTTTCCACAAGTTGCAACTACTCCCCTAGAGGGTGAACTACATGACCGAATATAATTCATGCTGATACACAGTGCTAGGGAATGAGATAATTTTTTGGAAAACTTTATCTCCACTTTTCAGCAAGAGGCAGGGAATATCTTCACATGTCTGGTATACCACCACTAAAACCTAACAAATAGTATTTGAGAAAACCACCACACTAAGGTTTTCTATACTCAGAGAATTCATATGGACCCTTGTTCCCCTAAAAGCACTTATAAGCAAAGCTTATATTGGGTCCATACCCAACATAAGCTATAATCACATACTTAAGAGAGTTAAAAAAGTAATATCCAACTAAAGAAAAAATGAAAATAAGAAATGACATTATACTTTTATGTTTCTGGTTAGTTGAGCCAAGGGTTTCTCACTTTTATTAATCTTTTAAAAGAACTACCTTTTTGTTTCACTGACCTTCCAAATGATTCTTTTGTTTTCAATTTCATTTAATTTTGCTCATTTTTTTCTTCTGCTGGGTTTGGGGTTGGATTGTTCTTCCTTTTCCAGTTCCTTGGGATGGTTCATTAGGTTCACTTGCTCTCTGTTTTCTTGATGAAAGCATCTAAAGCTATAAATTTGCCTTTTAAGACTGGCTTTGCAGTATCACACAGGTTGATACTTTGCAGCTTTATTATTGTTTTGTTTAAGAAGTTGAACAATTTCCTTATTAATATCATTTTGACTCAGCTGTTTTTCATCATCAGGCTAATCAACATAGTGCTGGATGTGCTAGCTATTGTAATCAGGCAAGAGAAGAAGATCAAGGGTATTCAAATGTGGACAGAGGAGATCAAACACTTGCTCTTTTCAGATGACATGATCTTATACCTGAAAATTCCAGGAACTAAACTACAAAGCTCTTATAAATTATCAAGAATATAGTAGCATCTTGGAATACAAAAATCAGTTTCCACAAATCAGTAGCCTTCATATATACCAATAACAGTCAAACTGAGAATAAAATAAATGACTCTATACTTTTTGTAGTAGCTCAAAAGAAGATAAAATACCTAGGAAAATATCTAACAAAGGATGGGAAAATTCTCTATGAAGACAACTATAAAATTATGAGAAAAGAATAGCAGAACATGTAAACAGGTGGAAGAACATACCATGTTTGTGGCTAGGAAGAATCAACGTTATTAAAATGTCCATACTACTTAAAGAAATCTACATATTCAGTCCCTATCAAAACACCAACTTTGTACTTTGAAGATCATGAAAAAATAGTACTTAGTTTCATATGGAACAAGGAAAAACTCAAATAGCCAAAATAACTCTTAGAAATAAAAAGAAATTTGTAGGCATTATGTTATCAGACTTCAGTTTATACTACAAGTTTATAGTGATCAATAGAGCATGGTACTTGGACAAAAATAGAGATGTAGATCTATGGATTAGAATAGAGAATTTTTTTCTTTTTTTTAGAATAGAGAATCTTGAGATGAAACCAGCCACATATTGTTATTTGATCTTTGATAAGCCTAAAATAATAATGCACTGGGTATAAGAATCCCTATTTAATACATGGTGCTGGGAGAACTGGTTAAGCACATGTAGAAGACTTGAATGGGACCCACACCTGCCACCACTGACAAAAATTTATTCTTCTTGATAAAATATTTAAGACACAAAATAGTAAAAATTCTAGAAAAGAGTGTGGGTAAAATGCTTGAAAATATTCACCTTGGAAAAGATGTTATGAGGAAGACCTCCACTGGCATTTTTAGAAACACCAAAAATAAACAAATTGGACATGATCAAGCTAAAAAGCTTCTGCACAGTTCTATACCACAACCAAAGCAAACTGACAGCCTTTGGAATGTGAGAATAAATTTGCATGTTATGACTCTGACAAAGGCCTGATAACTAGAATCTACAGAGAACACAAATTAATCAACAAAAAGGAGCAAACAACTTAGTTTATAAGTGGGCAAGAGACTTGAACAGAAACTTCTCTGATGACAGATGAATGGCCAACAAACAAATGAAAAAATGCTCATCATACCTATTCATCAGAGAAATGCTAATAAAAACCACTCTGAAATATCACCTAACTCCAAGGAGATTAGCCCACATCACAGAGTCCCAAATCTGCAGATACTGGTATGGATGTTGAGAGAAGGGAACACATTCACACAGCTGGTGAGATTGCAAACTAATACAACTTCTAAGGAAAGAAGTATGTAGAATTCTCAAAGATCTAAAAGTTGACCTTCCATTTGATCCCATAATCCCATTACTAGATATCTACCCAGAAGACCAAAAATAATTTTTCTGAAAAAACTTTTGCACCAGAATGTTTATATCAACTCAATTCATAATTGCCAAGACATGGAAATAAAGACCAAATGCCCATAAACCCATGAATGGATTAACAAACTGTAGTATATGTACACCATGGAATACTATTCAGTCATAAGAAAAGATGGAGACTTTATATCTTTTATATTTACCTGGATGGAGTTGAAACACATTCTTCTTAGTAAAGTATCACAATAATGGGGAAAAAATATCCAGTGTAGACAATACTAATGTGATACCAATATATAAACCACTACACACACAGACAAAAACACAAATATAGTCTATCAAGGGGGAGGGGGAGGTGAGAGAAGGAGGGAGAGGGGAAATGACTGGCAGCAGAAGGGATGGCAATTGGTGCAATCTTACCTAATGTGCACAATGTTCAACACGCCAACTGGGAGAAGGTATTTACTGCAACTTGAACTTTACCTTGGAAGTGGGAACAATGTAACCTAAAAATCTGTACCCTCATATTAATTTGAAATAAAAAAATAAAATAAGAAATGGCTACTATGAAACTAATTTGGAACTCTCACATGAAAGCTATAACCCAGCTACAACTTAACAATAGGGGGAAGTGGGAAAGGGGGGGGTGGGTAGAGGGAGGGGAATCGGTGGGATCACACCTGTGGTGCATATTACAGGGGTATTTGCGAAACTTGGTAAATGTAGAATGTAAATGTTTTGGCACAGTAACTGAGATAACGCCGGAAAGGCTATGTTAACCACTGTGATAAAAATGTGTCAAATGGTTTATGAAGTGAGTGTATGATGCCCCATAATCATATCATTGTATACAGTTATGATTTAATAAAAAAAAATAAATAAAATCTATCAACCAAAAAAAAAAAAAAAGAAAGAAATGGCAGCTTCTCCAGATGAGAAGGCATCAGCATAAAAATTCTGGCAGTATTGTTTGATATCCCCCCAAAGGATGACACCAGCTCTTAGACAAGAGTTCTGCACCAAAATGAAAATTCTGAAATGACAGGTAAAAAATTCAAAATATGAATTATAAAGAAGCTCAATAGGATGCAAAAGAAAGTTTTAAACCAATAAAAAGTAAACAAAAACAATTCAGGATATCTATAAAAAAATCTTAAAAAATACATGCTCATCATATAATGAAATGATAAAGGGATGAATTTAGCAAATAGAAATAACTATCCTAATTATATATTCAACTAATGCCAGAGTACTTAGATTAATAAAATACTACTATACCTATGAAAAAAAATATACAATGTAATATTAGTGTAGGATTTCAGCACTTTACTGACAGCACAAGACAGATCATCAATACAGAAAGCATAGAAACATTGGACGTAAACTGCACTTTGGCACAAATGGACCTAACCAACATTTATAGACTATTCTTTCCAACAACTGCAAAATATACAAGTTCCATCAGCATATGGAACTTTATTCTGAAATAGACCATATGCTAGACATCAAAGAAAGTCTCCATAAATTTGAAAAACTCAAACCCATCTCAAATATCTTCTCAGACCACAGTGGACTAAAAACTAGAAATTAACTCCAAATGGAACACTCAACACTATACAAATACGTGGAAATTAACCCACTCTTGGATGATCTTTGGGTCAACAGGGAAAAAAGATGTAAACAAAATTGTTCTCAAAGTGAATGAAAATAGTGACAATATAGTCAAAATTCGGGGATACAGCAAATATAATGTTAAGCAGAAAGTATATAGCATTAAATGCCTACATCAAAAAGAAAGATCCCAAATTAACAATCTAACATTACACCTTAAGGAACTAGTAAAACAAGAAGAAAACAAACCCACAGCTAGCAGAAGAAAAGAAATAAGAAATATCAGGGTATAATTAAATGAAATTGAGACCAATAAAGCAATACAGTGGATCAGCAAAACAGCAGTTGTTTCTTTGTAAAGATAAACAATACTGATAGACCACTAGCTAGGTTAACAAAGAAAAGAAAAAGAATGATTCATATAAGTTCAATCAGAAATTAAAAAGAAGGCATTACAACTGATACCACAGAGATACAAAACATCATCCAAAGAACAAGCTCTGTGCCTACAACATAGAAAACATAGAGGAAATAGACAAATTTCTGGGGAAAAGTTTACCCCCAAAAGTTGAAACAAGGATAAATAGAAGTCCTGAACAGTCCAATAATGATTACTAAGATCGATTCCAAATAGAAATATATATCCTAATTTTTAAAAATCCCAAAACCAGAGGATTCACAGCTAAATTCTACCAGGCTTCAATTTGATTACAGTCACTAATCAAATTGAAATATTGAGAAGGAAGAAATACTCCCTTACTCATTCTATAAAGCCAGGATCACCCTGATACCAAAACCAGGAAAGGATGCAACAAAAAATGAATACAACAAATATCCCTGTTTGACGTTGATGCAAAATTGCTCAGCAAATTATTAGAGGACTGAATCTAAGCACATCAAAAATGTAATACACTACAATTCTTATATCCACAGAGTAAAGCCAACTTGATATTACAATAAATGTAAGATCTTACAATAAATGTAAGATCAAGCCAACTTATTGGAGAGCCAATAAATGTAAGATCAAGTTGGCTTTACTCTGTGGGTATAAGAATGATTCAGCAATTGCAAGTCAGTAAATATGATTCACCACAGAAATAGAAACCATGTGATCATTTCAATAGATGCTGAAAAAGCATCTGATAAAATTCAGCATCTTTTTGTCATTAAAAAAAACCTAACAAATTAGGCATAGAAAGAACATATTTCAATTGATAAAATCTATATGTAACAAATACACAGTCAACAAATGGGGGAGAATTACAAGGATTACCCCTAAGCTCCCTAAATACCGGAATATGACAAGGATGCCCACTTTCACCATTCCCATTCAACATAGGATTGAAAGTCCTATCCAGAGTAATCAGGCAAAAGAAAGGATGTCCAAGCTGGAAAATACAATGATAAATGATGAGTTTGCTGATGTTTTGATCTTATACATAGAAAAAAATAAATATTCCTCCAAAAGACTACTAGATTTGATAAATGAATTCAGTAAATTATCAAGTTACAAAACAAATGCACACATATTAGTAGTCTTTCTGTACATTAATAATGGCCAACTCGAGTACCAAATAAATTAATGAATTTGTAGTAGCCACAAATGTATGAAACAAACACCACAAATATATTTAATCAACGTTGTAAAAGATTTCTATAAGAAGAACTACAAAACCTGTATGGAAAAAATTGTAAATTACATAAACAAATGGAAAAAATATCACATGCTTATGGATTTGAAGAATCATTACTGTGAAAATGTCCATATTGCCCAAAGCAATCTACAGGTTCAAGACAGGTCTCATCAAAATACCAATTTCATCTTTCACAGAATTAGAAAAAAAAAAAATCTTTCACATTCATATGGAACCAAAAGACAGTCTGAAAAACCAAAGGAATGCTAAACAAAAAGAACAAATATGGAGGCATCACAGTACCTGAAATGAAATACTACAAAGCTGAATAGACCTCGAAGCGGAAGCAGGAGAGCTTGTTCCCCTCCTGGGTTCTCTCTGCCAGGACGGTTGGTTTTTGTACTTGTTGTAATTCTTGTTTCTGTGAATAAATCCTGACTTACCACTGATCCTGTGGTCCCTCGATTCATTCCTCAAATTACAGGGACCAAGAACCTGAAACTCCAGTACCACATTTGGTGAGGCAGCCAGGAGAGAAGCCAAAATTCCAGGGGGCAGAGACAAGATGGCTGACTGAAGCCAGCTTTCCACAGAGGCTCCCGTCCAGAAGGAGAATTAAAGGACAGCAATTTAGCAAGTGACCTGGTGGGTTAGAGCTGTGCCAAGAGAGAAGGTTGAGGAATGCACATCAACCCTGCTGAGGTGAGCTGTGACCCCAAGGATTCAAACAAAATGTAGAAAATCCATCACCAAGCAGATGGGAGTACCCTCCCCCATGAGAACGGCTCAGAGTACCCCATAAACAAACGAGCACAGTTCAAAAGTCCTCCCATTATACTCCACGGGAGAGACCATCTAAAAACTGGAGCTACTTCCCCTACTAGGGTACCATGGCGCTCTCCTGCCAGGCATAAAACTGTGAAAAACTGTATATATTCTCTGCCTGCAATTCTGAGCTCCCAGCACTCCCCTCCAGTCTCACTCTGAAGTCTGGAGGCCTGTCCTGCAGGAGTCCAGATTCTTAGGACCTCTTTTCTCAAGAGGTGTGGACAGGGCCTGGACTGCAGCTGGTCAGTGCTGATTCTGCAGCTCATGAGTGAGGAGAGGACAGTTGGCTGAGAGGGAACCACACTGGAGCTGTGGTGCCCCAAGGCTCAGAGCAGCAGCCATTTTTGTCAACAACAGGGCTCACCCCTGGATATTCCAGAGTCAAACCTCCTGTCTCTCTTGGCAACCAGAGGAGGCCGGGCATCTTCTCAGGTGGCAACCACCGGTGGAACATATCTGGGACGGAAACTCAGGCCCTGTGAGTGAAGGGTTTGCCTGAGGCAGTACTGGCCTGGGTGGAGCATGGGGACTAGAAAACCCATGCGTAGTGCCGGCATACTCCCAGAGTGGGGCTCACCCAGAGGACCGCTTTACTGAGCATAAGATGCACCCAGGCCTCAGGGGATCATCAGCCTAGACAAAGGAGGACAGAAGGCTAGAACTGACAGCTAACCATGCCATGAATACATAAACTACCAGGCAGCAAAACAGATAGGGCCTGAGGCGCAGGTTCTGTGAACACAAAACAGCTTCTCTTCTGCAGGGAATTTAGCCAGGACAGAAACAATTTCCACAAAGTTGTTCTGTCAGTAACATCAATCAGGAGCAGAGCTGGAAAAGAGTGAATAGCCCCAGTCTCCATCAAGCACGCAAGGTTGTCAGGACTCACCTCCCCCTGCCAGATACTGGGAGAGAGCAGCAGCCTGGCTGAGGAGACATAGATCTCCTCATGAGTCAGGCAGGTGCAAACCTCTGGATTATCTGCTCATTGGAGGCAACTGTGTCACAGCCCTGTGGGGTTATCAGTGACTGGATGTGACAGAGGTGCAAGGTGGGGAAGGAGGCATCAACCTTCCCAGACTAATCCATTTGCTAAGTGGGTGCTCCTGACCTCACAGAGCACTGGAGCAAGTCATATTTTAGACCCCTGTGATTTAGTTGCCAGAGAGCTTTTAAACTCGCCCACCTGAGACAGGTGCTGACTGACACAATTTATTTGGTCCTTTTCAACTGAGCCGGTCACCTGATGACTATCCAAGTGGTGCCCTGGGTGTGTGGTTGTAGGAAGGTTTGATTTTCCTTTTCCAATTGTTGCCTGTTGGGGGGTGGGGTGACTTAATTGCTGGTATTTCTCCACAGCTGAGACTTCAACGCAGAGTAACTGGTTCACTAGGGTCTAACAGAGACCAGCTGAAAACAAGACAGAGCCACTTAGCCCCACCACACCAAACAGGTCCTCAGTTTCTCAGGCTGTAGCACTGTATGGGTCCTGGGAAAAACTCCAGGGGATAAGGTACAAACCAGTCCCAGGTTTTGGACGAAGGACTGGTTAATCACTACTCCTGAAGCTTCGAACCCAACTTTTTTTAATCCACTCGTCTAGTCAAATGGTGTAAAATAATCAAGGGGTGGAATCAGCAGAAAAATTCTGGTAACATGAATAACCAGAGTAGATCAAAACCCCAGGGA
The DNA here is from genome assembly GCF_027406575.1 of Nycticebus coucang. Taxonomy (NCBI): domain Eukaryota; kingdom Metazoa; phylum Chordata; class Mammalia; order Primates; family Lorisidae; genus Nycticebus; species Nycticebus coucang. Next base: position 70,627,277 of record NC_069804.1, read on the forward strand.
AAGATATGGCAGATGTAACTGAAGATCCCATTATAAACAGATGGCTAAGATGTCAGAAATTGAATTCAGAATTTGGATTGCAAACAAGGTTAATAGAATGGAGGAAAAGTTCAAATTAGAAATTTGAGGAGCAATTTAAAAGTTGGAATTACAAATTCAAGAAGCAATTCAATAGTTGTCTCAAGAATTCAACGAATTTAAAGACAGAATCATCAAAGATTTTAACACATTGAAGCAAGAATTTGCAGGCCTCAAAGACCTGAAAAATACAGTAAAATCCCTCAGTAACAGAGTGCAGCAAGCAGAAGCAAGGATTTCTGACATTGAAGACAAAGCTTTTCAATGCTCCCAAACTCTCAAAGAGGAAGGGAAATGGAGAGCAAAAAAAAAAAAAACGTTCTCTCAGAGAGCTCTGGGATAATTCGAAGAAGGCTAATATCCACCTCATTGGAATCCTAGAAGAAATGAAGTTGCTTCGCAAGGCACAGAGGCTCTTCTCCATGAAATTATGAAAGAGAATTTTCCAGACATGCCTAGAGATTCTGAAATTCATTTAGCAGACAGTTTTAGAACCCCAGGACAACTCAATCAGAATAAGACATCCCCCAGGCATATCATAATTAACTTCACTAAAGTTAATATGAAGGAGAAAATTCTGAAAGGAGCCAGATGTAAACAAACCATAACCTACAAAGGGAAGAATATTAGAATGACTGCAGATCTCTCTGCTGAAAACTTTCAAACCAGAAGAGGGTGGTCATCAACTTTGAATTAACTAAATCAAAATAACTTTCAACCCCGGATCCTGTATCCAGCTAGACTGAGTTTCATATATGATGGAGAAATTAAATTCTTTAATGACATTAACAAGTTGAAGAAATTTGCCATAACCAAACCAGGTCTTCAGGATATTCTCAGACCTATCCTCCATAATGACCAGCCCAATCCTCTACCACAAAAGAAAATTCATTCAGAAACTTTTGATCAAACTCCAACTTCCACAGTAGTGAAAGGATTAAAAATGTCTAGCAGAATTTTGAAAAACTCATTATCCCAAATTTTACCAGACTTACCAATATTCTCCATTAATGTGAATGGCTTAAACTGTTCTCTAAAGAGGCACAGGTTAACTGACTGGATACAAAAACTTAGGCTGGATATTTGCTGCATACAACAATCTTACCTAACCTTCAAAGATAAATATAGACTCAGGGTGAAAAGATGTTCATCCATATTTCAGGCAAATGGAAATCAGAAAAAAAAGCAGGTGTTGCAAATCTATTTCCAGATACAATAGGCTTTAAACCAACAAAAGTAAGGAATGATAAGAATGGTCACTTCATATTTGTTAAGCGTAATACTCAATATGATGAGATTTCAATTATTAATATTTATGCACCCAACAAGAACGGACCTCAATTTATAAGAGAAACTCTAACAGACATGAGCAACTTGATTTCCTCAAGCTCCATAATAGTCATAGATTTTAACACTCCTTTGGCAGAGTTGGATAGATCCTCCAATAAGAAGCAGAACAAAGAAATTTTAGATTTAAACCTAACCATTGAACATTTGGCTTACAGACATCTACAGAACATTTCATCCCAACAAAACTGAATGCACATATTTCTCATCAGCCCACAGAACATACTCCAAAATCGATCACATCTTAGGCCACAAGTCTAACCTTAGTAAATTTAAAAGAATAGAAATTATTCCTTGCATCTTCTCGGACCACCATGGAATAAAAGTTGAACTCAGTAACAACAAGAATCTACATACTCATGCTAAAACATGGAAGTTAAACAACCTTATGCTGAATGATAGCTGTGTCAGAGATGAGATTAAGAAGGAAATTGCCAAATTTTTGGAACAAATTTACAATGAAGACATGAATAATCAGAAACTCTGAGATACTGCAAAGGCAGTCCTAAGAGAGAAATTTATAGAACTGCAAGCCTTACTCAAGAGAATGGAAAGAGAGGAAGTGAACAACTTAATGGAACATTTCAAGCAACTGGAAAAGGAAGAACATTCCAACCTCAAACCAGTAGAAGAAAAGAAATAACCAAAATTAGAAAAGAATTAAATGAAATTGAAAACAAAAGGCTTATACAACAGATCAATAAAACAAAAAGTTGGTTTTTGAAGACGTCAATAAAATAGTTAAATCTGTGCCTAACCTAACAAGGAAAAAAAGAATAAAATCTGTAATTTCATCAATCAGAAATGACAAAGATGAAATAACAACAGACTCCTCAGAAATCAAAAAAATCCTTAAAGAATATTACAAGAAACTTTATTCACAGAAATATGAAAATCTGAAGGAAATTGAGCAATACTTCAAAGCACTCCACCCACAAAGACTTAGCCAGAATGAAATGGAAAGGTTGAACAGGCCTATATCAAGTTCTGAAATAGTATCAACCATACAAAATCTCTCTAAAAAGAAAAGCCCTTGACCAGATGGCTTAATGTCAGAATTGTACCAAATCTTTAAAGAGGAACTAGTAGTTATATTACTCAACCTGTTCAAAAATATAGAAAAAGAAGGAATACTACCCAACACGTTAAATGAAGCAAACATCACCCTGATCCCCAAAACAGTAAAAGACCCAACAAGAAAAGAAAATTATAGACCAATATCACTAATGAATATAGATGCAAAAATATTCAACAAGATCCTAACAAACAGAATCCAACAACACATCAAAGAAATTATACATCATGACCAAGTGGGTTTTATCCCAGGGTCTCTACAGTGGTTCAATATACGTAAATCTATAAATATAATTCAGCACATAAACAATTTCAAAAACAAAGAACATATGATTCTCTCAATTGGTTCATAAAAAGCTTTTGATAATACCCAGCATCCGTTCATGATCAGAACACTTAAGAAAATTGGTATAGAAGGGACATTTCTTAAAATGATAGAGGCCACCTACAGCAAACCCACAGACAATAACATATTGAATGGAGTTAAATTGAAATCATTTCCTCTCAGATCAGGAATCAGACAAGGTTGTCCATTGTCTCCACTGCTCTTTAACATTGTAATGGAAGTTTTAGCCATCACAAGTATGGAAGACAAGGCAATCAAGGGTATCCATGTAGGGTCAGAAGAGATTAAACTTTCACTCTTTGCAGATGATATGATTGTATATCAGGAAAACACTAGGGATTCTACTACAAACTCTTAGAAGTGATCAAGGAATACTGCAGCGTCCTAGGTTACAAAATCAACATTTATAAATCAGTAGCCTTTATATATACCAACAATAGTCAAGCTGAAAAAACATGTAAGGACTCTATTCCATTCACAGTTGTGCGAAAGAAGATGAAATATTTCAGAGGTTATCTAACAAAGGACGTGAAATATATCTATAAAGGGAACTATGAAACTCTAAGAAAATAAATAGCTGAAAATGTTAACAAGTGGAAAAATATACCATGCTCATGGCTGGGAACAATCAACATTATTAAAATGTCCATACTGCACAAAGCAATAAATGATTTTAATGCAATCCCTATTAAAGCTCCAATGTCATGCTTTAAAGATCTTGAAAAAATAATATTTCCTTTTATATGAAATCAGAAAAAACATTGCATAGTCAAGACATTACTCAGAAATAAAAACAAAGCTGGCAGAATCATGCTACCAGACCTCAGACTATACTATAAATCGATAGTGATCAAAAGAGAATGGTACTAACACAAAAACAGAGAGGTGGGTGTACGGAACAGGATAGAGAACCAAAAGATGAACTCAACTACTTATCATTATTTGATCTTTGACAGGCCAATTAAAAACATTCGGTGGGGAAAAGATTCCCTATTTAACAAATGGTGCTGTGTGAACTGGCTGGTGACCTATAGAAGACTGAAACTGGACCCACACCTTTCACCATTACTAAGATAGACTCTCACTGGATTAAAGATTTAAACATAGGATATGAAACTATAAAAATACCAGAAAAAAGTGCAGGGAAACTCTTGAAGAAATCAGTCTGGGTGAAAAATTATGAGGTGTATCTCTCGAGTAATTGAAGCAGCTTCAAAAATACACTACTGGGACCTGATCAAACTAAAAAACTTCTGCACAGCCAAGAACACATTAAGTAAAGCAAGCAGACAGCCCTCAGAATGGGAGAAGATTTTGCAGGTTATGTCTCAGACAAAAGTTTAATAACCAGAATCCACAGAGAATTCAAACGTATAAGGAAGAAAAGAACAAGTGATCCCATCGCAGGCTGGGCAAGGGAGTTGAAGAGAAACTTCTCTGATGAAGGCAGGCACACAGCCTACAGACATATGAAAAAATGCTCATCATCTTGAATCATCAGAGAAATGCAAATCAAAACTACTTTGAGATATCATCTAACTCCAGTAAGATTAGCCTATATCACAAAATCCCAAGACCAGAGATGTTGACATGGATTTGGAGAAAAGGGAGCACTTCTACACTGCTGGTGGGAATGCACATTAATACATTCCTTTTGGAAGGAGATATGGAGAACACTTAGAAATCTAAAAATAAACCTGCCATTCAATCCTATAATTCCTCTACTAGGTGTATACCCAGAAGCCCAAAAATCACATTATAACAAAGATATTTGTACCAGAATTTTTATTGCAGCCCAATTCATAATTACTACGTCATGATAAAAGCCCAAGTGCCCATCGATCCACTAATGGATTAATAAATTGTGGTATATGTACACCATGGAATATTATGCAGCCTTAAAGAAAGATGGAGACTTTACCTCTTTCATGTTTACATGGATGGAGCTGGAACATATTCTTCTTAGCAAAGTATCTCAGGAATGAAAGAAAAATTATCCAATGTACTCAGCGCTACTATGAAGCTAAATTATAGCTTTCACATGAAGGCTATAACCCAACTATAGCACAAGACTATGAGGAATGGGCCAAGGAAGGGGATGCGAGGGGGAAGATTAGGGTGGTCTCAGGGTAATGGGTGGGGCCACACCTATGGTGCATCTTAGAATGGGTACAGGCGAAACTTACTAAAGGCAGAATGCAAATGTCTACATACAATCACTAAGAAAATGCCATGAAGGCTACGTTGAACAGTTTGATGAGAATATTTCAGATTGTATATGAAACCAGCATATTGTACCCCTTGATTGCACTAATGTACACAGCTATGATTTAACAAGAAGAAAAAAGGAATGAAAGAAAAATTATCAATGTACTCAGCCCTACTTTGAAACTAATTTATGGCTTTCATATGAAAGCTATAATTCAGTTATAACCTAAGAATATAGGGAAGCAGGAGAAGGAGATTAGGGAGGGTGGAGGATGGGCAGAGGGAGGGTGATTGGTGGGATTACACCTACGGTGCTTCTTACAAGGGTGCTTCTTACAAGGGTACATGTGAAACTTAGTCAATGTAGAACACAAATGTCTTAACACAATAACTAAGAAAATGCCAGGAGGTCTATGTTAACCAGTGTGATGAAAATATGTAAATGTCCTAGCACAATAACTAAGAAAATGCCAGGTAGGCTATGTTAACCAGAGTGATGAAAATGTGTCAAACGGTCTATCAAACTAGTGTATGATGCTCCATGATCACTCAATGTACACAGCTATGATTTAATAAAAATAAATAAATAAGTAAAATATGTCAAATGCCATATAAAACCAGTGTATGGTGCCCTATGATCGCATTAATGTACCCAGCTATGATTTAATAAAAAAAGAAAAGAAAGAAAAAGAAATATTACAAAGCTACAGTAAACAGAACACCATAATACTGTTATGAATAATAGAAACAGAAATCAATGGAACAGAATAGAGAACTTAGAAGTAAGTTCATATACTTGCCATCACCTGATCCTCAAAATATCAGAGAGAAGCAGACAATGGGAAAATGTCACCCTGTAAAACAAAAAGTGCTGGATAAATTGGATAGTCATATGTAGAAGAGTGCTGTTGGGTCCCTGTACGTATCCCTTACCATATACAAAACTGAATTCAAGTTGAATTAAGGACTTAAATGTAAGATGTGATACTATAAAAATTCTAGAAGAAAACCCAGCAAAATTATTATTATATTATAATAATATTAATATATAATTATAATTAATTATTAATATTAATTATAATTAATAAATAATAATAATTAATATTAATATATAAGTATATCTTAATATTATGTAATATTATAATTATATATAATATTATATATTATATAATATTATATATAAAAAAATAAAAGGAGAATAAATAGACTATGGATGTTTTTGCCACAACCAAATTATATATAATTATATTATATTATCTCAATATTAGTCTGGGCAAAGAATTTATGACTAAAATTTCAAAAAGCAATGCAACAAAAATAAATATAAACAGACGTCACGGCAAGATGGCCTACTACAGACAATTTCTCCAGAGGCTCCAGTCCAGAAGGAGATGAATTGGACTGAAGTGAATTCAGAGCAGTTGAAGTTGTGAAGTCAAATACAAGGAGAAAAAATCAAGGTACTCACCATCCCCACAGAGAAAAATGAAGACCTGGAATAGGAAGGGAGAGAACAGAGAACAACTATGGAAAGAAGGGACTGAAGGAGCCCAGAACTTAATAAAAGGGAAAGGGGGGGCCTAGGGTGCCCCCCACCCCATACACACTTTTGAGGTATCTCCACACAGAGCAGCAAGCACAGAAATTCTCACCCCATGAAAGAGAGCCATGAAACCCCAGTTTTCCTGCACCTAGGAATTTCTACTTCCTGGATCCCCATCCCACCTAGAAAAGTGAAAACAAACATTGTGTACTGCCTAGTTCCCACAGCCCATGTCTCTTCTCTCTTTGGTTTCTTGACAGACTGCCTCCTGCAGAGACCAACCTCATAGCGTTCTGGCGATTGAAGTGCTAGCCTAGCCGGCCCAGGCAATCTGGAGAGTCTGCATCACCCGCAGGCACCAGAAAGGCAAAGGAACTCTGACTAGACCTACTAGGAACCAAGAATCACAGAGGCCACTTTCTTCCTCATCTGAACAGAGGGAAATGGAGACAGGTCCTTCCCTCCTGATGTGTTTGGAGAGGTCTCTAAGCTTCCTCTACTTTGGGTGGTTTGGTGAACTGAACCCCACTGAGAGGAAATTTTGACAGCTGCACTGACTTTGATAAGGCAGGGTTCCTCTTGGATAAGAAGGACCTTTTCCCTGTACTCTGGAGCACCTCTACCTGGTGTTGGCAAGTGGAGGCCCTCTCCTGATGTTTCAACTTAGCTACTCCTCTGTTGACTTGGAGAGAGACACACCTAGCTTCAAGCAAATTTGAATTAGGAAGTTCTAGGAAGCAGACAGCAAGCAATGATGCCCCCTCCCCCAGCCACCAGTGAAGATCACAGTTTATCAGTTGTGTCCCTGACTCCAACAAAAAATACTAGCACTTTGAATTTGTTTGCAGGAGGGGAATTTGTACTGGGGTGAGGTAGAAAAGTGAGTCAAAGCAGTTTTGTGGTCCAAAGATTACCCACCCCTAGTTGTGGGAGAAGTGGAGAGCCACAGTCATTCAATATTTTATAGCACAGACTTCAGAAAATTGCAAAGCTTCTTTAAACAGGGTCAATAGTGGGCTGATAATAGGACAGAAGCAGACTGGTGTGCTAACCAAGTCACTGCACTCCACCTGGAAACACCTGATGATATACTCCCAAGCACTACCCCATCCAACTTGGAGAAATAAAGGCAGGCCTTCAGATAATCTCATGCTGCACCCTCAAAAGGGGGCTTCAGGAGGCTGTTCATGGGAAGGGCCACAGAAATATACTCTAAATCATTTCAACAGTCAGAAGTGAAGAGATGAAGAGACATATATCCAAGTTTTCCGAAAATGACATCAACCCACAAGACTTAGTTGCCAAATAGGTCTCTGGGGTACTGCCTAAGGGTCCCAAATCAGATTATCTGTCAATAGCTATTTACAGACAACCTAACATTTGGGGGATTAAAGTATAATTAACATAAAAATAAGCTGAAAACACACATGGGGTAAAAAACAGCAGAAGAATCCTGGCAACATGAAAAAGAAGACTAGATCAACTCCCCAGGAGATTACAAGGAAGATACAGAAGAAAATATCATCCATAGAAAAATTATTAAAATGTCAGAAATAGAATTCAGAATATAGATGGCAAATAAGATGGATGGAAATGAGAAGATGGAAAAAAAAAGCCAAGATGTAGTTTAAAATTTATGTCAAGAAATTAATGCAATTAAAGACAAAATCATCAAGAATATAGGCATAATTATAAATGATATAGCAGAGTTTAAGAAATTTAAAGAGCCACTCAAGGAGATTCAAAATAGTAGAGAGTCTCAATAATAGAGTACAGCATGGAGAAAGAATAATTTCAGAAATTGAAGGCAAGACTTTTAAACTAACCAATCATTCAAAGAGGCAGGAAAAAAAATAAAAGGGGAATAAATAGACTATGGATGTTTTTGCCACAACCAAAACAAATAAGTAAGCAAAGAGACAGTTATGTTAATCAATTAGATGTAAGCATTTCACACTGTATATCAAATCAACATATTGTACCTCATAAATGCATTAATGTACACAGTTGTGATTTAATAAAGAATTTAAAAAAATAGAATACTCCCTGACAGAGTTATGAGATTACTCCAAAAGATCGAACATTTGAATTATAGGGATTCCTGAAGAAGATGATGTACTAAAAGTACTGAAGTTTTATTTCAAGACATCATGGAGAATTTTTCAAGAATTGTGAGAGACACAGAAATCCAATAAGTAGATATTTTCAGAAACCCAGGACAACTCAGTCAAAACAAAGCATCTCCTGGATACATTATAATTAACTTTGCCGAAGTGAATATGGAAGAGAAAATTCTGCAAGCAGCCAGGTATAAGAAAAGTCTTACCTATAAAAGGGAAAAATAATAGGATGACAGCAGACCTTTCAACTGAAACATTTCAAGCCAGAGAGGGTGGTCATCAGCCTTTAACTTCCCCAAACAAATCTAACCTTCAGCCCAGGATCCTGTATCCTGCTAAACTTAGTTTCATATGTGATAGAGAAATCAAGTTTTTTGCTGACATTCAAACATTGAGGAATTTTGTCACAACTAGATTAGTTCTACAAGAAGTACTCAGAACCACTCTTCGTACTGACCAGCATGATGGTCCATCACCAAAGTAAACATACCCAGAAATTAAAGAACAAAGCCTAAGTTCCACAATGGTAAAAAGCATAAATTAAGTACCAGACTTCCACGTAACCAGACAAATTAAACTCCATTTCTATCAATTCTCTCAATAAAAGTCAATGACTTGAATTCCCCACTAAAGAAGCACAGGCTGGTTGACTGATAAAAATGCACAAGCCACCTATATGGTGTCTCCAGGAAACACATCTAACATCAAAGGGAAAAAGAAAACAAGACTCAGATTGAACGGATGGGAAACAATATTCCAGGCAAATGGAAAGCACAAATAATCAGGAGTTGTGATCTTAATACAGATACAATTGAGTTTAAATAATCAAAAATAAAAACAGAAAATAATGCCTTCTACATACTGGTCAAGGGATGTACACAACATGATGATATTTCAATGATTAACATCAATTAACCCACATGAATGTTCCTAAGATATATCAAACGAACTCTTAATAATGTGGACAATATGGAATCATCCAACTCCAGAATAGCTGGAGATTTCAAGCCCCCTCTGACAGAATTAGAAGGATCCTCCAAACAGAAACTAAACCAAGAAGTAATGTGCTTAAACACTACCCTAGAACAAATGAGCTTAACAGACATACACAGAACATTTCATCCTAATAAAACTGAGTACACATTCTTCTTATACGTGAATAGATCATGCTCCACATCTTAGGGCACAAAAATAATCTTTGAAAAGTTAAATGTATACAAATTATTCCTTGTAACATCTTCGACCATCATGAAATAAAAGTAGAATTCACCACAACATAAACATTCATATTCACATAATGTCATGGACACTAAGGAAACTTGTCCTGACTGACAGCAGTGTAAAGGATGAGATAAAGAAGAAAATTATTAGATTTCTTGAACAAAACAATAATGAAGCTCCACAGTATCAAAACTAGTGGGATATGGCAAAGGTACTTCTATAAGGGAAATTTGAAGCATTAGATGTCTTTGTTCACAAAACAGAAAGACAAATAGACAATATACTAATGGACAATCTCAAGCAACAGGAAAAGAATGGTCCAACAACAAAGCTACCAAAACAAAATAAAATACCAAAATCAGAGCAGAATTAAATGAAACCAAAAACACAAGAATCATTTGAAATATCAGCAAAACAAAAAGTTTTTTTATTAAAAAATATCTTGAAAAGATTAATGAAATTAATAAACACTTGCCCAAACCAACCAGAAACAGAAAATATCTCTAATAATCTGGGACAAAACTTATGACGAAGACCCCAAAGCAATTGAAGCAATACCAAAAAATACATTACTGGGATCCGATCAAACTAAAAATCTTCTGCACTGCCAAGGACACAGTAAGTAAAGCAGGTAGACAGCCCTTAAAGAATGGGAGAAGATATTTGCAGGTTACATTTCCGACAAAGGTCTGATAACCAGAATCCACACAGAACTCAAACTTATTAATAAGAAAAGAACAAGTGATCTCATTTTGCTATGGGCAGGAGACCTGAACAGAAGCTTCTCTGAAGAAGACAGGTACATGGTATACAGAAATATGAAAAAATGCTCATCTTCTTTAATCATCAGAGAAATGCAAATCAAAACCACTTTGAGATACCATCTAACTCTAGTAAGAGTAGACCACATAACAAAATGCCAAAACTACAGATGTTGGTGTGGATGTGGAGAAAAGGGAACACTTCTGCACTGCCGGTGGGAATGCAAACTAGTACATTCCTTTTGAAAAGAAGCTTGGAGAACACTCAGGGATCTAAAAATTGACCTGCCATTGGATCCTGCAATTCCTCTACTAGGAGTATATCCAAAAATCACTTTGCCAAAAAGATATTTGCACCAGATTATTCATTACAGCTCAGTTCGTAATAGCCAAGTCATGGAAGAAGCCCAAGTGCCCATCAACACATGAATGGATTAATAAATTGTGGTATATGTATACCATGGAATACTATGCAGCCTTTAAAAAAGATTGAGCCTTTACCTCTTTTATGTTTACATGGAGGGATCTGGAACATATTCTCCTGAATAAAGTATCTCAAGAATGGAGGAAAAAGTATCCAATATACTCAGTACTTCTATAAAACCTACTTATATTTACTCACACTTTCTTATAAAAGATAGAACACAATTATAGCCCAGGATGAAGGGGAGAAATGGAGTGGGAAGAGAGGGGAGGGGGGGAGGTTTTATAAGATAGAGGGTAAAAGGCAGGACCACACCTATGGAGCATATGACAAGGGTACAAGTCAAATGTGTCAAGTGTAGAACATAAATGTCTTAGCACAATAATTAAGTAAATGAGGTAAAAGCTATGTTGATTGGTTTGATCTAACCACATCAGATTGTATAAAATAACAAAAAAAACACAGTGTACGCCACATATGCATAAATGTATTCATGATCTATGTGTATTTGTCTTAATAAAAAATATTTAAAGATCTCTAATAATCTCAATCAGAAATGAAAATGGGGAAATAACAAGACACCAGTGAAATATAAAAGATCCTTAAGGACTACTACAAAAAACTCTATGCCCAGAAATTTGAAAATGTAGAGGAAATGCACCAATACCTGGAAACACATCACCTTCCTAAACTCAGCCAGAAAGAATTAAAAACTGGAATAGACCTATATCAAGCACTGAAGTTCCATCGACCATACCAAACTTTCCAAAAAAGAAAAGCCCTGGACCAGATAGTTTCACACCAGAATTCTAACAAATCTTCAAAAGGAACTAGTCCCTATATTGCATAACCTATTCTGAAACATAGAGAAGGAAGGAATCCTCCCCCAACATGTTCTACAAAGCAAATATCACCCTAATTCCAAAACCAGGAAAGAACCTAACAACAGCAACAACAAAAAAAGGAAACTACAGGTCAATATAATTAATATTGATGCAAAAATATTCAATAACATCCTAGCAAACAGAAGATAGCTACACATTTAATAAGTTACGCATCATGATCAACTGGGTTTTATCCTAGTGATGCAAGGTTGGGTCAACATATGTAAATCCATAATTGTAATTCACCACATAAAGAAAATAAAAAACAAAGACCATACGGTTTTCTCAACTGATGTAGAAAAGACATTTGACACAATCCAGCATCCTTCTCTGACAAGAACACTTAAGATAATTGACATAGGTGAAACATTTCTTAAACTGATAGAGGCCATCCACGACAAACCCACAGCCAATATCATATAGAATGGAGTAAAACTGAAAGCGTTTCTACTTAGAATCAAAACAAGACAAGGATACCCACTATCACCACTGCTATTCAACAAAGTGCTGAAGTACTAGCCAATGTAATCAGGCAAGAGAAGGAGATCAAGGTATTGAAATGGGGACCGAGGATATCAAATTCTCACTCTTCACAGATGACATAATATTATGCCTGAAAAACCCCAGGGACTCAACTACAAAGCTCTTAGAAGTGATCAAGAAATATAGTAACGTCTCAGGATACAAAATCAACAACTTCAAGTCAGTAGTTTTCATGTATGCCAATAACAGTCAAACTGAGAATCAAATTAAAGACACAAGACACTTCACAGTAGCTCAAAAAGAAATGAAATGCCTGGGAATATATCTAACAAAGGATGGAAGAAACTCTATAAAGAGAATTATGAAACCCTGAGAAAAGAAAGAGCAGAAGACAAATGGAAGAATATACCATGCTCATGGCTGGGAAGAATCAACATTATTGAAATACCCATACTACCCAAAACAATCTACAGATTTAAAGCAATCCCCATCAAAGCACTATTGTCATATTGTGAAGAAGTTGAAAAAGTACTACTTTATTTCATATGGAACCAGAAGAAACCCCAAAGAGCCATTACATTTTCAAGAAATAAAAGCATATCTGGAGGCATCATTTTACCAGGATTCATGTTATACTACAAGTCTATAGAGATCAAACAGCATGGCACTGACACAGAAATAGAATTAGAGATATAGACCTAAGGAATAGAAGAGAGAACCTAGAGATAAACCCAGCCATCTATTGCTATGTGATCTTTGATAAACCAAACAAAAGCATGCACTTTTGTAAAAGAGTCCCTATTTAATAAATGGTGCTGAGAGAACTGGTTAGCCATGTATAGAAGACTGAAATTGGACCCATACCTCCCACCACTGACAAAAAATGATTCCCGCTAGATAAAATATTTAAGTTAAAAGCACAAATCAATAAAAATTCTTGAAGAAAATTTAGAGAAAACTCTTGACGCTGCTGGTCTGGGAAAAGATTTTGTGAAGAGAATACCCTTGGCAATTGCAGCAACACCAAAAATAAATAAAGGGGACATGATGACGCTAAAATGAAACAAAATAAAACAAAAACAAAAACAAAAAGACCCTTCTGCACAGCTAAAAGTACAACAACTAAAGCAAACAGAATGGGATAACATACTTGCATACAATAAACCTGACAATGGGCTGACTTAGAATGCACAGAGAACTCAAATTAATCAACAGCAAAGAGCAAACAACCCAATTTATAAGTGGGCAAGAGACTGGAACAGAATCTTCTCTGAAGATGCCAGATGAATGACCAAACAAACACATGTAAAAAATGTTCATCATCCCTAGTCATCAGCGAAATACAAATCAAAATCAGTCTGAGATATCACCTAACTCCAATGTGATTAGTACACAACACAAAATCCCAAAGCTGAAGTTGCTGACATGGATGTGGAGAAAAGGGTACACTTTTTTGCTGCTGGTGGTATTGCAAACTAATACAACCTCTATGGAAAGAAGTATTGAGAAATCTCAAAGAACTAAAAGTTGAACTATTTGATCCCTCTACCTAGAAGAAAAATAATAATTTTTTACAAGGACATTTGCACTAGAATGTTTATTGCAGCTCATTTCACAATTGCCAACATGTGAAAACAACCCAAGTGCCTATCAACATACAACTGTATTCACAAACTGTGGTATGTGTATTCCCTGGAGTACTATTCCACCATAAGAAAATATGGAGACTTTACATTTTTTGTGTTTATGTGGATGGAGTTGAAACACATTCTTCTTAGTAAAGTATCACAATAATGGGGGGGGGGAAGTATCCAGTGTACTCAATACTAGTATGGAACCTCTATATAAATAACTATAAGTCCATATGAAAGAAAAACACAAGTATAGTCTACCAAGGGGGAAGAGAGAGGAAAGAAAGGGGAGGAAGGAAGTGAGAAGGTGACTGGTGGAATCTCACCTAATATGCACAATGTTCAGCATGCCCTCTGAATGAAGGGATCAACTACCACTTGAACTTTACCTTTGAAATGAAAACAATGTAATGTAAACATTTCTATCTCATATCATGAAATTTGAAATATGGCTAAAGATATTGAACATAGTTTTCTGATTGTTTCTCTTTGCTGTGTCTTTTATTTTTCTATATATTTTATGGTGATGTGTCTCTTCAAATCTTTTGCCTTTTTCTAAATTATGCTATTGGTTTCCTTATTATTCAGTTTTTTTCTTTTATAAATTGAAACATAATAGAGGGTATAAAGCTTGGGGAACATGTGACAATTTAATTCTTTCATATAATTTATAAAGATTAATTCATACTTTAGATATCAATCACCTTACATATTTGACTTTTCTTTATGTTAGAATCATTCAAATTCTTTTCCTCTACACTTTTTGTAATGTACAAGAGATTATGATAAACTGCAGTCATCCTACTGATCTATCTATTGTTAGGTCTTACTTCTTTCATCAAGTCATATCTTTTTTCCCATTAATCAACTTCTCTTCATAGCTCCTCCCCCTACCTTTCCCAGTCTTTTATACCCAATAATCTACTCTCTATCTTTATATTTAAACTCCCATGAGAACATGTGATATTTGTTTTTCTGTGCTAGTATTATTTCACTTAATGTAATGACCTCCAGTTGCATTTTACTGCAAATGATAGGATTTCATTTTTTATGGGTAAATAATATTCAATTGTGTATATACACTACATTTTCTTTATTCATCCATTTGTAATGGTCTCTTATGTTGACTCCATATTTTAGCTATTGTGAATAGTACTACGATAAACATAGAAGTGCAGATATCTTTGATATTTTGACTTCCTTTCTTTTGGATATATTACCAGTAGTGGAATTGCTGGATCATATGGTAGCTTTACTTGCAATTTTTTTGAGGAAACTTCACCCTATTTTTGACAGTGGATGCACTAATTTACATTAAGGTAGAAGGATTCTCCTTTCTGCACATTTCATCAACATCCATTATTGCCTATCTTTTTGGTAAAAGCCATTTTAACTTCCATGACATGACATCTTATTGTAGTTTTGATTTCCATTTTTCTGATGATTAGTGCGTTGAGTGTTTCTTCATGTATATGTTAGCCACTTACATGTATTCGTTTAAGAATACCTGTTCAGATCAAGTGTCCATTTTAATTGGATTATTTGTTATTTTTGCTATTGCATTGAGTTTGTACAAAGCAGCTTTATTGAAAGATAATTCTCATAACATACAGCTAATTAATTTAAAATACAGACATACCATGGAAATATTATAGGTTCAGTTCTAGATCACCACAATAAAATGAATATCATAATAAAGTAAATATTGTAAAAAACTAACTGACATGAAGTTTTTGGTTTCTCCATTCAAATAAAAGTTATGTTTAAACTACAGTATACCGTACTAAGTGTGCAATAGCATTATGCCTCAGAAACAGTGTACATAGCTTAATTAAAAATACTTTATTGCTAAAAAATGCTAGGATTATGTGAACTTTCAGTGATTCATAATATTTTTGTTGGTGGAGGTTCTTACCACAGTGTTGATGGCTGCTGATTGGTTGCTAAAGATTGCAATGTTTGCAGCAATATCCTTTTGTGTGTGTGTTTTGAGACAGAGTCGTACTCTGTTTCCCAAGATAAAGTCCCACAGCATCAGTCTAGCTCAGGCATCCTCAAACTTTTTAAACAGGGGGCCAATTCACTGTCCCTCAGACCATTAGAGGGCCAGACTATAGTTAAAAAAAAAAACAAAAAAAAAAACTATGAACAAATTCCTATGCACACTGCACATATCTTATTTTGAAGTAAAAAACAAAACAGGAACAAATACAATTCACACCACTTCATGTGGCCTGCAGGCTGCAGTTTTAGGACGCCAGGTCTAGCTTATGGTGACCTCAAACTACTGGGTTCAAACAATCCTCCTACCTCTGCCTCCCAAGTAGCTGGGACTACAAGTATTCACCACAATGCCCAGATAATTTTTTCTATTTTTAGTGGAGATAGGGTCTCAATCTTGCCCAAGTCTCAAACTCCTCAGTTCAAGGGATCAAGCTGTCTTGGCCTCCAAGAGTGTTAGGATTACAGGCATGAGCCACCATAGCCAGCCTACAGTAGTTATCTTCATCAACTATCTTAGCTAGATGTTCTGGGTAACTTGGTGAAGCTTCTCTATTAGAAGAGAGAACTTGCTGCTTCACCTTGTACTTTTATGTTATGGAGATGTGTTCCTTTTTTAAACCTCATAAAGTAACTTCTGCTGGATTCCAATTTTTCTTCTGCATATTCCTCACTTCTATCCACCTTCATAGACTTGAAGAGATTTAGTGCCTTTGGATGCATCAGTATTTGGCATAAGAAAATGTTATGGCTGGGTTGATCTTCTATCCAGAAAACTAAAACTTTTCATTTTCTTATCATTGATGCATTCACTGGAATTAGCACTTTTAATTTTTTTAAGTACTTTTACTTTGAATTTACAACATGAATGTTTGGCATAAGAAATCTTATTTTTGGCTTATTTCAGGTATTGACTTGCCTTTTTCACTAAAATTAGTCATTCTACATTTTGACTTAAAGTGAGAGATGTGTGACTCTTCCTTTCACTTGAACAATTTGAAACATTGTGGGGTTATTAATTGGCCTAATTTCAACAGTGTGGAGTTTCAGGGAATAGAGAGGCCAAAGGACAGGGAGAGAAAAGGAGAACAGCTGGTCAGTAGAACAGACAGATCATCTCATTCGGGCATTGTTCATGGCACTCCAAAACAACTGCAATGGAAACGTAAGTGATCACTAATCATCATAATACATATACTAATAATGAAAGCTTCAAATATTGTAAGAATTGCCAAAATGTGATGCAGAGACATAAAGTAAGTACATTTTGTTGGAAAAACTGTGCCGTTAGACAACCTCTATATAGGGTTACCACAAATTGCAATTTGTAAAATATACAGTATCTACTAAGCTTAATAAACTAAGCTTAAACAAAACAAGGTATATCTTTATGAAATTGAGTAAGTTTTAATATATTCAGAGTTCTGCAAATAGTCATTACCTAAGTTCAAAAGATTTCATACCCCCAGAAGGATACCTATATTCATCAGCTGTCATTTCCTCAGTTATTGAATTTTTATAATTCTTTATACATGTCATGAACAAGTTCTTTCTCAGGTATGAGATCTGTCACCATTCTCTCCCTCCCCCAGTGGTTCCTTTTCTTGTAATTGTGTTGACAGTGTTTTTTGAAGATCATAATTATTTTTGATAAAGTGCAATTTACCACTTTTTTATTTCATAAATTGAAAAATTTCTTCCCTTTTAAAGGCTGAAAATTATTCCACTCTATACCTATACCATGTTTTTTTATCCATACATCTATTGATGTAAGTAGGTTGATTCCATAATTTGGCTATTATGAGTTAGTGCTGTAATATACATGGGACTGCAGATATCTTAGTGACATAATGATTTCAAATATTTGGAGTAAATGCCCAGAATTGGGATTTCTGCCTCATATGGTACTTCTATTTTTAGTTTTTGAGGAATTTTGGTACTATTTACTATAGTTGATGTAATAATTCATATTCCTAGCAACAGTATACAAGGGTTCTGTTTTCTCTACATCTTTGCCAACATTTTACCTTCAACTTTTGGTAATAACCATTCTAACAGGAGTGAGGTGGTATCTCCTTAGGGTTTTAATTTGCACCACCTTAATGATTATTGTTGTTAAGCATTTTAAAAATATATATGTTGGCCATTTGTATGTCTTCTTTTGAGAAATGTATATTCAGATCTCCTGCCTACTTCTTAATTTGATTATGTGTTTTCTTTCCATAGAGTTCTCTGAGTTCCTTATACATTGTGAACATTAATTGCTTATCAGATGTATAGCTTGTCAATATTTTCTCCCAATCGATGGGGTGCCTCTGCACTCTGTTAAATGTTTTCTTTTTGTGCAGAAGCTTTTTATTTTGATGTAATCTTATTTGTCTAGTTTTGCTTTTGGAGGCTGTGATTTTAGGGTCAAATATAAAAATAATCATTACCCAGACCACTGTACTTTGTTCTGATAGTTTTACAGTTCCAGATCTCATGTTTAAATCTTCAATCCATTTTTTAGTAATTTTTTGGTATATGGTGTGAGATAAGGGTTTAATTTCACTCTTTGGTATATAGATATACGATATTTCCCAAAACAACTTAATGAAAAGGCTGTCCTGTAACTATTATATGTTCTTGATACCTTTGTTGAAAATGAATAGACTACATATGTGTGGATTTCTGGGCTTTCTATTCTGTTTCATTGATTGATGTATCCATTTGTATGCCAGAACCATGCTGGCAGTTTGGTAGTATAGTTTGTAGTATAGTTTAAAATGATGACCAGTTTGTAGCATAGTTTGAAATCAGGTAACATGACAATTCTGGCTTTGTTCTCTTTTGCTCATGATTGACTTGACTATTCAAAGTTTTTGTGACTTCACATTAATTTTAGTTTTTTTCTATATTTATGAAAAATTGCATTGGAATTTTGATAGAGATTTCATTGACTCTGTAGATCACATTGGGTAGTATGGGCATTTTAGACAACATAAATTTTTCTAATCCATAAATATGGAATATCTTTTTATTTACCTGTGTCTGACTCTGTTGCCCTCAGTAGAGTGCCTTGGCATCACAGCGCACAGCAACCTGCAGCTCTTGGGCTTAGGTGATTATCTTGCCTCAGCCTCTCAAATAGCTGGGACCACAGGTGCCCACCACAACGCTTCGCTATTTTTTGTTGCAGTTTGGCTGGGGCTGGGTTTGAACCCACCACTCTTGGTATATGGGGTGGCGCCCTACTCATTGAGCCACAGATGCCACCCACTTGTTCCTTCTTTGATTTCTTTAATTAATGCTTTATAGTTTTCAGTGTACATATCTTTCACCTCCTTGATTGAATTTATTCTTCAGTATTTTATTTCTTTATTTCCTGGAGTGCCTGTTGTAAATAGAATTGTTCTCTTGACTTCTTTTTTGGAAAGTTTGTTTTTAGTGTAAAGAAATGTTACTCATTTTTGCTTGTTAATTTTGTATCCTGCAAGTTTGCTAAATTGGTTTATAAGTTCTAATAGTTTTATAGGTAAAATCTTTATAATTTTGTATATAAAAGATCATATCACATGGGACACAATTATAAGAGGGTATTTGCCTAACTAATGCAATCAATGTAACCTGGTTCTTTGTACCCTCAATCAATCCCCAACAATAATAAAAAATAAATAAAATATCAGAACAACAACAATAAGAAAAAGATCATATCATCTCAAAACAGCAACAGTTTCAATTCTTCCTTTATTATTTGGGTGCCTTTCTCTAGCCGTCCATGTTTGACAAGAATTTCTAATACTACACTAAACAGAAATGGTGAGAATTATTCATACTTGCCTTCTTCTTCACCTTAGCACACACATAGACTGAAAGTAAAAGGATCGGGAAAAATTTATGCCACACAAATGTAAACCAAAAGAGAACAAGTATAGTGATACTTATGTCAGACAAAATATATTCTAATTTTAAAATGTGTAAAAAGAGACAAAGAAAAAATATGTAATAATAATGGTTTTGATGCAGTAAGAGACATTAACAATTGTAAATGTATATTCATCTAACATTGGAGCATGTAAATATGTAAGGCAAATACAAAAATAATGGAAGGAAGAGATCAATTGGAATACAATAGAGTAGTGGACTTTAATATCTCACTTTCAATGGTCAAATAATCCAGACAGAAAATTAGTAAGTAAACATTAAACTTGAACAATACTTAGACCAAATGCATCAAACAGACACATTAAGAATGCTTCATGCAACAGTAATAGAATATACATTCTTTGTAAGTGCACATAAAATATTCTCCAGGATAGACCACAGATTAAGCTACAAGAGAAGTCTTAGTAAATTTAAGAAGATTGAAATCATTACTAGTATATTTTCCAACTGCAATGGTATGAAACTAGAAACCAGTAATAAAAGGAATTTTGGAAAATTCATAAATACAGTGACATTAAATGTCATGCTCCTTAACAACCAATGGGATAATGAAAAAATTAAAAGGAAATTTTGAAAATATCTTGACATAGTTAAAAAAAAATCAGAAACACAACACAGCAGGGCTTATGGGATGCACCAAAGGCTATTTATTTTAAAAGGAAAGTTTATAGCAATAAATACTTACATAATAAAAAGAAAGATCTCAAATAAGCCACTTGACATTACATGATATGGAAATAGAAAAAGAAGAAAAAACTAAGCCCAATGTTAGCAGAAAGAAAGAAAATAAATAAAGACCAGAGCAGAAATAAATGAAACAGAGACTAGTAAAAACAATTAAGAAAAACAAAAAAATTAAGATTTAGTTTGAATAAAATAAGAAAAAAAAATTAAAAAAAAATTGAGTAGGCTAAGAGAAAAAGAGAAAACTTCAAATAAATTCAGAATGAAAGAGGAGACATTACAAGTGCCATCAGAGAAATAGAAAAGTTTATAAGGGGCTAATATGAACAGTTATATTACCCTAAATGGATAACCTAGAAGAAATGTGTAAGTTCCTTTATACACAGAATCTTCTAAAACATAAAAAATAAACAATGTGAATAGGCTTATAATGAATAAGGAGATTGAGTCAGTAAATAAATGTTTTTCATCACAGAGGTGTCCAAAACTTTATGGCTTTATGGGTGAATGCTACCAAATGTTTAAAGAACAATTAATGCCAATTCTTCTCAAACCCTTAAAAAATTTATGAGAGAATATTTCCAAACTTATTTTATGAGTCCAACATTACCATGGTACCAATGACAGACAAGGAAAGTACATGCCAATAACCTTGATGAAAGTAGATGTAGAAATCCTTGACAAAGTACTAGAAAAACAAATTTGACAATCCATCAAAAGGATCACTCATCATCAAGCAGGATTTAGTCTTGGGAAGCAAGGATGTTTGAACATAGGCAGATCAATAAATATCACACATCAGATTGATAGAATGAATGACAAAAAAAGTGATCATCTCATGAAGCAGAAAAATCACTTTACAGAAGTCAAAATCCTTTTATAGTAAAAACTCTCAACAAACTAAGTTTGAAAGGAATGTACCTCAGTACAATTGTGTTACATAACATAAGCCAACAATTAACATTATACTCAATGATAAAAAAATTGAAATTCTTTTCTCTAATGTATGGAATAAGACAGACTTGTCTTGTCACTTCTTGTCCACTTTTGTCACTTCTAGTCAACATAATATTGGAAGTCTTCACCACAGCAATTAGAAAAGGGAGAAAAATAAATAAAAGTCATCCATATAGAGGAGTAACAACTTGAATTTTTGTTTGTTAACAACATAATCTTTTATACAGACAACTGTTAAAAATCCACCAAGAAACCTATTTCAAATTCAAATAAAATCAAAAAAGAGGTCTTCAACACAAAATCAAAACACATCAGTAGTGTTTATATACACTAACAATAAACTTTTTGAAAAATAAATCAAAGAATAATCACATTAAAACAAATACAAAATTAAAATATGGTAGTAAAACCTTCTAAGACACCAATAAATACAAAAATCAAAATAAATTTAACCAAGAATATGAAAGACATGTTCCCTAAAAATGATAAAATATTGATGAAAGAAATTGAAGATGACTTAAATAATTGGAAAGATATGCCACATTCAAATAAAGGAAGAATTACATCATTAAAATGTCTCAACTCCTTCTGGGATAATATAAAAGATGTGAAGTCACCAACTTTTTATGGCTGAATAGTATTTCATGCTATGCATGTACCATAATTTGTTAATCCATTCCTGAGTTGATAGGCATTTAGGGTATTTCCACATCTTGGCAATTGTATATTGAGCTGTGATAAACAATCTTGTGCAAATGTCCTTATGATAAAATGATTTTTTTTTTCTTCTGGTAGATGCCTAGTAGTGGGATTGCAGGGTCAAATGGGAGATATAATTTGAGTTATTTGAGGATTCTCCATACTTCTTTCCAAAGAAGCTGTATTAGTTTGCAGTCTCCCCTCTCTAATACTCTGGATGTAGTTGAAAAGCATTCTACTTAGTAAAGTATCACAAGAATGAAAAAGCAATTATCCAATGTACTCAATACTAATGTGAAGCCAGTAGACGATCTGATGCATGCCCATATAGGTGAAAAATTAATTTCATTTCAAGTAGGGAGGAAGAGTATTGAGGGAGGGGTAAGGGGTTGGGGTGCTCTCTCTGAATGGGCATGGGGTGGGGGTGTTTGGCACACCTTTTGTGTGTGGGACATAACCACAAGAGGGACTTTACCTAACAAAATCAAATATTTTGACCTGGTTATTTTTACCCTCACATTAACCTGAAATAAATTTGCTTAAAAATAAAACAAACAAACAAAAAAGTCCATATAACCCAAAATGATTTACAGACTCAAGAAAATACCCATAAAAATTCCAATGAAATTTTTCATAAAAGTAGGAAAAAAAACTAAAATTTGTATGTAATTTTATTTTATTTATTTTATTTTTTTTCAAGAGTTACAGAGTAGTTTTCCATTTATTGTTTCATTAATCCTTAAAATTTCCCTGAGAACATAGTAAAGAATGTTTGTTAACTTTAATTTAGAAATAAAAAAGATTAAGCTGGGAATAAGTTAAGTGATATGCTGGGTGGGTCACATGATGAATACTAGAAATAATGACCTTAGTAGAATTACTTATACAGAGATAGTAGAATTATAGTGAATTTTGCTGACATTCTTTTAAGATGTTCTCCCAGGCGTCCTCAAACTTTTTTTTTCCTCAAACTTTTTATTTTATTTATTTATTTATTTATTTTTGCTATGTACATTAGTATGATCGTGGGGCACCATACACTTGGTTCATAGATCATTTGACACATTTTCATCACATTAGTTAACATAGCTTTTGTAGCATTTTCTTAGTTATTTTGCTAAGACCTTTACATTCCACATTTACTAGGATTCACATATACCCTTGTAAGATGCACCACAGGTGTAATCCCATTAATCCCCCTCATTCCCCCTCCCTCCCTCCTCCCTCCTCTCCCTTTCCCATTTTAAAAGACTGCAATAGCCAAAGTGAAAGAACAATGCTGAAGACATCACATTACTTGATTTGAAAATATATTACAAAACCTTAATAATCAAAACAACATGGTATTGACATAAAAATAGAACGGAGACCAACCAAACAGAATAGAAAACCGGAAATAAGTTCACAATTTCGTAATGTATTTCCAACAAAAATGTCAAGAATATAAAATGGGGAAAGCCAGTCCCTTCAATAAATGGTATGGAGAAAACTAGATAGCCACGTGAAAAATAATGCAATTAGTCCCTTATCCTATATGCAAAAATGAACTCAAATTGGATTTAAGAATTAAATGTAAGGCCTTAACCTATAGAACTCCTGAAAGACAACACAGAGGAAAAGCTTCTCAGCAATGATTTCTTGGACAAGATACCAATAGTAGAGACCACAAAAGTAAAATTAGACAAATGGGATGATATAAAATAAAAATCTTCTGTATAGCAAAGGAAACAATTTAAAAAGTGAAGAGACAGCATATGAAATGAAAGAAATAATTTGCAAACCATAAATCTGATAAAGAGTTAACATAAAAATATAAGAAACTCAAACAACTCAATAGTAAGGAATACAAATAACCCAATTATTAATAGAAAATGGGGAAACAACCTGAACAGATATTTCTTAAAAGAAGACATACAAATGCCAAACAGGTACGTTAAAAACCCTATTCAACATGAGTAATCATTAGGAAATGAAAATTTATACCACGAGGATATATCATTGCATTCCTGTTGTGATTGTTATTATAAAAAAAGACAAAAAGGAAGTGTTGTTGAGAATACAAAGACAAGGAAAACATTTTTACAATGTTAGTGAGAATGGAAATTAGCACAACCCTTAAAATAACGTCAGGGAGCTTCCTCAAAAAATAGAAGTGCCATACGCGATCCAGCAATTACACTTCTGGATATTTACCTAAAAGATTTGAAATCAGTATGTTGAAGAGATATCTGAACTCCTATGTTCATTGCATGATTCCACAACATCAGTTTCTATTAACAGATAAATGGAAAAAGAATATGTAGAGTATATACATGATGGAATACTCTACAGCTTTAAAAGAAATTTTATAATCTGCAACAAAATTGATGAAATTGAAGAACATAAAAGACAGAAAGAAAAATACTGTATGCTCTCACTGATATGTGCAATCTAAAACAATCTTACTCAAAGAAGTGGAGGGGAGAATGGTGGGTTCCATAGGCTGATGGGATGGAGAATGAAAAGATGATAGTCAAATAGTGCAAAGTCTTAATTAGACAGGTGAAATATTACTTTTCTTTGTGACACATTGCATACCATGGTGAATATAATAAATAATGTCTTATCCATTTCAAAATCCCTGAGAGTAAATCTCGAGTGGCATCACAATCAATAATGACAAGTATTTAAATGATATATATGTTCATTACCTTGACATAATTATTAACACGGTGTTCATAAATAATATCACTTTACCCCATAAATATATACTATTATAATTTGTCAATTTACAATTAGAAAAATAAAAATTAAAAAAGGCATAGAACAATTATGAAGTCACAGCTAAACAAAAGTGTTTTGCCAAATCTTTAACTTCTTCATTAATAAATTGTCCCATAACATAAAAGAATTCCTAGCTAATAAATCGTGCTGGGAGAACTGGTTAGCCACATGTATAAAACTAAAACTGGACTCACACCTCTCATCACTTACAAAAATTGACTGTTGCTGGATACATATTTAAATTTAAGACACAAAATGATAAAAACTCTAGAAGAAAGTGTGGGAAAATAGGCCTGGAAAAAGATGTTGTGAAAAGGACATTCTTGGCAATTGGAGAAATACCATAACTAAATAAATGAGACATTATCAGGCTTAAAAGCTCTGCACAGCTAAGGGCACTAAAGCAAACAGACAACATTCAGAATGGGTGAAGATATATATATATATTTTTTTTCTGGTTTAAAATATTTTTTCTATCAATTTTATTTTATTTATTTATTTTTTTAATTAAATCATAGCTGTGTACATTAGTATGATCATGGGGCACCATACACTTGGTTCACAGATCGTTTGACACATTTTCATCACACTAGTAATTGTGGTATATGTACACCATGGAATATTATGCAGCCTTGAAAAAAGAGGGTGAATATATTTTAATGCTGCAAATCTGATAAAGGACCAATAACTAGAATCTGGAGAGAACTCAAACTAATCAACAAGGGCAAAAAAAAAAAAAAAAAACCAACTCCCATTTATAAATGAGCAAGAGACACAAACGGAGCCTTCTCTGAAGAAGACAGATGAATTGCCAACAACCACATTAAAAAATGCTCATTGTCTCTAATCATCAGAGAAATGCAAATTAAAAGCACTCTGAGATATTACTTAACCCCAGTAACAAAGGTGCAGGTGCTGGCATAATTGTGGAGAGAAGGGAACACTTTTTCACTATTGGTGTGATGGCAAACTAGTACAACCTCTATGGAAAGAAGTATGGTGGATTCTCTAAAAACTATAAATAGACCTTCCATTTGATCCAACAATCCCATTATTAGGTATTTACCCAGAAGAAAAAAATAATTTTATCATAAGGACATTTACACTAGAATGTTTATCACAGCTCAATTCACAATTGTCAAGATGTGGAATCCACCCAAGTACCCATCAACCTGGTGTATGTATACCAGGTGTGGTGTATGTATACCTGAATACTATTCAGCCATAAAAGATGGAGACTTTCCATCTTTTGTATTAACCTGGATGGAGTTGAAGAACATTCTCCTTAGTAAAGTATCACAAGAATGGTGAAGCAAATATCCAAAGTATTCAATACTAATATGAAAACAATAGAAAAACAACTATTTTCACATGAAAGAGAAATACAATTAAATTCAGGTAGGGGGAGGAGGATGAAGGAGAGGAGAGGGAGGCAGGGAAGGGGATGGATAAGGTCTCACCTAATAGGTACAATGTAAGGGTATTGAGCACACCCCCTAAGTGAAGGACTTAAATACAGCTTGGACATTGCTTGACAAAGGGAAGCAATGTAACCTAATAATTTGTACCATAATAGTAATCTGAAATAAAAAATCCAAAATGTAAATAATGAGGTTATAATACTTAAATAATTTAGAAGACATGCCATGTTTCAAGATTAAAAGACTAAATATTATAAAATATCTATCTTTTCTTTCAAGATATAGCTTACATTTCTAACCTCATTTTTTTAATCTCCCCAGAAAGGTCCCTTTTGCCACTTTGCATTCAGTCTTTTTCTTATTCCTAGTCTCAGGCAAGCAATGATCTATTTTTCATAAGAATAAACTAGTTTTTCCCTTGCATGAACTTCATATAAATTAAACCATGCACTATATGGTTTTATGTGTTGGGCTTCTTTCACACTAATAATAATGTTTCTTTGATTTATCCATCTTTTTGTGTGTATCAGTAGTTGATTTTTTTTTCATTTATAAACATATTGCATTGTACAGCTACAACATATTTAGTTTATTCATTTACTGGATTTGTGTTGTTTTGAATTTGGGGCTACTGTGAATAAAGAGTCTATGAATATTTGTGAAAAATATTTTTGCTGATATATATTTTAATTTACCTGCATAAATACCTAAAGACGTAATAGCTGTATCATAAGGTAGAAGTTATATTTTTCACTTTATAAGATGCTCCAAAGAATACTCCAATATGGTTTTATAATATCATAATCCTCTTCCCAGATACATAGGAAAGTTCCATTCATTTTAAACTCTTGCTCAGTCTTTATATTTTCAAATTTTAGAGTTTTAGCCATTTTAGTTGATGTGAAGGGATATCTTACTACATGCTATTATCTGTATGTATACTCCAAAATCCATGTGTTGAAAATCTACTCCCGAATGCAACACAGGGAGTCTTTTGGAAGGTGTTTGGGTCACAGGGAAACATTCTCATGAATGGATTAATGCTATTATAAAAAGTATTTATATAGCCGGTTGTTGTGGTGGGTGCCTGTAGCCCCAGCTACTTGGGAGGCTGAGGCAAGAGAATGGAAGGTTGCTGTGAGCTGCGTGATGCCACAGCACTCTACTGAGGGCAATAGAGTGAGACTTTGTCTCTACGAAAAAAATAAAAATAAAAAATAAAAAGCATTTATAAGAATGGGTTCATTCTCTTCTGTTCTTCTGCCATGTAAGGACCCAGTGTCTACCTCTTCTTGCCCTTCCAATTTCTCCCATGTCAGGATGCAGCAAGAAGGCTATCATCAGATCTAGAACTTAACATTTTCTAGAGCTATGAGAAATAAATTTCTATTCTTTATAAATTACTTAGTCTTAAGTATTCCATCATAATAGCACAAAGTTGATTAAGACAGTATTGATTCTGATTTCCAAATTTATCTCTTCCATTGTTTTATTAGGTACATTTCTCCTTTATTGTTTTGTCATTATTCCGTAATTTACAGTGTCCATCTTTCACTAATCAAGTCTACTTTCAAATGCTATCTTATCATTTCAAATATAATGCAAAAAATTTAAAGCTGGATGTTTGGGAGACAAGATGGCGGACTGAAGCCAGCTTTCAACAAAGGCTCCCGTCCAGAAGGAGAGTTAAGGGACAGGAATTTAGTAAGTATCCTGGTGGACTTGAGCCTCACCAAGAGAGAAGGCTGAAGAACGCACATCAACACCGCTGAGGCAAGTTGTGATCACAAGGACGCAAACAAAAACTGAGACTTCAAGCCAGAGTAGAAGTTGCAATAGGATCGAACAGAAACCAGCTGAAAACAAGACAGAACCACTTTGCTCCACCACACCAGACAGGGCCCCAGTTTCTCAGGCCACAACACTGTACGGGCCCTCGATAAAACCCCAGGGGAAAAACCAAAGGGAGTAAACCATGGGGCGGAATCAGCGGAAAAACTCTGGTAACATGAATAACCAGAATAGATCAACCCCCCCAAGAAAAGATACGGCAGATGTGATTGAAGATCCCATTCATAAACAACTGGCTGAGATGTCAGAAGTCGAATTCAGAATTTGGTTTGCAGACAAGATTAATAAAATGGAATTAGGAATTCGAGGAGAAATTCAAAAACTGTCTCAAGAATTTAACGAATTTAAAGACAAAACCACCAAAGACTTAGACACACTGAAACAAGAACTTACAGCCCTCAAAGATATGAAAAATACAGTAGAATCCCTCAGTAACAGAATGGAGCAAGCAGAAGAAAGGATTTCTGACATTGAAGATAAAGTCTTCGAACGCTCCCAATCTCTCAAAGAGGAAGAGAAATGGAGAGCAAAAACGGATCACTCACTCAGAGAGCTCTCAGATAATTCGAAAAAAAATAACAAGAGTTATAGGAATTTCGGAGTCTGATGAAGTGGCAGCCAAGGGCACAGAGGCCCTTCTACATGAAATTATGAAAGAAAATTTTCCAGACATGCCTAGAGAATCTGAAATTCAGATAGCAGACAGCTTCAGAACCCCAGCACGATTCAACCCCAATAAGCCATCTCCCAGACATATCATAATTAGCTTCACTAAAGTTAACATGAAAGAGAAGATTCTCAAAGCAGCCCGGAGAAAGAAAACTATAACGTACAAAGGTAAGAATATTAGAATAACTGCAGATCTCTCTGCTGAAACTTTTCAAGCAAGAAGAGGCTGGTCATCAACTTTTAATCTCCTAAAGCAAAAAAACTTTCAACCCAGGATCTTGTATCCAGCTAAACTGAGTTTCATCTATGATGGAGAAATTAAATACTTCAATGACATTCATATGTTGAAAAAATTTGCCATAAGTAAACCAGCTCTTCAGGATGTTCTCAGACCTATCCTCCACAATGACCAACCCAATCCTATACCACAAAAGTAAACTCAATCAGAAACTTCGGATCAAACTCCAACTTCCACACTGGCGAAAGGATTAAAAATGTCCACTGGACCTTTGAAAAACTCGATACCCAAAATTCCACCAGACTTATCCTTACTCTCCATCAATGTGAATGGCTTAAACTGTCCTCTAAAGAGGCATAGGTTAGCTGACTGGATACAAAAACTTAAGCCAGATATTTGTTGCATACAAGAGTCACATCTCAACTTAAAAGACAAATACAGACTCAGGGTGAAAGGATGGTCATCCATATTTCAGGCAAATGGTAATCAGAAAAAAGCAGGTGTTGCAATTTTATTTGCAGATACAGTAGGCTTTAAACCATCAAAAGTAAGGAAGGACAAGAATGGTCACTTCATATTTGTTAAGGGTAATACTCAATATGACGAGATCTCAATTATTAATATCTATGCACCCAACCAGAATGCACCTCAATTTATAAGAGAAACTCTAACAGACATGAGTAACTTGATTTCCTCCAGCTCCATAATCGTTGGAGATTTCAACACTCCCTTGGCAGTGTTGGATCGATCCTCCAGAAAGAAGCTGAGCAAAGAAATCTTAGATTTAAACCTAACCATCCAATATTTAGATTTAGCAGACATCTACAGAACATTTCATCCCAACAAAACTGAATACACATACTTCTCATCAGCCCACGGAACTTACTCCAAAATTGATCACATCTTAGGTCACAAGTCTAAACTCAGTAAATTTAAAGGAATAGAAATTATTCCATGCATCTTCTCGGACCATCATGGAATAAAACTTGAATTGAGTAACAACAGGAATCTGCATACCCATACAAAAACATGGAAGTTAAATAACCTTATGCTGAATGATAGCTGGGTCAGAGATGAGATTAAGAAAGAAATCACCAATTTTTTGGAACAAAATGACAATGAAGACACAAGCTATCAGAACCTCTGGGACACTGCAAAGGCAGTTCTAAGAGGGAAATTTATAGCACTGCAAGCCTTCCTCAAGAGAACGGAAAGAGAGGAAGTTAACAACTTAATGGGACATCTCACGCAACTGGAAAAGGAAGAACATTCCAACCCCAAACCCAGTAGAAGAAAAGAAATAACCAAAATTAGAGCAGAATTAAATGAAATTGAAAACAAAAGAATAATACAACAGATCAATAAATCAAAAAGCTGGTTTTTTGAAAAGGTCAATAAAATAGATAAACCTCTGGCCAACCTAATCAGGAAAAAAAGAGTAAAATCTCTAATATCATCAATCAGAAACAACAAAGACAAAATAACCACAGACTCATCAGAAATCCAAAAAATCCTTAATGAATATTACAAGAAACTTTATTCTCAGAAATATGAAAATCTGAAGGAAATAGACCGATACTTGGAAGCACGCCACCTTCCAAGACTTAACCAGAATCAAGTGGAAATGTTGAACAGACCCATATCAAGTTCAGAAATAGCATCAACTATACAAAACCTCCCTAAAAAGAAAAGCCCGGGACCAGATGGTTTCACGTCAGAATTCTACCAAACCTTTAAAGAGGAATTAGTACCTATATTACTCAACCTGTTCCAAAATGTAGAAAAAGAAGGAAGACTACCCAACACGTTCTATGAAGCAAATATCACCCTGATCCCCAAACCAGGAAAAGACCCAACAAGAAAAGAAAATTATAGACCAATATCACTAATGAATATAGATGCAAAAATATTCAACAAGATCCTAACAAACAGAATCCAGCAACACATCAAACAAATTATACATCATGACCAAGTTGGTTTTATCCCAGGGTCTCAAGGCTGGTTCAATATACGTAAATCTATAAATGTAATTCAGCACATAAACAAATTAAAAAACAAAGACCATATGATTCTCTCAATTGATGCAGAAAAAGCTTTTGATAGTATCCAGCATCCCTTCATGATCAGAACACTCAAGAAAATTGGTCTAGAAGGGACTTTTCTTAAACTGATAGAGGCTATCTACAGCAAACCCACATCCAATATCATATTCAATGGAGTTAAATTGGAATCATTTCCACTCAGATCAGGAACCAGACAAGGCTGCCCATTGTCTCCATTGCTTTTCAACATTGTAATGGAAGTTTTAGCCACCGCAATTAGGGAAGAAAAGGCGATTAAGGGTATCCATTTAGGGTCAGAAGAGATCAAACTCTCGCTCTTTGCAGATGATATGATTGTGTATCTGGAAAACACTAGGGACTCTACTACAAAACTCCTAGAAGTGATCAAGGAATACAGCAGCGTCTCAGGTTACAAAATCAACATTCATAAATCGGTAGCCTTTATATACACCAACAACAGTCAAACTGAAAAAGCAGTTAAGGACTCTATCCCATTCACAGTAGTGCCAAAGAAGATGAAATATTTGGGAATTTACCTAACAAAAGACGTGAAAGATCTCTATAAAGAGAACTATGAAACTCTAAGAAAAGAAATAGCTGAAAATGTTAACAAATGGAAAAACATACCATGCTCATGGCTAGGAAGAATCAACATTATCAAAATGTCCATACTACCCAAAGCAATATATAATTTCAACGCACTCCCTATTAAAGCTCCACTGTCATATTTTAAAGATCTTGAAAAAACATTACTTCGTTTTATATGGAATCAGAAAAAACCTCGAATAGCCAAGACATTACTCAGAAATAAAAACAAAACAGGAGGAATCACACTACCAGACCTCAGACTTTACTACAAATCGATAGTGATCAAAACAGCATGGTATTGGCACAAAAACAGAGAAGTAGATATCTGGAATAGAATAGAGAACCAAGAGATGAATCCAGCTACTTACCGCTATTTGATTTTTGACAAGCCAATTAAAAACATTCAGTGGGGAAAAGATTCCCTATTTAACAAATGGTGCTGGGTGAACTGGCTGGCAACCTGCAGAAGACTGAAATTGGACCCACACCTTTCACCATTAACTAAGATAGACTCTCATTGGATTAAAGATTTAAACTTAAGACATGAAACTATAAAAATACTAGAGGAGAATGCAGGGAAAACCCTTGAAGAAATTGGTCTGGGTGAGTATTTCATGAGGAGAACCCCCCGGGCAATTGAAGCAGCTTCAAAAATACACTACTGGGACTTGATCAAACTAAAAAGCTTCTGCACAGCTAAGAACACAGTAAGCAGAGCAAGCAGACAGCCCTCAGAATGGGAGAAGATATTTGCAGGGTATAACTCTGACAAAGGTTTAATAACCAGAATCCACAGAGAACTCAAACGCATCAGCAAGAAAAAAACAAGGGATCCCATCGCAGGCTGGGCAAGGGATTTGAAGAGAAACTTCTCTGAAGAAGACAGGCGCACGGCCTTCAGACATATGAAAAAATGCTCATCATCTTTAATCATCAGAGAAATGCAAATCAAAACTACTTTGAGATATCATCTAACTCCAATGAGACTAGCCTATATCACAAAATCTCTAGACCAGAGATGTTGGCGTGGATGCGGAGAAAAGGGAACACTTCTGCACTGCTGGTGGGAATGCAAATTAATACATTCCTTTTGGAAAGATATATGGAGAACACTCAGAGATCTAAAAATAGATCTGCCATTCAATCCTGTAATTCCTCTGCTGGGCATATACCCAGAAGACCAAAAATCACAACATAACAAAGATATTTGTACCAGAATGTTTATTGCAGCCCAATTCATAATTGCTAAGTCATGGAAAAAGCCGAAGTGCCCATCGATCCACGAATGGATTAATAAATTGTGGTATATGTATACCATGGAATACTATGCAGCCTTAAAGAAAGATGGAGACTTTACCTCTTTCATGTTTACATGGATGGAGCTGGAACATATTCTTCTTAGTAAAGTATCCCAAGAATGGAAAAAAAAATACCCAATGTACACAGCCCTACTATGAAACTAATTTGGGACTCTCACATGAAAGCTATAACCCAGCTACAACTTAACAACAGGGGGAAGTGGGAAAGGGGGGGGTGGGTAGAGGTAGGGGAATCGGTGGGATCACACCTGTGGTGCATATTACAGGGGTATTTGCGAAACTTGGTAAATGTAGAATATAAATGTTTTGGCACAGTAACTGAGATAACGCCGGAAAGTCTATGTTAACCACTGTGATAAAAATGTGTCAAATGGTTTATGAAGTGAGTGTATGATGCCCCATAATCATATCATTGTATACAGTTATGATTTAATAAAAAAATAAAAAAAAAAATTTAAAGCTGTATACTTCCATTTTTTCCCTCCCAATCTACTATGCAGTTGCTTTTGACAGTTTCTTCTAGAAAATCCATTCTGGTATTGATTCCATCTAGTGATTTTTATAAAAAATTTGGGTATTACATTTTTAAAATTCCTATATTCTCCTTAAAATAGTTTTTATTTCTTTATTGAGGATTGATGTTTCACTATTCATTTCAAAAGTATTCGCTTCCACCTGAAGGAGCCTGGTTATATTAGCTATTTTAAATTTTTTGCCTCATAACTTCATCATCTGGGTTATTTAAGGATTGTATCTTTTGATTGTCTCTTCACTTGAGAACTAGTCAGATTCTCTTGATTCTTTCTATGCAAAGTAATTTTGGATTGTTTCATTGACATTTTGAATATTATATTTTTAGATCTTGTTTAAAAACTGAAAAATCTTGATTTTTCTTTGTTTTAGTAGACAACCTTGTTAGATTCAGATAATAAGTTCTTTCTCACTTTCTGAGGGTTGTTACAATGTCATTTAAATTTTGTAAGATTTTGATAAGCTGTTTGTATGTGTCGCTCAGGGTTTTGTCTGAGACTAAGGCATTAGTCAATATTGTTCAGCACCATAATGTTCAGTTCTTAAAGCCTTTGTTAGGCTTCTTTGGTTATATTGTGTACATCCACAACTTGGGAGATAATAAGCCTGGAGTTGTATTATTTCATACACAAAATTAGCAGATCACTTCTTTAGCTCTCTCCACTATGGTGTATCACTCAAGTTATCTGAATTGCAGGAGTCATTTTCTTGATTACTCTGGGTTATAAAAATGGGATTCTGTCAACATTTAAGCCTCCACACTCATGTGACTATGGCATCATCAGGGTGATGTAGTGAGAAAAAAGACATAAAATAATAAAGCTATGATATAAATATAGGTGTCTTTCCCACCAAATGCATATGTTAAAAACCTAATGATCAATTGGATGGTATTGGGACTGGCGGCATTTGGGAGGTGAATAGGTCATAATGGCAGAACCCTCATGAATGGGAATAGTGCCCTTACAAACAAGGCCATGAAGAGCTGTTTTGCCCTCCAACCATGTAAGAACACAAAAAGAAGGCAACATTTCTAATTAGAAAATGAGCTTTTACCCGCTAATGAATCTGGCACCTTGCACTTAGATATCTCAGCCTCCAGAACTGTGACAAATAAATTTTTGTTGCTGATAAGCTACCTAGTTTATGGTATTTTTTTATAACAGCCTTAGAAGACCAAGACAATGATAGTGATTCCCTAATCTTTGAACTACAATGGCCCATTTTTCTGATTCTTCCATCTAAAGACATGAGTTTTCCCTCATAATATTTGGTGCCTGTGCTGCCACCACAGTTGTACAAATTCATTACTATGGAGGGCCTTGGTAAAGGGCTGAGAAGAAAAATGGTATAAAAATACAACCTCCATTATGCCTCTCACGCTATCCACCCCACAAAGGTCTCTATTGTCTTACCTAAGACTAGAAAAAATGGGATACTTTCAGAAGTTTTGCTGTTTGTTCCTGTTAAATAGTTCACCATTTCAGCTTGTCTTCAGATTAAACTTAGAGGATAGAAGAGGGCAAATACTAAGAAAGTCACTACCATTGTACTCGTTGCTTCTCAAGTTTTGTTTCACTGCCCTATATGCTGGCTGTTAGATATGTTGCACAGTCCTCAGATGGTTCACTTTGTATTATTGGGAGTGACAGACTGTAGTGGGGCTATTCTGGGTTTCTCTAGCAGTGGAAATCTCATCTACCTTTTTAAGAAATGAAAACCTGAAATAAAAAGTCTTTTATATTTATCCACATAATTACCATCTCTGGCATTCTCCATTATTTTGTATAAATTCAAGTTCCCATTTCATATTTTTATTCAGGCAGAAGAACTTCTTTTACACATATCTTTTAGGTCTTCTAATAAGGAATTTTCAAAATTTTTGTTTGACTGGTAATGTATTTACTTCACATTTGCTATTAAAGAATATTTTTGCTAAATATAAGAATTTAACAAGTTTTGCTTACTTTCAGTGCCTTATTAAAGATTGTATTAAATTGTATTTTAGAATGCACTGTTTCTTATAAGAAATCAGGAAATTCTGATTTTTTCCACACATAATTAATGTATTTTCTTTCCACTGAAAACTTTTTTTTTATTTCTTTATTTATTTATTAAATCATAGCTGTGTACATTAGTATGATCATGGAGCACCATACACTTGGTTCATAGACCATTTGACACATTTTCATCACACTAGTTAACATAGCTTTCGTGGCATTTTCTTAGTTATTTTGCTAAGACCTTTACATTCCACATTTACTAGGATTCACATATTCCCTTGTAAGATGCACCACAGGTGTAATCCCATTAATCCCCCTCCCTCCACCTAAATCCCCCCTCCCTCCCCTCCCTTTCCCCCTTCTCCCTATTCTTAGGTTGTAACTGGGTTATAGCTTTCATATGAAGGTTCTACATTAGTTTCATAATAAGGGTGTTCCCTTTTCTCCACATCCACGCCAACATCTCTGGTCTTGAAAACTTTAAATATTTCTGTTTCTCACTAGTTTCAAAAAAATGATTATAGTGTGCTTCTATGTGGCTTTCTTTATGTATATCCCACTTCAGATTTGTTAAGTCTTAGATTTGCTTTTATGTTATTTATTTAAGTTTATTTTTTATTTGCACAAATTTAGGGGGAAATTGCACTTCTGCTACATAGATGTACTGTATAATGACAAAGTCAAGGTTTTTAGTGTACCTATCACTCGCATAATAGACATTTTACTTAATAGTCAATTTTTCACCCCTCACCCCCCCCAATATGCTACCTTTTGGAATCTCTAGTGTCTATTATTCCACATGCTACAATCAAGTTTACCCATAGTTTAGCCCCTATTTATAAGTGAAAACATGCAGTATTTGATTTTTGTTGTTGTTGGGGATTCATTGAGGGTACAATAAACCAGGTTATACTGATTGCATTTGTTAGGTAAAATCCCTCTTGCAATGGTGTCTTGCCCCCAAAAGGTGTGGCACACACCAAGGCCCCAACCCCCTCCCTCCTTTCCTCTCTCTGCTCTTCCTTTCCCCACCCGTCCCTCCTTCTTTCTCTCTCTGCTCTCCCCTTCCCTCACCCGCACCGAGACCTTAATTGTCATTACCTGCCCTCATAACAAAATTGAGTACATAGGAGTTACTTCACTTAGGGTAATGGTTTCCAGTTCCATCCAAGTTTCAACCACAGACATTATTATATTCTTTTTTTATGACTAGAAAGCATTCTATGGTGTACGTGTGTATGTGTGTGTGTCACACTTATAAATTCAATTATTAGTTTATGAACATTTGGGTTCATTCCATATTTTTGCTTTTGTGAATTGTGCTATGAGAAGAATAAGAGCACAGATATATTTTTCATAAAAAGGGTTTCTTTTCCTTTGGTAGACAACCAGAAATAAGTTTGTTGGATCAAATGGCGGATCTACTTTTAGTTCATTGAGAAAACTCAATACTGATTTCAACAGAAGTTTTACTAATCTACATTTGCGCAAAGAGTATATAGGCATTCCCTTTTTTTCATCTGTGTTAACATTTCTAAATTTTTACTTTTTTTTTTTTTTTTTTGTGAGACAATGTCTCACCTTGACGCCCTTGGAAGAGTGCCATGGCATCATATCTCACAGCAACCTCCAACTCTTGTGCTCAGGTGATCCTCTTCCTCAGTTTTTCTATTTTTAGTAGAGACAGGGTGTCAATCTTGCTCAGGCTGGTCTTGAACATGTGAGCTCAGGCAATCCGCCTTTCTCAGCCTCCCTGAGTGCTAGGACTACAGGCATGAGCCATGGCACCTGACAATATTTTTTACTTTTTAATAATGGCATTCTAACTGGTGTAACATGATAACCCATTGTGCTTTTAATTTGCATTTCCCTTATGATTAGAAATGTTGAGAAGTTTGTCATGTGTTATTTGCCATTTGTATGTCTTCTTTTTTTAAATTAAATCATAGCTGTGTACATTAATGCATTTATGTGGTACAATGTCCTTGTTTTATATACAATTTGAAATAATTTCATCAAACTGGTTAACATAGCCTTCACCATACTTCCTCAATTATTGTGATAACACATTTATACTCTATACTTAGTAGATTTGACATGTACACTTGTACAATGCACCATAGGTGTGGTCCCACCAATTACCCTCTCTTCACCATCCTTCTGCCTCCCTTCCCCCTCCTCTTTCCCCTTCACATTGGGGTGTAGTTGGGTTATAGCTTTCATATGGAAGTGTGGGTGATTATATATTGGTGTCATACTAGAGCTGAGTACATTGGATACTTTTTCTTCCATTCTTGAGATACTTTGCTAAGAAGAATATGTTCCAGCTCCATCCATGTAAACATAAAACAGGTAAAGTCTCCATCATTTTTTAAGGCTGCATAATATTCCATGGTGTACATACACGACAATTTATTAATCGATTTGTGGGTCAATAGGCACTTGAGCTTCTTCCCTGACTTAGCAATTATGAATTGGCCTGCAATAAACATCCTGGTGTAAATACCTTGGTTACAAAGTGATTTAAAAAAAGTATGTCTTCTTTTGAAAATTATCTGCTCATGTTCTTAACCCACTTCTCTCTCTTTTTTTTTTTTTATTAAATCATAGCTGTGTACATTAATGTGATCATGGGGCATCATACACTAGTTTCACAGACCGTTTGACACATATTCATCACTCTGGTTAACATAGCCTACCTGGCATTTTCTTATTTATTGTGCTACAACATTTATATCCCACATTTACTAAGTTTCACATATACCCTTGTAAGATGCACCGCAGGTGTAATCCCACCAATCCTCTTCCCTCTGCCCACCTCCACACCCACCCTCCCCTCCCTTTCCCCCTTCCCCCTATTCTTAGGTTGTAATTGGGTTATAGCTTTCATGTGAAAGCCATAAATTAGTTTCATAGTAGGGCTGAGTACATTGGATACTTTTTCTTCCATTCTTTTTTTTTTTTTTTATTGTTGGGGATTCACTGAGGGTACAATAAGCCAGGTTACACTGATTGCAATTGTTAGGTAAAGTCCCTCTTGAAATCATGTCTTGCCCCCATAAAGTGTGACACACACCAAGGCACCACCCCCCTCCCTCCGTCCCTCTTTCTGTTCCCCCCCATAACCTTAATTATCATTAATTGTCCTCATATCAAAATTGAGTATATAGGATTCATGCTTCTCCACTCTTGTGATGCTTTACTAAGAATAATGTCTTCCACTTCCATCCAAGTTAATACCCATTACAAAATCTCAAAACTGCAGATGCTGGCATGGATGTGGAGAGAAGGGAACACTTTTACACTGCTGGTGGGACTGCAAACTAGTACAACCTTTCTGGAAGGAAGTATGGAGAAACCTCAAAGCACTCAAGCTAGACATCCCATTTGATCCTGCAATCCCATTACTGGGCATCTACCCAGAAGGAAAAAAATCCTTTTATCATAAGGACACTTGTACTACACTGTTTAATGCAGCTCAATTTACAATCGCCAAAATGTGGAAACAGACTAAATGCCCACCAACCCAGGAATGGATTAACAAGCTGTGGTATATGTATACCATGGAATACTATTCAGCCAGAAAAAAATGGAGACTTTAAATCTTTTGTATTAACCTGGATGGAACTGGAAGACATTTTTTCCATTCTTGAGATACTTTACTAAGAAGAATATGTTGCAGGTCCATCCACGTAAACATGAAAGAGGTAAAGTCTCCATGTTTCTTTAAGGCTGCATAATATTCCATTGTGTACATATACCACAATTTATTAATCCATTCATGGATCGATGGGCACTTGGGTTTTTTCCATGATTTAGCAATTATGAATAGGGCTTCAATAAACATTCTGGTACAAATATCTTTGTTATTGTGATATTTTTGGTCTTCTGTGTTTATGCCTAGTAGAGGAATTATAAAATGTAATGGCGTATCTATTTTTAGATCTCTAAGTGTTCTCCATATCTCTTTCCAAAAGGAATGTATTAATGTGCATTCCCACCAGCAGTGTAGAAGTGTTCCCTTTTCTCCACATCCATGCCAACATCTCTGGTCTTGGGATTTTGTGATATAGGCTAATATTACTGGAGTTAGATGATATTTCCAAGTAGTTTTGCTTTGAATTTCTCTGATGATTAAAGATGATGTCCATTTTTTCATATGTCTATAGGCCATGAGTCTGTCTTCTTCAGAGAAGTTTTTCCTCAGATCCCTTCCCCAGCCTGCGATGGGATCACTTTTTCTTTTTTTGCTTATACGTTTAAGTTCTCTGTGAATTCTGGTTATTAAACCTTTGTCAGAGACATAACCTGCAAATACCTTCTCCCATTCTCAGGGCTGTTTGCTTGCTTTACTTACTGTGTTCTTGGCTGTGCAGAAGATTTTTAGTTTGATCAAGTCCCAGTACTGTATTTTTGAAGCTGCTTCTATTGCCCAGGGGGTCCTCTTCATAAAATACTCGCCCAGAACAATTTCTTCAAGGGTTTTCCCTGCATTCTCTTCTAGTATTTTTATAGTTTCATGTCTTAAGTTTAAATCTTTGATCCAGTGAGAGTCTATCTTAGTTGATGGTGAAAGGTGTGGGTCCAGTTTCAGTCTTCTACAGGTTGCCAGCTTGTTCACGCAGCACCATTTGTTGAATAGGGAATCTTTTCCCCACTGAATGTTTTTCATTGGCTTGTCAAAGATTAAATAATGGTAAGTAGCTGGAGTCATCTCTTGGTTCTCTATTCTGTCCCACAAGTCTACTTCTATGTTTTTGTGCCAGTAACATGCTGTTTTGATCACTATCGATTTGTAGTATAGTGTGAGATCTGGTAACGTGATTCCCCTGGCTTTGCTTTTATTTCTGAGTAATGTCTTGGCTATTTGAGGTTTTTTCTCATTCCATATATAACGAAGTATTGTTTTTTCAAGATCTTTAAAGTATGCCAGTGGGGCTTTAATAAGGATTGCATTAAAATTGTATATTGCTTTGGGTAGTATGGACATTTTCATAGTGTTGATTCTTCCCAGCCACGAGCATGGTATGTTTGTCCATTTCTTAACGTTTTCAGCTATTTCTTTATTTAGAGTTTCATAGTTCTCTTTATAGAGATCTTTCACGTTCTTTGTCAGATAAACTCCCAAATATTTCATATTCTTTGGCACTACTGTGAATAAAATAGATTCCTTAACTGTTTTTTCAACTGGACTATTGTTGGTATATATAAAGGCTACCGATTTATGAATGTCGATTTTGTAACCTGAGACGCTGCCGTATTCCTTGATCACTTCTAAGAGTTTTGTAGTAGAATCTCTAGTGTTTTCCAGATACACAATCATATCATCTGCGAAGAGCGAGAGTTTGATATCTTATGACCCTATATGGATACCCTTGATCGCCTTTTCTTCCCAAATTGCAGTGCCTAAAACTTCCATTACAATGTTAAAAATCAATGGAGACAATGGGCAGCCTTGTCTGGTTCCTGATCTGAGTAGACATGATTTCAAATTAACTCCATTTAATATGATGTTGGCTGTGGGTTTGCTGTAGATGACCTCTTTTAGTTTGAGAAATGTCCCTTCTATACCAATTTTCTTAAGTGTTCTGATCATGAAGGGAAGCTGGATATTATCAAAAGCTTTTTCTGCATCGATTGAGAGAATCATATGGTCTTTGTTTTTTGATTTGTTAATGTGCTGAATTATACTTTTGATTTACGGATATTGAACCAGCCTTGAGTCCCTGGGATAAAACTGACTTGGTCATGATGTATAATTTGTTTCATGTGTTGCTGGATTTTGTTTGTTAGGATGTGTTGAATATTTTTGCATCTATATTCATTAGTGATATTGGTCTATAATTTTCTTTTTTGTTGGGCCTTTTCCTGGTTTGGGGATAAGGGTGATTTTTGCTTCATTGAACGTGTTGGGTGGTCTTCCTTCTTTTTCTACCTTTTGGAACAAGTTGAGTAATATAGATACTAATTCTTCTTTAAAGGTTTGGTAGAATTCTAACGTGAAAACATCTGGTCCTGGGCTTTGTTTTTTGGGGAGGTTTTGTATAGTAGGTACTATTTCAGACATTGATATGGGCCTGTTCAAAATTTCCACTTGATTCTGGCTAAGTCTTGGAAGGTGGCATGCTTCCAAGTAGTGGTCAATTTCCTTAAGATTTTCATATTTCTACGAGTAAAGTTCCTTGTAGTATTAATTGAGGATTTTTTGAATTTCTGAGGGGTCTGTTATTATTTTGTCTTTGACGTTACTGATTGATGATATTTTAGATTTTACTCTTTTTAACCTGGTTAGATTGGCCAATGGTTGATCTATTTTATTGACCTTTTCAAAAAACCAACTTTTTGATTTATTGCTCTGTTGTATAGTTCTTTTGCTTTCAATTTCATTTAATTCTACTCTAATTTTGGTTATTTCTTGTCTTCTACTTGGTTTGGGGTTGGAATGTTCTTCCTTTTCCAGTTGCTTGAGATGTCCCATTAAATTGTTAACTTCCGGAAAGACAAGATGGCGGACTGAAGCCAGCTTTCAACAGAGGCTCCCATCCAGAAGGAGAGTTAAAGGATAGGAATTTAGTAAGTATCCTGGTGGATTTGAGCTGCACCAAGAGAGAAGGTTGAAGA
Organism: Nycticebus coucang; assembly: GCF_027406575.1. Classification (NCBI taxonomy): domain Eukaryota; kingdom Metazoa; phylum Chordata; class Mammalia; order Primates; family Lorisidae; genus Nycticebus; species Nycticebus coucang. The sequence continues at coordinate 70,669,729 of NC_069804.1, forward strand.
ACGCACATCAACACCGCTGAGGCAAGCTGTGATCACAAGGACACAAATGAAAGCAAACTGGCTCACTTCTGGATATTCTGAAGCCACACCCCCTGTCTCCCTGGGCAACCAGAGGAGGCCACAAGTGAGCAAAGGATTTGCCTGATGTTGCTCGCAAACCCAGGAAGCTTACAGGGCAGGGCTGACACAGAGAGCTAATCGGACACAAACCTCCAGCAGCAAAGATGTTTGAACTCAGAACAGCCCATCTTATGTAGGTAATTTTAGCAGAAACAGAGACAGAATCCTGCAAAGTTGTCTGTTCTGTTCTGTTAGCAACATCAATCAGGGACGGGGCTAAGCCTGAGTGAACACCTCTCTCCCACCACACCACCTGCATCAAGCACTCAAGGATGTCAAGCCCCATCTCCTCCTACTAGATAGTGGCAGACTGCAGGGTCCTGGCAGACGTCCTTGCAATTCAGGCAGGTGCAAACACCTGGAGTATCTGTTCACTACAGGCAACTGGGTTAGCCATCTGCAGAGATACCAGTGACTGGGTCCGATGGAGGGGCAAAGTGGGGAAGGAGACATCAACCTTCCCAGACTGATCTATTTGCTAGGTGGCTCCTCCTAACTCCACGTAGCACTGGAGTAAGGCATATCAGGGGAGTCACCAGACCCCTGTGATCCAGTTCCCAGAGACCTCTTGAACTCTCCCACCCGACACAGGTGCCAAATGAGACAACCGATTTGGACTTTTTGAACTGAACTAACAGACTGAGGACTTTTCAGGCGGTGCCCTGGGTATGCAGTTGTAGTAAGGTTTGATTTTCCTTTTCCTTTTCCTTTTCAAATTGGTGCCAGAGGTGGACGGGCAGGTTCACTTAATTGCTGGTTTTTCCACACAGCTTAGACGTCAAGCCAAAGTATATGTTACAATAGGATCGAACAGAAACCAGCTGAAAAAAAGACAGAAGCACTTCGCCCCACTACACAAGACAGGGCCCCAGTTTCTCAGGCCACAACACTGTATGGTTCCTCGATAAAGCCCCAGGGAAAAATCAAAGGGAGTAAAATAACCATGGGGCGGAATCAGCGGAAAATCTCTGGTAATGTGAAGAACCAGAATAGATCAACCCCCCAAAGAAAAGATATGGCAGATGTGATTGAAGATCCCATGCTTAAACAACTGGTTGAGATCTCAGAAATTGAATTCAGAATTTGGATTGCAGACAAGATTAATAAAATGGAAGTAGGAATTCGAGGAGAAATTCAAAAGTTGTCTCAAGAATTTAACGAATTTAAAGGCAAAACCACCAAAGACTTAGACACACTGAAGCAAGAATTTACAGCCCTCAAAGATATGAAAAATACAGTAGAATCCCTCAGCAACAGAATGAAGCAAGCAGAAGAAAGGATTTCTGACATTGAAGATAAAGTCTTTGAATGCTCCCAATCTCTCAAAGAGGAAGAGAAATGGAGAGCAAAAACGGATCATTCACTCAGAGAACTCTGGGATAATTCGAAAAAATCAATATATGAATAATTGGGATTTCTGAGAATGATGAAGTGGCCTCTATGGGCACAGAGGCCATTCTACATGAAATTATGAAAGAAAATTTTCCAGACATGCCTAGAGAATCTGAAATTCAGACAGCAGACAGCTTCAGAACCCCAGCACAACTCAACCCCAATAAGTCATCCCCCAGGCATATCATAATTAGCTTCACTAAAGTTAATATGAAAGAGAAGATTCTCAAAGCAACACAGAGAAAGAAAACCATTACCTACAAAGGAAAGAATATTAGAATAACTGCAGATCTCTCTGCTGAAAATTTTCAGGCCAGAACAGGGTGGTCATCGACTTTTAATCTCCTGAAGCAAAATAACTTTCAACCCAGGATCTTGTATACAGCTAAACTGAGTTTCATTTATGATGGAGAAATTAAATACTTCTATGACATTCATATGTTGAAAAAAAATTGCCATAAGTAAACCAGCTCTTCCGGATATTCTCAGACCTATCCTCCACAATGACCAACCCAATCCTATACCACAAAAGTAAACTCACTCAGAAACTTCGGATCAATCTCCAACTTCACACTGCCGAAAGGATTAAAAATGTCCACTGGACCTTTGAAAAACTCGATACCCAATACTCCACCAAACATATCAATACTCTCCATTAATGTGAACGGCTTAAACTGTCCTCTACAGAGGCATAGGATAGCTGACTGGATACAAAAACTCAAGCCAGATATTTGTTGCATACAAGAGTCACATCTTAACTTAAAAGACAAATACAGACTCAGGGTGAAAGGATGGTCATCTATATTTCAGGCAAATGGTAATCAGAAAAAAGCAGGTGTTGCAATTTTATTTGCAGATACAGAAGGCTTTAAACCAACAAAAGTAAAGAAGGATAAGAATGGTCACTTCATATTTGTTAAGGGTAATACTCAATATGATGAGATCTCAATTATTAATATCTATGCACCCAACCAGAATGCACCTCAATTTATAAGAGAAACTCTAACAGACATGAATAACTTGATTTCCTCCAGCTCTATAATCGTCGTAGATTTCAACACTCCTTTGGCAGTGTTGGATCGATCCTCCAGAAAGAGCTGAACAAAGAAATCTTAGATTTAAACCTAACAATGCAATATTTAGCTTTAGCAGACATCTACAGAACATTTCATCCCCAAAAAACTGAATACACATACTTCTCATCAGCCCACGGAAATCACTCCAAAATTGACCACATTTTAGGTCACAAGTCTAACCTCAATAAATTTAAACTAATAGAAATTATTCCTTGCATCTTCTTGGACCATCATGGAATAAAACTTGAACTGAGTAACAACAAGAATTTGCATATGCATACAAAAACATGTAAGTTAAATAACCTTATGCTGAATGATAGCTGGGTCAGAGATGAGATTAAGAAAGAAATCACCAGTTTTTTGGAACAAAACGACAATGAAGACACAAACTATCAGAACCTCTGGGACACCGCAAAGGCAGTTCTAAGAGGGAAATTTATAGCACTGCAAGTTTTCCTCAATAGAATGGAAAGAGAGGAAGTTAACAACTTAATGGTACATCTCAATCAACTTGAAAAGGAAGAACATTCCAACCCCAAACCCAGTAGAAGAAAACAAATAACCAAAATTAGAGCAGAATTAAATGATTTGAAAACAAAAGAATAATATAACAGCTCAATAAATCAAAAAGCTGTTTTTTTGAAAAGGTCAATAAAATAGATAAACTTCTGGCCAACCTAATCAGGAAAAAAAGAGTAAAATCTCTAATGTCATCAAACAGAAACAACAAAGATGAAATAACAAAAGACTCGTCAGAAATCCAAAAAATCCTTAATGATTATTACAAGAAACTTTATTCTCAGAAATATGAAAAGCTCAAGGAAATTGACGGATACTTGGAAGCACGCCACCTTCCAAGACTTAGCCAGAATCAAGTGGAAATGTTGAGCAGACCCATATCAAGTTCAGAAATAGCATCAACTATACAAAACCTCCCTAAAAAGAAAAGCCAGGGACCAGATGGTTTCACGTCAGAATTCTACCAAACCTTTAAAGGGGAATTAGTACCTACATTCCTCACCCTGTTCCAAAATGTAGAAAAAGAAGGAAGACTACTCAACAAGTTCTATGAAGCAAACATCACACTTATCCCCAAAACAGGTGAGACCCAACAAGAAAAGAAAATTATAGACCAATATCACTAATGAATATAGATGCAAAAATTTTCAACAAGATCCTAACAAACAAAATCCAGCAACATATCAAACAAATTATACATCATGACCACGTTGGTTTTATCCCAGGGTCTCAAGGCTGGTTCAATATACGTAAATCTATAAATGTAATTCAGCACATAAACAAATTAAAAAAGAAAGACCATATGATTCTCTCCATCGATGCAGAAAAAGCTTTTGATAATATCCAGCATTCCTTCATGATCAGAACACTCAAGTAAATTCGTGTAAAAGGGATTTTTCTTAAACTGATAGAGGCCATCTAGAGCAAACCCACTGCCAATATCATATTGAATGGAGTTAAATTGGAATCATTTCCACTCAGATCAGGAACCAGACAAGGCTGCCCATTGTCTCCATTGCTTTTCAAGATTGTAATGGAAGTTTTAGCCACCGCAATTAGGGAAGAAAAGGCAACCAAGGGTATCCATATAGGGTCAGAAGAGATCAAATTTTCTCATATTCTTCTTAGTAAAGTGTCTCAAGAATGGAAGAAAAAGTACCCAATGTTCTCACCCTTATTATGAAACTAATGTAGGACCTTCACGTGAAAGTTACAACCCAGTTATAACCTAAGAAGGGGGAGAAAGGGGAACGGGAGGGAAGGGGGAGGGAGGGGGAAGGAGGGGAATTAATGCGATTACACCTGCGGTGCATCTTACAAGGGTATATGTGAATCCGAGTAAATGTGGAATGTAAAGGTCTTAGCAAAATAACTAAGAAAATGCTACAAAAGCTATGTTAACTAATGTGATGAAAATGTGTCAAACGATCTATGAACCAAGTGTATGGTGCCCCACGATCATACTAATATACATAGCTATGGTTTTATAAAAATAAATTAAAAAAAAAATTTCTCTCTTCGCAGATGATATGATTGTGTATCTGGAAAACACTAGGGACTCTACTACAAAACTAGAAATGATCAAGGAATACAGCAGCATCTCAGGTTACAAAATCAACATCCATAAATTGGTAGCCTTTATATATACCAACAACAGTCAAGTTGAATAAACAGTTAAGGACTCTATCCCATTCACAGTAGTGCCAAAGAAGATGAAATATTTGGGAATTTACCTAACAAAAGACGTGAAAGATCTCTACAAAGAGAACTATGAAACTCTAAAAAAGAAATAGCTGAAAATGTTAGCAAATGGAAAAACATACCATGCTCATGGATGGGAAGAATCAACATTATTAAAATGTCCATACTACCCAAAGCAATATATAATTTCAACGCAGTCCCTATTAAAGCTCCGCTGTCATACTTGAAAGATCTTGAAGAAACAATACTTCGTTTTATATGGAATCAGAAAAAAACTCGAAAAGCCAAGGCATTACTCAGAAATAAAACAAAACAGGAGGAATCACACTACCAGAACTCAGACGTTACTACAAATCAATAGTGATCAAAACAGCATGGTATTGGCACAAAAACAGAGAAGTAGATATCTGGAACAGAATAGAGAACCAAGAGATGATCCAGCTACTTATCGTTATTTGATCTTTGATGAGCCAATTGAAAACTTTCAGTGGGGAAAAGATTCACTATTTAACAAATGGTGCTGGGTGAACTGGCTGGCAACCTGCAAAAGACTGAAATTGGACCCACATCTTTCACCATTAACTAAGATAGACTCTCATTGGAGTAAAGATTTAAGCTTAAGACATGAAACTATAAAAATTCCAGAGGAGAGTGCATTGAAAACCCTTGAAAAAATTTTTCAGGGCGAGTATTTTATGAGGAGGATCCCCCGGGCAATTGAAGCAGCTTCAAAAATACACTACTGGGACTTGATCAAACTAAAAAGCTTCTGCACAGCCAAGAACACAGTAAGTAAAGCAAGCAAACAGCCCTCAGAATGGGAGAAGATATTTGCAGGTTATATCTCTGACAAAGGTTTAATAACCAGAATCGACAGGGAACTCAAACGTATAAGCAAGAAAAGAAACAAGTGATCCCATCGCAGGCTGGGCAATTGATTTGAAGAGAAACTTATCTGAAGAAGACAAGTGCATGGCCTTCAGACATATGAAAAAATGCTCATCATCTTTAATCATCAGAGAAATGCAAATCAAAACTACTTTGAGATATCATCTAACTCCAGTGAGACTAGCCTATATCACAAAATCTCAAGGCCAGAGATGTTGTCGTGGATGTGGAGAAAAGGGAACACTTCTGCACTGCTGGTGGGAATGCAAATTAATACATTCCTTTTGGAAAGATATATGGAGAACACTCAGAGATCTAAAAATAGATCTGCCATTCAATCCTGTAATTCCTCTACTGGGCATATACCCAGAAGACCAAAAATCACAACATAACAAAGATATTTGTACCAGAATGTTTATTGCAGCCCAATTCACAATTGCTAAGTCATGGAAAAAGCCCAAGTGTCCATCGATCCACTGGTGCATCTTACAGGGGTATTTGCAAAACCTGGTAAATGTAGAATGTAAATGTTTTGGCACAGTAACGTAGATAATGCCAGGAAGGCTATGTTAACCATTGTGATGAAAATGTGCCAAATGGTCTATGAAGTGGGTGTATTATGCCCCATGATCATATCAATGTATACAGTTATGATTTACTAAAAAAAAATTGAAAAAAAAATAAATTGTTAACTTCCTCTCTTTCAGTTTTCTTAAGGAAGGCATTCTGTGCTATAAATTTCCCTCTTAGGTCTGCCTTTGCAGTATCCCAGAGCTTCTGGTAGTTCGTGTCTTCATTGTCATTTTGTTCCAGAAATTTGGCTATTTTCTTCTTGATCTCATCTCTGACCCAGCTATCATTCAGCATATGTTTATTTAAATTCCATGTTTTTGTATGAGTTTGCAGATTCCTGTTCTTACTGAGCTCAACTTTTATTCCATGGTGGTCCGAGAAGATGCAAGGAATAATTTCTATTACTTTAAATTTACTGAGTTAGATGTGTGACCTAGGATGTGATTGATTTTGGAGTATGTTCCGTGGGCTGATGAGAAGTATGTGTATTCAGTTTTGTTGGGATGAAATGTTCTGTAGGTGTCTGCTAAATCCAAATGTTGGATGGTTAGGTTTAAATCTAAGATGTTTTTGCTCAGCTTCTTATGGGAAAATCAATCCAACACTGCCAAAGGAGTGTTGAAATCTCCGACTATTATGGAGATGTAGGAAATCAAGTTGCTCATGTCTGTTAGAGTTTGTCTTATAAATTGAGGTGCATTCTGGTTGGGTCCATAGATATTAATAATTGACATCTCATTATATTGAGAATTACCCTTAACAAATATGAAGTGATCATTCTTATCCTTCCTTACTTTTGTTGGTTTAAAGCCTATTGTATCTGCAAATAAAATTGCAACACCTGCTTTTTTCTGATTACCATTTCCCTGAAATTTGGATGACCATCTATTCACCCTTAGTCTATATTTGTCTTTTAAGTTAAGATGTGATTCTTGTATGCAACAAATATATGGCCTGAGTTTTTGTATCCAGTCAGCTAACCTATGCGTCTTTACAGGACAGTTTAAGCCATTCACGTTAATGGAGAATATTGATAAGTCTAGTAAAATTTTGGGTATCGATTTTTTCAAAAATCCAGTGGACATTTTTAATCCTTTCACCAGTGTGGAAGTTGGAGTTTGATCAGAAGTTTCTGAGTGAGTTTACTTTTGTCATGGAGGATTGGGTTGGTCATTATGGAGGATAAGTCTGAGAATTTTCTGAAGAGCTGTTTTGGTAATAGCAAACTTCTTCAACATATGAATGTCATTGAAGTATTTAATTTCTCCATCATAAATGAAACTCAGTTTAGCTGGATACAAGATCCTGGGTTGAAATTTATTTTGCTTTAGAAGATTAAAAGTCGATGACCACCCTCTTCTGGCTTGAAAAGGTTCAGCAGAGAGATCTGCAGTCATTCTAATGTTCTTCCCTTTGTAGGTAACGGCTTTCCTTCATCTAGCTGCGTTGAGAATTTTCTCCTTCATATCAACTTTAGTGAAGTTAATTATGATATGCCTGGGGGTTGTCTTATTGGGATTGAGTCGTGCTGGGGTTCTGAAGCTGTCTGCTATCTGAATTTCAAAATCTCTAGCCATGTCTGGAAAATTCTCTTTAATAAATTCATGGAGACGGGCCTCTGTACCTAGCGAGGTGACTTCATCTGTTTCAGGGACTCCAATAAGTCGGATAGTAGCCTTTTTCGAATTACCCCAGAGCTCTCTGAGAGAATGATCCGTTTTTGCTCTCCATTTCTCTTCCTTTTTGAGAGTTTGGGAGCATTCAAAGGCTTTGTCTTCAATGTCAGAAATCCTTTCTTCTGCTTGCTCCATTCTTTTAGTGAGGGATTCTACTGCATTTTTCAGATCTTTGAGGGCCGCAATTTCTTGCTTCAGTGTGTCTAAGTGTTTGGTAATTTTGCCTTTAAATTCATTCAATTCTTGAGACAACTTTTGAATGTCTCCTTGAATTCCTAATTCCATTTCATTAATCTTGTCTGCAATCCAAATTCTGAATTCGATTTCTGACATCTCAGCCAGTTGTTTACAAATGGGATCTTCAATTACATCTGCCATATCTTTTCTTGGGGAGGGAGTTTGATCTATTCTGGTTATTCATTTTACCAGAGTTTTTCTGCTGATTCTGCCCCATGGTTGTTTTACTCCCTTTGATTTTTATCCCCTGGGGTTTTGTCGAGGGCCCATACAGTGTTGTGGCCTGAGAAACTGGGGCCCTGTTTGGTGTGGTGGGGCTAAGTGTTTCTGTCTTGTTTTAAGCTGGTTTCTGTTTGACCCTAGTGAAACATATGCTCTGGATTGAAGTCTCAGCTGTGGAGAAATATAAGCAATTAAGTTACCCCACCCACCACAGGCAACAATTGGTAAAGGAAAATCAAACCTTCCCACAACTGCGCACCCAGGGCACCACCTGATTTCTCCTCAGGCAATTGTTTCAGTTCAAAACATCCAAATCAATTGTCTCAGTCTGCACCTGTCTTGGGTGAGAGAGTTTAAGAGGTCTCTGGGAACTGGATCACAGGTTTCTGGTGACTACTCTGATGTGGCTTGCTCCATTGCTGCATGGAGTCAGGAGGAGCCACCCAGCCAATAGACCAGTCTGGGAAAGTTGATGCCTCCTTCCCCACCTTGCACCACTGTCACACCCAGTCACTGATAGCCCTGCAGTTGGCTTACCCTGTTGCCTGTCGTGAACCGATATTCTAGGAGTTTGCACCTGCCTGAATCACAAGGAAGTCTACCAGGCTGCTGCACTCTGCCTCTCAATAACAGGAGGAAGTGAGGCCTGATAACCTCAGGCGCTTGGTGAAGGTTGGGTTGTTTTCACTCAGGTCCAGTCTCGGCCCTGATTAATGTTACCGACAGAACAGAACAGAACAACTTTGTGGTTCCCTGCAGAAGTGAAGCTGAACTGAGTTCCAAATCAGCTTGTCTTTGCTCTTGTATTGTCTATAGGCTGATGATCCCCAGAGGGCCAGGTGCATGTTAGTCTCAGTAAAGCAGACCTCTGGGTCAGCCCCGCCCTGGGAGTTTCCCCAGTTTGCAAGTTGGTTTTGCCTCAGGCAAATCCTTTACTCACAGTCTCTTGTTGCCCATGGAGACAGGGGGTGTGGCTTGAGAATATCCGGTAGTGAGTGGTATTGCTGCCAAAAGATGGCTGCTGTTTTATGCCTCAGGAAACCGCTGCTTCGGTGCAGCTCCCTCCCAGCCAACCATCTTCTGTCCGCTGCCACGCCCCACAGTCTGCACTGACAGGCTGCAGCCCTGGTACTGTCCACACCCCTCTAGCAATTGCTCAAGAGTCTGGACTCCCGGGGGACAAGCCTCCAGATCTCAGAGTGAGAGCGGAGGAGAGCGTTGGGAGCCCAGGGTTGCAGGCAGAGAATACACACAGTTCCACACAGTTTTATTCCTGGCTGTATTGTCGCCAAAAAATGGCTGCTGCACTGTGCCTCAGGGAACCACCACTCCGGTGCAGCTCCATCTCAGCAAACCGTCCTCTCCTCACTCCTGCACCCCAGAGCCAGCAGTTTCTGGCTGCAGCCCAGGCACTGTCCACACACCCACGAGAAATCACTCAAGAGTCTAGACTCCTGGGGGACAGGCCTCCAGACCTTGGTGTGAGAGCGGAGGGAAGTGCTGAGAGCCCAGGGTTGTGGGCAGAGAACACACACAGTTTTACACAGTTTTATGCCTGGCCGTATTTTGCCAAAATATGGCTGCTGCACTGTGCCTCAGGGAACCACCGTTCTCCTCACTCCCATGCCCCAGAGTCGGCGCCGACCAGATGCATTCCAGGCACCATCCACACCCCTCAAGAAATCACCCAAGACTCTGAACTCTGGGGGGACTGGCCTCCAGACCTCAGTGTGAGTGGAGGGGAGTGCTGGGAGCTCAGAATTCCAGGTAGAGACTATATACAGTTTTATACAGTTTTATGCCTGGCAGGAGAACGCCATGGCACCCTAGTAGCGGAGGTAGGTCCAGTTTTTAGAGGGTGTCTCCAGTGGAGTGTAGTGGGAGGACCTTTGAACTCTGCCCGATTGTTTGTGGGGTACTCCGAGCCATTCTCATGGGGGTGGGGACTCCTATCTGCTTGGTGATGGATTTTGTACCTTTTGTTTGTATCCTTGTGGTCGTGGCTCACCTCAGCAGGGTTGATGTGCATTCTTCAACCTTCTCTCTTAGTGCAGCTCAAATCCACCAGGTTACTTGCTCAATTTTTGTCCTTTACCTCTCGTTCTGGGCAGAAGCCTCTGTGGAAAGCTGGCTTCAGTCAGCCATCTTGTCTCCTCCTCTCTTAACCCACTTCTCAGTGAGATTATATATATTTTTCTTATTCACTTGCCTGAATTTCTTAGAAATTCAAGATATTAGCTATTTGTCAGATCCTTAGTTTCCAAATACTCTCTTCCATTCTGTATGTTATCTATTTACATTTTTTATTGTTCTTTTTATGGGCAGAAGCTTTGCAGTTTAATTAATTTCCATTTGTTTACATTTTACATTTTTTAATGTTTCAGAATTATATGAGGTTACAAATATAGATTACATTGTTTTCATTTCCAAGGTACAGTTCAAGTTGTAGTTGAGTCCTTCAACCAGGGTATCTGGTGAAAACCCGCACATTGTGCACATTAGGTAAGAACCCACCAATTACTCTTGCTCTTCCACTTTCCCATCTTTTCTAAAGGCTGAATAATACTCCAAGATATGATACATACCTTGTTTCTTGGATCAAATGGCCAATCTACTTTTTGTGGAGTATACATATATATATATATATATATATGTGTGTGCTTAGAGGGTAAAGTATAAAGTATATACCCTCCAAGTATATATATATATATATATATATATCATATCTTGGAGTGTATGTATTTTGTGTATATATATATGTATATATATATATACTTGGAGGATATATATATATAAATATCATATCTCACATATATATCTATATATGGCATATCTTGGACTATATCAAATTTTATATTTATATATATCATATAGTATATAATATACCATATCTTGTGTTCTATTTTGTTATTATACATGTACTACACACTTTGTTAATCCAATCATAGGTTGGTGGGATCTTCGGTTGTTTTCACATCTTGACAATTGTGAAACAAGCTACAATAAACACTCTAGTGCAAATGTCCTTGTAAAAAATTATTATTTTTTTTCAAGGTGGCTATTTAGTCACAGGATTGAGGGATCAAATAGAAGGTCAACTTTTAGTTTTTTGAGATTTCTCAATACTTCTTTCCATAGAGGTTGTATTAGTTTGCAATACCACCAGCAGCAAAAAAGTGTACCCTTCTCTCCACATCCATGTCAGCAACTGCAACTTTGGGATTTTGTGTTGTGTACTAATCACATTGGAGTTAGGTGATATCTCAAAGTGGCTTTGATTTGTATTTCTCTGATGACTAGAGATGATGAGCATTTTTTACACATGTTGGTTTGGTCATTCATCTGGCAGCTTCAGAGAAGATTCTGTTCCAGTCTCTTGCCCACTTATAAATTGGGTTGTTTGCTCTTTGCTGTAGATTAATTTGAGTTCTCTGTGCATTCTAAGTCAGCCCATTGTCAGGTTTATTGTATGCAAATATGTTCTCCCATTCTGTTTGCTTTAGTTGTACTTTTAGCTGTGCAGAAAGGTCTTTTTGTTTTTGTTTTATTTTGTTTTGTTTTGTTTCGTTTTAGCATCATCATGTCCCCTTTATTTATTTTTGGTGTTGCTGCAATTGCCAAGGGTATCGTCTTCACAAAATCTTTTCCCAGGCCAACAGTGTCAAGAGTTTTCTCCAAACTTTCTTCTAGAATTTTTATTGATTTGTGCTTTTAACTTAAATATTTTATCTAGCGGGGATCAATTTTTGTCAGTGGTGGGAGGTATGGGTCCAATTTCAGTCTTCTATACATGGCTAACCAGTTCTCTCAGCACCATTTATTAAATAGGGATTCTTTTACACCGTGCATGCTTTTGTTTGGTTTATCAAAGATCACATGGCAATAGATGGCTGGGTTTATCTCTAGGTTCTCTATTCTATTCCTTAGGTCTATATCTCTATTTCTATTTCTGTGTCAGTGCCATGCTGTTTGATCTCTATAGACTTGTAGTATAACATGAATCCTGGTAAAATGATGCCTCCAGATATGCTTTTATTTCTTGAAAATGTAATGGCTCTTTGGGGTTTCTTCTGGTTCCATATGAAATAAAGTAGTACTTTTTCAACTTCTTCACAATATGACAATAGTGCTTTGATGGGGATTGCTTTAAATCTGTAGATTGTTTTGGGTAGTATGGGTATTTCAATAATGTTGATTCTTCCCAGCCATGAGCATGGTATATTTTTCCATTTGTCTTCTGCTCTTTCTTTTCTCAGGGTTTCATAATTCTCTTTATAGAGTTTCTTCCATCCTTTGTTAGATATATTCTCAGACATTTCATTTCTTTTTGAGCTACTGTGAAGTGTCTTGTGTCTTTAATTTGATTCTCAGTTTGACTGTTATTGGCATACATGAAAACTACTGACTTGAGGTTGTTGATTTTGTATCCTGAGATGTTACTATATTTCTTGATCACTTCTAAGAGCTTTGTAGTTGAGTCCCTGGGGGTTTTCAGGTATAATATTTTGTCATCTGTGAAGAGTGAGAATTTGATATCCTCGGTCCCCATTTCAATACCTTGATCTCCTTCTCTTGCCTGATTACATTGGCTTGTACTTCAGCACTTTGTTGAATAGCAGTGGTGATAGTGGGCATCCTTGTCTTGTTTCAGTTCTAAGTGAAAACGCTTTCAGTTTTACTCCATTCTATATGATGTTGGCTGTGGGTTTGTCGTGGATGGCCTCTATCAGTTTAAGAAATGTTTCACCTATGTCAATTATCTTAAGTGTTCTTGTCAGAGAAGGATGCTGGATTTTGTCTAATGTCTTTTCTACATCAGTTGAGAAAAACGTACGGTCTTTGTTTTTTATTTTCTTTATGTGGTGAATTACAATTATGGATTTGCATATGTTGACCCAACCTTGCACCACTAGGATAAAACCCAGTTGATCATGATGTGTAACTTTTTAAATGTGTAGCTATATTCTGTTTGCTAGGATCTTATTGAATATTTTTGCATCAATATTAATTATATTGACCTGTAGTTTCCTTTTTTTGTTGTTGCTGTTGTTGTTAGGTTCTTTCCTGGTTTTGGAATTAGGGTGATATTTGCTTTGTAGAACATGTTGGGGGAGGATTCCTTCCTTCTCTATGTTTCAGAATAGGTTATGCAATATAGGGACTAGTTCCTTTTGAAGATTTGTTAGAATTCTGGTGTGAAACTATCTGGTCCAGGGCTTTTCATTTTTGGAAGGTTTGATATGGTCAATGGAACTTCAGTGCTTGATATAGGTCTATTCCAGTTTTTAATTCTTTCTGGCTGAATTTAGGAAGGTGATGTATTTCCAGGTATTGGTGCATTTCCTCTACATTTTCAAATTTCTGGGCATAGAGTTTTTTGTAGTAGTCATTAAGGATCTTTTATATTTCACTGGTGTCTGTTGTTATTTCCCCATTTTCATTTCTGATTGAGATAATTAGCATTTTTACTTTTGTGTTTCTGGTTAGTCAGGGTAAGCATATATCAATTTTATTAATCTTGAAAAGATTAATTAGGGCGGCGCCTGTGGCTCAGTCGGTAAGGTGCCAGCCCCATATACCGAGGGTGGTGGGTTCAAACCCGGCCCCGGCCAAACTGCAACCAAAAAATAGCCGGGCGTTGTGGCGGGCGCCTGTAGTCCCAGCTACTCGAGAGGCTGAGGCAAGAGAATCGCTTAGGCCCAGGAGTTGGAGGTTGCTGTGAGCTGAGTGAGGCCATGGCACTCTACCGAGGGCCAAGAAGTGAGACTCTGTCTCTGCAAAAAAAAAAAAAAAAGAAAAGATTAATTAAAAAATAAAATAAAATAAATAATAAAAATTAATAGAAAACCTTTTGTTTTGCTGATCTTTGAAATGATCCTTGTGTTTTGGGTTTCATTTAATTCTACTCTGATTTCGGTATTTTATTTTGTTTTAGTAGGTTTGTTATTGGATTGTTCTTCTTTTTTCTGTTGTTTGAGATGTTCCATTAGGTTGTTGTCTTGTTCTCTTTTTTTTTTTTTACTGGATGAAGGCATCTAATGATATAAATTTACTTCTTAGGAGTGCCTTTGCAGAATTTTCATAGCTTGGGGCATATTATCTTTTTGTTTTCAAAATCTAGTGATTTTCTTCTAAATCTCTTCTTTAACACAGCAATCATTCAGCATTGTTTTATTTAGTTTCCATGATATTATGTATGTATGAAGATTTCTGTTCTTATTCAGTTCAAATTATGTTCCATGATGGTCTAAAATGATAGAAGGAATAATTTCTGTTCCTTTAAATTTGTTGAGAATAGATTCATGCTGTAGCATATGATTAATTTTGGAGGATGATCTGTGTGTTGATGAGAAGAATGTGAAATATCTACTCAGTTTTATTGGGATGAATAGTCTGTTATGTCCATTTATTCTAGGGTCATGTTCAAGTCCATTGTTTAAGTCTGTGTTTAGTTTCTGTTCTAAAGATCTGTCCAGGGGTGGCGCCTGTGGCTCAGTGAGCAGGGCGCCGGCCCCATATACTGAGGGTAGCGGGTTTGAGCCGGCCCCGGCAAAAACTGCAACAAAAAAATCGCCGGTCATTGTGGCGGGTGCCTGTAGTCCCAGCTACTTGGGAGACTGAGGCAGGAGAATCTCCTAGGCCCAGGAGTTGGACATTGCTGTGAGCTGTGTGACGCCACCGCCCTCTACCGAGGGCAATGAAGTGAAACTCTGTGTCTACAAAAAAAAAAAAAAAAAAAAAGATCTGTCCAATACTGTCAGAGGGGTGTTGAAATCTCTAACAATTGTAGAACTGAAATATATCACATTGTTCAGGTCATTTAGGGTTTGCTTTATAAACTAGGAGAGTTTAGATTGGGTGCATAAATATTAACACTTGAAATCTCTCCATGATGTATGCTTCCCTTGACCAGTATGTATTATTGCGATATTATGTCATCTGTGAATATGGTAATATTATATCTTTGTCCATCATATTATTTCCTTATTTTTGTAGTTTATATCTAATTTTATCTTCAGATAAGATCACAATCCCTGCTCTTTTCTTATTTCCGTTTGCCTGGAATATCATTTCCATCCCTTCAACCTGAGTCTTGTTTTTTGTTTTTTTTTTTTTCCTTTGATGTTAGATGTGTTTCCTGAGGATACCATATAGGTAACTTGTGCATTTTTATTCACTCAACCAGCCTGTGATTCTTCAGTGGAGAATTCAAGCCATTAACTTTTATTGAGAGAGTTAATAGAAATGGTGGAGTTTAATTTTTCTGGTTATGTGGAAGGCTGGTACTTAGTTTATGCCTTTCATCATTGTGGAACATAGGCTTTGTTCTTTAATTTCTGGGTATGTTTACTTTGGTGATGGACCATCATGCTGGTCAGTATGAAGAGTGGGTCTGATTACTTCTTTTTTTTTTATGAAATCATAGATGTGTACATTAATGTGATCATGGGGCACCATACACTGGTTTTATAGATCATTAGACATATTTTCCTTACAGTGGTTAACATAGCCTTCCTGGCATTTTCTTAGTTATTGTGTTAAGGCATTTATACTCTACATTTACTAAGTTTCACATGTACCCTTGTAAGATACACCCTATGTGTAATCCCACCAATCACCCTCCTTCTGCCTATCCTTCCCCCTCTTTCCCCTCCCTCTCCCTCTTCCCCATATCCTTAGGTTATAACTGGGTTATAGCTTTCATATGAAAGCCATAAATTGGTTTCATAGTAGGGCTGAGTACATTGGATACTTTTTCTTCCATTCTTTTTCTTCCATTTTATTAAAAATCATAGCTGTGTATAATATTGCGATCATGAGGTACAATGTGCTGGTTCCATATACAGTTGAAATATTTTCACTGAACTGCTTAACATAGCCTTCATGGCATTTTCTTAATTATTGTGTTCAAACCCTTATACTCTATACTTGGTAGACTTCACCTGCACCCTTCAAAGATGCACTCTAGGTGTGGACCCACCAATCACCCTCCCTCCATCCTACCTCCCCTCCATTCCCCTCCCTTGCCCCCTTACCCATATTCCTGTACTGAGATTGGGTTATAGACATTTTTTTTCTTAAATCATAGGTGTGTACATTAGTATGATCATGGGGCACCATACACTTGGTTCATAGACCGTTTGACACATTTTCATCACACTAGTTAACATAGCCTTCCTGGCATTTTCTTAGTTATTTTTCTAAGACCTTTATGAAAGCTATAAATTAGTTTCATATTAAGGATGAGTACATTGGGTACTTTTTCTTCCATTCCTTGGATACCTTGCTAAGAAGAATATTTTCCAGCTCCATCCATGTAAACATGAAGGAGGTATAGTCTCCATCTTTCTTTTTGGCTGCATAATATTCCATGGTATACATGTACCACAATTTATTAATCCAATCATGAGCCGATGGGCACTTGGGTTTGTTCCATGACTTAGGAATTATGAATTGGGCAGCAATAAACACTCTGATACAAATATCTTTGTTACAGTGCGATTTTTGGTCTTCTGGATATATACCTAGTAGAGGAATTATAGGATCGAATGGCAGATCTATTTCTAGATCTCTAAGTATTCTCCAAACAACTTTCCAAAAGGACCATGTTAATATGCATTCCCACCAGCAGTGCAGAAGTGTTCCCTTTTCTCCACATCCGCGCCAACATACCTGGTTTTGGGATTTTGTGATGTGGGCTAATCTTACTGGAGTTAGATGATATCTTAAAGTAGTTTTGATTTGCATTTCTCTGATGGTTAAGAATGATGAGCATTTTTCATAAGTCTGTAGACTGTGCACCTGTTTTCTTCAAAGAAGTTTCTCTTCAAGTCCCTTGCCCAGCCTGAGATGTGATCACTTGCTCTTTTCTTGCTATTACATTTGAGTTCACTGTGGTTTCTTGTTATTAAACCTTTTTCAGAGACATATTGTGCAAACATCTTCTCCAATTCTGAGGGCTGTCTGCTTGCTCTACTTACTGAATTCTAGGCTGTGAAGGAACTTTTTACTTTCATCAGGTCCCAGTAGTGTATTTTTGATGCAGCTTCAATTGCCCAGGGGGTCCTCCTCAAAAAATATTCGCCCAGGCTGATTCCTTCAAGAGTTTTCCCTGCGCTTTCTTCTAGTATTGTTTATATTTTCATGTCTTAAGTTTAAATCTTTAATCCAGTGAGAGTCTATCTTAGTTAAAGGTGAAAGGTGTGGGTCTAGTTTCAGTCTTCTACAGGTCACCAGCCAGTTCACCCAGCATCATTTGTTAAATGGGGAATCTTTTCCCCATTGAATGTTGTTAACTGGTTTGTCAAATATCAAGTAATGGTACATAGCTGGATTTATTTCTTGGTTCTGTATTTTGTTCCATATATCTATCTCTCTGTTTTGGTGCCAGTACCATGCTGTTTTGATCACTATCGATTTATAGTATAGTCTGAGGTCTGGTAGGGTAATTCCTCCTGCTTTGTTTTTATTTCTGACTAATGTCATGGCTATTTAAGGTTTTTTCTGATTACATATAAAATGATGTATTATTTTTTTGAGATCTTGAAAGTATGACAAGGGAGCTTTAATGTGGATTGCATTAAAATTGTATATTGCTTTGGGTAGTATAGACGGTTTTGACAATGGTGATTTTTCCAAACCTTGAGCATGGTATGTTTTTCCATTTGTTAACATCTACAGTTATGTATTTTCTTAGAGCAGGCATCCTCAGACTTTTTAAACAGGGAGTCAATTCACTGTCCCTCAGACCGATGGAGGGCCAGACTATAGTTAAAAAAAAAAAAAAAGAACTATGAAAAAATTCCTATGCACACTGCACGTATCTTAAATTGAAGTAAAAAACTAAATGGGAACAAATACAATTCACACCACTTCATGTGGAAAGCAGGTCACAGTTTGAGGACACCTGTCTTAGAGTTTCATAGTTCTCTTTATAGAGATCTTTCACATTCTTTGTCAGATAAACTCCCAAATATTTCACCTTCTTTGGTGCTACTGTAAATTGAATAGTATCTTTGATTGTTTTTTTCAGCTTGGCTTTGTTGGTATATATAAAGGCTACAGATTTATGGGTGTTGATTTTGTATCCTGAGACATTGCTGTATTCCATGATCACTTCTATGAGTTTTGTAGTAGAATCCCTGGTGTTTTCCAAAGACATAATCATATCATCTGCGAAGAGTAAAAGTTTGATTTCCTTTGACCCTCTATGGGTACACTTGATTGGCTTTTCTTCCCTAATTACGATGGCTAAAACTTCCATCACAATGTTAAAGAGCAATGGACACAATGGGCAACCTTGCCTGATTCCTGATTTGAGTGGAAATGGTTTCAATTTAACTCCATTCAATATGATATTGGCTGTAGGTTTGTGGTAGATGGACTCTATTAGTTTTAAAAATGTCCCTTTTATACCCATTTTCTTAAGAGTTCTGATCATTAAGGGATGCTGAATATTATCAAAAGCTTTTTCTGCATCAATTGAGAGAATCATATAGTCTTTGTTTTTTAATTTATTTATGTGCTGAATTATATTTATAGATTT
The DNA here is from genome assembly GCF_027406575.1 of Nycticebus coucang. Taxonomy (NCBI): domain Eukaryota; kingdom Metazoa; phylum Chordata; class Mammalia; order Primates; family Lorisidae; genus Nycticebus; species Nycticebus coucang. Next base: position 70,688,679 of record NC_069804.1, read on the forward strand.
ACATATATTGAACCAGCCTTGAGACCCTGGGATAAAACCCACTTGGTTGTGGAGTACAATTTGTTTGTAGTGTTGCTGGATTCAGTTTGATAGGATCTTGTTGAATATATTTGCATCAATATTCATTAGTGATATTGGTCTATAATTTTCTTTTCTTGTTGGGTCTTTTCCTGGTTTCGGGATCAAGGTGATATTTGCTTCATAGAATGTGTTGGGTACTCTTCCTTCTTTTTCTATATTTTGGAAAAGTTTGAGTAATATAGGTACTAGTTCCTCTTTAAAAGTTTGGTAGAATTCTGATGTGAAGCCACCTGGACCTAGGCTCTTCTTTTTAGGGAGATTTTTGTATAGTTGATGCTATTTCAGAACTTGATATAGGCCGGTTAAACATTTCCACCTTATTCTGGCTAAGTTTTGGGAGGTGGCATGCATTCAAGTATTCGTCGATTTCCTTCAGGTTTTAGTATTTCCAAGAATAAAGTTTCTTGTAGTTTTCATTAAATATGTTTTGAATTTAAGAGGAGTTTGTTGTTATTTTGTCTTTACCATTTCTGATTGATGAAATTAGAGGTTTTACTCTTTTTTTCCTGGTTAGATTAGCTAAAGGTTTATCTATTTTATTGACCTTTTCAAAAACCATCTTTTTGATTTATTGACTTGTTGTATAATTCTTTTGTTTTCAATTTCATTTAATTCTGATCTAATTTTGGTTATTTCTTTTCTTCTGCTGGTTTGGGATTGGAATGTTCTTCCTTTTCCAATTGCTTCAGATGTCACATTGATTTGTCAACTTCCTCTCTTTCTGTTCTCTAGAGGAAGGCTTGCAGTGCTATCAATTTCCCTCTTAGCACTGCCTTTGCAGTATCCCTGACAATTTGTGTCTTCATTATCATTTTGTTCCAAACATTTGTTTATTTCCTTATTAATCTTGTCTATGACCCAGCTGTTGTTCAGCATGGGGTTATTCAGTTTCCATGTTTTTGTATGAGTACGCAGGTTCTTGTTTTTACTGAGTTCCACTTTTATTCCATGATGGTCTGAGAAGATGCAAGGAATATTTTCTATTCTTTTTAAATTGCTGAGGTTAGATTTGTGAACCAAGATGTGATCAATTTTGGAGTATGTTCCATGAGATGATGAGAAGAATGTGTATTCAGTTTTGTTAGGATAAAATATTCTGTAAATATCTGTTAAATCCAATTATTGGATGGTTAAGTTTAAGTCTAAAGTTTCCTTGCTTAGAATCTTTTTGAAGGATCTATCCAACACTGCTAAAGGGCTGTTAAAATCTCCGACTACTATGGACCTAGAGGAAATCAAGTTGCTAATGTCCGTTAGAGTTTGTCTTATAAATTGAGGTGCATTTTGGTTGTGTGCATAAATATTAATAATTGAAATCTCATCATATTGAGTCTTTCCCTTAACAAATACATTGTGACCCTCCTTATCTTTCCTTACTTTTGTTGGTTTAAAGCCTATGGTATCTGCAAATAAAATTGCAACACCTGCTTTTTTCTGTTTTCCATTTGCCTAGAATATAGATGACCATGACTTCACCCTGAGTCTATATTTATCTTTTAAGGTATGATGAGATTCTTCTATGCAGCAGATATCTGGTCTGAATTTTTGTATCCAGTCAGCCAGCCTGTGCCTCTTTAGAGGACAATTTAATCTGTTCACATTAATTGAGAATATTGATAGGCCTGGTATAATTTTGGATGTCGAGTTTTTCCAAAGACCAGTGGACATTTTTAATCCTTTCACCGCTGTGGAATTTGGAATTTGATCAAAAGTTTCAGAGTGAGTTTACTTTTCTGGTGGAGAGTTGCACTGGCTATTATGGAGAATCGGTCTGAGGATATTCTGGAGAGCTTTTTTAGTTATGGCAAATTTCTTCAACATATGAATGTCATTAATGTATTTAATTTCTCTATCATAAGTGAAACTCAGTTTAGCTGGGTACAGAATCCTGGGTTGAAAGTTATTTTGTTTTAGTAGATTAAAAGTCCTTTACATTCCACATTTACTAGGATTCACATATAACCTTGTAAGATGCACCGCAGGTGTAATCCCATTAGCAAAATAACTAAGAAAATGCCACAAAAGCTATGTTAACTAGCGTGATGAAAATGTGTCAAACGGTCTATGAACCAAGTGTATGGTGCCCCATGATCATACTAATGTACACAGCTATGATTTAATAAAAATAAAATAAAATAAAAGTCAATGACCACCCTTTTCTGGCTTGAAGGGTTTCTGCAGAGAGATTAGCAGTCATTCAAATATTCTTCCCCTTGTAGGTTATGGTTTTCTTACGTATGACTGCTTTCAGGATTTTCTCCTTCATATTAATTTTAGTAAAGTTAGTTATGATGTGCCTGGGGGATGTCTTGTTTGGGTTGAGTCCTATTGTGGTTCTGAAGCTATCTGCTGTCTGGATTTCAGGATCTCTTGGCATGTCTGGGAAGTTCTCTTTCGTCATCTCATGAAGAAGGGCCTCCGTGCCTTGTGAAGCTACTTCATCACCTTCAGGAATCCCTATAAGATGAATATTGGTTTTCTTTGAGTTATTCCAGAGCTCTTTAAGAGAATTTGTTTTTTCTCTACATTTCTCTTCCTCTTTGAAAATTTGAGATCGTTCAAATGCTTTGTCTTCAATGTTGGAATTCCTTCTGCCTGTTCCAATCTGTTACTGACGGATTCTACTATGTTTCTCATATCATGTGAGGTTGCAACTTCTTTTGTCAGTGTGTCTAAATCTTCGGTGATTTTGTCTTTGAATTCATTGAATTCTTGAGACATCTTCTGAATTAATCCTCTAATTTCTAACTCCATATTTATTTCCATTCTTTTGGTCTTATTTACAATCCAAATTCTAAATTCGATTTTGGACATCTCAGCCATCTGTTTGTGAATGTGATCCTCTCATTTGGCTGGTTAGTCATTCCTTGGGGGAGTTGAACTGTTCAGTTTATTCATGTTGCCAGAGTTTATCCGCTGATTCCTCCCCAGGATTGTTTTTAAGTGTTTATCTAGATGAGCAGATAAGGTCAAATTGGACTGGAAACTTCTACAGTTGTGTTTGACCAGCCCTTTACCTAGGAACTGGAACTGGTGACTGCAGCTTTTCCTGTACATTTTTGCAAAGGACCAGTACAGTACTACAGTCTGTGACTCTAGAGGCCTGCTTGATGTAGTGTGGGTAGGTGGCTCTGTCTTGTATTCAGCTGATCTCTGTCCAATCCTAGTGAATCAGTAACTCTAGATTGCATTCTCAGCTTTGGTGAAATACAAGCAACCAGGACATCCCTTCCCCCACCCACAATATCTGGAAGAGGACAATCAAACCTTCCCACTACAGTAAAACAAGGGTCCCACCTTGGAGGGTCCTCAGGTAATTTTTTCCAGTTCAAGAGTTCTAGACCAATTGTCCCAGACAGTCCCCACTCTTTAGTTGGAGAGTTCAAGAGGACTCCAGCAACTAGATGTTAGGGGTCTATTTGCAGCTCAAGTGTGGTTTGAGTGCCTCTGGTGCTCTGAGGGGTCACAGGTTCCTGTCCAGTAGGAGGTTTAGAGCCAGGGGGTTCTTACCCCACCTTGGTCATCCTTCACCACTGGAATTTGGTTGCCCCAGTCTCTAGTATTCCCACCTGAAGTCTCTGTTAACCCAGGCTCGGGGTCCCTGTTTTGTCCAATAAGCAAATGTGCCAGGGCTATGTGCCTACCAGAGTCAAAGTGAGGTCGTTGCCTCCTCCTCATGGTTACCACAGTCTACCACCATCCAGCAGGGAAAACGGAGGTATGCCTGCCTCAGATGCTCAATGGCAGTTGAAGAAAGTGCCACCTGAGCTCAGTCCAAACCTGAGGATATCTGGACAGCAAAAGAATTTCTCCCTCAGCCAGGGCACATTTGTTGCCACTGTTCTGCAGCTCTGGAATCCCTATAGGGTGAAGTTTGGTTCCTTCTGGCAGGACACAGAGTTGGGGAGAAGACTCTCCAGAGTTAGACCCCAGCAGGATCACTCTACTAATGCTAAAGTAGGGTGGGAGGTGACTCCTCTTGGGTTCGTGCACCTAAGCAGTTTCTGAGCCTCCACCAACAGTGCAGGAACCCAAGCCTCTGTCTGTTGCTGAGATACTCTTTCTTGGGGCCAGGTCATTCACCTTCCCCTCTATGTCTTCCTGTGCAGTTACTGGATTCATAAGTACGGCACAGCTGTACTGCCATGGTCTATTCAATGCCTGATCCTAGCCAAGAAATGCAGACATTCTGGATTCTGAAGGAGTTGGACTTCTGGACTGCCAGGCGGGGGGGCGGGGTGGGTAGACTGAAGGATCAAGGTGGCAAGGAAAATATCTGTTCAAATTTCATGCCAGACAAGGGAATTTCTAGGTTCACAGCAGGGGCTCTCTTGAAAAGGAGTCCCAACTTCCAGCAATTCCCTTCGGTGGGGTGAGGTAGAAGAGCCTCAGTTTATTGCTCACCAGTAGAGATACCACAGTAAGCAAACAACTCTTTGAGGGGAGGGGACAGCCACACAACTACTTTGGGGTGAGGTCTGTACCTGAAAGTAGTTTCTTTGGAATCAAAACTTGCCTCAGCAGGGAAGATGAGCAATTATCTATCTCATCTCTCAGCTTGGCTCTCCTCCTTTGGCGTTGTTGGGTTCTTTCTTTCTCCCTCTGGACTGGAGCTTCTATTGAGAGCTGGTTCAAATAAGCTGTCATCCCCTGTTCCCCCTTGTTCTTGTTGAATGTGAAAATTGGAGTTAGGGACAATTGCCAACCCGAGGATTTTGCAAAATATCAAACACATTGAGACCAAATGAGCAAATAAATAGATAAAAAGGCTATCAGACATGCAAGCCCACAGATGCATGAACAATCAGAAATACATAGACATACAGACGACAGCAAAAACAACTACAATGAAAATAATGATAATAGTAAAATAATTGAAAAAAGGGAAAAAACAAACAAAAAACAAACATAAAAACCTCTAAAAATCTGATGCAAACACTCTCAGAAACCATAAGAAGGGACGAAGACGAAGAGAGAAGGGAGAAAAAAAACAGAAAAAAATTGGTGTTCGTATAATAGTTAAAAAGAAAGAAAAATTAAAAATAGAAAAAATAAAAAAAACAATAGCTCCTCCAAGAAAATGATGAGAAAAAAAGCAGCAACCACAAAAATATTCTTCTTGTACACATATATATATATATATGTATATATATACATCTATAGGTATGACGTAGGGGTCGACTTTCATAGGAATATATTTATAATGCAATATACTTTCTGGACAACTGGTGGCACTGTGAGTGATTCCCAGGCTTATACCTCATTCACAGTTTACAGTGTTATCATGGTAACAACCCTACCTGGCCAGTCGCCATTTTGGAGTTTCTATCAAACTTTATTTACTAATAATTGTCCAACCTCGGCTGCTCTGTTTCAGACAGAACTCCTATCTGACCTCCCAACTCGGTGCAACAGTCCACACTCCACAAATCTTTCCACTCTGCTCCCACGTTCTCCCACAAACTGGTAACAACAATCAGTTGTGGGGGAGGGGCTGGTGCCACCGGTTCCCACTGCCCCGAACAGAGACCTTTTCATCTGTTTTTGTGGCTCAGAGTCTCCCTTTTGAATCTGGACTTTTGAGTCCATACACCTGCCAGTTCACTGCACTGACTGAACTGCCACTCGACACCAGTATTCCCCACCAGGAATGTTCTGGTCTATTTAATCATTCCTGTTGTTCTGGGAGAAAGTATCTGCTATGTTGGACAATTCAAAATGTCTGTTTTCTGGGCAGAATCCCTTCCCTTCAGTTTTGCATCGGGATTCTTCTCTCCTTGTGGCTCTGAGCAGCACCCCTTTCTGGTTGCCAAACTCCACTCAGGAATAAATTTTCATCAATTGGGTTTTGCCAGAAATTGTGAACTGCTGTCCTTTGTGAGGGAGGGGCCGGTTGGCAGCCAGCAGGGCCAGGCAGGGAAAATATCTCTAACAAAGTTTGTGGTTTTAAATTAAACCTCATATACAGCAATTTGCAAATTCGCTGAGCATCTCCAGCTGTCTTTACACACCGATAATCCACGCAAGAAAAAGATCCAGATCTGCCTCTCTCTTACCTGATGACTTGGGAGACGTGGGCTACATGTACATCCCATCAGCCATCATGCTCTGCCTTCTGTCTGCTTCCAACCTTGACATAATTTACTAAGAAGAATATGTTCCAGCTCCATCCATATAAACCTGAAAGAGTTAAAGTCTCCATCTTTCTTTAAAGCTGCATAATATTCCATGGTGTACATATACCACAATTTATTAATCCATTCGTGGATCGATGGGCACTTAGGCTTTTTCCATGACTTAGCAATTATGAATTGGGCTGTAATAAACATTCTGGTACAAATATCTTTGTTATAATGTGGTTTTTGGTCTTCTGGGTATATACCGCGTAGAGGAATTATAGGATTGAATGGCAGATCTATTTCTAGATCTCTAAGTGTTGTCCAAACATCTTTCCAAAAAGGAACATATTAGTTTTCATTCCCACCAGCAGTGTAGAAATGTTCCCTTTTCTCCACATCCACGCCAACATCTCTGGTCTTGGGATTTTGTGATATAGGCTAGTCTCACTGGAGTTAGATGGTATCTCAAAGTAGTTTTGATTTGCATTTCTCTGATGATTAAAGATGATGAGCATTTTTTCATATGCCTGAAGGCCGTGCGCATGTCTTCTTCAGAGAAGTTTCTCTTCAAGTCCCTTGCCCAGCATGTGATGTGATCACTTCTTCTTTCCTTGCTTATATGTCTGACTTCTCTGTGGATTCTGGTTATTAAACCTTTGTCAGGGACATAACCTGCAAATATCTTCTCCCATTCTGAGGGCTGTATGTTTGCTTTACTTACTGTGTTCTTGGCTGTACAGAAGCTTTTTAGTTTGATCAGGTCCCAGTAGTGTATTTTTGAAGCTGCTTGAATCACCCTGGGGGTCCTCCTCATAAAATACTCACCCAGACCGATTTCTTCAAGAGTTTTCCCTGCACTCTCTTCTAGTATTTTTAATATTTCATGGCTTAAGTTTAAATCTTTAATCCAGTGAGAGTCTATCTTAGTTAATGGTGAAAGGTGTGGGTTCAGTTTCAGTCTTCTACAGGTTGCCAGCCAGTTCACCCAGCACCATTTGTTAAATAGGAAATATTTTCTCCACTGAATGTTTTTAATTGGTTTGTCAAAGATTAAATAACAGTAAGTAGCTGGATTCATCTCTTGGTTCTCTATTCTGTTCCAGACATCTACTTCTGTTTTTGTGCCAGTACCATGCTGTTTTGATCACTATCAATTTATAGTATAGTCTGAGGTCTGGTAGCATGATTCCTCCCGCTTGGTTTTTATTTCTGAGTAATATCTTAGCTATCTGAGGTTTTTTCTGATTGCATATAAAACGAAGTATTATTTTTTAAGATCTTTAAAGTATGACAGTTGAGCTTTAATAAGGATTGCATTAAAATTGTATATTGCTTAGGGTAATATGGACATTTTAAAAATGTTTCTTCTCAGCCATCAGCATGGTATGTTTTTCCATTTGTTAACATTTTCAGTTTTTTTTTTTTTGAGTTACATAGTTCTCTTTATAGAGACCTGTCACGTCCTTTCTTAGATAAATTACCAAATATTTCATCTTCTTTGGCACTACTTGGAATAGAATAGAGTCCTTAACTGTTTTTTCAGCTTGACTATTGTTGGTATATATAAAGGCTACCAATTTATGAATGTTGATTTTGTATGCTGAGACACTGCTGTATTCCTTGATCACTTCTAAGAGTTTTGTAGTAGAATCCCTGGTGTTTTCCAGATATACAATTATATTATCTGTGAAGAGCAAAAGTTTGATTTCTGTGACCCTGTATGGATACCCTTAATCGCCTTTTCTTCCCTAATTGCAATGGCCAAACCTTCCATTGCAATGTTAAAGAGCAGTGGAGACAATGGGCAACCTTTTCTGGTTTCTGATCTGAGTGGATATGATTTTAGTTTGACTCCATTCAATACGATATTGGCCATGGATTTGCTGTAGATGGCCTCTATCAGTTTACAAAATGTCCCTTCTATAGCAATTTTCTTAAGTGGTCTGATCATGAAGGGATGCTGGATATTATTAAAAGCTTTTTCTGCATCAATTGAGACAATCCTATCATCTTTGTTTTTTAATTAGTTTATGTGCTGAATTATATTTATAGACTTACGTGTATTGAACCGACCTTGAAACCCTGGGATAAAACCGACTTGGTCATGATGTATAATTTGTTTGATGTGTTGCTGGATTCTGTTTGTTAGGATCTTGTTAAATATTTTTTCATCTATATTCATTAGTGATATTGGTCTATAATTTTCTTTTCTTGTTGGATCTTTTCCTCGTTTGGGTATCAGGGTGATGTTTGCTTCATAGAACGTTTTGGATAGTATTCCTTCTTTTTCTATATTTTTGAACTAGTTGAATAATGTAGGTACTAGTTGCTCTTTAAAGGTTTGGTAGAATTCTGACGTGAAGCCATCTGGTCCTGGGCTTTCTTTTTTGGGAGATTTTGTATGGTTGATGCTATTTAAGAACTTGATATAGGCCTGTTCAACATTTCCACTTGATTCTGGTTAAGTCTTGGAAGGAGATGTGCTTCCACATATTGGTCAATTTCCTTCATATTTTCATATTTCTGAGAATAACACTTCTTGTAATATTAATTAAGTATTTTTTGAATCTGAGGAGTCTGTTGTTATTTCATCTTTGTCAATTCTCATTGAGGAAATTAGAGATTTTATTCTTTTTTTCCTGGTTAAGTTATCACAAGGTTTATCTATTTTATTGACCTTTTCGAAATACCAACTTTTTGATTTATTAAACTGTTGTATAATTCTTTTGTTGTCAATTTCATTTAATTCTGCTCTAATTTTGGTTAATCCTTTTCTTCTACTGGGTTTGGAGTTGGAATGTTCTTCCTTTTCCTATTGCTTGAGATCTCTCATTAAGTTGTTAACTTCCTCTCTTTTGATTCTCTTACAGAAGGCTTGCAGTGCTATAACTATCCCTCTTAGGACTGCCTTTGTGGTATCCCAGAAGTTCTGATAATTCATCTTCATTTTCGTTTTTTTCCAAAAATTTTGCAATTTCCTTCTTAATCTCATCTATGACCCAGCTATCATTCAGCATAAGGTTATTCAACTTCTATGGTTTTGTATGAGTATGCAGATTCCTGTTGTTACTAAGTTCAACTTTTATTCCATGGTGGTCCGAGATGATGCAAGGAATAATTTCTATTCCTTCAAATTTACTGAGGTTAGACTTGTGGCCTAAGATGTGATTGATTTTGGAGTATGTTCCGTGGGCTGAATAGAAGTAGGTTTATTCAGTTTTTTGGGGATGAAATGTTCTGTAGATGTCTGTTAAATCCAAATATTGGATGGTTAGGTTTAAATGTAAAATTTCTTTGCCCAGCTTCTTATTGGAGGATCTATCCGACACTGCCAAAGGAGTGTTGAAATCTCCGAATATTATGGAGCTGGAGGAAATTAAGTTGTTTGTGTCTTTTAGAGTTTCCCTTTTAAATTGAGGTGCATTCTTGTTGGGTGTATAAATATTAATAATTGAAATCTCATCATATTGAGTATTACTCTTAACAAATATAAAGTGACCATTCTTATCCTTCCTTACTTTTGTTGGTTTAAAGCCTAAAGTCTGCTAATAGAATTGCAACACCTGCTTTTTTCTGATTACCATTTGCCTGAAATATGGGCATCCATCCTTTCACCTTGAGTCTATATTTATCTTTTAAGGTAAGATATGATTATTGTATACAGCAAATATCTGGCCTGAGGTTTTGTATCCAGTTATCCAACCTGTGCCTCTTTAGAGGAAAGTTTAAGCCGTTCACATTAATGGAGAATATAGATATGTCTGGTAAAAATTTGGGTATCGAGTTTTTCGAAAGTCCAGTGGACACTTTTAATCCTTTCACCAGTGTGGAAGTTGGAGTTTGATCAAAAGTTTCTGAGTGAGTTTACTTTTGTGTTAGAGGATTGGGCTAGTCGTTATTGAGGATAGGTCTGAGAATATCCTGAAGAGCTGGTTTGGTTATGGCAAATTTCTTTAAGATGTGAATGTCATTAAAGTATTTAATTTCTCCATCATAAATGATTTTCAGTTTAGTTCAATACAGGACCTAGGGTTTAAAGTTATTTTGTTTTAGAAGATTAAAAGTCGATGACCACCGTCTTCTGGCTTGAAAAGTTACAGCAGAGAGATGTACAGTCATTCTAAAATTCTTCCCTTTGTAGGAAATGGATTTCTTGTGTCTGGCTGCTTTCAGAATTTTCTACTGCATATTAATTTTAGTGAAGTTAATTATGATGTGACTTGGGGATGTCTTATTTGGGTTGAGTCAGGCTGGGGTTCTGAAATCGTCTGCTGTCTGAATTTCAGAATCTTGTGTCATGTCTGGAAAATTCTCTTTCATAATTTCATGGAGAATGGCCTCTGTGCCTTGAGAAGCCACTTGATCGCTTTCAGGGATTCCAATGAGGCGGATTTTAGCCTTCTTCAAATTATCCGAGACCTCTCTGTGTGAATGATGTATTTTTGCTCTCCATTTCTCTTCCTCTTTGAGGAAGAGAGTTCAAAACTTTGTCTTCAATGTCAGAAATCCTTTCTTCTGCTTGCTCTACTCCGTTACTTAGGGATTCTAATGCATTTTTCAGGTCTTTGAGGACTGAAAATTTTTCCTTCAATGTGTCAAAATTTTGGTGGTTTTGTCTTTAAATTCATTGAATTCTTGAGACAACTTTTGAATTTCTCCTCGAATTTCTAATTCCAGCTTTTGAATTGCTCCTTGTATTTCTAATTTCAAATTTTCGTCCATTCTATTAATCTTGTTTGCATTCCAAATTCTGAATTCGATTTCTTACATCTTGGCTATATGTTTATGAATGGGGTCATCAGTTACATCTGCCATATCATTCCTTGGGGGGGGGGGGTTGATCTACTATGGTTATTCATGTTACCAGAGTTTTTCCGCTGATTCCGCCCCATGATAATTTTACACTGTTTGACTTTTCCTCTGGAGCTTTGCCAAGGACCCGTACAGTGCTATGGCCTGAGAAACTAGGGACCTGTTTGGTGTGGTGTGGCTAAGTGGTTCTGTCTTGTTTTCAGCTGGTCTCTGTTAGACCCTAGTGAAACAGTTACTCTGGGTTGAAGTCTGAGCTGTGGAGAAATACCAGCAATTAAGTCACCCCACCCTGCCACAGGCAAAAATTGGGAAAGGAAAATCAAACCTTGATACAACCCACATACCCAGGGCACCACTTGGATAGTCCTTGGGCGATTGGCTCAGTTCAAAAGGTCCAAAATAATTGTCTCATTCAGCACCTGTGTAAGTGGAAGATTCTAAAAGGTCTCTGGTAACTAGATCACAGGGGTCTGCTGACAACTCAAATATGACTTGCTCCAATGCTCTGTGAGGTCGGGAAAGATTAGATTAGTCTGGGAAGGTTGATGCCTCCTTCCCCACCTTGTACCTCTGTCACACCCAGTCACTGATAACCCCACAGGACTGTGACCCAGTTGCCTCCAATGAGCAGATAATTCAGGGGTTTTCACCTGCCTGAATCACCAGGAAATCTATGTTTCCTCAGCCAGGCCACTGTTCTCTGCCACTATCTGGCAGGGGGAGGTGGGGCTTGGTGGAGGCTGGGAGTGTTCACTCAGTTGTAGCCTCACCCCTGATTGATGTTACAGACAGAACAGAACAACTTTGCGGAATTTGTTTCTGTCCCAGATAAATTCCCCTGCAGAAGAGAAGCTGTTTTGAGTTCACATAGCCTGCGCCTCAGGCCCTGTCTTTGCTCCTGCAGGTTTGTATTTGCAGCACTGTTAGCTGTCAGTTCTAGCCTCCTGCCCTCCTTTGTCTAGGCTGATGATCCCCTTGGGGCCAGGTGCATCTTAGGCTCAGTAAAGCAGTCCTGTGGGTCAGCCCCACATTCATTCAGCCCCACCCTGGGAGTCATCCAGCACTGCTCATGCGTTTTCTAGTCCCCGCACTCCACCCAGGCTGGTACCGCCTCAGGAAATCCCTTTGCTCATGAGCCTGCATTTCCATCCCAGATTGGTTCCATGGGTGGTTGCCACCTGAGAATGTGCCCAGCCTCCTCTGGTTGCCCTGAGAGACAAGGGGTGTGACTCCAGAATATCCAGGGGTGAGCTCTATTGTTGCCAAAAACAGCTACTCTTCTGTTCCTCGGGGCACCAGCACTCCAGAGTCGTTCCCTCTCAGCTGACCATCCTCTCCTCACTTCCCATGCTGCAGAATCAGTACTGACCAGCTGCAGTCCAGGCCCTGTCCACACACCTCATGAAATCACCCAAGAATCTGGACTCCTGGGGGACAGGCCTCCAGACCTCATAGTGAGAGTGGAGGGGAGTGCTGGGAGCACAGAATTGCAGGTAGAGAATATATACAGTTTTATACAGTTTTATGCCTGGCAGGAGAGTGCCATGTCACCCTAGTAGGGGAAGTAGCTCCAGTTTTTATAGGTTCTCTATTATGGAGTATAATGGGAGGACTTTTGAACTGTGCTCGTTTGTTTATGGGGTACTCCGAGCCATTCTCATGGGGAAGGGGACTCCCGTGTACTTGGTGATGGATTTTGTACCTTTTGTTTGTATCCTTGGGGTCACAGCTAGCCTCAGGAGGGTTGATGTGTGTTCTTCAACCTTCCATCTTGACACAGCTCTAATCTACAAGGTTACTTGCTAAATTTCTGTCATTTAACTCTCCTTCTGAATGGGAGCCTCTGTGGAGAGATGGCTTCAGTCAGCCATCTTGTCTCCTCCCCCTGGGTCAGAGTACTTCTTGTAGAACTAATCTAGTTGTGACAAAATTTCTCAATGTTTGAATGTCAATAAAATATTTGATTTCTACATCATATCTGATGTAGAAATCAAATATTTAGCAGGTTCCAGGATCTTGGGCTGAAAACTGCTTTGTTTGGGGAGGTTAAAGGCCGATGACCACCCTCTCTGACTTGAAATCTTTCAGTTGAAAGGTCTGCAGTCATCCTATTATTTTTCCATTTTGTAGGTAAGACTTTTCTCAAACCTGGCTGCTTGCAGAATTTTCTCTTTCATATTCCCTTTCACAAAGTTAATTACAATGTATCCAGGAGATGCTTTGTCTTGATTGAATCATCCTTGGTTTCTGAAATTATCTACTTATTGTATTTCTGTGTCTCTCACAATTCTTGGGAAATTCTCCACCATGATGTCTTGAAATAGAACTTCAGTACTTTTAGGATCATCATCTTCTTCAGGAATTCCTATAATTAAAATGTTCAATCTTTTGGAGTAATCCCATAACTTTCTCAGGGAATATTCTGGTTTTGTTTTCTTTTTTTGTTCTGCCTCTTTGAATGATTGGTTAGTTTAAAATTTTTCTCTTCAATTTCTGAAATTCTTTCTTCTCCATGCTCTATTACTGTAACTCTCTACTATTTGAATCACCTTGAATGCCTTTTTAAATTGCTTAAACTCTGCTATATCATATCTAATTATGCCCATATTCTTGGTGATTTTGTCTTTAATTTCAGTAATTTCTTGAGACAAATTTTGAACTATTTTTTGTGTTGTCTTTTCCATCTTCTCAATTACATCCATCTTATTTGTTGTTTATATTCTGAATTCTATTTATGACCTTTCAATAATTTCTCTATGGATGTTATTTTCTTCTGTATCTCCCTTATAATCTTTTGGGGGAGTTGATCTGGCCTGATTTTTCATGTTGTCATGATTCTTCTGCTGATTTGTCCCATATATGTTTTCAGCTTATTTTTATATTAATTATTCATTTTTAGCTGAAATGTTACTGAATCCCTAAATAGTTGTTGAGAGATTATCTATTTGGGGACCCTTACACAGCATTTCATAGGCCTGTTTTGCAACTAAAACTTGAAGCCTGTAATCAGTTTTGGAGGCCCTTCACTTCTGACTTTTGAAATGAGTTATAGTATATAACTGTTGCCATTCCCAAGGTCACTTTCAGGGCTGCAGCATGAAATTTTCTGAGGACCGGCCTTGTTTTCTCCAAATTAGGTAGGGGAGCACCTACTAGGTTCTCCTAGACTTAGGTTGGCTCTCAGTTAGCAGCCAATCTGCTTCTGTCCTAATATCACCCTCCCCTCAACCCAATCTAAAGGACCCTCAGAATTTTCTCAAGTCCTTCCTATAAGATTGAACTACAACTGGGGGTTGTGAATCCTTGGGAAACCCAACCGCTCCCACCCAATGTTCTGCCCCACCAGAGCAGGAACTTTCCTCAGGCTAACAAATTTAGGGTTAACAAATTCCAGGCTAACAAATTCCAGGGTTTTCACTGGAATCCTGGCCACAACTGACAGGATAAACTGTGACCCTCTCCATCACGTAGGGGAGGGGAATCATGGCCTGCCAGCTTCTTCCTGGGCCTTCTTAGGGCAGGTTCACATGAGGCTAGGCCTGTCTCCAAATTAGTGGGTGTGGGGGTGGGTGTGGAGAGCCAGGTGAAATTTTCCCATGCATGGACTCCACTGGACAGAGCCACTTCAGAGGGCAGGAGAAAGATCCCTCCTAGAATAAGGGACACCCAGGAGGGACCCTTCCATGCCAAAGTCAGTGAAGCCAAGCCACTATTTTCTCTCTCAGTAGCGGGGGTGGAACACACTGAGCTCACCGTAACACACAATTCAGAGGTGCCTCAGAGACCCCACCCCACATGTTAGGAGGGCATGACCTGCCTCCCTTCCCATATGGCCAGTTAAGGATTAAGCAGGTTATGGTAAGGGAGAAAATGTCTTCTATTAGAGGTCCTTGATTCCCCAGTGGGTCCTATTAGATTCCTTTGTCTTTCTGGTGCCTGAAGGTGGGACAGACCCTTTGGACTTCCTGGGCCAGCAGCGGTAGCACTCCAATTGCTGAAGTGCTGGGAGGTTGGCCTCTGCAGGGAATACTGAGCCACCAAAGGTGGCTGTGGATGCAAGGCAGCAAAGACAAAGATTTTTTTTTTTTTTTTTTTGTAGAGACAGAGTCTCACTATACTGCCCTCGGGTAGAGTGCCGTGGCATCACACGGCTCACAGCAACCTCTAACTCTTGGGCTTACGCAATTCTCTTGCCTCAGCCTCCCAAGCAGCTGGGACTACAGGCGCCCGCCACAACGCCCGGCTATTTTTTGGAGCAGTTTGGCCGGGGCTGGGTTTGAACCCACCACCCTTGGCATATGGGGCCGTCACCCTACTCACTGAGCCACAGGTGCCGCCTGACAAAGTTTGTTTTCTTTTCTGTCAGGTGGGATGTGGAACCTAGGGGTGGAAAGTTCTACGTGTAGAAAAACTGTGACTCTCACCCGTAGAGTGAGATATCCCGTGTTCACTGGTCTGCCTGGAGAGCCAGCAGAAAGCCCCCATGTCAGGGGGCAGGGGGACTTGCCTTTTTGTTCAGTTCCAGGTTCTTTTAGTACCTTTGCTCCATAACTGTTCTCTATTCTTTCTCTTAGTCTTTGGAATCTTTGTTCATCTCTGTGGGGATGCTGAGTGCCTTGATTTCTTCTCCTTTTATTCAACCCCTCAACTTCAACTGCTCCAAGTTTACTTGAGTCCAATTTTTCTCTTTCTAGATTGGAGCCTCTGGTGAAAATTGTCTTTAGTGAACCATCTTTCCAGGGATATCTCTTTAGTCACTACAAATATGCAAATTAAAACACAATGAAATACCACTACCCACCTAGAATGTCCCAAAAGTTGCCCCTAGATTTGCCATACCTAGGGAAATGGGAAATTATAGCTAATGTCCCTTTATTTACAAAATATTCTTTACAAAATTTAGCAAAATATTCTGTATGTTTTGGCAAACTCTTGGTAAAATTTTGTAATGAATATTTTTAAATAATGTTACATTTAGCTACAATTTCTTTTCTTTTCTTTCGTTTTCTTTCTTTCTTTCTTTCTTTCTTTCTTTCTTTCTTTCTTTCTTTCTTTCTTTCTTTCTTTCTTTCTTTCTTTCTTTCTTTCTTTCTTTCTTTCTTTCCTTCCTTCCTTCTTTCTTTTTTTTTTAGACAGAGTCTCAAGCTGTCGCCCTGGGTCCATAGCTCACAGCAACCTCAAACTCTTTGGCTTAACTGATTATTTTGCCTCAGCCTCCCAAGTAGCTGGAACTACAGTCACCCACCACAATGCCTGTATATTTTTTGTTGTAGTTGTCATTTTTATTTGGCAGGCTCAGCCTGGATTTGGACCTGTCAGCTCTGGTGTATGTGGCTGGTGCCCTAGCTACTGAGCTACAAGAGCCGAGCCTAGCTACAATTTCTCATTTTCCCTGTGTTAGGAGTGACTTTTGTGACACCCTATATTTGAATGACCAAATAACAAAAAAGCAAACAACAACAACCAAAAAAAGAAACGAATAAAACTGACCATATAAATTATTAGCAAGGATAGGAAGCAACTAGAACTCATATATTTATGAGTGGGAATGCAAATTGATACAACCACTTTGGAAAACAGTTTGGCAGCTTCTGAAACAGATTAATATATAACTGCCATATGAAACTACTCCATTCTTAGATATTTAATCAATGGAAATTAAATAATATATCCATATAATGATTTATATACAAATATTAACAGAAACTTCATTTGTGAAACCAGAAATAACTTATAGCATCATTAACACTTGAATAAATAAACAATTGTGATGTGTACATTCTAGGAAGCAAAAGAATACGTGTAGTAGAGATCAGATGACCTTTATTTTAGGCCCAGAGTTTCATAACTTTGAGTAAGTAACATAATATTTGAGGGCCTCAGTTTTCTTATTTACATAATGAGAATAAATAATATTTACACTTTAATTTTATATGTTGGCTTTAAAATCAAATGAGATGAACAAATGGAATTCTCTGGTAATCTATAATTTTTATGACTTTTTTGGTCTTTTAACTGCTTTTTCTGGTTGAATCTATGAAAATATATTTTCTGAAATTTTGATTTTTCTTTCTTTTTTTTATTTATTTTTTTTATTAAATCATAACTGTATACATTGATATGATCATGGGGCATCATACACTCACTTCATAAACCATTTGACACATTTTTATCACAGTGGTTAACATAGACTTTCTGGCGTTATCTCAGTTACTGTGCCAAAACATTTACATTCTACATTTACCAAGTTTCGCAAATACCCCTCTAAGATGCACCACAGGTGTGATCCCACTGATCCCCTTCCCTCTACCCACCCCCCCTTCCCACTTCCTCCTATTGTTAAGTTGTAGCTGGGTTATAGCTTTCATGTGAGAGTCTCAAAATAGTTTCATAGTAGGGCTGTGTACATTGGGTACTTTTTCTTCCATTCTTGGGATACTTAGAAGAATATGTTCCAGCTCCATCCATGTAAACATGAAAGAGGTAAAGTCTCCATCTTTCTTTAAGGCTGCATAGTATTCCATGGTATACATATACCACAATTTATTAATCCATTCGTGGATTGATGGGCACTTGGGCTTTTTCCATGATTTAGCTATTACGAATTGGGCTGCAATAAACATTCTGGTACAAATATCTTTGTTGTGTTGTGATTTTTGGTCTTCTGGGTATATGCCCAGCAGAGGAATTACAGGATTGAATGGCAGATCTATTTTTAGATCTCTGAGTGTTCTCCATATATCTTTCCAAAAGGAATGTATTAATTTGCATTCCCACCAGCAGTGCAGAAGTGTTCCCTTTTTTCCGCATCCACGCCAACATCTCTGGTCTTGAGATTTTGTGATATAGGCTAGTCTCATTGGAGTTAGATGATATCTCAAAGTAGTTTTGATTTGCATTTCTCTGATGATTAAAGATGATGAGCATTTTTTCATATGTCTGAAGGCCGCGCACCTGTCTTCTTCAGAGAAGTTTCTCTTCAAATCCCTTGCCCAGCCTGCAATGGGATCCCTTGTTTTTTTCTTGCTGATGCGTTTGAGTTCTCTGTGGATTCTGGTTATTAAACCTTTGTCAGAGATATACCCTGCAAATATCTTCTCCCATTCTGAGGGCTGTCTGCTTGCTCTGCTTACTGTGTTCTTAGCTGTGCAGAAGCTTTTTAGTTTGATCAAGTCACAGTAGTGTATTTTTGAAGCTGCTTCAATTGCCCCGGGCGTTCTCCTCATGAAATACTCACCCAGACCAATTTCTTCAAGGGTTTTCCCTGCATTCTACTCTAGTATTTTTATAGTTTCATGTTTTAACTTTAAATCTTTAATCCAATGAGAGTCTATCTTAGTTAATGGTGAAAGGTGTGGGTCCAATTTCAGTCTTCTGCAGGTTGCCAGCCAGTTCACCCAGCACCATTTGTTAAATAGGGAATCTTTTCCCCACTGAATGTTTTTAATTGGCTTGTCAAAAATCAAATAGCGGTAAGTAGCTGGATTCATCTATTGGTTCTCTATTCTGTTCCAGATATCTACTTCTCTGGTTTTGTGCCAATACCATGCTGTTTTGATCACTATCGATTTGTAGTAAAGTCTGAGGTCTGGTAGTGTGATTCCTCCTGTTTTGTTTTTATTTCTGAGTAATGTCTTGGCTATTCGAGGTTTTTTCTGATTCCATATAAAACGAAGTAATGTTTTTTCAAGATCTTTAAAATATGACAGTGGAGCTTTAATAGGGAGTGCGTTGAAATTATATATTGTTTTGGGTAGTATGGACATTTTGATAATGTTGATTCTTCCCAGCCATGAGCATGGTATGTTTTTCCATTTGTTAACATTTTCAGCTTTTTCTTTTCTTAGAGTTTCATAGTTCTCTTTATAGAGATCTTTCACGTCTTTTGTTAGGTAAATTCGCAAATATTTCATCTTCTTTGGCACTACTGTGAATGGGATAGAGTCCTTAACTGCTTTTTCAACTTGACTGTTGTTGGTGTATATAAAGGCTACCGATTTAAGAATGTAGATTTTGTAACCTGAGACGCTGCTGTATTCCTTGATCACTTCTAGGAGTTTTGTAGTAGAGTCCTTAGTGTTTTCCAGATACACAATCATATCATCTGCGAAGAGCGAGAGTTTGATCTCTTCTGACCCTATATGGATACCCTTGATCGCCTATTCTTCCCTAATTGTGGTGGCTAAAACTTCCATTACAATGCTGAAAAGCAATGGAGACAATGGGCAGCCTTGTCTGGTTCCTGATCTGAGTGGAAATGATTCCAATTTAACTCCATTGAATATGATATTGGCTGTGGGTTTGCTGTAGATAGCCTCTATCAGTTTAAGAAAAGTCCCTTCTAGACCAATTTTCTTGAGTGTTCTGATCATGAAGGGATGCTGGATATTATCAAAAGCTTTTTCTGCATCAATTGAGAGAATCATATGGTCTTTGTTTTTTAATTTGTTTATGTGCTGAATTACATTTATAGATTTACGTATATTGAACCAGCCTTGAGACCCTGGGATAAAACCAACTTGGTCATGATGTATAATTTGTTTGATGTCTTGCTGGATTCTGTTTGTAAGGATCTTGTTGAATATTTTTGCATCTATATTCATTAGTGATATTGGTCTATAATTTTCTTTTCTTGTTGGGTCTTTTCCTGGTTTGGGGATCAGGGCGATGTTTGCTTCATAGAACGTGTTGGGTAGTCTTCCTTCTTTTTCTACATTTTGGAACAGGTTGAGAAATATAGGTACTAATTCCTCTTTAAAGGTTTGGTAGAATTCTGACGTGAAACCATCTGGTCCCGGAGTTTTCTTTTTAGGGAGGTTTTGTATAGTTGATGCTATTTCTGAACTTGATATGGGTCTATTCAACATTTCCTATTGATTCTGGTTAAGTCTTGGAAGGTGGCGCGCTTCCAAGTATCGGTCTATTTCCTTCAGATTTTCATATTTCTGAGAATAAAGTTTCTTGTAATATTCATTAAGGATTTTTTGCATTTCTGATGAGTCTGTGGTTATTTCGTCTTTGTTGTTTCTGATTGATGATATTAGGGATTTTACTCTTTTTTTCCTGATTAGGTTGGCCAGAGGTTTATCTATTTTAATGACCTTTTCAAAAAACGAACTTTTTTAATTATTGATCTCTTGTATTATTCTTTTGTTTTCAGTTTCATTTAATTCTGCTCTAATTTTGGTTATTTATTTTCTTCTACTGGGTTTGGGGTTGGAATGTTCTTCCTTTTCCAGTTGTGTGAGATGTCCCATTAAGTTGTTAACTTCCTCTCTTTCCGTTCTCTTGAGGAAGGCTTGCAGTGCTATAAATTTCACTCTTAGAACTGCCTTTGCAGTGTCCCAGAGGTACTGATAGTTCGTGTCTTCATTGTCGTTTTGTTCCATAAAATTGGCGATTTCTTTCTTAATCTCATCTCTGACCCAGCTATCATTCAGCATAAGGTTATTTAACTTACATGTTTTTGTATGGGTATGCAGATTCCTGTTGTTACTCAATTCAAGTTTTATTACTTGATGGTCCGGGAAGATGCATGGAATAATTTCTATTCCTTTAAATTTACTGAGGTTAGACTTTGACCTAAAATGTGGTCAATTTTGGAGTAAGTTCCGTGGGCTGATGAGAAGTGTGTGTATTCAGTTTTGTTGGGATGAAATGTTCTGTAGATGTCTGCTAAATCTAAATATTGGATGGTTAGGTTTAAATCTAAGATTTCTTTGCTCAGCTTCTTTCTGGAGGATCGATCCAACACTGCCAAGGGAGTGTTGAAATCTCCGACGATTATGGAGCTGGAGGAAATCAAGTTGCTCATGTCTGTTAGAGTTTCTCTTATAAATTGAGGTGCATTCTGGTTGGGTGCATAGATATTAATAATTGAGATCTCATCATATAGAGTATTACCCTTAACAAATATGAAGTGACCATTCTTGTCCTTCCTTACTTTTGATGTTTTAAAGCCTACTGTATCTGCAAATAAAATTGCAACACCTGCTTTTTTCTGATTACCATTTGCCTGAAATATGGATGACCATCCTTTCACCCTGAGTCTGTATTTGTTTTTTAAGTTGAGATGTGACTCTTGTATGCAACAAATATCTGGCTTGAGTTTTTGTATCTAGTCAGCTAACCTATGTCTCTTTAGAGGACAGTTTAAGCCATTCACATTGATGGAGAGTATTGATAAGTCTGGTGGAATTTGGGGTATCGAGTTTTTCAAAGGTCCAGTGGACATTTTTAATCCTTTCGCCAGTGTGGAAGTTGCAGTTTGATCCGAAGTTTCTGAGTGAGTTTACTTTTGCGGTATAGGATTGGGTTGGTCATTGTGGAGGATAGTCTGAGAACATCCTGAAGAGCTGGTTTACTTATGGCAAATTTTTTCAACATATGAATGCCATTGAAGTATTTAATTTCTCTATCATAGATGAAACTCAGTTTAGCTGGATAGAAGATCCTGGGTTGAAAGTTTTTTTGCTTTAGGAGATTAAAAGTTGATGACCAGCCTCTTCTGGCTTGAAAAGTTTCAGCAGAGAGATCTGCAGTTATTCTAATATTCTTACCTTTGTACGTTATAGTTTTCTTTCGCCGGGCTGCTTTGAGAATCTTCTCTTTCATGTTAACTTTAGTGAAGCTAATTATGATATGTCTGGGGGATGACTTATTGGGGTTGAATTGTACTGGGATTCTGAAACTGTCTGCTATCTGAATTTCAGATTCTCTAGGCATGTCTGGAAAATTTTCTTTCATAATTTCATGCAGAAGGGCCTCTGTGCCCTTCGAGGCGACTTCATCATTCTCAGAAATTCCTATAATCCTTATGTTGCTTTTTTTCGAATTATCTGAAAGTTCTCTGAGTGAGTGATCCGTTTTTGCTCTCCATTTCTCTTCCTCTTTGAGAGATTGGGAGCGTTCGAAGACTTTATCTTCAATGTCAGAAATCCTTTCTTCTGCTTGCTCCATTCCGTTACTGAGGGATTCTACTGTATTTTTCATATCTTTGAGGGCTGTAAGTTCTTGCTTCAGTGTGTCTAAGTCTTTGGTGGTTTTGTCTTTAAATTCGTTAAATTCTTGAGACAATTTTTGAATTTCTCCTCGAATTCCTAATTCCATTTTATTAATCTTGTCTGCAATCCAAATTCTGAATTTGATTTCTCACATTTCAGCCAGTTGTTTATGAATGGGATCTTCAATCATATCTGCCATATCTTTTCTTGGGGGGGTTGATCTATTCTGGTTATTCATGTTACCAGAGTTTTTCCGCTGATTCCACCCCATGGTTATTTTACTCCCTTTGGTTTTTCCCCTGGGGTTTTATCGAGGGCCCGTACAGTGTTGTGGCCTGAGAAACTGGGGCCCTGTCTGGTGTGGTGGAGTAAAGTGGTTCTGTCTTGATTTCAGCTGGTTTCTGTTCGATCCTCTTGCAACTTCTACTCTGGCTTGAAGTCTCAGCTGTGTGGAAAAATCAGCAATTAAGTCACCCCACCTGCCCACCTCTGGCCCCAGTTGGAAAAGGAGAATCGAACCTTCCTACAATCGCACACTCAGGTCACCGCCTGAAAAGTCCTCAGTCTATTAGCCCAGTTCAAAAGGTCCAAATCCGCTGTCTCAATCGGCACTTTTCTCAGGTGGGAGAGTTCAAGAGGTCTCTGGGAACTGGATCACAGGGGCCTGGTGACTCCTCTGACACGGCTCACCCTAGTGCAGCGTGGAGTCAGGAGGATCTACCCAGCAAACAGAGCAGTCTAGGAAGGTTGATGTCTCCTTCCCCACTTTACCCCTCCGTCGGACCTAGTCACTGGTATCTCTGCAGATGGCTAACCCAGTTGCCTGCAGTGAACAGACACTCCAGGGGTTTGCGCCTGCCTGAATCGCAAGGAAGTCTGCGAGGCCCCCGCAGACTGCCGCTATCTAGCAGGAGGAGATGGGGCCTGACATCTTTGAGTGTTTGATGCAGGTGATGGGAAGAAGGTGTTCACTCAGGCTTAGCCCCGTCCCTGATGGATGCTGCTAACAGAACAGAACAGACAACTTTGCGGGGTTCTGTCTCTGTTCCTGTCGGAATCGCCTACAGAAGACGGGCTGTTTTGAGTTCAAACGTCTTTGCTGCTGGAGATTTGCGTTCGAACACCTCTCTGGGTCGGCCCCGCCCTGGAAGTTTCCCGGGTTTGTGAGCCGTGTCAGGAAATCACCCGCTCAGCTCACCTGTGGCCTCCTCTGGTTGCCCAGGGAGACAGGGGGTGTGGCCTCAGAATATCCAGAAGTGAGCGTTCTGCCGTTAAGGAAAAAACGGCTGTTGATCTACCTCCAGGGAACTGCTGCTCTGGTGTGGGCACTCAGGCAACCCTTTTCTCCTCTGTCCCGCGCCCCAGAGTCAGCACTGAGCGGCCGCAGTTTGTGCTGGGTCCACACCCCTCAAGAGATCCCCCAAGAATCAGAACTGTTGGGGGATGGGCCCCCAGACCCCGATTGGGAGTGGGGGAAGGAAGCTAGAGTTTCATTCAGTTTTACACAACACTACAGCCCGGGGAGGGCTCCTGCACTGCACCGCAGGGAAGTGCCGCCAAGGCTTGATTTCCCCTCAGCAGAGTGCACTCTCCTCGCTCACGTGTCCCAGAGTCAGTGCTGACCTGACGCAGCTCAGGCACTGTGCACTCCCCTCGAGAAATCACCCAAGGATCCGAACCCCGGGGGGATAGGCCCTCAGACCCCGAGTGAGAGCAGGGGCTCTCAGCTCTCAGCGGGGAAGCTAGAGTCTTATTCAGTCTTGTGCCCCGTAATGTTGCCCTGGGAGGGTTGGTGCACTGCAACGCAGGGAAGTGCTGCCGAGGTGTGACTACCCTTCAGCCCGGTGCCCTCTCCTCACTCGCGTGCCTCAGAGTCAATGCTGACCAGTCGCAATCGGGGACTGTCCACTCCCCTTGAGAAATCACCCAAGGATCCGAATTCCTGGGGGACAGGCCTCCAGACCTCAGTGGGCGGGAGGGGAGCACCGGGGATTCAGGGTTGCTGGCAAAGGATTCCCAAAGTTTTATTCAGCCCTATGTCCGGCAGGAGAACGCCACGGCACCCCAGTAGGGGAGGTAGGTCCAGTTTTTAGAAGGTCTCTCCCTGGAGTGTAGTGGGAGGACCTTTAATTTCTGCCCACTTGTTCAGTTGTGGGGCTCTTGAGCCGGTCTCATGGGGGAGGGGGACTCCCGTCCACCTGGTGGTGGATTTTGTACCTTTTGTTTGCGTCCTTGTGATCACAGCTTGCCTCAGCGGTGTTGATGTACGTTCTTCAACCTTCTCTCTTGGTGAGGCTCAAGTCCACCCGGACACCTACTAAATTCCTGTCCCTTAACTCTCCTTCTGGCCGGAAGCCTCTTTTGAAAGCTGGCTTCAGTCCGCCATCTTGTCTCCCTCCCCTGATTTTTCTTTCTTATAATTTTTTCATATATAAAAGATGGGTTTTGTCTTAAATATCCTCACTTAAGCTCTAAAGAAGTAATCTATGAACTAATCCAAAACTAGTAATTGATATATTTTAGCATTTGTGGATGCTAGTCAAGAGGTGACAAGAGATCTTCATGACTGTTGTTTTTAGCATGTTAACAATATTTATGCTCAGTATTTGAATTCTATTTCCTGGCTTCTTGCCCCTAACAAAAGATTTGGGGCACTTAAATTATTTAGTCTCCATTGTGAGTAATCATTATTACCACTAACACATACTGTGCTCCAAATTTGTGCAAGTTTCTTCTCTGTGTTTTGTTTATTGACCCTCTTAAAAGTAATTTTTGTGTAAGAGCATAAAACTCTATGAAGCTAATTCCACCAAAGAAAATACATATATATAAAAGTTGGACTATTAAACAGCATTAGGCCACTTAATGTTTACTAAATTTAAACTGCCTAAATCATGGAAAAAAACCAAGTTCCCATCGATCCACGAATGGATTAATAAATTGTAGTATATGTACACCATGGAATATTATGCAGCCTTAAAGAAAGATGGAGACTTTACCTCTTTCATGTTTACATGGATGGAGTTGGAACATATTCTTCTTAGTAAAGTATCTCAAGAATGGAAGAAAAAGTATCCAATGTACTCAGCCCTACTATGAAACTATTTTATGGCTTTCACATGAAAGCTATAACCCAGTTACAACCTAACAATAGGGGGAAGGGGGAAAGGGAGGGGACGGAGGGGGGAGGTGGGCGAAGGGAGGGGGATTGGTGGGGTTACACCTGCGGTGCATCTTACAAGGGTATATGTGAAACTTAGTAAATGTGGAATGTAAATGTCTTAGCACAATAACTAAGAAAATGCCAGGAAGGCTATATTAACCAGAATGATGAAAATGTGCCAAACGGTCTATGAAACTAGTGTATGGTGCCCCCATTGTCGCATTAATGTACACAGCTATGATTTAATAATAAAAAAATAAAATAAATAAAAAGAAAGAAAAAAAGCAAAAAAAAAGGAACTGCCTATTGCAGTAATGTATTCTTTGGCACATACCAAATGAAAAAAAAAAATACTCAAGTAAGCAAAAAGTGTTTTGTTCTAAGAAGGGGAAAGTAGTTTCTGATTTGTGAGTTGTACAAAAGGATAAGATTCTTCTCTTCAACTGCTGGAAATGGGAAATAGGTTTACTTTACAAATGGCTTCTTCTTTTAATAGAGTGTTGTTTCTTCCTTGTGATGTTCATCTGTCCTCTTAAGTAGCCTTTTAACTTGCTTATGAAATTTAGAAAATTCTTAAGGTCATGTTGTGTTTCTTTATGTATTTATTCTTTGCTATTACTAGATCATGTTTATTTCAATTTGTGTCTCTCTCTTTCTCTCTCTCTCACTTCTGTTGAGTTAAACAATTATAAAGAATAGATTTCTGGAAAGCTAGCAAATATTCATACAATTTCTTAGCCACCTTCACTACTTTCTGTATTCTAGCAAGATGTAACTCTGAGGGAATGATATGGTTAAGTCACCAATTCTGTTTGTTTTTACCCTTCTACAAGGAAGGCCTAAATATTCAATTTGCAAGATATCAGACCTTCTTTTAAGAACCATAGAATTCACAGGTGATAATTGGAAAGAGAGATAAATGACCACCTATTTTCTTCATCCTGGTCACACAGGAAGGTAGGTGAGTAGCAGCTTCTCTAGGATACATATCCATGTTTGCACCATTATGTGGCTTACTTTTCCTACTACCTCAGTATCTTACTTCCCATCCTCTTTGCTTATAAGATGATAGTCAACTCATGGAAATAGCTACTATTCAGTGATAAATACAAAATGAAAACTTGGGAGATCAAGAAAATGCTTTCTTCCTTGAGGATAATATAAGCTATTTAGCAGATATTTATTGAACATCTACTATATGTGAATCATAACATAGGGAAAGATGAATGAGACACCTGTCCTCAAGAAGCTAATTATAGTAGAATGAGAGCTACTGTGAACCTTCTTATTTTCCTATTAGACTCCAGAGATAAATTTGAGCCGTTTCCTGGCTGTCCCAAAACATAGTATTACTGTAGTATCAGAATGTGACCTATCAAGAAGAGATGTAGGTAGGCAAAGTTGACCCTTTCATCATGACAGCAATAACAACAAAAAACTACAACTGACAACATGCTGGCTGTTATGTCCAGCTCCATATGTAATTTATTCATGAGAATAGATTTCCCCACAGATTGATAATGCCAAGTTGGGCAGTAACTCTAAGATCCCTATAAAATATAGATGCAGAGTCAACTTCTGAAGTACACCTCAGTCTTAAACAGATCACATATCCATTAAAGAGTCATGGGTATATTTGAATAAAGCTACCTGCCATTTTCTTGAAATTCACTTACGTTTAAATGAACTGTTGAAAACATTTTCTAGTGATTTCAGCTCATTACCAATTTTGTCTGTCTTGATTTCAAACTGATATTTTTCACCTATCCAGTACCTTTGACACAGATGTCTTATTCACACAGTAACCAAATTTTCCAAGACATTCTTAGTTTCAAGCATTTTTATCCACTATCCTCCTAGCACAATGTCCCAGAAATTCTAATTTTTTTTAGCACTCAAGTTACATCTTCTATGTTGTATTTGGATTTGGCACCAAGAAGTAACATAAAAATCTCATTATCAGATCTTATGATCGATTTAGAATTTGAAAAATATAGTCACTATACTACAAAAAGTAAATATATAATGGGTGGAAAAATTCCCAAAACCACAGTATGGGAAGAAGGATAAGACCCTTTGTAAACCTTTGTTAGTTAGGCTACACTTTGCTACTGGCCATGGTTTGAGGCTCTAGATTATATATAGAAAACATGTTTGAACCCCTTAAAATTATAAAATGTCCATTGCTATTACTATAATGATTTACATTTTAATTTTTTTAGAAAGATTATTTGCTCACTTATTTTAGAGTGAAGTGAAAATGGATGGTAAAAAATTTACAGTTATTCTTATCTAAGTCTTTTTTGTTTCTGTCAACTTTGTAAACTGAATATGTAACTTTTTCGTTAACTAGATCATGTGTGAATTAATGGATAGAAAATTTCCTCAGGGTGGAAATCTGATACATTTCAAGTGGTTAGGAATTAATATTTATTTTAAATTGTGGTCCTTTAAGATTTACAATCTTATTTTGTTGTATACAAAAGATAAACAAGAAGAAATAATCATATCTAATCTACAAATTGTGCATACAGTCTATATAAAAAGGTAGTGCTACTTAATGAAATGTAGTTCTTAAATTCACCAATCATCTGTGGTTTTATTCATTAAATTATTGTATTTATAATTTATAACTTAGCCATTATTTTTTAGACTGATTCTTATACACAGTCACAAAATAAGTTTTCTTATGCCCATGCAATATTCTGTGTCAATACGTATAAGAGACAGAAAGAATGCTACACCTCAGGTTAGCACGATTATTGAAGACAACCCTCAGCCTGTGAGATTCAAATCTCTTTCTGACCTGATTATAGTACTGATCTTTAAATGGGAAAATGTGTTTCAGAGGTCAATTTATTGAGTTCTCACCTTAGGTTTGCCTTCTACTTATGGAACTCTATTGGAACCCCTTCCGTCCAAGGCAATGGACTCTTTTTGAGATTTATGCCTCAGCAACAGAAGATAAGAGCCACGTTGTGATGAATATGCCGCAAAAGAAATACATATGTGAACTACAGGCCTCCAAAGAAGAAATGAACTTCCTGACAATCTGTGCCCAACACTGGAAATTTCTGAGGTGTTAAGAGGTGGGTACTTTAGTGGTAGTGGTTGGTGTTTGTGTATGTTGCAAAGGGTAGACTATAGTGAGAAGATTATCTACATAATATAAAAAGCATTCTTCCAGAAAAGTAGAGCTATCAAAGCAGTAGTGAAAATCTGAAGATAATAGGATTATCTTAATGAGTTGAAAAAAAAAATGCAAGCTTTGGGATTCAACAAGAAATCAGCCTAGGAGGGTATGAGAGAAAAGGAACTGTCATTTTTGAGCTTTATAGATCAAGTACCAAAAGCTTTACATGTGTTATTCCATTTAATCCTCATACCAATCCTATGATGTAGGTATTATTTTATCATCTCCATTTTACCCATAGAGAAAACAGTCTTGAACGGGTTATTTGACTTGCCTATTAAGTTCAAGTCTCCCTGACTTCTAACATTGTGCTTGGAAAGAACTAAATATCTAAGAGAAAACTATGAATATACTATTTCATGATTTTCGATTGTGCCTCTTCCTTTTTGTTTTTTGAGGAAAGTTTTCACATGGTGTATTTATAAAAATGCTTCAGCAACCCCAGTATATGCAATTTTTAAAAAAATGGCAGTAGAGAAAGAAGCAGCCATCCTCAGGAATAAAGCATCTGTGGATCTTTGCCTTTCCTCTCTATTTTTCTTCTGTATTTTTCCATATGATATATAAATGAGAACCAAAATTTCAACAATAGCTATGTTCCTTGTAAGTGTAGAAATTAAGCCTTCTATTTTGAGATCTCTTTAATTTATTTAGCTAAATTAGGAATACAATGTTCATTCTCTTTGATTCTAAAATTGTATTGCATACTTTCAGACTCTTGATCAGTCTAAGGAATTGAAGCCTACCTTCCTTTTATAATTTAGATGTGTTTAGGTAGTTTCAAAGAGAGATTCACATATAAGTTTATATGTGTTAAGATACAGACTTCTTCCACATGGCATTTATTACCTTTTAGTCACATCTTTAATAATATTTTCCAGAATTTCTTAAGTTTGAAATATGTATATATATATATGTGTGTGTGTGTGTGTGTGTGTGCGCAATGGTGGTATAGTGGCAGAATCATTCATTTCAAGTCAAAGAATGAAATCTAAGTTTAAATCTCAGCTCTGCTTCTTATTTACTGACCATGTAAATTTCAGTAATTGACTTACTTTCTGAACCTCACTTTTTGCATCTGAAATATGACAGTAATTCTTACTTAACCTCATACAGTTATTACAAGAATAACCTCAGATAATAAATGTAAAAGTACCATGTAGATAATAAGTTCTATCATAATGTGAAGAGAAAAGGTATAAAATAAACCCTATGGGAATACATACTGTGTGCTGGTCATTAACTTATTTTTCTCTTTGTTATTCCCAGTAGGACCAAAACCTCTGAATCGGTAACTATGAAAGTTATTTAAAGTCTTTTATTTTTTAATTTTAATTGCAACAGTAATAAATCTATTATTAAAAATTCAGCCAAACTAGGAAACTATGAAATAAAATGTTACCCCATGCCTACCATTACTATTGAAAAAAACAAACTGGTGTCTCTCAGGTACCAAGTTATTTTTTTAACTTTATTCAAATTAATATGAGGATACAATTTTTAGCTTACTTTGTTCTCACTTCCAAGGTAAAGTTCCATTTATATAAGAGCCCCTCACCCAGGGGGCATGTTATACACCCTCACAATATGCACATTAGGTGAGATCCTGCCTCATGCCCTCTATCCTTCTGCCATATGTCCTCCCTCCTAACCCCTCCAACTCCTTCTACCCCAGAACTGGACTATATTAGTGTTTAATTGTTCTAAAGAACATGTAATTGTTTATATATTGATTTCTTATTAGTATGGAGTACATTGGATATTTATTTTTCCATTCTCGCAATACTTAACTAAGAATAATATATTTCAACTTCATCTAATGTAAGGATATAAAGACTCCATCTTTTTAATGGCTGAATAATATTCCATGCTATACATATACATACACAGTTTATTGATCCATACATGGGTTGATGGGCACTTAGGTTGTTTCCACAACTTGGCAATTATGAATTGACCCATGATAAACATTCCAGTGCAAGTATCTCTGTGACAGTATGATTTCTTTTCTTCTGGGTAGATACCTAGTAATAGGATTGCAAGATCAAGTGAGAGGGCTAGATGGAGTTCTTTCAGGGTTCTCCCTACTTCCTTCCAAAAAGGTTGTATTAGTTTGCAATCCCACCAGCAGTGTAGAAGTGTTCCCTTCTCTCCACATCCACACCAGCATCTAGTTTTTTAGGACTTTGTGATGTGGGCTGATCTTCCTGGGGTTAGGTGATATCTTAGAGTGCTTTTGATTTGCATTTCTCTGATGATTAAAGATGATGAGCATTTTTTCATGTGTCTGTAGGCCATGCACCTGTCTTCATAAGAGAAGTCTCTGTTCAAGTCTCTTACCCACATAGAAATGGGGTTATTTATTCTTTTCTTATTGATTAGTTTGAGTTCTCCGTAGATTCTAGTTATCAGACCTTTGTTGGAAGCATAGCCTTCAGAAATCTTCTCCCATTCTGAAGGTTGTCCGTTTCCTTTACTTACTGCGCTCTTGACTGTGCAAAAGGTTTTTAGTTTGATCAGATCCCAGTAATATATTTTTTGGTGTTGCTTCAATTGCCCGGGGGGGTTCCTCCTCATAAAATATTCTCCAAGGACAATTTCTTCAAGTGTTTTCCCTGCACTCTCTTCTATTACTTTTATAGTTTTATGTCTTAAGTTTAAATCTTTTATCCAGTGAGAATCAATTTTGTTATTGGTGGAAGGTAGGGTTCCAGTTTCAGTCTTCAACAGCTCACCAGCCAGTTCACCCAGCACCATTTTTTAAATAAGAATTATTTTCCTCATTCCGTGTTTTTGTTAGGCTTCTCAAAGATTAAATGATGATATGTGGATTGGTTGATCTGTAAATTCTCTATCCTATTCCATAGATCTGTTTCTCTATTATTTTGCCAGTACCATGCTATTTTGATCACTATAGCCTTGTATTATAACCTGAAATCTGGCAATATGATGCCTCCCGATTTGTTTTTATTTCTAAGAACTGTACTTGCTATTTGGGGTTTTTCTGGTTCCATATAAATCAAAGTACTATTTTTCAAGATTTGATGAGGATTGCATTAAATCTATAGATTGCTTTGGGTAGTGTGGACATTTTAATGGTGCTGATTCTTCCTAGGCATAAGCATGGTATGTTCTTCCATTTGTTGACATCTTCTGTTATTTCCTTTCTCAAAGTTTTATAATTCTTTTTCAGAGATCATTCATGTCCTTTGGGAGATGTAGTTCTAGATATTTGATCTTCTTTGGTGCTATTGTAAAAGGAATAGAGTCTTTGAGTTTGTTCTTGGCCTGACAATTGTTTGTGTATACAATTGTGGGTATTGATTTTATTGCATTTTTTTATTTTTTATTAAATCATAGCTGTGTACATTGATATATTCATGGGGCATCATTCACTAGCTTCACAGACCGTTTACCAAGTTGGGTATTGATTTTATATCCCTAGATGCTGCTATATTCCATGATCACTTCTAAGAGTTTTGTAGTTGATTCCCTGAGGTTTTCCATGTATAAGATCATATAATCTGCCAAGAGGGAGAATTTGACCTCCTCTGTCCCTACTTACATTCGTAGTTTCATTTTATCTCCTTCTCTTGTCTGATTGCGATGGCTAGGACTTCCAACACATTGTCAAACAGCAGTGGAGACAGTGGGCATCCTCTTGTGTTTCCAGATTTGAATGGAAATTCTTTGAGTTTTACTCCATTCAATGTGACATTGTGTGTGGGTTTGATGTATATACCCTCTATTAACTTAAGGAATGTTCCTTCTAAGCCTATTTCTTAAGTATTTTTATCATGAAAGTGTGCAGGATTTTGTCAAAAGCCTTTTCTGTATCAATTGAAAAAATCATACAGTCTTTCTTTTTGATTATATGTATGTGATGTATTATATTTGTAAATTTGTGTATGTTGAACCCACTTGATAATGGTGTGTAACCTTTTTAATGTGTTATTTTATTCTGTTTGCTAATATCTTGTTGAGTATTTTTTGCAATGATATTCATTAATGATATTCATCTATAATTTTCTTTTTTTGTTGAGTCCTTTCCTGGTTTAGGGATCAGGGTGATATTTGCATCATAGAATGTGTTGGGGAGGGGCGGCGCCTGTGGCTCAGTCGGTAAGGTGCCGGCCCCATATACCGAGGGTGGCGGGTTCAAACCCGGCCCCGGCCAAACTGCGACCAAAAAATAGCTGTGCATTGTGGCGGGCGCCTGTAGTCCCAGCTACTCGGGAGGCTGAGGCAAGAGAATTGCTTAAGCCCAACAAAAAAAAAAAAAAAGGAATGTGTTCGGGAGGATTCCTTCTTTCTCTATATTTTGGAAAAGTTCATGCATTTATAGGAACTATTTCCTTTTTATTTTTTATTTATTTATTTATTTATTTATTTAATTTATTTTTTGTTTTTGTTTTTGTTTTTTATTAAACCATAGCTGTGTACATTAGTATGATTGTGGGGCACCATACACTTGGTTCATAGATCGTTTGACACATTTTCATCACATTAGTTAATATAGCTATTTCCTTTTTGAAAGGTTAATAGAATTCTGGTGTGAAAACGTCTGGTCTAGGACTTTTCATTTAGGGGAGATTTTGTATAATTGATCCTATTCCAATACTTGATATTGCTCGATTCAGGATTTCTAAATCTTTCTGGCTGAGTTTTGGAAACTACTGTTCTTCCAAATATTGGTCCATCGCCTCTCCATTTTCATATTTCTCGGTATTGAGTTTTTCATAGTAATTGTTCAGAATTTTTTTTATTTCTGTGGCATCTGTTGTGATTTCCCCTTTATCATTTCTGATTGTACTTATTATATATCTTGTTTTTCTGTTTCTGGTTAGTTTAGCCAATGGTTTATCAATTTTATTAATCTTTTCAAAGAACAAACTTTTTGTTTCAGTGAACTGTTTTCAATTTCATTTAATTCTGCTCTAATTTTGGTTATTTCTTTTCCTCTGCTTGGTTTGGGATTAAATTGTTCTTCTTATTCCAGTTGCTTCAGTGGCCCATTAGATTACTGACTTGCTCTCTTTCTGTTTTCTTTTTCTTTTTTTTTTTTCAGTTTTTCTTGGCCAGGGCTGTGTTTGAACCTGCCATCTCCAGCATATGGGGCCAGCGCTCTACCCCTTTGAGACACAGGCACCGCCCACCTCTTTCTGTTTTCTTGATGAAGGTATCTAATGCAGTGGTTCTCAAACTTCCCAATGCCTCAATGTATTTTCATTGTTAAAAAGGGGTCGCTACCCACCAATTGAGAACCACTGATCTAATGCTATAAATTTCCCTATAAAGACTACCTTTGCAGTACACCATAGGTTTTGATAGTCTATGGCTTCATTATCATTTTGTTCCAGAAATCTAATGATCTCCTTCTTGATCTTGTCCATAACTCAGCTATCATTCAGCATAAGGTTATTTAGTTCCATGATTTTATTTCAGTATTAAGATTTTTGTTGCTGTTGAGTTCAACTTTTGTTCCATGATGGTCTGAAAAGATACAGGGGATAATTTCTATTCTTTTGAATTAGTTGATGTTAGCCTTGTGACCTATGATATGATCAATTTCAGAAGATGATCTGTGGGCTAATGTGAAGAATGTGTATTTGATTTTGCTAGGATAAAATGTTCTACAAATGTCTGTTATGTCCATTTGTTCTAGGGTCTTGTTTAAGTCCATTTTTTGGTTCGTTTATTTAGTTTCTGCTTGGAGGATTTGTCCAGTATTGCTGATAGGGTGCTAAAATCTCCAACTATGTTAGTGTGGGAAGATATCATATCGTTAAGATCAGTTAGGGTTTGTTTTATATATCAAGGAGCATTCAGATAAGGTGCATAGATGTTAACTATTGAAATCTCTACATATTGTGTGTTTCCCTTGACCAGTATGTAATGTAGTATCCATCTTTGTATTCATTATTATTGTTGTTTTGAATATCATTGTATTTGCATGCAAGATTGCAACCCCATATTTTTTTTTTTTTTTTTTTGCTTTCCATATGCCTGGAATACCATTGCCCATCCCTTCACCCTGAGTCTTGATTTATCTTTTGAGGTAAGATGAGTTTCTTTTAGGTAACAGATATCTGGCCTGAGTTTCTGTATCCAGACAGCCAACCTATGCCTCTTCAAAGGAGAGTTTAGGCTCAGCAGTCGAAGCACAGTGGTTACAATGCCAGCCATGTACACCAAGGGTGGTGGGTTCAAACCCAGCCCCAGCCACCTAAACAACTACAACCAAAAAATAGCCAGGCATTGGGGCAGGCACCTGTGTTCTCAGCTACTTGGGAGGCTGAAGCAAGAGAATTGCTTAAGCCCAAGAGTTGGAGGTTGCTGTGAGCTGTGACACCACAGCACTCTACCAAGGGTGATATAGTGAGATTCTGTCTCAAAATAAATAAATAAATAAGACTTAAAATTGTTCACATTAATTGAGAGAATTGATAGATGTGGCTTAGTTTTAGTCCTCTTGTTTTCCAGAAGTCTAGAGCTTAATTTTCTGCTTCTCACCATTGTGGAAGCTAAGCTTTGTTCTTTAATTTCTGGGTAGGTTTACTTTGGTGGTGTACTCTCCTGTTGATTGGTATGAAGAATGGTTCTGTGTATTTCCTGCAGAGTTGGTCTAGTCATGGCAAATTTCCTCTGCATGTGGATATCAGTGAAGTATGTTATTTCTCTATCACAAATGAAACTCAGTTTAGCAGGGTATAGGATCCAGGGTTGTAAATTGTTTTGTTTAATAAGGTTGAAGGTAAGTGGTGGAGCAAGATGGCTGCCGAGTAATAGCTTCCCTGCAACTGAGCATGGTGAGTCTGGGGATATAAGACTCCAGGCATCTCTGGATGGTGGCATCTGCCTATAATCATCCCTTTGAGGATACAGGGAGTCAGCAAGGGACTTCTGGACCCCAAGAGGAGGACAAAAACAGTGGAAAACTGGCAAGTGGTTACATGTGTTCGATCAACTTAATCCCACCGGCAGCCATAAGTACAAGCAGCAGTGAGACTGCAAACGGGAAAGGCTTTATCTGTGAACTGTTTTGGTATTTTTGGACTTGGAACTCAGTTGAACTGCCTTGGGGAGAGCTTGAGCAGGAGTGCAGAGAATTTCAATGAAGAAATGAAAATTATAAACCAATATCACTAATGAATACTGATGCTAAAATACTCAATAAGATCCTAACGAACAAAATCCAAAAGCACATCAAAAAAAATTATACACCACGACCAAGAGGGATTTATCCCAGGGTCTCAAGGCTGGTTAATATACATAAATCTATAAATGTAATTCAGTACATAAACAAACTAAAAGTAAGGACCATATGATTCTTTCAATTGATGCAGGAAAAGCTTTTGATAATATCCAGCATCCCTTAATGATCACTTAAGAAAATTGATATAGAAGGGACACTTCTTAAACTAATAGAGGCCATCTACAGCAAACCCACAGTCAATATCGTATTGAATGAAGTTAAATTGAAATCATTTACACTTAAAGCAGGAACCGGGCAAGGTTGCCCATTGTCTCCATTGGTCTTTAACATTGTAATGGAAGTTTTAGCCATTGCAATTAGGGAAGAAAAGATTATAAAGGGTATCCACATAGAGTCAGAAAAGATCAAACTTTCACTCTTCTCAGATGATATGATTGTATATCTGGAAAACACTAGGGTTCTACTACAAAACTTTTAGAAGTGATCAAGGAATACAGCAATGTCTCAGGCTACAAAATCAACACCCGTAAATCTGTAGCCTTTATATGTACCAACAATATCCAAGCCGAAAAAATGGTCAAGGACTCTATTCTTTTCACAGTAGTGCCAAAGAAGATGAAATATTTGGGAGTATACCTAGCAACGGATGTGAAAGATCTCTATAAAGAGAACTATGAAACTTTAAGAAAAGAACTAGCTGAAAATATTAACAAATGGAAAAACATACCATGCTCATGGCTGGGAAGAATCAACATTGTTAAAATGTCTATACTACACAAAGCAATATATAATGTTAATGCAATTCCTATTAAAGCTCCATTGTCATATTCCAAAGACCTTGAAAAAATTATACTTCGTTTTATATGGAATCAGAAAAAACCTCGAATAGCCAAAACATTATTCAGCAATAAAAACACAGGAGGAGGACTCATGCTACCAGACCTGAGACTGTACTATAAATCGATAGTGATCAAAACAGCATGCTATTGGCACAAAAACAGAGAAGTAGATGTCTGGAACACAATAGAGAACCAAGAGATGAATCCATCTACTTACAGTTATTTGATCTTTGACAAGCCAATTAAAAACATTCAGTGGGGAAAAGATTCCCGTTTTAACAAATGATGCTGGGTGAACTGCCTGGCAACCTGTAGAAGATTGAAACTGGACTTACACATTTCACCATTAGCTAAGATAGACTCTCACTGGATAAAAGATTTAAACTTAAGACATGAAACTATAAAAAGACTTGAAGAAAGTGCAGGGAAATCTCTTGAAGAAATAGGCCTGGGTGAATATTTTATGAGGAGGGCTCCCCAGGCAATTGAAGCAGTATCAAAAATACACTACTGGTACCTGATCAAACTAAAAAGCTTCTGCACAGCCAAAAACATAGTAAGTAAAGCAAGCAGACAGCCCTCAGAATGGGAGAAAATATTTTCAGGTTATACCTCCAATAAAGGTCTAATAACCAAAATCCACGGAGAACTCAAACGTATCAGCAAGAAAAGAACACGTGATCCCATCTCAGGGTGGGCAAGGGAGTTGAAGAGAAACTTCTCTAAAGAAGATAGATGTATGATCTACAAACACATGTAAAAAAGGTCATCATCCTTATTCATCAGAGAAATGCAAATCAAAACTACTTTGAGATATCACCTAACCCCATTAAGAGTAGCCCACATAACAAAATCCCAAAACCAGAGATGTTGGCGTGGATGTGGAGAAAAGGGCACACTTCTACACTGCTGGTGGGAATGCACACTACTACATTCCTTCTGGAAGGACGTTTGGAGAATACTTAGAGACCTAAAAATAGACCTGCCATTCGATCCTATAATTCCTTTACTAGGTTTTTACCCAGAAGACCAAAAATCACACTATAACAAAGACATCTGTACCAGAATGTTTATTGCAGCCCAATTCATAATTGCTAAGTCATGGAAGAATCCCAAGTGCCCATCAACCCATGAATGGTCTAGCAAATTGTGGTACATGTATACCATGGAATATTATGCAGCCTTAAAGAAAGATGGAGACTTTACCTCTTTCATGTTTACATGGATGGAGCTGGAACATATTCTTCTTAGCAAAGTATCTCAGGAATGGAAGAAATAGTATCCAATGTACTCATCCCTACTATGAAGCTAAATTATAACTTTCACATGAAGGCTATAACCCAACCATAGCACAAGACTATGAGGAAAGGGCCAAGTAAGGGGAAGGGAGGGGGGAGGTTAAGGTGGAGGGACGGTAATGGGTGGGGCCACACCTCTGGTGCATCTTAGAATGGGTACAGGCGAAACTTACTAAAGGCAGAATACAAATGTCTACATATAATAACTAAGAAAATGCCATGAAAGATACATTGAACAGTTTGATGAGAATATTTCAGATTGTATATGAAACAAGTACATTGTACCCCTTGATTTCACTAATGTACACAGCTATGATTTAACAATAAAAAAAAAATTACAAAAACCAGAAAAAAAAAAAAAAAGGTTGAAGTTCAATGACCATCCTTTTCTGGTTTGGAAAATTTCAGCTGAAAGATCCGAAATCATCCTTATACTTTTCCCTTTGTAAGTAATACTTTTCTTATACTTGGCTGCTTGCAGAAATTTCTCCTTCATATTAACATTGACAAAATTAATTACAATGGGTGTAGGAGATGCTTTGTTTGGAATGAGTCATGCTGGGATTCTGAAACTATCTACTATCTGAAATTCTGTGTCTCTTGTAATTCTTGGGAAATTCTCCACCATAAAGTCTTAGAGCAGAAAATTTGTGCCTTTGGGACCATCTTCTACTTAGGAATCCCTATAATTTGGATGCTTGATTTCTTGGAATGATCTCATAACTCTTTCAGGGAATATTTTGTTCTTTTTGTCCATTTTTCTGCCTCTTTGAATGTTTGGGATAGTTAAAAAGCCTTGTCTTCTTTATCTGAGATTCTTTCTTCACACTGCTCAACTCTTTCTGGGGTACTCTACTGTATTTTGAAGCTCCTCAAACACCTTTTTCAATTCCTTAAGCTCTGCTATATCTTTCCTTATTATGTCCATATTCTTGGTAACTTTGTCTTTGAATTCATTAATCTCTTGAGACAACTTCTGAACTATTTTTTGGTTCTCTGTTTCCATCTTTACCTACATCCCAATTATCTTATTTCCCATCCATAGTCTAAATTCTGTTTCTGACATTTCAGCAATTTCTCTATGGATGGAATTCTCTGTTGTATTTTCTTTGACGTCCCCAGGATGTGTTGATCTCCTATGATTTTTCATGTTGCCAGAGTCCTTCAGCTGATTCCTCCTCATGAGTATTTTTACCTTCTTCCTCTTTTTCTCTTTTTTAATATCTTAATTTTACTTTTTTAGTTGAATTGGTAGGTTGTCACTGATGAGTCTACTCCTCACTGTTGCAGTGCCACCAATGCAGTAACAAAGACAGATAAGTGGTCAATTCGCAGCCCCAGACAGTTCCTCCTGGGGAACAAGAATCAGTAGACAGTACTGACCCAGAGTTGCAATCAAATTCGCTCTGCCAATGCTGGCTCCTCCTACCAAATCAAGTTCTCAAGGCTGCGATGCTGAAAGTACTGTCCCAGAATTCAGGAGAGATGCTTATGTGCTGGGCACTATCCAATCAATCTAGCACTGAGGGCTGCAGTTCTGTGAACAGTGCAGGCCCAGATTTCAGGCAGTCACTTAGGCACTGTGCACCACCTGCCCAGACCAGCTCAGAGGGCTGCTGCCCAGCAGGTCTAAAGTCAGGTAAGAGTTCCTCTGGTACCAGGCACAGCCCAGTCAGAGAGCCTCCATCCAGTTCAGAGTGCTAATTTAAAGTTCAGTCCCAAGTTGCTTAAACCCCCAGCCCTATCTGCTGAATTGAGCTCAGAGAGCCTCAACCCAATGGAGAGTGCTAATCCAAAGTTCAGCTGAAAATCACTTAAACTTTGGCCCTGTTGACCCCATTGGGCTCAAAGAGCCCCACCTTGTGGAAGCCAGAGGTCCAAAATTCAGTTCAAAGTATCTTAAACCCTCGCCCTGCCCACCCAATTGAGTTCAGAGATCCCCACCTGGTGGAGGCCAGAGGCCCAAAGTTCATTCCAAAGTCACTTATACACCAGCCTGTCCATCTGATAAAACTCAGAGAGCCATGCCTGGTGGAGTGGGCAGGTCCAAAGTTCAGTCATAAGTCAAATTATAAGCACTAGCCTTGCCCACCCAGTGGAGCTCAGAAGTTATCCTTTTGTTTTTCTTCCACTCTCTTGTTTCTGCTGCTTGATTCAGCCTGAGTGATATGTACTTCATGCAGTTCTCTCAGTGCTGAGCTCCTCTCATTTGGCTTCCATACACTGCAGTCCACAGTATCCCTCCCTTAGGGTATGAGCCTCTGGTGAAAGCTGCTTCTAGTCAGCCATCTTCCCACACCTCAGGTGCCAAGATATAATGACTATGAAAGTTTTGAAACAGATGTGTATATCCATATGAAGGATATCTATACCCTCCAACTTTGGACCACATTTTCTAAGTCTCCTACCTACTTCCCTAGAAGCATGCAGTAGTTTATATCATACTTACAGGAAGGTAAAAATATATGGCAGACTCACGTAAAGTGATATGTTTCCAAGGATAAGCCTGCTTAACAGTTCATATTAATATCTTAATTCAGGACAGTAAAGGGAAAATTTGGGAATTGACCAGTAGTTTCATAATAAAGTCCAACAGGACCATCCAAATGAGAAATTGTGGAAAGGCACTGAAGTAGAAGAAAGAGGACAAGCACTCCAAAATCCCTTTTCCCTCTTGAACTCAAGGTTCCTATTTTTACAGTGATATAGGATGTAATAGATTATCTCCAAAGTCTATTTCAAAATCAGTATTCAATGATCCCATGTTTAATAATAATAGAAAGATTCAAATTGTATAGGTTTGAAGATACCATTTTGTATCCTAAAAGGAAAAAATACACAAATTATTTCTGTGTTGTGAATTATAATAAATGTTTGCTTACATTAATAGCTTTATTGCAGGGGGAAGAATCAGCATATTATTTTATAATTGCAAGGTGCTAGGATCTCATTTGAGTCTCACAGTAATGACAATATTTTATTATTTATCTTCACATAATAAATTAAGAAACTGAGGCTCAAGGAGTTTAAAAAGTTTGCCCAAAGTCATATAGCTAGTACCCTGTTTCTCTGAAAATAAGACATCCTCCGAAAATAAGACCTACTTACAGGAAAGATAAGACGTCTCCTGAAAATAAGACCTAGCGCATCTTTGGGAGCACACCTTGAAATAAGAAACTGTCATATTTTCGGGGAAACAGGGTATATAATAGGTCCAGAAACCTAAATATGTTCTGTATCTAAACCCAGTATTTTTTTTCCTCCATAATAATCTTCCCAGGTAATTTTATCTATGTTTAGAATAAGTGGAACTCATCAGGAAAATTAATTAAGAAGGGAAGAATCACCATTGTTTAAATATGATAAAAGTTAAGAATAAAGACAGTTTTTCATAGTCCTTAATAAAATTCTTCAGTTTGAGACTAAAGCTGTGAACCACATACAATCAAGGATACCCATAAAATATAAATGTATTTTTCAGAACCCTGGAAATTATAAAAGATTAAAGAAATAGTACTTATAAAGTTCTTTAAAATCATTTGAAGGGAGTGGCTATTTAAATATAATATTTAGAGCTGTTGGCCCTTAGGAATAGAATAGAAATGTAAAGAATAAAGGATGGCATAAAAGATGTCCATTTACCTAGGGATCATTCATCACAATCCCTGAGTTAGTATAGACAATTTAGCAACTGCTACACTCCTTACTTGTCCTTTTTCATGCTTCTTTCTTCATTCTCCAACCAAAAATAATTGCAAGTTTTAAGGAATTTAAAGTGAGTTATATTTGTCAAAAAATGTAGTGACTTTTTATTATTGCTGTCATACCAACAACAGAAACCGCCCATGGAGAGTTTGTGTTTAGATTGATAATAATATAGAGGGGGGAAAGATGGCTGACTTGGGGCAAGATTTGCCAAAAGTTTCATCCAGAAGGAGAAAAATTGGACTGAAGTAAACTCAGAGAAGTTGAAATTGGGGGTGCTGAACGAAGGAGAAGAAATCAAGTTACCCAACATCCTCCTTAAGACAAACTGCAAAGACACATTAGAGGAAGGAACAAATCAGAGAACAGGTACAGAGCAACTAGAAAGAAGGTGCATGTGCTGAAGGGGAATGGAGACCTCCCCACCTAAGGGTCTTGTTGTAGGCTTCTACAAGCAGGGAACAGAATATCTCTCATATCATGCTATGGAAGAGAACACCAACGTCCCAGTCTCCCGAAACTAGGAATTTCTGCCTCTGGGTCCCCATACTTCCTGGCAAGAAAATGAACAAATTTGTTCTTGCCCACCTTGAGCCCACATCTCATCCTACCCTGTTGCCCAACAGACTGCCCCCAGAGGTCAGCTTTCCAGCACCCAGATGAGACTGAGTGCTAGCCTGGCCCAGACAGCCTGGAAGTTCTGCCCCCACCCCAGGCACAGAAAGGCAAAAGAGCCCCTGACCATAGAAATGAGGATTTCAAAGGCCACTATATTTGTTTTAATTTTTTCTTTAATTGTTAGGGATTTATTGAGGGGGATACAGAGAACCAGGTTACACTAATTGCAATTGTCAGGCAAAGTCCATCTTATAATTGTGTTCCACCCCCAAGAGGTGTGCCACACACTGTGGCCCCCCAACCCCATCCCTTTTCCCCTTTCTCTCCTCCCCAATTCCCCAATTGTCCTCATATCAAAATTGAGTACATTGGATTCTTTTTTTTTTTTTTTATTTGAGACAGAGTCTTACTGTGTTTCCCTCAGTAAAATGCGATGGCATCACAGCAACCTCCAACTCTTGGGCTTAGGCAATTCTCTTGCCTCAGCCTACCCAGTAGCTGAGACCACAGGCACTCTCCACAACACCTGGCTATTTTTTGGTTGCAGTTGTCATTATGTTCAGCAGGCCCGGGCCAGGCTTGAACCCACCACCTTTGGTGTATGTGACCAGCGCCCTATGTACTGAGCTACAGGCATTGAGCCTTATACATTGGATTTTTGATTCGCCATTCTTGTGATGCTTTACAAAGAAGAATGTGTTCTGCCTCCATCCAGGTTAATACAAAAGATGTATAGTCTTCATCTATATTATTGGCTGAATAATATTACATGGTATACATATACCACAGCTTGTTAATCCATTCCTGGATTGGTGGACATTTAGGTTGTTTCCACAATTTGGTGATTGTAAATTTAGCTAAGATAAACAATCTAGTGCAAATGTCCTTATGATAAAAGTTTTTTTTGTCTTCTGGGTAGATTGCCAGTAATGGGATTTCAGGATCAAATGGGGGGTCTAGTTTGAGATCTTTGCAGATTCTCCATACTTCCATCCAAAAAGGATATTTTAGTTTGCATTCCCAACAGTAGTGTAAGAGTGTTCCCTTCTCTCCACAGCTACCCCAGAATCTACAGATTTAAGATTTTGTGACGTGGGACATTGTCACTGGGGATAGGTGATTTCTTAGGGTGGTTTTAATTTGCATTTCTCTGATAATTAGGGACAATAAGTATTTTCTCATATGGTTGTTAGCCCTTCATCTATCTTCTTTAGAGAAGGTTCTATTCAGTTCTCTTGCCCATTGATATAAGGAATTGTTGGCTCTTTCTGTGTTGATTAATTTGAGTTACCTGTAGATCCCAGTTATCAAGCTTTTCTCTGACTCATAATATGCAAATATATTATCCTATTGTGATGATTGTCTATTTGCTTTGGTTGTTGTTTCCTTAGCTGTACAGAAGCTATTTAATTTAATTAAGTTCCATTTGTTTATTTTTGCTGCTATTGCAGTTGCCATTGAACTCTTCTTCATAAATTATTTTCCCGCCAATACCTTTAAGTGTTTTCCCCACACTTTCTTTGAGGATTTTTATTATTTTATGCCTTAGAATTATATCTTTTATCCATCTTGAATTGATTTTAATGAGTGGCAAAATGTACAGGTCCAGGTTCGGTCTTTAAGATGTGGTTATCCAGTTCTCCCAGAACCATTTACTGAGTAGGGATTCTTTCTTGAAGTGTATATTCTTGTCTGGTTTATCAAAGATTAGGTGGCTATAAGATCTTAGTTTCATCTCCTGGTTTTCTATTTGGTTCCAAATGTCTATGTCTCTATTTTTGTGCTAATACCATTCTGTTTTGATCACTATGGCCTTGCAGTACAGCCTAAAGTCTGGTAGGCTGGTGTCCCTGGCTTTGTTTTTATTACTAAGAATTGCCTTAGCTATATGAGGATTTTTCTGGTTCCATACAAAATGCAGATTTTTTCCCTAAACCTTGAAAGTATGATGTTGGTATTTTAATACATATTGCATTGAATCTGTAGATTGCTTTTGTAAGTATAGACATTTTAACAATTTGATTCTTCCCATCCATGAACATGGTATGTTCCTCCATTTGTTAATATCTTCTGCTATTTCTTTTCTTAGGGTTTTGTAATTTTTTTATAGAGGTCCTTTACCTCTTTTGTTAGGTATATTCCTAGGTATTTCATTTTATTTGAAGCTACTGTAAATGGAATTGTGTCCTTGATTAGCTTCTCATCTTAGCTATTATTGGCATATACAAAGGCTACTGAATTGCAGACATTGATTTTATAGCCTGAGACATTACTGTATTTTTTTTATTACTTCCAGGAGTCTTGTGATTGAGTCTTTGGAGTTCTCTAAGTATAAGATCATATCATCAGCAAAGAGGAAGAGTTTTACCTCCTCTGCCCCATTTGGATGCCTTTTATTTCCTTCTCTTGCCTAATTGTATCGTCTAGAATTTTCCAGCACTATGTTAAATAGTATTGATAATAGAGG
The DNA here is from genome assembly GCF_027406575.1 of Nycticebus coucang. Lineage (NCBI taxonomy): Eukaryota > Metazoa > Chordata > Mammalia > Primates > Lorisidae > Nycticebus > Nycticebus coucang. Next base: position 70,733,193 of record NC_069804.1, read on the forward strand.
ACAACCTTGTCTGTTTCCAGTTCTAAGTGGAAAAGCTTTCAGTTTTACTCCATTCAGTATAATATTGGCTGTGGATTTTTCATAGATGACTTCAATCAATTTAAGAAATGTACCACCTATGCCTATATTCTTACATGTTCTAATTAGAAAAGGATATTGAATTTTGTTGAATGTTCTTTCTGCACATATTGTGAGGATCATATGGTCATTGTTTTTGCTTTGGCTGGTATGGTAAATTACATTTATGGACTTGTGTATGTTAAACCATCCTTGCATCCCTGGGTTCAAACCTACTTGATTCTGATGTATGACTTTTTTAATGAGAAGCAGTAATCTATTGGCTAGAATTTTATTGAGAATTTTTGCATCTATATTCATTAGTGAGTTTGCTCTGAATTTCTACTTTTTAGTTGAGTCTTTTCCTGGTTTTGGTATCAAGGTGATGTTTGCTTCATAGAAGCTGTTGACAATTCCTTCCTTCTCAATTTTTTAGAATAGATTCTGCAGTATAGATATAAGCTCACTTTGAACGTTTGATAGAATTCTGGTGTGGAGCCATCTGAACCAGGACATTCTTTTGTTGGAAGACTTTATAGTTCGTTTCATCTTAGTTCTTGAAATTGGTCTGTTCAAGATATCTGTTTCTTCTTGGTTAAATACAGGGACAGGTGTGATTTCAAGTATTGATCCATTTTCTCCACATTGTCAAATTTCTAGGTATAGCATTTCTTGTAGTATTCAGAGATAATCTCTTGTATCTCTGTGGCATCTGTTGTTATTTTCCCTGTATTGTTTTTAACTGAGGTTACTAGAGATTTTACTTTCCTGTTTCTAGTGGGGCTGGCCAAATGTTTATCTGTTTTATTTATTTTTTCAATAAACCAACTTTTTGTTTTGTTAATTTTCTGAATTTTTTTTTGTTTTCAATTTCATTAATCTCTGATTTAATTTTGGTTATTTCATTTCTTCTGCCAGGTTTAGGCTTAGATTGTTCTTCTTTACAGTTCCATAAGATGGTTTGTGAGATTGTTGATGCACTCTCTTTCAGTTTTTCAAATGTACGCATCTAATGTGATGAATTTTCCTCTCAGGACTGCTTTTGCTGTATCCCACAGGTTTTAGTAATTTGTGTCTTCATTGTTGTTGTGTTTGAGGAATTTAACTATTTCCTCTTTTATCTCTTTCTGAGCCCAACTATCATTCAGCATAAAGTTGTTTAATTTCCACACTTCTCTGTGGTCTGAACATTTTTGTTGGAGTTGATTTCCACCTTTATTGCCTTGTGGTCTAAGAAAATTCATGGTATAATTTCTGTTCCTTTAATTTTGTTGATATTTGATTTGTATCCTAGGATGTGATCTATTTTAGAGTATGTGCCATTGGCTGATGACAAAAATATATATTCTTTTGCTTTGGGATGGTATATTCTGTAAATGTCTATTAATCCCCTTTGTTCTAGGGTCTCATTTAAGTCCACTGTATCTTTGTTTAGTTTCTGTTTAGAAGATCTGTCCAGTTTTGTCAGAGGGTTGTTAAAGTCTCCAGATATTGTGGTGTTTATAGGCTAACATATTGCACAGACCTCTCAAGGTCTGTTTCATAAATCTGGGAGCATTTAACTTAGGAACATAAATATTTATAACTGAATTATTTACTTTTTGTATAGTTCCTTTGACCAGCATGAAGTATCTATCTTTGTCTTTCTTAACTTTAGTTGCTTTGAATCCACTTGTATCTGATAATAACATTGTAACCCTGCCTTTTTTTGATTCCCATTTGCTTGAAATACTGTTTTCTATACCTTAACCCAGAGTCTTGATTTGTCCTTCAGTTCTAGGTGTGTCTCCTGGAGACAACATATGGATGGCTTCTGTTTTTTTATTCAATCACCCAGCTTATGCCTCTTCAGTGTGGATGTCAATCCATTGACATTAATTGAGATAACTGATGAGTGTGGTAGAACTTTACTCATATTGTTATGAGAAAATCTGTTGTGTAGTTTTATTCTTTGCACCATTGTGGAAGCTAAGTTTTGACCTTTAGCTGCTTGGTGTTTACTTTGGTGTTGATCCATTGTGGTGTTCAGTGTTGAGAATAGATCTAAGTATTTTCCATAGAGCTGGTCTTTGGTGAATTCCCTCAGTGCTTGTGTGTCTGCAAAAGTTTTTATTTCTTCATCAATTTTGAAGCTTTATTTAGCAAGATACAGAATTCTAGACTGAAAATTGTTTTATTTAAGAGCGTTGAAAGTGTATGATCATACTCTTCTGGCTTGGAAATTTTCAGTTGAGAAGTCTGCTATCATCCTAATGGTTCTGCCCTTGTAGGTCAGTTGGCACTTACTCCTAGCTGCTTGCAGAATTTTCTCCCTTGTCTTGACATTGGATAGTTTCATTACAGTGTGTCTTGGAGAAATTCTGTTAAAGTTCAGATGACCTGGGGTTCAATATCCCTCTGAAAGGAGTGTGTGAGGATCTTTAGTAAAACTTGGAAGATTTCCTTTATGATTGTCTCCAGTAGGGCTTCCATACCTCTGGGACCATCTTCTTCCTCTTCCAAGATTCCTATTATTCATATGTTTGAACACTTCATGGAGTCTCATAGTTCCCTAAGTACCTATTCTGCTTTCTCTCTCTTCTTTTCTGCCTCTGTAACTACCTGGGTTAACTTGAAAACTTACCTTCTAGCTCTGTGGTTCTTTATTCTCCATAGTATAACCTATTTTTTGATACTTTCTATTGCATCTTTCCATTCTCTGATTGTCTTCTTCATTTCCTTATGCTTCGCCATATCATTTATATATTCTACATGTCTCTCATCTGACTTTTGGTTATATCTTTCCATTTTACCAGGTGAGCTCAGCTAAATGATCCTTCCCATTTGCCATAATGCTCCACCCCTTCAAAGGCCACTTTCTCTCTTAGCCAGATCTTTAACTGGCCTTGGGTGGAGAAGCAAACAGGCCCCACCCCTCGGTGTATATGGAAAACTTCTGGGGATCCTCTACATTGTGTGAGGTCCAGTGAGCCAAGTGTGCTCCACCATCCACTGTGAGAGGAAATTATGACTTACCTGCACTGACTTTGGCATGGAATGGTCCCTTCTAAGCCTTCCTCCTTTTCCATCCTCTCTGAAGTGGCTCTGCCTTGCCTGTGTGCTTGGTGTCCTCAGCTTCCCTCCTGCTGACTTAGATAGAGGCAGCCCTAGCCTCAGACAACTGGTCCTGAGAATGTCCTGGAAGCAGACTACAGACAGAAGATCACCTCCCACAGCCATGGGGGTCATACCGCATTGTATATAGTCTGCAACCAGGAAGAGGGGCATGCCTTTTCCAATTTGTTTGTGAAAGGGGCCTTCAAACGTAAGGACAGGGATCTGTCAGGATGGTCTGAGGATTTCCAACCTTCAGCTGCTGGTGGGAGTCCTTCAGCAATTGAAATATCTTATAGTAGGGACTCCAATAAAAACTGGCTTATTGTACCCTCAATGAATCCCCAACAATAAAAAAAAAAAAAAAAGAATATTCTATATATAAAAAAAAAAAAAAAAACAAAAAAAAACCTGGGGCTCTTTTAGACTAGGTGGATGGTGGGATGACACCAGGACAGAAACAGCTTATGCTACCCACGTGATGCCCCCAGCTTCACCAAGAGGCTTGCCATCTGAACCACACCCAACTTGGAAAAATGAAGGCCAGACCTCAAAGAATCTCATACCACAGCTCTAAGAGAGAGTTCATGAGGCTGTGTAGGAAGGGGCACTGACATTAGTTCTACCTCATTTAAATAATCAGTGATGAAGGGGTGGTGAGCTCCATATCATGGAGCTTCTAGATTTGATCTCACCCTGCCATTTTTAGTTGCCAAATAGGTCTCTGGGGTGATGATTAAGGGTCCCCAGTAAGTTTGTCTTTCAACAGCTATTTAGGGACAAACAACTTAAAAAGTATAATAAATATGTAAATAAACTGAAAATTCACATGGGAAGGAATTAGAAGAAGAATACTAGAAACATGACAAATCAGCAGATCAATCCCTGTAAAAATTTTTAAGGAAAAAATGTTTACAACTGAAAATAACACCCATAGAGAAATGGATGAAATGACAGAAATAGAATTCAGAATATGGATGGCAAATAAGATGAATGGAATTGCGGAGAAGATGGAAAAGGAGATCCAAAAAGAAGTCCAAAAAAGTGTCACAAGATTTTAGTGAAATTAAAGACAGCATTACCAGGGATCTGAATGGAATTAGAAAAGATATATAGCAGAGCTTAAGGAAGTGAAAGTGGTATTCAAGGAGATTCCAAACACAGCTGAGAATCTCAGCAATAAAGTAGATCATGGAGAAGAAAGAACCTCAGAAATTTAATACAGGCCTTTTGAAGTAACCCAATCATTCAAAGAGGCAGAAAAAAAGGAGAATAAAGGCAAAGATTTCCCTGAGAGAGTTGTGGGACTATTCCAAAAGATTGAACTTTCAAATTATAGGGATTACTGAAGGAGAGGAAGACAGTCTGAAAGGCACGGGGGCTCTACTTCATTGTGGATAATTTCCAAGACATTGCAAGAGGTCCAGAAATCCATATATTAGATAGTTTAAAAACCCCAGCTTGATTCATTTCAGTCTAAGCAACTCTGACATACATGGTAATTAATCTGAACAAAATGAAAATGAAAGAAAAAATTCTGCAAGCAGCCGGGTATGAGCATTTTCTTATCTACAAGGGGAACGATATCCACATGACAACAGATTTTTTCAGAAAAACTTTTAAGATCAGGAGAGGGTGGTCCTCTGCCTTTAACTTCCTTAAACAAAATAATTTTCATCCCAGGATTCTGTATCCTGCTAAACTAAGTTTCATTTTCAATGGACAAATCAAACATTTTGTGAGCAAACATTAAGTAAATTTATCACAAGACCAGGTCTGTAGGAAGTACTCTGACCCATTCCTCACATTGACCAGCATGATGGACCACCAGCAATGAAAACACCCTGAAATTAAAGAACAAAGCCTAGCTTTCACAATGGCACAAGGGATAAAACTAATCAACAGACCTCCACAAAACAAGATGAACAGAACTTCACCTTACTTACCAATTCCCTCAGTAATGTGAATGGCTTGAATTTCTCTCTGAAGAGGCACAGGCTGGCTGACTGTATAAAAAAAAAAAAATCAGAAAAAGACCTCAAATAGCCAATACATTACTTAGAAATAAAAACAAATCAGGAGTCATCACATTATCAGACTTCAGGTTATACTAAAAATCTATAGTGATCAAAACAGCATGGTACTGGGACAAAAATAAAGATGTAGCTACATGAAATAGAATAGAGAACCTAGAGATGAGCCCAGCCACATATCATCATTTGATCTTTGATAAGCCTAACAAAAAAATACATTGGGGAAAAGATTCTCTATTTAACAAATGGTGCTAAAAGACCTGGCTAGCAACCTGTATAAGACTGAAACTGGACCCTCACCTTTCACCACTAACAAAAATTGATTCCCACTGAATAAAAGATTTAAACTTAAGACATAAAACTATAAAAATACTAAAAGAGAGTGCAGGGAAAAAGCTTGAAGATATTGCCTTGGGAAAACATTTTATGAGGAGGACACCCCTGGTAATTGAAGCAACACCAAAAATATATTACTGTGATCTGATCAAACTAAAAAGCCTCTGCATAGCTAAGGATACTGTAAATAAAGCAAACAGATAACCTTCAGAATGGGAGATTTTTGCAGGCTATTTTTAAGACAGAGGTCTGATAACTAGAATCTACAAAGAACTCAAATTAATCAATAAGAAAAGAACAAATAACCCCTTGTATTTGTGGGCAAGAGACTTGAACAGAAACTTCTCTGAAGATAACAGGAGAATGGCCAACAAACACATGGAAAAGTGCTCATCATCTTTAATCATCAGATAAATGACAATCAAAACTACTTTGAGATATCACCTAACTCCAGTAAGATTAGCCCACATCACAAAATCACAAAACTGAAGATATTGGTGTGGATGTGAAGGAGAAGGGAACACTTCTATACTGCTGGTAAGATTGCAAACTAATACAGCCATTTTGAAATGAAGTATGGAGAATTCTCAAGGAACTAAAGTTGACCTACCATTTGATCCTGCAATATCATTACTAGTAATCTAACCAGAATAACAAAAATCATTTTACAACAAAGACATTTGCACCAGAATTATTGCAGCCCAATTCCTAATAGCCAAGTTCTGGAAGCAGCCTAAACGCCCATCAACCCCATGCATGGGTAAACAAATTGTGGTACATGTCTACCATGGAATACTATGCAGCCATAAAAAGATGGAGACTTTAAATCTTTTATATTTATTTGGGTGGAGCTGGAACATATTCTTCTTAGTAAAGTATCTCAAGAATGAAAAAAGAGTCCAGTGTACTCAGTATTATTATGAAACCAATATATAAACACTCACACATTCATAGGAATTATAAAACAAAATTATAGTCCAGAAAGAAAGAGGGGAGAGGAGGAGGAGGGGAGGAGAGGACAAGTGGAGGGAGGGTATTTGACGGGATCTAACCTAAGGTTCACAATTCAAGGGTACACTTCAAAACAACTAAATGTATATTACAAATATCTTACCACAAAAAGTGAGTAAGTGAGGTTATGGTTATGTTAATTAGTTTGATTTAAGCATTCCACATTGTATATCAAATAATCACATTGTACCTCAGAAATGTATACAGTTATGATTTAATAAAAATGAAGTTTAAAAAAAGGCCAAATATTTATTGTTTTCTGGATAAATATCTAACCTGTAAGGGTAAAGCAAGACTCAGGGTGAAGGAATGGAAAATAATATTTCAGGAAAATATAAATCAGAAGAAAGCAGGGGTTGCAATATTATTTGCAGATATAATTGGATTTAAACAAACAAAAAGAAAAAGTAAAGTCCTGAACCAGATGGTTTTGCATTAGAATTCTACTAAACCTCCAAAGAGAAGCTAGTATTTAATTTCAGAACCTGTTCCAAAACTTAGAAAAGGAAGGAATTTCCCAAAATGTTCTAAGAAGCAAATATCACCTTGATTCCAAAATCAGGAAAGGACTCCCCCCAAAATGGAAAACTGCAGACCAATATCATTAATTAATATTGATGCAAAAATATTCTAGATAACAGAATGAAGCTACACATTAAAAAAGTTATACATCATGATCCAGTAGGTTTTATCCCAGGAATACAAGATTGGTTCAATATACATAAACCATAAATGTAATTCACCACATAAATAGATGCAAAAACAAATTCCGTATGACCCTCTCAATAGATGCAGGAAAAGCATAAAATTCAGCATCCTTTTATGAAAAGAACACTTACAAAAATTGGCCCAGATAGGACATTCCTTAAACTGATAGAAGTCGTCTACAGAAAGCCCACAGCCACCATCATACTGAATGGAGTAAAATTGAAAGCATTTCCATTTAGAACTGAAACCAGATAGGGATAACCACTATCACCACTGCTACTCAACATAGAAGGCAAACAAGGAAGAGAATAATTTTCAGGGTATTCAAATGAAGGCAGAGGAGGGCAACTCATGGTCTTTGCTGGTGACATGATCTTACACTTGGAAAACACCAGGTTCTCTACCACAAAGCTCCTGGAAGTGATCAACGATACAGTAATGTCTCAGGATACAAAAATCAATGTCCACAAATCAGTAGCTTTCATATATGCCAGTCAAGCTATTGTCAAATCAAAGACACAATATGCTTCACAGTAGCATCAGAGAAATGAAATACTTAGGGATATACCTTACAAAGAATATGAAGGATCTCTATAAAGACAACAAAACCCTGAGAAAAGAATTATCAGAAGACATTAACAAATGGAAGAACAAACAATGCTCATGGCTTGAAGAACATACAATGCTCATGGAAGAATCAACATTGCTAAAATGTCCATATTACCCAAAGTGATCTATAGATTTAATGCAATCCCCATCAAAGCACAAATGTCATAGTTTGAAGAACTTGTAAAAAATAGTACTTTGGGTGGCACCTGTGGCTCAGTGGGTAGGGTGCTGGCCCCATATGCCAAGGGTGCCGGGTTCGAGCCTGGCCCCAGCCAAACTGCAACAACAACAACAAAATAGTACTTTATTTTGTGTGGAACCAGAAAAAAAAATAGCCAATGCAATTTTAAGAAATAAATACAAATCTAGAGGCATCTTGTTACCAGACTTCAGGTTACAGTGATCAAAACACCATGGTACTGGGACAAAAATAGACCTATAGATCTATGTAATAGAATAGAGAACTTAGAAATGAATCCAGCCAAATACCGCCATCTGATCTTTGATAAACCAAACGAAAGCATACACTGGGGAAAATAATCCCAATTTAATAAATGTTGTTGGGAAAACTGGTTAGCCACATGTAGAAATCTGACATTGAACCCACACTTTCACCACTGAAATTTTTGACTCTTGCTGGATAAAAGATTTAAGTTTAAGGCACCAAATAATAAAAGTCTAGAAGAAAGTGTGGGAAAAATTATTGATGCTGTGGGCCTAGGAAAAGATTTTATGAAGAAGACCCCCAGGGCAATTTAAGCAACATGAAAATAAATAGGACATGATCAAGCTGAAAAGCTTTTGCACAGCCAAGTGTATGACAAGTAAAGCAAACAGACAGCCTTCAGAATGTGAGAAGATATTTGCATGCTATGAATCTAACAAAAGACTGATAACTACAATCTACAGAGAACTCAAATTAATCAATAAGAAAAGAGCAACCAACTTTTGACAATTTGAACCAAGTCAAATTGTCAAAAAGACTTGAACAGAAACTTCTCTGAAGACAACTAACAAATGTTGAATGGCTAACAAACACATGAAAATGCTCATTGTCCCTAATCATCACAGAAATTCAAACCAAAACCATTCTCTGATATCATCTAACCCCAATGAGAAAAGCCCACATCAAAAATTCTCAAAGCTGAAAATGCTGGTGTGGATAGATGCAGAGAGAGGCAAACACTTTTACACTGCTGTTGCAATTGCAAGCTAATATAGCCTCTATGGAAAAAAGGGTGGAGTTTCATGACCGCATAAATGATCACATGAGACATGGATTTACAGTACATACTGCAAGAGGTGAGGCTAACCATAGGTGCAGGATAGCACTGAGCACTTCTTGCAGAGTCCTTTTATTGAGAAGGTACATAATGGGCGGAAAGATTACTAAGCAAAGACATGCAGGAGCTGCATGCTCAGGGACCATGTGTTTTAGAGGCTACGTGCTCAAGAAAATGATCTCATAAACTAATAGAAAAACAACTACACACCCATATAAGAGAAAAACACAAGTATATTCAAGTTGGGAGGAGGAGGATTGATGAGCTCTCATCTCATGTGCACAATGTAAGGGTATGCAGCACACCCCCTGGATAAGGGGATCAACTACAACTTGATCTTTGCCTTACAAATGTAAAAAATGTAGCCTAATCATTTGTACCCTTACATTAATATGAAATAGTAAAAATGTTAATAATAAAAGGGTCTGAAGGAGTAGGTCGTGCCTTCATATATTCACAACTGGGGCTGACAGTAAATGCAGCTGTAGTGACTGGTGATCAGATAGCACGTTAGTGCTGTATCAACATATCCCTACCCTTTTTGAGAGGGAATGGACTTAGGGGAGATACTGGTTAGGCCTGCACAGCAGTAAAACACAAATGTCCTTCCAAAGTTGAAAATCCTTGATATAAATGGAGAGAAGGAGGATAGCTGAGAATAATTGTATGAGTAGATGGATTATGTAATTAGGGAAATCCAATATCACATGAACTCAAAAGAGATGTGTGAAAGATATGATGTTATCTCTTAGCTCAATTATAACAGATGCCTGAAAGGTTGAAGCCAAGTGTCACTAAGAGCATTCCTATTTTGGGACTGAACTGGACTGATCTTTAATGATTTAATGGGACTGTAGAATTGTGCCATTATCTTTTTACTGTTATGATTTTTTTGCTATAAGACATCTGTATTAAAATACCCGGGATGATCTCTGGTACAATAAAAATATGTGATCTTTGAAAAAATAAATGATTTCAGGAAACGTATAGTTTCTGAGGTAGCCTATGCATTAAAATCAAAGAAATTCTATTTCTCTGTTTGACAAATAAATGGTTTGAGAAGATAGAAGCCATTAACTTGCTTAATCAGGTCCAGCAAAACTGTTAGGAGATTTTGGTATGCTATCTACTAATTCAAAGATTCTGGAAGATGAGCCTCTATACAATTAACCTATAAGGAGAAGTCTAATTTACCTAAAACATGCATTTCAAGCCTTTCTAGTCAATGGAAAAGTAGGTATCAAATACTATGAACCCAATTGTGTTGCGCAGGTGGAGGTCAACAGATATGGACACTGCTGTCTTAGGGCTTGCAGCCTAATTAAGGACACATCAGAAAAAAAAAAAAGAAAGGAAGGAAGGAAAGAAAGAAGGAAGGAAGGAGGCAAGGAAGGGAGGGAGGGAAGAAGGAAAGAAACCTTATATCCATTTTCTTATTGGATAAGCAACATTAGCTTGTAAGATAGGGATAGCGATCCTTGTTTCACAGATTGGGGAATTCAGGTTCAAAAACTTAGGTAACGTGTCCAAAATCCCACTGCTATTATGGTAACAAGGCTGGAAATCAAACCCACTTATTGTAAAATCTAAGCTTCTTTTCTACATTACTACATTTCAACACACAGAAAAATATCAATAATGAAAAAAAGTACTTTTTTTTTTTTGAAACAGTTGCACTCTGTTGCCAGGGCTAGAGTGCAATGGCATCATCATAGCTCGCTGCAACTTCAAATTTCTGTACTCAACCAATCCTGAGTCAGTTTCCAACATAGTTAGAACTACAGACATGCATTATCACACTTGGCTGATTTTTTTTTTATTTATTTATTTTTTTTTTTAGACAGGGGCTTTGCTATTTTGCTCAGGCTGGTCTCAAACTCCTGGCCTCAAGTGATCCTCCTTCCTTGACCTCACAAAGTACTAGGATTACAGGCTTGAGCCACCATGCCTAGCTGAAAAATAGCACTTTAGTGGTAAAATATATAAACTGACTTTAAGTGCAATAGAAATTCAGAGAAGGGAGATATGAATTCAATATGGATGTTAATCAAGCCATGTTTTCCTCCTAAAGGATATAGTTCCTGAGGGTGGCCTCATAAATTGTCTAAATAGAGAAAAGGGGGGATAAGGAATAATTTTATTTCTCAGAGTCTGTTTCTTCATCTGTAAAACAGGGATCCTGCCTCACAGTACCATTGATAGGATTGAATGAGATGGCATATTTAAAGTATTTATCAATAAAAACTGTTAATAGTACTTACCCTTGAAAGTGGTAATGTATGTGATGTGTATACCTAGAACTAACAGTAAAGAACTGGTTTAAGAATGGGAAACTACCATCAAATCAGGAACTTATAAAGTCTTGAGGTAGGAAAATACCTCAAAGGTCATCTGGTCTAACCCTGTCTGGCACTTGTTACACAGCAAAATGATCTAGAATCTCTTAAGGGAACTTATTTTTTACCTTGATGTAGTAATTTGCCTCCCAAATTCTGTTAATCTTAGACAATAGTGCTACAGATTTTTCATCAATTTTAAAAAGTGTCTTGAATCCACCTTTTCCTTTACTATTAAAGATTTTAATAATGTTGACTGAAGTAAATGTTCTGTATTTATTTAAATGTGTAATCTTTAAAATTATGGGAACTGTAATATGGGAAGATAGTCTGCTTAATTCCGCTCATTGTTTCTAAATTGCACTCCTAAAAACAGTCCAGGATTTTTGCATTTCTAAATAAAAACCTAACTCCTTGAGGGAGATGTTATAAAGAGCAGAAAAGGGAGAGAAGTGCCCAGAGATGTATCTTTTCAGCTCACTTAATTCTGGATGTTAAACTCTACCTAAGTGCTAATTCACCTCAGGGAAGATCCTACACCTAATTTAGGTCAGACTGGACTTTATAGTAAGCAGTCATTGAAAAGCAAACTTCGGTATAGGACTTAATTTTTAAGGTAATGTTATTCATTTTTCTCCAGCTGCAAATGTACATTCTAGGGAAACAATTATTACAAATGGTAATACATATATAATTCTAAAAAATCATTTATTTATGTATTTTTATTTTTTATTTTTTTGGCTGGGGCTGGGTTTGAGCCCACAACCTCCGGCATATGGGACCACACCCTACTCCTTTGAGCCACAGGTGCTGCTCTAAAAAATAATTTATTGAAGTAAAATTTGCATAACATAAAAGTAACCATTTTTTAAATAAACAATTCAATGGAATTTAATATATTCAGTGTTACACAACCACTTCTAGCTAGTTTCAAAACAAATCCTTCACTCCAGAGTAAAACCTTTCATTCATTAAGTAGTTTTTCTAATTCCCCACTGCCCTTAGCACCTGGCAACCACCAATCTGTATTCTGTCTCTATGAATTTATCTATTCTGAATATATCATGTTTACAGAAACATACACTATGTGAACTTTTGTGTCTTGGATTCTTTTACTCACTAGTGATTTCAAAATTTCTTAAAGGTTTTGAAGAATACCATCTGCCAGCAGGAAATAGGAAGTAAAAGATTTCCTACTCTAAAACATCACATTCACTTAGCCTTTCAGGAAAACTGTGCATAGCTGCGAGTAGTGGGAAACCAATTCTGTTTTTGTTTGTTTGTTTGTGAGACAGAGTCTTATTATGTTACTCTCGGTAAAGTGCCCTGGTGTCACAGCTCACAGCAAACCACACCTGGAAAATTCCAGGCTACAGGCGCTGCAACAACACCAGCTATTTTTTTTTTTTTTTTGGTGGTGGGGGGTGTAGTTGTCATTGTTGTTTAGCAGGCCTGGGCTGGATTTGAACTGCCAGCTCCTGTGTATGTGGCTGGCGCCCTAGCTGCTGAGCACAGGCGCCAAACCAAAACCAATTCTTAGAAGAATAAGGTGAGCTTTATCTTCATTCCAGAAGATCAACCAAGGTCAATGTTTGAGTTACTTAACATACAAGCAGGGTGAATCTCTGAGAGGAACATGGGCCTCGGGGCTTTTTTGCTATTATTCTCTGATTGCCTCTTCTGTCCCCACTAACCCTTCTGTGATATCTCTGAAGAATTGAGGACTATGGCAGGAATTATCAGGCATAGCAGAAGGTAAAAGTGGCTCTGACAAAAGTAAAATCCACAAGGTAAAGGAGGAGGAAAGGGGCATATTGTAAGTTGTAGCACAGTAGTTTTGGGAGAATTATTGTGGTTTCTTATTGATCCTTCCTCTGTAAGTGAGAGAAACTGTTCATGCTAATAAATTTTGAGTGCCTATCTTACAGGAAGTTCTACAAGGAGTAGGACCTTTAAAGACCCAGCAGAGGTGTCTATGTATCCAGCTTCTCTGCCTCGGATTCTTTTCTCCCTGTAAAGAAAGAAGAATAACAAAGAAATGGAGTAAGATAGACCTAAGTTCAAATCTGGACCCCACAGCTGAGCATGGTGGCTTATGCCTGAAATCCCAGCACCAAGGATCACTTGAACTCAGGATTTTGAGAACAGCCTGAATAAAGCAAGATCCTGTCTCTACTAAAAATAGGAAAAATTAGTCAGGCATGTGGTTAACACCTGCAGTCTCTACTATTTGAGAGTCTGAGGTAGAAGGTCACTTGAACCCAGGAGTCTGAGTTTATTGTGAGCTAGAATGACACCATGGTATTCTAATCTGGAGAAGAGTGAGAATCTGTCTCAAAAAAAAAAAAAAAAATCTGGGCCCAACACCAAATTAGCTACCTGTGGAACCTTAGTTTAAATAGTTATCCTCTATGAAATGGTGATGATATGTGTTTCAAAGTATCATTCTGAATTTTTTTTTAGTTATTAATTATTTTTTAAAGACTTTTATTTATTTACTTTTTGTTGTTATTTCAGTTTGGCTGGGGCCAGGTTCGAACCTACCACCCTCGGTATATGGGGCCAGCACCCTACTCACTGAGCCATAGGCACCGCCCAGAATTTTTTTTTTTTTTATTGTTGGAGATTCATTGAGGGTACAAAGAACCAGGTTACATTGATTGAATTTGTTAGATAAAGACCCTCTTATCATTGTGTCCTGCCCCCTATTCTGAATATTATATAAAAAGGACTTGCCTTTTAAATACCAGATATTGTTATTACCAGTTTAGATTGCCTGAGCTTCAGTTTCAGATAATTCTCATTTATCCTACATCATTTTGTGAAAGGCAAAAGATTTATACAATCTGAAGAGAAATTAGAGTATATTCTGTATCATTTAACATGATGAGGTGCTTTTCAAAAATGAAGTTTGTCAGACCATTTAAGCAGTAGTCTTTAAAAATTGACCCTTGATGGAAACATTTCTAAAATATAATGTACAGAAAAATAAAAAATATTGTACAATTCTGTCATGCTCAAACCATAATCTGAACAGAATTAAATCTCTTCATGATTAATGGGGATCATTGTCAATGAATATATATTTATACACATTGCTCTCATATAAGATACAGTGACAGCCCTCAAGCAAAGGTTCTCTGTACTTGCACTCAATATCCTCAGACAAATACATTTGTTTGTTTCTTATTTCTCCTTTTTATAGTTTCTGGGGTTTTTTCCTCATTCACAGAACGTAAGAACTTGCTTCTTTCTGTTATTGGTATGTCTTCCTCTCTTTCTACTTGTTCCTGTTTGTATAGACTTCAAAACTTAGATAACTAAACTTACTAAAATTATGTCTAATACAGTGGTTCTTCTATTATGATCCCTGGACCATTAGGATAAACATCACTGACAAACTTGTTGGAAATGCAAAATCTCAGACTCCATGCCAGACTTACTAAATCAAAGAACTCAGGGGTATGGCCCAGCAACTATTTTAACAGGCCCCTCAAATGATTGTGATGTATATGGTCAAGTTTGAGATTTACTGCCCTACTATACTTGTTAATACTTCACATTCTGAGATCTCATTCCAAGATATATGTTTTAGGATTTCTGGGGCAGGACCTACTAACCTTGATTTTTTAACTAATACCGCATATTATCCTGGTGAAAATTGCCAGAAGACTTCATGAAACATTTCCCAAGTCCTGACCAGTGATCCTCAAAATTACCTGAAGATTTTGTTAAAATGCATATTCTGATTAAATAGATCTTGAATGCAGCATTTTTTGAAATTTTTGTTGTTGTTGTTTGTTTGTTTGTTTGTTTTAGAATAAGGTCTCACTCTGTCACCCAGGCTGGAGTGAAGTGGTGTAATCGTAGTTCACTGCAACCTCAAACCTTTGGGCTCCCTTAGAGAAATAATCTTGCCTCAGCTTTCTGAGTAGCTAGGAGTACAGGTACAGGCAGATGCCATAATACCTGGCTAATATGAGGGGGGTTTTAGAGACAGGACCTTGCTATGTTGTCCAGGCTGGCCTTGAGTGCCTGGCCTCAAGTGATCCTCTCACCTAGACTCACAGAGTGCTGGTATTATTGGCATGAGCCACTGCACCTGGCTTGGGATTCAGCATTCTAATCAGCTCCAAAGTGATACCTGTGCTACTGGTTGGTGGGCATTTTGAGTAGTAATTATATAGAACTTTATATAGTAGGTGCTTCATAACATTTTTATTTTACTTTGGTTTTGAATGTTTTTTATCCAGAATTTTGTCTATGACTAAAATCAATATCAGACTACCTTGATTTTTAAAAATATGCTGTTTTCTCCAAATTACATATTTTCAAAGTTACTTTTAATACTTTTTGTATTTTAAAAATTGAATTAAAATATAATACACTATGATTTAGTTGACTTTAAATACAGAATGAAGGGCCTCTTCTATGAGTAAAGTTCTGTGTCCTTTATTTCCTAGATGCAGTGTCACACTTTTAGGCTTCTCAGAGGCTTTTTATTCCATCTTCTGGATTTTAAGTATACCTCCAGTAGGGGGTAAAGGATAGCAAAGATTCCCTACCCAAAGGATCAAAATTCTATGACAGATTAAGTCATTCTCTTTGAAGCTAAGATAGATGCTGCTATTTCTCTAATGTAAACATTACTATCAGCATTTATCTCCTCCACTAAGTGTATACTGATTGATAATCCAAGCCTTATCCAGTGTGTAAGCAATATGTTTCTCAGAATGGGCATCCCAAGTATTTCATCCTTTCAAGAGACAGTGGGACTCTGAGACAATGGTTGGTGAGCTTTTGCTATCTCTAGCCCTGTCCTTATAAAAAGAAAATGCCTTGTTAGGGATGCTAGTCTTTGAAACTCATCAGCATTTACTTTGTGAATTGCTGTCAAATTTCTATTACCTAGAGAATTTGTGTTGACTGCTGGTATCCTCACAAGGAATAAAGGCAAACAAATGGCAAATGTCAATCTATAAAGCTTTTGATTTCTTCCATTTCAGGATGGGTAAATGACCCAGAGCATGAATTCTAAAGTGAATCTAGAGCCCTCAAAATACTTCAGTGTGGTAATTGGTACTAGAGCAGTGGTTCTCAACCTTCCTAATACCGCAGCCCTTTAACACAGGTCCTGTGGGTCATGACCTACAGGTTGAAAATTGCTGTACTACAGTGTGGTGTGCTGATTTTTAGGGTTTCCAAAGCTAAAGCTGTTTTTTTTTTATAAAATGGACTATAAAAAATATTTTATTTGTATATGTTCTTCTTGTCAGCTCATGGATCATTCTCCCAAAACTGATATCCTAGGATACAAATCAAACCACAACAAAATTAAAAGAATTGAAAATATACCTTGTATCTTTTCAGACAAGAGAATAAAGATAAAACTCAAGTCCAACAAAAAACCTTCATTCCCACATAGATTCATGCAAACTAAACAACCTTATGCTGAATGGCAACTGGGTCAAGGAGGAGATTAAGAAAGAAATTAGTAGATTACTCAAAAAAATGACAGTGATGCTGCAAGTTATCAAAACCTGTGATACTGCAAAAGCAATCCTGAGGTAAATTTATGTCATTAGATGCCCATATCTAAAAAAACAAAAGAGAGAGAGAGACAGAGATAGCACATCAATAACCTAATGAGTCATGTCAGGGAACTGGAAAAAAGAAGAGCAATCCAATCATAAACCTGTCAGAAGAAAAGAAAAACCAAAATTAGATCATAATTAAATGAAAATGTGAACAAAAGAACCATTCAGAAGATTAACATAACAAAAATTGGCTCTTTAAAATGGTAAATAAAATATATAAACCATTGGCCAGACTAACTAGAAACAGAAAAGTAAGATCTCAAACATCCTCAATCAGAAATGATAAAGGGGAAATAAAAACAGATACACAGAGATATAAAAGATCATCTCTGATTACTACAAAAAACTCAATGCCCAGAAATCTGAAAATGTGGAGGAAACAGACCAATACCCTGAAACACAATACCTTCTTAGGCTCAACCAGGAAGACATAGAACCCTATAGCAGACCAGTATCAAGCACCAAAATCACAACTATAAAAAAGTTTATAACAGAGACTCAGCAAGGTGGTGGCCGAGTAACAGGTTCCGTTCAACGGGGCATGGTGAATCTGGGGAGACAATACTTCAGGCATCTCTAGCTGGTGGGTTCAGCCCATAAACATCCCTTTGAGGACACAGGGAGTCAGTGAGAGACTTCTGGACCCAAGGAGGAGGACAAAAGCAGTGGAAAATGGACAAGTAGTTGTGTGTGTTCTTTCGGTCTAATCCTGCCAGTAGCTGTAAGTACAGGAGCAGTGAGACTGTAAACTGGAAAGGCCTTACCTGTGAGCTGCTTTGTTTTTTTGAACTTGCCACTCAGTTGAACTACCTTGGGAGAACTTAGGCCAGAGTGCAGAGAACTTTAAGAATTGCCAAGGGCCCCAGAATGAGCTGCTGAGGCAGATGAAGCTAATAGTGTTCAGCTGTGGGCCTAGTGGAGCCACTGTGAGAGAAGTGCCCCAGCAAGTTCTGCCCTCAGGGTCGCAGAGCAAGGATTGGGCGGGAGCTAGTAATCTACTGACTGAGCAACCTAAAGGTGGGGACTGAGACACCTTGCAGTCTTAGCCCTCAGGGGCATAAGTGAGACTGGTTTTGTCACACTGGTTAAGTGGATAGATACTTCAGGAGTGATCCCAGTGATAAGCATTTCCCTGGGAAAGCTTCTGCTTAGCCAAGTTTAGCAGTTTAAAGTGCCTTTTACAAGGGTGGAGGAGAGATTTAGGTTCTCCACTTTAGGCTCCCCTCCCTGCGGGGTTTGAAAAATCAGCAGAGGCCTGCAGTCTCCATCTTGTACAGGCGTATCAGCATTGTGATTAATATCTCATACCCCAGATCACCTGTTGCCCAGACAATATTCAGCAAGATATATATACTGCTTTGTTTATTTGTTTTTTCCTTTTGGTTGTTGTTTTGTTTTTTAATTTCAACATTTTCCCTATAGATTTTTCTTTTCTTTTTCTTCTTTCATTTCTTCATTTTTCTAGTTTAAATACATTCTCCCATTGTTGCCTTTTTCAACAATTATAACTTCATTTTTGCTAGTGTTCCTATCCCTATAATTTGTTTTTTCCCACAATTTTATCCCACAGGGTTTTCTGTTTACTTGTTTTGGTTTGATTTATAGCATTTTTTTCTTTCCTCTCTACATGGTGGATGTGGGGTACTGTGTCCAAACAGGCTAGCAAAGAGCTGCTGACCTCAAGGGAACCACCTAACCCAGCACCCCCAGAGGTTGGGGGATTTTAAGCTTGGCTCAAAGTACCCTACAGTACACCTATATGCTCTGTCTCCCTCTTTCTGTGCCCCACTTCATTTTGTCAATATTCCCTTTTAACCACCCCCTCTCCTTTCCCTTTTTTCTTTCTTTCTTTCTTTCTTTCTTTCTTTCTTTCTTTCTTTCTTTCTTTCTTTCTTTCTTTCTTTCTTTCTTTTTCCTTTTCTTTCTTTTTTCCCTTCTTGCTCTTCAAACTTCTAATCCTTCTGGTCCTGTACCAAAAGGACTCATCGAAAACCTGGTCCAGAGGCACGGCAATATAAAGAGCAAGAGAAAGTGAAAGGAAAAGTAGGGCAAGGAAACATAAAAAAAAAATCACTCATGAGAAAGAGTCAGCAAAAAAAAAAAAAAAAATCCTGGCAACATGAAAAATGAGTCCAGAGCTACCCCCCATCCCCCAAGGGACCGTGAGGTAGCTACTGCAGAGGATTCTACCTATTGAAAAATGTTACAAATTATAGAAAGGGAAATTTGAATACACATGATGAAAACAAAGACAGAAATGATGGAAACAATGAAGAAAACTGCTGATAAAATGGAAAACAAGCAAAAGGAAATCCAAACACAGAATCAAATAAGAGATGAATGACATGAAGAATATAGAAAGTATGTAGCAGAGCTGAAGGAGCTGAAGCAGTCAGTTAGGAAACTTAAAGATGCAATAGAAAGTACCAAGAACAGATTAGACCATGCAGAAGAAACACTCTCAGAGGTAGAGGACAAAGCTCTTGAGATAACTCACATAGTTAAAGGGGCAGAAAAGATACCCCAGAAGGATAAGAAGAATGCTCCAGGGGAATGGAAGCCATACTAGAGAATATTATAAATGAAAATTTCCCAAATATCACCAAAGATTCTGACACACTCCTTTCAGAGGGATATTGAACCCCAGGTCACCTCGACTCTACCTGAATATCTCCAAGACACATTGTGATGAACCTGTCCAAAGTCAAGATAAAAGAAAAGATTCTACAAGCTGCCAGGAGTAAGCGTCTGTTGACCTACAGGGGCAAGTCCATCAGGGTGACTGTAGACTTCTCTAATGAAACTTACCAAGCAAGAAGACAGTGGTCATCTACCTTTAATCTACTTAAACAGAACAATTTCCAGCCCAGAATTCTGTACCCTGCTAAGCTAAGCTTTAAAATTGATGGAGAAATCAAATAATTTACTGATATACAAACACTGAGGAAATTCACCACAAGAAGACCAGATCTACAGGAAATACTTTAGCCTGTTCTACACACTGACCATCACAATGGATCAGCAGAAAAGTAAGAACTCAGCAATTAAAGGACAGAACCTAACTTCCACACTGATGCAAAAGATAAAACTAAGCAATGGACTCTCACAAAATAAGATGAATAGAGCATTACCATATTTATCAATTATCTCAATAAACGTTAATGGCTTGAATTCCCCACTGAAGAGGCATAGATTGGCTGACTGGATTAAAAAACAGAAGCCATCCATTTGCTATCAGCAGGAAACACACCTGGCTTTAAAAGACAAATTAAAAATCTGAGTTAAGGGTTGGAAGACAATTTTTCAGTCAAATGGAATTCAGAAGAAAAGAGGAGTTCCAATTTTAATTTCAGATACATGTGGATTTAAAGCAACTAAAGTCAAAAAAGACAAAGATGGTCACTGTATATTGGTCAAGGGAAAAATACAAGAAGAAGACATTCCAATTCTAAATATTTATGCAACCAATTTAAATGTTCCCAGATTCTTGAAACAGACCTTAGTCACTCTGAGCAACATGCTATCCTATTATACCATAATAATAGGGGACTTTAACACTCCTCTTACAAAGCTGGACAGATCCTCTAAACAGAAATTAAAGATATAAGGGACTTAAATGAGAACAATTGTGCTTGATAGATGCATATAGAACACTCCATCCCAAAGACAAAGAATATACATTCTTCTCATCACCCCAGGGAACACTCTCAAAAATTTATCATATCCTAAACACAAAACAAACATAATCAAAAGAATTTAAATTTTACCTTGTATCTTCTTGTACCACGAGGCACTAAAGGTGGAACTCAACTCCAACAAAAATGTTCAACCTCACACGAAGGCATGGAAATTAAACAACCTTCTTTTGAATGACATTTGGGTGCAGGAAGAAAGAAAACAGGAAATCACAAACATCCTTGAGCATAACAACAATGAAGACACAAGCTTCCAAAACCTGTGGGATTCTGCAAAAGCAGTTTTGAAAGGAAAATTTATCAGTTTAGATACCTACATTCAAAAAACAGAAAGAGAGAGCATCAATAAACTCGCACACCATCTTATGGAATTGGAAAAAGAAGAACAATCTAAGCCTAAACCCAGTAAAAGAAAAGATCTTCAAAATTAAATCAGAGATCAATGAAATTGAAAACAAAAGAATCATTCAGAAAATTAATGAAACAAGCAGTTGGTTTTTTGGTTTATTTATTTCTGAAAAAAATAAACAAAATAAATAAAATAGATAAACCCTTGGCCAGACTAACTAGAAATAGAAAACTAAAATGTTTAGTAACCTCAATCAGAAATGATAAAGGGAAAATAACAACTGATGCCACAGATATACAAAATGTCATCTCTGAATGATCAGAAATGGTTATCTGAATGACCAGAAACTTTATGCCCAGAAATTTGACAGTGTGAAGGAAATGGGTCAATATTTAGAATCACTCTCTCCCTAAGATGAAATAGAGCTTCTGAACAGACCAATTTCATGCACTGAGTTTAAAGAAACAATAAAAAAGCTTCCATCAAAAAAAAAAATGCCTTGGTACAGATGGCTTCAAACCAGAATTCTATCAACCATTCAAGGAAGAGCTTATTACTGTACTGCAGAAATGATTTCAAAAATTTGAGGATGAAGGAATCTTCCCCCAACACATTCTATGAAGCAAACATCACTGTGATACCAAAACCAGGAAAAGACCCAACTAAAAAGGAGAATTTCAGACCAAATTAATTAATGAATATAGATGCAAAAATTCTCAACAAAATCCTAGCCAATATATTATAGCTTATCATCCAAAAACTCATACATCATGATCATTATCACAGGGAAGCAAGGCTGTTTTAACATGTTCAAGTCCATAAATGTTATCAACCACATTAATAGAAGAAGAAATAAAGGCCATATGATCCTCTCAATAAATGCAGAAAAAGCATTCGATAAAATCCAGCATCATTTTCTAATTAGAACACTAAAGAGTATAGGCGTAGGTGGCACATTTCTGAAACTGATTCAAGCTATCTATGACAAACCCACAGCTAATATTTTACTGAATGGAGTAAAACTTAAATCTTTTCCTCTTAGAACTGGAACCAGACAAGATTCTCCTCTGTCACCATTACTTTTCAACATAGTGCTGGAAGTTCTAGCCAATACAATTAGGCAAGACAAGGAAATAAAGGAAATCCAAATGGGAGCAGAGGAGGTCAAACTCTCTCTTTGCTGATGACATGATCTTATACTTAGGGAACCCCAAAGACTCAACCAAAAGACTCCTGGAAGTCATCAAAAAATACACTAATGTCTCAGGATATAAAATCAATATCCACAAAGAAGTTGCCTTTGTATATGCCAAAAACACTCAAGATGAGAGGCTAATTAAGGACACAACTTTCTTCACCATAACTTCAAAGAAAATGAAATACCTAGAAATATAGCTAACAAAGGAGGTGAAGGACCTCTATAAAGAAAATTATGTAAATGAGTCAAACTGTTTATAAAACCAGTGTATGGTGCCCCATGATCTCATTAATGTACAAAGCTATGATTTAATAATAATAATAATAAAAGAAAATTATGTAATCCTAAGAAAGGAAATAGCAGAGGATATTAAAAAATGGAAGAACGTACCATGCTCATGGCTGAAAAGAATCAACATTGTTAAAATGTCTGTACTTCCCAAAGCAATCTACTTATTCAATGCTATTCCTTTTAAAATACCAAAATTGTACTTTCAAGATTTGGAAACAATGATTCTGTATGGAACCAGAAAAAAAAAAAAAAAAACCCGTATAGCTAAGGCAGTTTTTAGTAATAAAAATAAAGCCAGGGGCATCACCATACCAGAGTTTAGGCTGTACTACAAAGCCATAGTGGTCAACACAGTATGGTACTGGCACAAAAATAGATACATAGATGTTTGGAACCAAATAGAAAACCAGGAAATGAAACTAACATCTTACAACCATCTAATCTTCGATAAACTAAACAAGAACATACTTTGGGAGAAACACTCCCTATTCAATACATGGTGTTGGATAAACTGGATATCCACAAGTAAAAGACTGAAACTGGACCCACACCTTTCTCCACTCACAAAAATTGATTCCAGATGGATAAAGGACTTAAATTTAAGGCATCAAACAATAAAAATCTTCAAAGAAAGCACAGGAAAAACACTGGAAGATATTGGCCTGGGGAAAGACTTCATGAAGAAGACTGCCATGGCAAAAGCAATGACAACGAAAATAAACAAATGGGACCTCATTAAACTGAAAAGCTTCTGTACAGCTAAGGTGACAACAACCAAAGCAAATAGACAACCTACACAATGGGAAAGGATATTTGCATATTTTGAATCAGACAAAAGCTTGATAACTAGGATCTATAGAGAACTCAAATTAATCCACATGAAAAAAGCCAACAATCCCATATATTGTTGAGCAAGAGACATCAATAGAACCTTCTCTAAAGAAGATAGATGACTGGCTAACAAACATATGAAAAAATGCTCATCATCCCTAATTATCCATGAAATGCAAATCAAAACCACCCTGAGATACCATCTAACCCCAGTGAGAATGGTCTACATCACAAAATCTCAAAACTACAGATGCTGGTGTGGATGTAGAGAGAAGGGAACACTTTTACACTGCTGATGGTACTGCAAACTAATACAACATTTTTGGAAGTAAGTATGGAGAACCCTCAAAGCACTCAAGCTATACCTCCCATTTGATCCTGCAATCCCATTACTGGGCATCTACCCAGAAGGAAAAAAAAATCCTTTTATCATAAAGACACTTGCACTAGACTGTTTATTGCAGGTCAATTTACAATTGCAAAAATGTGGAAACAGCCTAAATGCCCACCAACCCAGGAATAGGTTGCAAGCTGTGGTATATGTACACCATGGAATACTATTCAGCCATTAAAAAAATGGAGACTTTATATCCTTTGTGTTAACCTGGATGGAAGTGGAACACATTATTCTTAGTAAAGCATCACAAGAATGGAGAAGCATGAATCCTATGTACTCAAGTTTGATATGAGAACAATTAAGGACACAGTGAGGGTAGGGAAAGGCGAGAGTAAGAGAGAAAAAAGGAGGGAGGGGTGGGGAAAGGAAGAGCAGGGAGAGGGAAGGAGGGAGGGAGTGGGACCTCAGTGTGTGCCACATCTTTTGGGGGCAAAACACGATTGTAAGAGGGACTTTACCTGACAAGTGCCATCAGTGTAACCTGGAAAAAAAATACAAAAGAAAAATTACAGGTCATTATTATATATAAACATGTATGAAAAAACTCAGAAAATAAAGTTTATAACAAAAAAAGTCCTGAACCACACAGTTTTATGCCAGAATTCTACAAAAATCTTGTATCTATATTGCAGAATCTATTTTAAAATGTTGAGGAGGAAGGAACCCTCCCCAACTCCTTCTATGAAGCAAATCACCCTGATACCAAAGCAAGGCAAGGACTAAACACAAAAGGAAAACAATAGATCACTTCACTAATGAATATTAATGCAAAAATACTCAGTAAAACACAAGCACATAGAATACAGCTACATATTAAAAAAATTATGCATCACAATCAGATGGGCTTTACCCCAAGGATGCATGGTAGTTTCAACAAACACAAATCCATAAATGTATTTCAGTACTTAAATAGAAACAAAAACAAAGACCATATGATCCACTCAATAGATACAGAAAAAGCATAAAATATAATTCAGCACACTTTTCTTATAAGAACACTTAAGAAAATAGACATAGATGGGACATTTCTTAAGCTGATAAAATCCATCTACAACAAACCCACAGCCAATATCATAATGATTGGAGTAAAGCTAAAACCATTTTCTCTCAGAACTGAAATCAGACAAGAATGCCCACTATCACCACTACTATTCAACATAGTGCTGGAAGTTCTAGCTTATAAGATCAGGCAAGAGAAAGTAATAAAAGGCATCCAAATGGGAAAGAGGAAGGGAAACACTTCCTCTTTGCTGACTATATGATCTTATACTTAGAGAACCCAAAAGACTCAACCACAAGACTCCTGGAAGTGATAAAAAAAAATACAGTAATGTCCCAGGATATAAAATCAATGTCCACAAACCAGTAGTCTTTGTATATGCCAATAACAGCCGAGATGAGAAGATAATCAAGGACACAATTGCTTTGTCAGTAGCTTCAAAGAAAAATGAAATACTTAGGAATGTATGTAACAAAGGAGGTGAAAGATCTTTTCAAAGAGAATTATGAAACCTTAAAAAAAGAAATTACATTTAGTCTTTGTATTAACCTAGATGGAAGTGGGACACGTTATTCTTAGTAAAACATCACAAGAATGGAGAAGCACGAATCCTGTGTATTCAAATTTGATATGAGGACAATTAATGACAATTAATGACACGATGGTGGAGGGGGAAGGGGAGAGAAGAGCAAGAGAAGGATGGAGCGGTTGGGGGACAGGAAGAGCAGAGAGAAGGAAGGAGGGAGGGGGTGGGGTCTCAGTGTGTGGCACACCTTTTGGGGGCAAGGCAAAATTGTATGAGGGACTTTACCCAACAAATGCAATCAGCATAACCTGGTTTCTTGTACCATCAATGAATCCCCAACATTAAAAAAAAAAAGATCAAGAGAAAGAAGTTACAGAAGACACTAACAAATGGAAAAATATAACATGCTCTTGGCTGGGAAGAATCAACATTGTAAAAATGTCTATTCTACCCAAAGCAATCTACAAATTGAATGCAATCCCCAATAAAATACCAACATCATATTTTGAAGAACTTGAAAAAATAATTCTTTGTGTTGTATGGAACCAGAAAAACCCCTGTATATCTAAAGCTATTCTTAGTAATAAAAACAAAGTTGGAGGCATCACCTACCAGACTTCAGGCTGTACTACAAGGCCATAGTGATCAAAGCAGCATGGTATTGGCACAAAAATGGAGACATAGCCATATGTAATAGAATAGAAAACCAAGAGATGAAACCAGTGTCTACTTGCCATAGGATCTTTGATAAACCAAACAAAAGCATACAGTGAGGAAAAGAATCCCTGTTCAACAAATGGTGCTGGGAGAACTGAATAACCACATGTATCAACTGAAACTCGACCTACAACTTCCACCCCTTACAAAAATTGACTCAAAATGAATAAGAGACTTAAATCTAGGACACAATAAGATAAAAACGTAGAAGAAAGTGTGGAGAAAACTCTTGATGATGTTGGACTGGGGAAAGATTTTATGATAAAGACTTCAAAGGCCATTGCAACAATAAAAATTAACAAGTGGGACTTAATCAAGATGAAAAGCTTCTGCACAGCTAAGGGCATAACAAGTAAAGCAAAAATACAACCTTCAAAATAGGAAAAAATATTTTCAGGGTATCAATCTGATAAGGCATTGATAACTAGAATCTACAGAGAATTCAAATTAATCAACTAAAAAGAGCAAACAATCCCATGTACCTCTGGGCAAGAGATATGAGCAGAACCTTCTCTGTCAAAGACAGATGAATGGCTAACAAACATTGGAAACAATGCTCATCTCCTTGATCATCAGAGAAATGCAAATCAAAAACACCCTGAAATATCACCTATCTCCAGTGATAATAGCCCACATCACAAAGTCTCAAAGCTGCAGATGCTGGCGTGGATGTGGAGAGAAGGGAACACTCTCACAGTGCTGGTGGGACTCAAAACTAATACAACCTTTTTGGAAGGAAGTATGAAGAATCCTCAAAGAACTCAAATTAGACATCTCATTTGATGCTGCAATCCCCTTAGTAGGCATCTACTCAGAAGAAAAAAAAATGTTTTATCATAAGGACATTTGCACTAGACTGTTTATCTCACCTCAACTGACAATCGCCAAAATGTGGAAACAACATAAATGCCCAGCAATCCAGTAATGGATTAACAAGTTATGCTATATGTACACCATGGAATATTATTAATCCATTTTTTGTTTTTATTAAATCATAACTGAGGCATTTATGGGGTTCAGTGTACTGATTTGATATACAATGTGAAATGCTTACATTGAACTGATTAACACATCCATCACAATTATACTCTTTTTCTTAGTAATTTTGAAATGTATCATTGCATCATACACATTAGGTGAGGTCCCCCAAAATACCCTCCCTCCTCCCGCCACTTCCTGCCCTCCCATCTCTCTCCTCTTCCCTTCTACTTTCTGGATTCTAGTTATGTTTTGCCATTCACATGAATATGTAGGTGATTATGTATTGATTTCATAGTAGTATTGAGTACACTGGATACTTTTTTTTTCCATTCTTGAGATACTTTACTAAGAAGAATATGTTCCAGCTCCATCCAGGTAAACATAAAAGATGTAAAGGCTCCATCTTTTTATGGCTGCATAGTATTCCATGGTGTACATATACCACAATTTGTTAATCCATTCATGGTTCAATGGGTACTTGGGCTGTTTCCATGACTTGGCAATTGTAATTTGGGCTTCAATAAACATTCTCGTGCAAATGTCTTTGTTATAAAATGATTTTTGATCATCTGGGTATATACCTAGTAGAGGAATTGTAGGATCAAATTGTAGGTCTACATTTAGTTCCTTGAGTATCCTCCAAACTTCTTTCCAAAAGGTTGTATTAGCTTGCATTCCCACCAGCAGTGTAAAAGTGTTCCCTTCTTTCCTATCCATGCCAACATCTGTAGTTTTGGGATTTTGTGATGTGGGCTAATCTTATTAGAGTTAGATTATATCTCAAAGTGGTTTTGATTTACATTTCTCTGATTATTAAAAATGATGAGCATTTTTTCATGTGTTTGTAGACCATGCACTGGTCTTAAAAGAAGTTTCTATTCAAGTCTCTTGCCCACAAAGAAATGGGGTTATTTGTTCTTTTCTTATTGGTTAGTTTGAGTTCTCTGTGGATTCTAGTTATCAGACCTTTGTCGGAAACTAATCTGCAAATATCTTCTGCCATTCTGAAGGTTGTCTGTTTACTTACTGTGCTCTTGGCTGTGAAGAAGCTTTTTAGTTTTATCAGAACCCAGTAATGTATTTTTGATGTTGCTTCAATTGCCTGGAGGGTCCTCCTCATAAAATATTCTCCCAGGGCTTGCATTAACCTGGATGGGGGTGGAACACATTCATCTTAGTAAAGCATCACATGAATGGAGAAGCAAGAATTCAGTGTATTCAGTTGTAATATGAAGTCAATAAATGATCTAATTCCTGGGGCTGGGTAAGGGAATGATGGAGTGGGTAGAGGGAAGGAGGGAGGAGAATAGGAGGTCACAGTGTATGGCACACCTCTTGGGGGCAGGACACAATTACAAAAGGGACTTTACCTAACAACCCCAATCAGTGTAGCCTAATTCTTTGTACCCTCAATGAATCCCAAACAATTAAAAAAAAAAAAAAAACTTTTGTTCTTTGCTGGTGTCATGATATTATACTTAGAAAATCCCCAGGATCCAGCCACGAGACTCATGGAAGTGATTCCTAAATACAGTAACATCTGAGGATATAAAATCAATGTCTAAAAATCAGTAGTCTTTATC
The DNA here is from genome assembly GCF_027406575.1 of Nycticebus coucang. NCBI lineage: Eukaryota > Metazoa > Chordata > Mammalia > Primates > Lorisidae > Nycticebus > Nycticebus coucang. The sequence goes on from NC_069804.1 coordinate 70,761,824, forward strand.
TATGCCAATAACAATCAAGCTGAGAATCAAATCAAAGACCCAATGCCCTTCACAGTAGCTTCAAATAAAATTAAATACCTAGGAATATACCTTACAAATAACATGAAGGATCTCTGTAAAGAGAAGTAGAAAACCCTGAGAAAAGAAATAGCAGGTACCTTAACAAATGTGAGAACATACCATGCTTATGACTGGGAAGAATCAACATTATTAAGATGTATATACTACCCAAAGCAATCTCTAGATTTTATGCAATCCCCATGAAATCATTTATCATACTTCAAAGAACTTGAAGAAGTAGTTCTTCAGTTCATGTGGAACCAGAAAAACCACCAAGTAGCCAACGCAATTCTAAGAAAAAAAAATGAATCTGGAGGCATCAAGTTACCAGACTTCGGGGTATACTACAAATCTCTAGTGATCAAAACAAAATGGTCCTGGCAGAAAAATAGACACATAGATCTATGACACAGGATGGAAAACCCATAGATAAAATCAGCCTCATATCACCATCTGATCTTCAATAAACCAAACAAAAGTATACACTGGGGAAGAGAATCCTTTTGTAATAAATTGTGCTGGGAGAACTGGCTAGCCACATGCAAAAGACTGAAACTGGACCAGCACATCTCACCACTTACAAGAATAGAATCTTGCTGGATAAAATATTTAAATTTAAGACACGAAATGGTAAAAATTCTAGAAGAAATTGTGAGAAAACTCTTGATGTTATCATCCTGGGGAAAGATTTTATGAAGAAGACCCCATAGACAATTGCAGAAAAACTAAAATAAATAAACGAGACATGATCAAGCTAAAAAGCCTCTATACAGGTGAGGACACGATTAAAGCAAATAGACAACCTTCAGAATGGTTAAATATATTTGCGTGTTACGAATATGACAATGGGCTAATAACCATAATTACAGAGAGATCAAACTAATCAACAAGAAAATAGCAAACAATTCTATTTATCATAGACAAAAGATATGAGCAGAACATTCTCCCAATCAGGGAGATGAATGGCAAACAAACACATGAAAAAATGCTCATCAACCCTAAGTATCAGAGAAATGCAAATCAAAACCACCTTGAAATATCACCTAACTTCAGTGATAATAGCACACATCACCAAGTCCCAAAGCTACAGATGCTGCTATGGGTTTGGAGAGAAGAGAACACTTACACAGACAGTGGGATTTTAAGCTAATACAGCCTTTTTAGGAAGATGTATGGAGAATGTTCAAAGTCCTAAAAATAGACCTTCCATTTGATACCGCAATTCTATTACTAGATATATACTCAGAGGGAAAAATGTCATTTTACCATAAGGACACTTACACTAGATTGTTTATTGCAGCTCAATTCATAATCACCAAGATATAGAAACAACCCTAGGGCTCATCAACTCATGAATAGATAAGTAAATTATGGTATATGTGTACCATGGAATTCTATTCACCTACAGAAAATGATGAAGACTTTACATCGTGTGTAGTTCCCTGATGGATTCAGAGAACATCCTCCTAAGTAAAGTATCAAAAGAATGGAAAAGCAAGCATCCAATATACTCAATATTAATATGAAACCATGAGATAAACAACTACATGCCCACAGGAGAGAAAAAAAAAAAAAACACATTTAAGTAGGGAGAGAAAGTAGAAGAGGGAGGGTTAAGAGGGGAAGAAGGAGGGGTTTGGTGTGCTATCACCTAATCATCATAATATAGGTATTATAAGTGAAGGACTCAACTACAACTTGGACTTTACCTAACAAATGCAAATAAAGTAACCTAATCATTAGTACCCTTATATCAATCTTAAATTTAAAATATATATAGATGTGTGTGTGTGTGTGTGTGTGTGTGTGTGTGTATACATATACATACATATGTATGCATGTATTAGTTGATTTTTAGGGCTTTTGAAGATAATCTGTAATATCATGTACATGTTACTACCCTCTCCCTTTTCAATTCTGTCCTCTCTTCTCATATTGTTACAATAGTATAATGGAGCTAGGATCAGAAAGACCTTGGGTTCAAAATCTAAGAGTTTATTCTTTTCTAGCTGTATAGCTTTGAACAAAGTCCTTAAACTTTCTAGAGGCTTAGTTTACTTATCAACTCATCATTGCAATTAGGATAGTAAAATCTATATTGCAGGATTTTTGTAAACATTAGAAATAATATATTTAAAGCATATAGCAAAATGTCTGTTACATGTTAAGCACTTGAGAATTAGAAGCTGTCATTATTAATGGTAACATTATTATTTGCCCTCTTCATTTCACAAAGTTATTATTAGGATAAACTTGGATATGTGTTAACTTTGCAAATTATAAACAACTATAGCTTATTATTACTCAAATAACATTATTTTCTACTAATCCAGTAGACACATAGTTTCCACTCCAGGTGGTCTCAAAATATTATATTCTGTGCTGTCTTTGTGATGTTATCCATCTCTTTCATGTCTTCCCACATCAAAGTGAGTTTTTTGTTTGTTTTTCTTTCTTTCTTTTTTTTTAGTTAATGCAATTTTTTTTTTTATTGTTGGGGATTCATTGAGGATACAAGAAACCAGGTTACACTGATTGCATTTGTTAAGTAAAGTCCCTCTTACAATTGTGCCAAAGTGAGTTTTAAATGTGTCCAGGTGGCATAGCACCTGAGGTCATGATTATTCTTGACCTCAGGTCATAGTTAATTTCATGAACTAGCTTTATCATAAATCAAATAGTTAAGCATATGATTAAAAATATGTATTACTATTTTGTTTTGTATTTTAATATAGGGAAGGTATAGCAAGTGTTTAAAAAGTAAGGAAATGTATAGAAAGGGAGTTTCAAATTGAAGTAATGCTGTTTTATTGTTCTACAAAGTGATTTAAAAAATCACTATTTCATTTAAATAGTGGAATACTCCCATCCATTGTGCAGAATCTGAGTGTTGTAATGAAGGAATTTGAGATACACTAGTCTATTCTTCTAAAGCTTAACCATCCTATGATAATTTTATATTTAAAAACTTAATACTGGGGCAGCACCTGTGGCTCAAAGGAGTGGGGTGCCGGCCCCATATGCCGGAGGGAGCGGGTTCAAACCCAGCCCTGGCCAAAAACTACAAAAAGAAAAAAAAACCTCAATATTGTTCCTACACACTTTGAATAACCATCCTTGAGCTCTGTGACTGCTCTGCTCTTCTCTATCGGCCAGAACTTAAAGGAGAATTGCAGTCACTGAGTTGTGAAACCAAAATATAATATGAGTAATTGGTCCCAGGATGACAGAAGCCTAGTGATGGCATTTGACTGACAAAGGCAAGGCTGGTTATGGTTACCATAATGGACAAGAGTCAAAGCAGCAATCAGAACAGTCTGACTAACACAGATGTGTGGCATTTATCATGGTGTTCTTAAAAGTGATGTAAATAGGAAACCTACTTAATTCTTATTTGATCCATATAAGCAGAAAAATTATAGGTCAAGTAAATAAAAGTCATACTTGAACCATGAAAATAGAGACACTTACCCCCTTAGTCAGTTCCAAGATTTGAGCCAAATTACAGACCTAGAAGCCCTAGGGTGAAGGGGAGACCAGGCCCCCTTGAAGAAATATCGTGGTGCTAAAATTTATACTATTAATCTTTCTCTCCGCCTTCCCCAAAGGAATATATGGCCTTTAACCAGAGTAAGTTCTGTGCTGGAGAAAAATAAATTACCCTACCTTCTGGGGACTATTGGAGAGTGGATCTAAACTGACCCTAAATTTCCAGAGACTCAAAATGTCACTGTGGCCCATCAGAGTAGGAGCATATGGAGGTCAGGTGGTCAATGTAGTTTTAGCTCAGGTCCATCTCCTAATGAGTTCAGCAGATCCCCAAACCCAACATGTGATTATTTCTCCAGTTCTAGAATGTATAATTGGAATAGACATACTCAGTAGCTGGTAGAATCCACAAATTGGTTCCCTGACCCATGGAATGATAGCCACTAAAACTGCCTCTACCTAAGAAAATAGTAAACCAAAAGCAATATTGCATTCCTGGAGAGATTATTAGTGTCAAAATCAAGGATTTATAAGATGCAGGGATGGTTAGTCTCACCACATCTCTATTTAATTGACCTGAGTCTTGAAAAATGACAGTGAATTTACACTTTTGGTAGCCAAATAGTGGAATAGGGCATTTCAGTGCTAGGTCCCTTGCAGAAACAACAATTTAAACAAATATTCACACACACACACACACACACACACACACACACACACACACACACACTCACTCACAATACTTTGACAAGAGCTAAGGAATCCAGGTCACAGGTTACAGCTCCAGGGGAAGTAATAAATAAGAACAACTTACATTGAAGAGGGTAAAGAACAATTTCACATTACCCACATCACCAGGCAGCACAGCACAGAGAATGAACACCCAACTTTGCCCCAAACTCCGAACCATGCACACACTATTGAAACCCAACACCAGATCATCCCTCATGGCCCCAGAACCCAGGCCTACCCCCATAGACCCACACTCCAAGCCAGACCTCATGGCCCTAGGATCAAGGCCAGAACTTATGGTTTAACCTCGGGATGCCCCCTGCAAATCCAAGTATCAGACCAGTCCACACAGGCTCAGATCATCCAGTGCATATCCAGACTTCAGGCCAGTTCCCAAAGACCCAGGCTCCAGTGGACTCAGAATCCAGGCCCATTCCACCAGACCCAGTGTTTAGATTTTCCTCAATCCACCTCAGTTCTAGGCCAGCCTTTATATATCTAAGGTCCAGAAACACCCATGCGTTTCAGGCTCCAGGTCAGCCCCTACAGACTCAAAAGCCAGGTCCATTCCCATAAACTCAGTCACTAGGCCTACCCCAGCAAGAGAGCAGCACCCATAGTCTCAGGCTCCAAGCCTATCTTCATGGACTCAAGCACAAGGCCCCAGTGCTAGATAATTCCCTAAAGAGTCAAGCTCAAGGCCTATCCCAGTACAATATTGACCCCTGAAAACACAGGTTTCAGTCTCATGATGAGACACAGTTGACAGGTTTACCTCAGTGAATCCAAGTGCAAGGCCAGCTGCCATGGATGGGCCTGGTCAAGTTCCACAACCTATTTACCCAATCATTAGGTCAGCCCACCCATGAACTCCAACAGCAAGACTGTGGACCTCACCAGGAATTTTAAAAAGCACCAGTAACCAGAATCTCTGAACAAGCTAATTGACAAAGGGCTTTCTGTACCAAAATCAGTATAGGCAAGCATTTGTTTCTTCAAATGGACAGACACCAATAAATGGCCATAAGGATTATGAACAGTGAGGGAAATATGACTCCACCAAAGGAATTTTTAAAAGCACCAGTAACCACCCCTAAAGAAATACAGATCCACAAACTGCCTGACAATTCAAATTAATCATCTAGAAGTGGCTTATTGAGCAGCAAAAGAACATAGACAAGATGAAATCAGGAAAACCATATATAAACAAATGTAAAAGTTCAACGAATAAATAGAAACGAATGGAAAATGACAGGATTTTCATAAGCTTAACCAGATAATGACTCTAATTGCATTTACTACACCAAATGCAGTTTCATTCTTTGAGCAAATTAACAATCCTGTGATACCTGATATTGAAACAATTGATCATACAAATGCTATTATGTCCCATCCCTGTCAATAAGGCCAACCAGAAACAGTTTTATTTTATTTGTTTATTTATTCTGAAGACAGATTCTCATCTGTCACCCTGGGTAGAGTGCTGTGGCATCATCATATCCCACAGCAATCTCAAACTCTTGGGCTCAAGCGATTCTCTTGTCTCAGCCTCAAGTATGCCCAACTAACAGAAAAAGATTTCTTTCAGCTTGCAAGGCCAGCAATACATCTTCACTATCCTACCTCAGAGGTATATAAAATTGACAATCCTATGTAAACATTAAGTTCACAGGAAATTTTTTAACTTTTTAAAATCATAACTGTGTACATTAATGCATTTATGGGGTACAATGTGCTGATGTGATATACAGTGTGAAAAGCTTAAATCAAACTTGTTAACATAACCATCACCTCACTTATTTGTTGTGGTAAAACATTTATACTCTTAATAGTTTTGAAGTGTACCATTGCATTATGCAAATTAGGTGAGGTCCCATGAAATACCCTCCCACCTCCTGGCCTCCCCCTCCCCTCTCCTTTCCCTCCTCTTCCATCTTTTCTAGACTATAGTTTTGTTTTACTATTCATATAAATGTGTTGGTGATTATATATTGATTTCAATATGGTATCAGATACACTGGATACTTTATCTTCCATTCTTGAGATACTTTACTAAGAAGAACATGTTCCAGCTCCATCCAGGTAAACACAAAAGATGGGAAGCTGTGGTTCTCAACCTTGCTAATGCTGTGGCCCTTTAATAAAGTTCTTGTGGGTCACAACCCACAGGTTGAGAACTGCTGACATAAAGTCTCCATCTTTTTATGGATGCATAGGATTCCATGGTATACATATACCACAATTTATTAATCCATTCATGGGTCAATGGGCACTTGGGCTACTTCCATGACTTGGAAATTATGAATTGGGATACAATAAATATTCTAGTGCAAATGTCTTTGTTGCAAAATGATTTTTTGATCATCTGGGTATATACCTAGCATATACTAGGAATTGTAGGATTGAACGGTATGTCTACTTTTTGTTCCTTGAGTATTGTCCAAACCTCTTTCCAAAAAGCCCATATTAGCTTGCATGCCCACCAGTAGTGTAGAAGTGTTCCCTTATCTCCACATTAATGCCAACACCTTCAGTTTTGGGATTTTGTGAAGTGGGCTAATCTCACTGGCGTTAGATGATATCTCAAAGTGGTTTTGATTTGCATTTCACTGATGATTAAAGATGATGAGCATTTTTTCAAGTGTTTGTAGACCATGTGGCTGTCTTCTTCTGAGAAGCTTCTGTTCAAGTCTCTTACCTACAAAGAAATGGGGTTATTTGTTCTTTTCTCATTGATTAGTTTGACTTCTCTTTGGATTCTAATTATAACACCTTTGTCAGAAACAAGACCCACAAATATCTTCTCCAATTCTGAAGGCCATCTATTTGCTTTACTTACTGAGCTCTTGGCTGTGCAAAAGCTTTTTAGTTTGATCAGATGCCAGTAATATATTTTTGGTGTTGCTTCAATTGCTGGGGGGGGGTGTCCTCCTCGTAAAACATTTTCTCAGTCCAATTACTCCTAGAATTTTCCCTGCACTCTCTTCTAGTATTTTTATAGTATCATGTCTTGAGTTTAAATCTTTTATCCAGTGAGAATCAGTTTTTGTTAATGGTGAAAGGTGGGGGTCCAGTTTCAGTCTTCTACAGGTCGCCAGCCAGTTCACCCAGCACCATTTGTTAAATAGGGAATCTTTCCCCCAATTAATGCTTTTGATAGGCTTATCAAAGATCAAATGGTGATAAGTGGCTGGGATAATCTCTTGGTTCTCTATTCTGTTTCATACATCTACCTCACTATTTTTGTGCCACTACCATGATGTTTAGATCACTATAAATTTATAGTATAGCATGAAGTCTGATATCATGATACCTCCAGATTTGATTTTATTTATGAGTAACATAATGGCTATTTGAGGCTTTTCTGATTCCATATAAAACTAAGTACTATTTTTTCAAGATCCTTAAAGTATGACAATGGTCCTTGAATAGAGATTGCATTAAATCTGTAGATTGCTTTGGGTAGTATTAACATTTTAACAATGTTGATTCTTCCCAGTCATGAGCATTTTCCATTTGTGAACATCTTCTGCTATTTATTTTTTTTTCTTTATTGATGGGGATTCATTGAGGGTACAATAAGCCAGGTTACACTGATTGCAATTGTTAGGTAAAGTCCCTCTTGCAATCATGTCTTGCCCCCAGAAAGTATGACACACACCAAGGCCCCACCCCTTCCCTCCATCCCTCTTTCTGCTTTTCCTCCCCCCCCATAACCTTAATTGTCATTAATTGTCCTCATATCAAAATTGAGTACATAGGATTTATGCTTCTCCATTCTTGTGATGCTTTACTAAGAATAATGCCTTCCACTTCCATCCAGGTTAATACAAAAGATGTAAAGTCTCCATTTTTTTTAATAGCTGAATAATATTCCATGGTATACATATACCACAGCTTGTCAATCCATTCCTGGGTTGGTGGGCATTTAGGCTGTTTCCACATTTTGGCGATTGTAAAATGAGCTGCAATAAACAGTCTAGTACAAGTGTCCGTATGATAAAAGGATTTTTTTCCCTTCTTGGTAGATGCCCAGTAAAGGGATTGCAGGATCAAATGGGAGGTCTAGCTTGAGTGCTTTGAGGTTTCTCCATACTTCATTCCAGAAAGTTTGTAGTAGTTTGCAGTCTTGCCAGCAGTGTAAAAGTGTTCCCTTCTCTCCACGTCCATGCCAGCATCTGCAGTTTTGAGATTTTGTGATGTGGGCCATTCTCACTGGGGTCATCTTCTGCTATTTCTTTTCTCAGAATTTCATAAATTCTCTATGTAAAGATCTTTCAAGTCCTTTCTTAGGTAAATTCCCAGATATTTCACCTTCCTTGGTACTACTGTAATGGGAGGAGTCCTTGACTGCATTTTCAGCTTGACTAATGTTGGCATATATAAAAGCTATTGATTTGTAAGTATTTATTTTATATCCTTACATGCTCCTGTACTTCTTGATCACTTCTAAAAGTTTTATAGTTGAGTACCTGGGGGTTTCTAGGTATAAAATCATGTAAAACTTGAAGAGTGACAGTTAGATCTCCTCTGACCCCATCTGGATACCCTTGATCATATTCTTTTGCCTGATTTCAATGGCTAAGACTTCATTGGAGGCAAAGGGCAACCTTCTCTAGTTCCAGATCTGAGTGTAAATGTTTTGAATTTTACTCCATTCAGTATGATATTGGCTGTGGGTTTGCTATAGATGGCCTCTATCAGTTTAAGAAATATCCCATCTAAGCCTATTTTTTTAAGTGTTCTGATCATGAAAGGATGCTGGATATTATCAAAAGCTTTTTGTGCATCAATTGAGAGAATAATTTTCTCTTTATTGAAATAATGTTTTCTTTATTTTAATTGTGTCATTAGTACATACATCATAAATACATTTGTGCCACTATGGGATTTGATGTGTTGATTATTTGTACAAATTGGAGTTCTTACATCCTACTAATCAACATAGCTTTCACCTCAATTACCCAATTACAGCATTAAGACATTTGTGTTCTATAACTGAGAGATCCAATTTGTACTTGCAATGTGCTCCACAGGTGTGGTCTCCCTACTATCCCTCCTTCTATCAACCCACCTCCCTCCCCTTCCATCTCCATCCCCTTCTATCCTTCATCTTAGGCTATAGTTGTGTTTCATTTTTCATATTCAAGTATGAGTGATTATAAATTGGTTTCACAGTAGTACTGAGTACATTGGATTTTTTTTCCATTTCTAAGATATTTTGCTAAGAAGAATATTTTCCAGCTCCATCCATGTAAACATAAAAGAGGAAAAGTCTCCATTTTGTAATACTGCATGGTATTTCATGGTATACATATACCACAATTTATTAATCCATTCATGGATCGATGGGCACTTGGGCTTCTTCCATGACTTGGCAATTATGAATTGAGCTGCAATGAACATTCTGGGGTGCAAATATCTTTATTGTCAAATGATTTTTGGTTCTTTGGATATACACCTAGAAGAGCAATTGCAGGATCAAACAGCAGGTCTACATTTAGATCCCTGGGTGGTCTCCAAACTTCCTTCCAAAAGGAACGTACTAGCTTGCATTTCCACCAGCAGTGCAGAAGTATTCCCTTTTCTTCACATCCACACCAACATCTGTAGTTTTGGGGGTTTGTGATGTGGGCTACTCTTACTGGAGTTAGATGGGATCTCAGAGTAGTTTTGGTTTGCATTTCTCTGATGATTAAAGATTATGAGAATTTTTTCATGTGTCTGTAGATCATGCACCTGTCTTCTTTAGAGAAGCTTCTGTTCATATCTCTTTCCCACAAGGAAATGGGATCACTTGTTTTTTTCTTAGGAATAAGTTTGAGTTCTCTGTGGATTCTCGTTATTAGACCTTTGTCGGAAATATAACTTGTAAAAATCCTCTCCCATTCTGAGGGCTGTCTATTTGCTTTACTTAATGTGTTCTTGGCAGTGCAGAAGCTTTTTCATTTGATCAGATCTCAGTAATGTATTTTTGATGTTGCTTCACTTGCCCGGGGTGTTCTCCTCATAAAGTATTCTCCCAGGCCAATTTTTTCAAGCATTTCCCCTGTATTCTCTCCAAGAATTTTTATAGTTTCATGTCTTAAGTTTAAGTCCTTAACCAGTGAGAGTCAATTTTTGTTAGAGGAGAAAGGTGTGGGTCCAGTTTCAGTCTTTTACAGGTTGCCAGCCAATTCACCCAGCACCGTTTATTGAATAGGAAATCTTTCCCCCAATTTATGTTTTTAATAGGCTTATCAAAAATCAAATGACAATAAGTGTCTGGGTACACCTCTTGGTCTTCAATTCTGTTCTGTACATCTACCTCTCTATTTTTGTGCCAGTACTATGCTGTTTTGATCACCATTGATTTATAGTATAGTCTGAAGACTGGAAGAATGATTCCTCCCAATTTGTTTTTATTTCTGAGTAATGTCTTGGCTATTCGAGGTTTTTTCTGTTTCCATATAAAATGAAGTACCAATTTTTCCAGGTCTTAAAGTATGACAGAGGTGATTTAATAGGGATCACATTAAATCTGTAGATTACTTAAGGTAGTATAGACATTTTAACAATGTTGATTCTTCCCAGCCATGAGCACGTATATTTTTCCATTTGTTAACATCTTCAGCTATTTCTTTTCTCAGAGTTTCATAGTTCTCTTTATAGATCTCTTTCACGTTCTTAGTTAGATACACTCCCAGATATTTCATCATTTTTGGCACTATTGTAAAGGGAATACAGTCCTTTATTTTTTTCCCCCTTGACTATTGTTGGTATATATAAAGGCTACAGATTTATGAGTGTCAATTTTGTATCCTGAGATGTTACTATATTCCTTGATTACGTCTAGGAGTTTTGTAATTGGTTCCCTGCGGTTTCCCAGATATATAATAATATCGTCTGCAAAGAGTGACAGGTTGATCTCCTCTGGTCCTATTTGGATCCCCTTGATTGCCTTATCTTGCCTGTTTGTGGTGGTTAAGACTTCCATTGCAATGTTAAAAAGCAGTGGAGACAATGGACATCCTTCGCTGGTTCATGATCTGAGTGGAAATGATTTCAATTTTACTCCATTCGATATGATATTGGCTGTGGGTTTACTGTATATGGCCTCTATCAGTTTAAGAAATATTCCTTCTATACCTATTTTCTTAAGCATTCTGATCAAGAAAGGATGCTGGATATTGTCAAAAGCTTTTTATGCATCAATTGAGAGAATCATATGGACTTTGTTTCTTAATTTGTTTATGTGATGTGTTATATTTATGGATTTATGTATATTGAACCATCCTTGGGACCCTGGGATGAAACCCACCTGCTTGTAAAGTACGATTTGTTTGATGTGTTCTTGGATTCTGTTTGCTAGGATCTTCTTTAATATATTTGCATCAATATTCATTAGAGATATTGGTCTATAATTTTCTTTTCTTGTTAGGTCCTTTCCTGGTTTGGGTATCAGGGTGATATTTGCTTCATCAAATATGTTAGGGAGTATTCCTTCTTTTTCTATGTTTTGGAAAACATTAAGTAATATAGGTACTAGTTCGTCTTTAAAGGTTTGGTAGAATTCTGATGTGAAACCATCTGGTCCCAGGCTTTATTTTTGGGGAGATTTCTTATAATTGATGTCATTTAAGAGCTTGTTAAAGGCATGTTCAACATTTCCACTTGTTTCTGGCTAAGTCTAGGAGGGTGGCATGTTTCAAAGTATTAATCTATTTCCTTCAGATTTTCATACTTCTGAGAATAGAGTTTTATGTAGTATTCATTAAGAATTTGTAAAATTAAAAAAAAGAATTTGTAAAATTTCTGAGGAGTCTGTTGTTATTTGGCCTTTATCATTTCTGATTGATGAAATTAGGGATTTTACTCTGCTACTTCTGGTTAGATTAGCCAAAGGATTGTCTATTTTATTGACCTTTTCAAAAAACGAACTCTTTGGTTGATCTGTTGTATGATTATTTTGTTTTCAATTTCATTTAGTTCTGGTATAATTTTAGTTATTTCTTTTGTTCTGCTGGGTTTAGGGTGGGAAAGTTCTTCTTTTTCCACTTGCTTGAGATGTTCAATTAAATAATAATTATTATTATTTTAACTTTCTTTTTTTTATTGTTGGGGATTAATTGAGGGAACAATAAGCTAGGATACATTGATTGCAATTGTTAGGCAAAGTCCCTCTTGCAATCATGTCTTGCCCCCATAAAGTGTGACACACACCAAGGCCCCAACCACCTCCCTTTGTCCCTCTTTCTGCTTTTCCTGCCCCCCGTAACCTTAATTGTCATTAATTGTCCTCATATCAAAATTGAGTACGTAGGATTCATGCTTCTCCATTCTTGTGATGCTTTACTAAGAATAATGTCTTCCACTTCCATCCAGGTTAATACGAAGGATGTAAAGTCTCCATTTTTTTTAATAGCTGAATAGTATTCCATGGCGTACATATACAACAACTTGTTAATCCACTCCTGGGTTGGTGGGCATTTAGGCTGTTTCCACATTTTGGCGATTGTAAATTGAGCTGCAATAAACAGTCTAGTAAAAGTGTCCTTATGATAAAAGGATTTTTTTCTTCTGGGTAGATGCCCAGTAATGGGATTGCAGGATCAAATGGGAAGTCTAGCTTGAGTGCTTTTAGGTTTCTCCATACTTCCTTCCAGAACGGTTGTACTAGTTTGCAGTCCCACCAGCAGTGTAAAAGAGTTCCCTTCTCTCCACATCCACGCCAGCATCTGCAGTTTTGAGATTCTGTGATGTGGGGCATTCTCACTGGGGTTAGATGATATCTCAGGGTTGTTCTGATTTGCATTTCTCTAATATATAGAGATGATGAACATTTTTTCATGTGTTTGTTAGCCATTCGTCTGTCATCTTTAGAGAAAGTTCTATTCATGTCTCTTGCCCATTGATATATGGGATTGTTGGACTTTTTCATGTGGATTAATTTGAGTTCTCTATAGATCATAGTTATCAAGCTTTTGTCTGATTGAAAATATGCAAATATCCTTTCCAATTGCATAGGTTGTCTCTTTGCTTTGGTTATTGTCTCCTTAGCTGTACAGAAGCTTTTCAGTTTAATGAAGTCCCATTTGTTTATTTTTGTTGTTGTTGCAATTCCCATGGCACTCTTCTTCATGAAGTGTTTCCCCAGGCCAATATCTTCCAGTATTTTCCCAATGCTTTCTTTGAGGATTTTTATTGTTTCATGCCTTAAATTTAAGTCCTTTATCCATTTTGAATCAATTTTTGTGAGTGGGGAAAGATGTGGGTCCAGTTTCAGTCTTTTACATGTAGACATCCAGTTCTCCCAACACCATTTATTGAATAGGGAGTCTTTCCCCCAAGGTATGTTCTTGTTTGGTTTATCGAAGATTAGGTGGTTGTAAGATGTTAATTTCATTTCTTGGTTTTCAATTCGATTCCAAGTGCCTATGTCTCTGTTTCTGTGCCAGTACCATGCTGTCTTGACCACTATTACTTTGTAGTACAGACTAAAATCTGGTATACTGATGCCCCCAGCTTTATCTTTATTACTAAGAACTGCCTTAGCTATACGGGTTTTTTTCTGGTTCCATACAAAACGCAGAATCATTTTTTCCAAGTCTTGAAAGTACGATGTTGGTATTTTGATAGGAATGGCATTGAATAGGTAGATTGCTTTGGGAAGTATAGACATTTTAACAATGTTGATTCTTCCCGTCCATGAGCATGGTATGTTCTTCCATTTGTTAATATCCTCTGCTATTTCCTTTCTGAGGATTTCATAGTTTTCTTTATAGAGGTCCTTCACCTCCTTCGTTAGGTATATTCCTAGGTATTTCATTTTCTTTGAAACTATGGTGAAGGGAGATGTGTCCTTAATTAGTTTCCATATTGACTGTTATTGGTGTATACAAAGGCTACTGACTTGTGGACATTGATTTCATATCCTGAAACATTACTGTATTTTTTGATGACATCTAGGAGTCTTGTGCTTGAGTATTTGTGGTTGTCTAGGTATAAGATCATGTCATCAGCAAAGAGGGAGATTTTGACCTCCTCTGCTCCCATTTGGATTCCCTTTATTTCCTTGTCTTGCCTAATTGTGATGGCTAGAACTTCCAGCACTATGTTGAATAGTAAAGGTGACAGAGGACAACCTTGTCTGGTTCCAGTTCTAAGAGGAAAAGCTTTCAGTTTTACTCCATTCAGTAAAATATTAGCTCTGGGTTTGTCATAGATAGCTTCAATCAGTTTTAGAAATGTGCCACCTATGCCTATACTCTTCAGTGTTCTAATTAGAAAAGGATGCTGGATTTTATCAAATGCTTTTTCTGCATCTATTGAGAGGATCATGTCATCTTTATTTTTGCCTCTGTTAATATGGTGGATAACGTTTATGGACTTGCGTATGTTAAACCAGCCTTGCATCCCTGGGATGAAGCCTACCTGATCATGATGAATGATTTTTTTAACGATAAGCTGTAATCTAAGGGCTAGGATTTTGTTGAGAATTTTTGCATCTATATTCATGAGTGAGATTGGTCTGAAATTCTCCTCTTTTGTTTGGGTCTTTTCCTGGTTTTGGTATCAGGGTGATGTTTGCTTCATAGAATGTGTTGGGGAAGATTCCTTCTTCCTCAGTTTTTTGGAATAATTTCTGCAGTACAGGAATAAGCTCTTCCTTGAACTTTTGATAGAATTCTGGGGTGAAGCCATCTGGACCAGGGCATTTTTTTGGTTGGAAGATTTTTTTATTGTTTCTTTGATCTCAGTGCTTGAAATTGGTCTGTTCTGGAGCTCTGTTTCTTCCTGGCTAAGTATAGGGAGAGGGTGTGATTCCAAATACTGATCCATTTCATTCACATTGTCAAATTTCTGGGCATAGAGTTTCTGGTAGTATTCAGAGATGATCTCTTGTATCTCTGTGGGATCAGTTGTTATTTCCCCTTTATCATTTCTGATTCAGGTTACTAGAGATTTTCCTTTTCTATTTGTTGTTAGTCTGGCCAATGGTTTATTTATTGTATTAATTTTTTCAAAAAACCAACTCCTTGTTTCATTACTTTTCTGAATGATTCTTTTGTTTTCAATTTCATTGATCTCTGATTTGATTTTGGATATTTCTTTCCTTTTACTGAGTTTAGGCTTAGATTGTTCTTCTTTTTCCAATTCCATAAGATGGCTTGTGAGGTTGTTGATGT
Organism: Nycticebus coucang; assembly: GCF_027406575.1. Classification (NCBI taxonomy): domain Eukaryota; kingdom Metazoa; phylum Chordata; class Mammalia; order Primates; family Lorisidae; genus Nycticebus; species Nycticebus coucang. Next base: position 70,777,273 of record NC_069804.1, read on the forward strand.
GCTCTCTTTCTGTTCCTTGACTGTAGGCATCTAAAGTGATGAATTTTCCTCTCAAAACTGCTTTTGCAGTATCCCACAGGATTTGGTAGCTAGTGTCTTCATTGTTGTTATTGCTCAAGAAAGTTAATGATTTCCTTTTTTATTTCTTCCTGCACCCATGTGTTATTCAACAGCAGATTGTTTAATTTCCATACCTTTGTGTGGTGTTGAGCGTTTTCGTTAGAGTTGAGTTCCACCTTTCTAGCCTTATGGTCTGAGAAGATACAAGGTAAAATTTAAATTCTTTTGATTCCATTGGTATTTGTTTTGTGTCCCAGGATATGATCAATTTTGGAGAATGTTCCATGGGGTGATGAGAAGAATGTATACTTTTATCTTTGGGATGGAGTGTTCTATATGCATCTATCAAGCACTGTTGTTCTAGGGTCTCATTTAAATCTCTTATATCTTTGTTTATTTTCTCCTTAGAAGATCTGTCCAGCTCTTTAAGAGGAGTGTTAAGGTCCCCTGTTATTATGATATTATCAGATATCATATTGCTCAGACTGAGTAAGGTCTATTTCAAGAATCTGGGAGCATTTAAATTGGGTGCATAAATATTTAGAATTGAAACATCTTCTTGTTGTATTTTTCCCTTGACCAATATAAAGAGACCATCTTTGTCTTTTTTGACTTTAGTTGCTTTAAATCCACATGTATCTGAAAATAAGATCGCAACTCCTCTTTTCTTCTGAATTCCATTTGCCTGAAAAATTGTCTTCCAACCCTTGACTTTGAACTTTAATTTGTCTTTTGAAGCCAGGTGTGTTTCTTGCAGAGAGCAGATGGATGGCTTGTGTTTTTTAATCCATTCAGCCAATCTGTGTCTCTTCAGTGGGGATTTCAAGCCATTAACATTTATTGAGAAAATTGATAAGTGCGGTAGTATTCTATTCGTCTTATTTGGTGAGAGTCGATTGCTTAGTTTTATCTTTTGCATCAGTGTGGAGGTTAGGTTCTGTCCTTTGATTTCTGAGTTCTTACTTTGCTGCTGATCCATTGTGGTGGTCAGTGTGCAGAACAGGTTGAAGTATTTCCTGTAGAGCTGGTCTTGTTGTGGCAAATTTCCTCAATGTTTGTATATCTGTAAATGATTTGATTTATCTGTCAATTTTTAAGCTTAGCTTAGTAGGGTACAGAATTTGGGCTGGAAATTTTTCTGTTTAAGTAGATTAAAGGTATTTGGCCATTCTCTTCTTGCTTGGAAAGTTTCATTAGAGAAGTCTGCAGTCACTCTGATGGATTTGCCCCTGTAGGTCAACTGGCGCTTACTCCTGGCAGCTTGCAGAATCTTTTCTTTTGTCTTAACTTTGGACAGGTTCATCACAATGTGTCTTGGAGAAGCTCATTTAGAGTTGAGGCGACCTGGGGTCCGATATCCCTCTGAAAGCAGTGTGTCAGAATCTTTGGTGATATTTGGGAAATTTTCTTTTATAATATTCTCTAGTATGGCTTCCATTCCTCTGGGGCCTTCTTCTTCCCCGTCTGGGATTCCTATAACTCGTATGTTGGAATGATTCATAAAGTCCCATAATTCTGACAGTGAACGTTCTGATATTTCTCTCTTCTTTTATGCCTCTTTTACTATCTGAGTTATCTCAAGAACTTTGTCTTCTACCTCTGAAATTCTTTCTTCTGCATGGTCTAACCGGTTACTGATACTTTCCATTGCATCTTTAAGTTCCTTAATTGACTGTTTCAGTTCCTTCAGCTCTGCTATATCCTTTTTATATTCTTCATATCATTCATCTCTTATTTGATTCAGTTTTTGGATTTCCTTTTGGTTATTTTCCACTGTATTAGCAGTTTCCTTCATTGTTTCCATCATTTCTTTCATTGTTTTCATCATGTGTATTCTAAATTCCCTTTCTCTTATTCCTAACATTTCTTTACAGGTGGAATCCTCTGTAGTAGCTACTTCATGGTCCCTTGGCAGAATTGTTCTGGACTGGTTCTTCATGTTGCCTGGAGTTTTCTGCTGATTCTTCCTCATTAGTGATTTCTTTTATATGTGTCCTTGCCCTAGTTTTCCTTTCACTTCCTCTTGCTCTTTAAGTTCTCGTTCCTGTGGACGAAGGGTTCGATGAGTTCTTTTGGTACCAGAAGGGTGAGAAGGGTGAGACAGACCAGAAGTGTGAGAACTGAGAAGAGCAAGAAAGGGATGAAAGACAGGAGGAACGAGTGAAAAGAAACAAAAAATAGAGAAAGGAGAGGGGGTGGGTAAAAGGAATATTGACAAAAAGAAGAGAGGCACAGAAAGAGGGAGACAGAGCAATATATGTGTACAGTAGGGTACTTTGACACAACCTTAGAAAAACCCACCTTCTGGGGGTGTCCAGTAGGGTGGTTCCCTTGAGGTCAGCAGCTGTTTGCTAACCTGGTCAGACATAGTACCCCACCTCCACCAAGTAGAGAGGAAATACAAAAATGCTATAAATCAAACCAAAACAAGCAGGCAGAAAACTTTACGGGATAAAATTAAGTGAAAAACCAAATAATATCAGTAGAAACACTAGCAAAAATGAAGTTCTAGTTATTGAAAAAGGAAGCAATGGGAAATTATAATTAAACTAGAAAAATTGAGAAAGAAAAAAGATCTGTATGAAAAAGATTGAAATTAAAAAACAAAACAACATCAACAACATCAAAATAAACAAAAACACAACCAAAAAAAAAAAAAAACAGAACAAAAATCAAAGTACTATGTATATGTTGTTGAATATTGTCTGGCAACACTTGGTTTTCTGGGGTATGAGATGTTAATCACAGTTCTGATACGACTGGAGGCTGCTGATTTCTCAAAACCCACCAGGTAGACACCCTATATCTCTCTTCAGCCCACTTAAAAGGCACTTTGAACTTGTAAACTTGCTGAGAAGAAGCTTTTCCAGGAAAGTGCTTGTTGCTGGAGTCACTGCTGAAGTGGCTATCCACTTACCCAGTGTGCCAAAACTGGTCTCACTCTGCCCCTGAGGGTTAGGTCTGCAAGGCAGCTGAGACCCCATCCTTAGGCTACTCAGTCACTAGGTTACCGCCTCCCACCCAATTCTAGCTCTGCGACCGTGAGGGCGGAGCTTGCTGGGGCAGATCACTCACAATGGCTCCCTGTGGCCCACAGCCAAACACTATTAGCTCCGTCTGGCTCAGCTTCTCAGACTGGGGCCCTAGACAACGGCCAAAGTTCTCTGTACTCCTGCTCAGGCTCTCCCCAAGGCATTTCAACTGAGTGCCAAGTCCAAAGACACCAAAACAGTTCGCAGGTAAGGGCTTTCCAGTTTGCATTCTCGCTGCTCTGAACTTACAGTTGAGGGTGGGTTTAGACTGATTGAACACATGCGACCACTTGCCTGTTTTCCACTGTTTTAGTCCTGCTCTTGTGGTCCAGAAGTCTCTCGCTGACTCCCTGTATCCTCACAGGGGTGATAATAGGCAGATCCCACCAGCCAGAGATGCCTGGAGTCCTATCTCTCCAGACTCCCGATGCCCAGATTCAAGGAAGCTGTTACTCGGCCGCCATCTTGCTCTCCTCCCCTTTTCCCAATTAAATTATGGACTTCCTCTCTTTCTGTTCTCTTGAGGAAGGTTGGCAACGCTATAAATTTTCCTCTTAAGACTGTCTTTGCGGTATCCCAAAGGTTCTGATAGTTCATGTCTTCATTATTGTTTCGTTCCAAAAATTTGGTAATTTTCTTCTTAATCTCATCTATGACCCAGCTATCACTCAGCATGAGGTTATTTAGTTTCCATGTTTTAGTATACGTGTGGAATTTCCTGTTGTTACTGAGGTCAACTATTGTTCCTTGATGGTCCGAGAAAATACAAGGAATGATTTCTATTCTTTTACTTTTCTGAGGTTAGACTTGTGACCAAAGATGTGATCAATTTTGGAGGATGATCCAGAGGTTGATGAGAAGAATATGTATTCAGTTTTGTTAGGATGAAATGTTCTGTAGATATCTGTTAGATGCAAATGTTGCATGGTTAATTTTAGGTGTAATATTTATTTGCTTAGCTTCTTTTTGGAGGATATGTGCAACAATGCCAAAGGAGGGTTAAAGTCTCTGAGAATTATGGTGCTAGGGGAAATCAAATTGCTCATGTCAGTTAGAGTTTCTCTTATAAATTGAGGTGAATTCTGGCTGGGTGCATAAATGTTGATAATTGAAATCTCATCAAGTTCAGTGTTGCCCTTAACAAATACAAAGTGACCATAATTATCTTTCCTTACATTTATTGTTTTAAAGCCTATTGTAACTGCAAATAAAATTGCAACACCTGTTTTTTTCTAATTTCTATTTGCCTTAATTATAGATGACCATTCCTTCACCCTGAGTCTATGTTTATCTTTTAAGGTAAGGTGAGATTCTTCAATGCAGCAATATCTGGCCTGAGTTTTTATATCCAGTCAGCCAACCTGTGTCTCTTTAGAGAGTAATTTAAGCCATTCACATTAATTGAGAGTAATTGTAAGCCAGATAGAGTTTTGGGTATCGAGTTTTTCAAAAGTCGAGTGGACATTTTTAATCCTTTAGCTACTATGGAAATTGGAATTTGATCAAAAGTTTCCGAGTGAGTTTACTTTGGTGGTGAAGAATTGTGTTGTTCATTATGGAGGATAGGTCTGAGAATATCCTGAAGAACTGGTTTCGTTATGGCAATTTTCTTCAACATGTGAATGTCATTAAAATATTTAATTTCTCCATCATAGATGAAACGCTGTTTAGCTGGATACAGGATGCTGGGTCGAAGGTTATTTTTTTTAAGGAGATTAAAGATTTTTGTCCACCATCTTCTAGCTCAAAAAGCTTCTGGAGAGAGATCTACAGTCATTCTAATGTTCTTCACTTTGTAGGTTATGGTTTTCTTATTTTTTTATGTTTTCTTTTAATTAAATCATAGCTGTGTACATTGTATGATCATTCACTAGCTTTACAGACCATTTACCAAGTTTCACATATACCCTTGTAAAATGCACCGCTGGTGTAATCCCACCAATCCCCTTCCTTCTACCCACCTCCCCCCTCCCTCCCCTCCCTTTCCCCCTTCCCCCTATTCCTAGGTTGTAACTGGGTTATAGCTTTCATGTGAAAACCCTAAATTAGTTTCATAGTAGGGCTGAGTACATTGGGTACTTTTTCTTCCATTCTTGAGATACTTTACTAAGAAGAATATGTTCCAGCTCCATCCATGTAAACGTGAAAGAGGTAAAGTCTCCATCTTTCTTTAAGGCTGCATAATATTCCATGGTGTACACGTACCACAATTTATTAGTCCATTCGACAAGATGGCTGACTGAAGCCAGCTTTCCACAGATGCTCCCATACAGAAGGAGAGTTAAAGGACAAAAATTCAGCAAGTAACCTGGTTATGGTTTTCTTATGTCTTACAGCTTGCAGAATTTTCTCCTTCATATTAACTTTAGTGAAGTTAATTATAATGTGTCTATGAGAATTTTGTTTTGGGTTGAGTCATGCCAGTGTTCTGAAACTGTCTTCTGTCTGAATTTCAGAATCTCTTGGCATGTCTGGAAAATTATCTTTGATTATTTCATGAAGTAAAGCATCTGTGTCCTTCACAGCAACCACATCACCTTTCAGGTATTTCTATAAGGCAAATATTAGATCTTTTGAATTATACTAGAGGTCTCTGAGAGAATTACTGCTTTAGTTCTCCATGTTTTTTCCTCTTTGAGCATTTGGGAGCATTCAAAATCTTTATCTTCAATGAAATAGATCCTTTCTTCTGCCTGTTCTATTCTGTTACTGAGGGATTCTACTGTATTTCTCAGGTCTTTGAGGGCTGCAAGTTCTTGCCTCAATGCATCAAAATATTTGGTGGTTTTTGTCTTTGAATTCCTTGAATTCTTAAGACATCTTTTGAATTACTCCTTGAAATTCTAATTCCATCTTTACCTCCATTCTATTGATCTTATTTGGTATCCAAATTCTGAACTTGATTTCTGACATCTCAGCCATTTGTTTATGAATGGCATTTGTGTTGTGTCTGGCACATCGTTCCTTAGGGGAGTTGATCTACTCTGATTGTTCATGTTGCCAGAGTTTTCTGCTGATTCTGCCTCATGATTGTCTTTCACTGTTGGCTAGATGGGCAGGTAAGGTGAAATTGTGTTGTGAGTTCCTGGAGTTGTGGTTAACCAGCCCTTTCTTAAGTATCTACGACTGATGACTGAAGCTTTTTCCCCTTTAGCTTTGCAAAGGACCCGTAGAGTATTACAGTCTGAGTCTGAGCAATCCTGCTTGGTGTGGTATGGTTAGGTGACTCTGTCTTGTACTCAGCTGGTTCTTGTCCAATCCTAGTGGATCAGTGACTCTGGTGAAGTCTTAGCTGAAGTTTGCTTTCTTGGGTTTGCAGCTTGCCTCAGCAGAGGTGACATGCAGTTAGCACACTTCTCTCTATGCTGAGCTCCCAGTCTGTTTTCTAGGATCTTATTGAATATCTTTGCATCAATATTCATTAATGATGTTGGTCTATAGTTTTATTTCTTTGTTGAGTCCTTTCCTAATTTGGATATCAGGGTGATATTTGCTTCATAGAATATGTTGGGAAGTATTCCTTCTTTTTATATGTTTGGAAAAGTTTATGTGATATAAGTATTAGTTCCTCTTTAAAGGTTCAATATAATTCTGATGTGAAGCCATCTGATCCCGGACTTTTCTTTTTTGGGAGGTTTTGTATAGTTGATGTTATTTCAGTGATTGATATAGGTCTATTCAAAATTTGTAAATCTGGGACTGAGAGCAAGATGGCAGAAGAGTAACAGCTTCCTTGCATCTGGGCACCGTGAGTCTGGGGAGATAGGACTCAAGGCATCTCTGGCCGGTGGGATCTGCCTATCATCACCCCTGTGAGGATACAGGGAGACAGCGAGAGACTTCTGGACCCCAAGAGGAGGACTAAAACAGTGGAAAAACGGCAAGTGGTCACGTGTGTTCAATCGGTCTAAACCCATCAGCAATTGTAAGTTCAGTAGCAGTGAGACTGCAAACCGGAAAGGCCTTACCTGTGAATTGTTTTGGTGTCTTTGGCCTTGGCACTCAGTTGAATTGCCATGGGGAGAGCATGAGTGGGAGTACAGAGAACTTTGGCCATTGTCTAGGGCCCCAGTCTGAGCCGCTGAACCAGACGGAGCTAATAGTGTTTGGCTGTGGGCCACAGGGAGCCATAGTGAGAGATCTGCCCCAGCAAGCTCCACCCTCAGGGTCACAGAGCTAGAACCCGGGTGTGTGCTGGTAACCTAGCACCTGAGTAGCCTAAGGGTTGGGTCTGAGCCGCCTTGCAGCCCTAAACCTGAGGGGCAGAGTGAGACCAGTTTTGGCACACCGGGTAAGTGGATAGCCACTTCAGCAGTGATTACAGCGACAAGCACTTTCCTGGGAAAGCTTCTGCTCAGCAAGTTTACAAGTTCAAAGTGCCTTTTAAGTGGGCTGAAGAGAGATTTAGGGTGTCTACCTGGTGGGTTTTGAGAAATCAGCAGCCTCCAGTCGTATCAGAACTGTGATTAACATCTCATACCCCAGAAGACCACATGTTGCCCAGACAATATTCAACAACATATACATACTGCTTTGTTTTTGGTTGTGGTTATTTTTTTTGTTTGTTTTGGTTGTTTTTTTGTTGTTGTTTATTTTGATGTTGATGTTGTTTTGTTTTTTAATTTCAACCTTTTCCATACAGATATTTTTCTTTCTAAATTTTTCTAGTTTAATTATAATTTCCCATTGCTGCCTTTCTCAATAACTAGAACTTCATTTTTGCTAGTGTTTCTACTGCTATTATTTGGTTTTTAACCCAATTTTATCCCATGAAGTTTTCTGATTGCTTGTTTTGGTTTGATTTATGGCATTTTTGTCTTTCCCCTCTATTTGGTGGAGGTAGGGTACTGTGTCAGATCAGGTTAGCAAAGACCTACTGACCTCAAGGGAACAACCCAACTGGGCACCCCCAGAAGGTGGGTGTTTTTAAAGGTGGTGTCAAAGTACCCTACTGTACACCTATATTGCTCTGTCTCCCTCTTTCTGTGCCTCTCTTCCTTTTGTCAATATTCCTTTTAACCACCCACTCTCCTTTCTCTATTTTTTTTCTTATCACTTGCTCCTCATTTCTTTCATCTCCTTCTTGTTCTTCAACCTTCTCAACCTTCTGGTTCTGTACCAAAAGGACTCATCGAACCCTTAGTCCACAGGCACGAGAACATAAAGAGCAAGAGGAAGTGAAAGGAAAATTAGGGCAAGGAAACAGATAAAAGAAATCACTCATGAGGAAGAATCAGCAGAAAACTCCAGGCAACATGAAAAACAAGTCCAGAACAACCCTGCCAAGGGACCATGAAGAAGCAATTGCAGAGAATTCCACCTACAAAGAAATGTTAGGAATGACAGAAAGGGAATTTAGAATACACATGTTGAAAACAATGAAAGAAATGATGGAAACAATGAAGGAAACTGCTAATACAGTGGAAAATAACCAAAAGGAAATCCAAAAACAAAATCAAATAAGAAATGAACGATATGAAGAATATAAAAAGGATATAGCAGAGCTGAAAGAACTGAAATACCGAATTAAGGAACTTAAAGATGTAATGGAAAGTATCAGCAATAGGTTAGACCATGCAGAGGAAAGAATTTCAGAGGTAGAAGACAAAGTTATTGAGCTAACACAGATAGTAAAAAAGGCAGAAAGGAAGAGAGAGAAAGCAGAATGTTCACTGTCAGAATTATGGGACTTTATGAAGCATTCTCACATACAAGATATAGGAATCCCAGACGGGGAAGAAGAAGGCCCCAGAGGAATGGAAGCCATACTAGAGAATATTATAAAAGAAAATTTCCCAAATATCACCAAAGATTCTGACACACTGCTTTCAGAGGGATATCAGAAACCAGGTCACCTCAACTCTAACCCAGCTTCTCCAAGACACATTGTGATGAACCTGTCCAAAGTTAAGACAAAAGAAAAGATTCTGCAAGCTGCCAGGAGTAAGTGCCAGTTGACCTACAGGGGCAAATCCATCAGAATGACCGCAGGGTTCTCTAATGAAACTTTCCAAGCAAGAAGACAATGGTCATCTACCTTTAATCTACTTAAACAGAACAATTTCCAGCCCAGAATTCCGTATCCTGCTAAGCTAACCTTAAAAATTGATGAAGAAATGAAAACATTTACGGATATACAAACATTGAGGAAATTCACCACAACAAGACCAGCTCTACAGGAAATACTTCAACCTGTTCTGCACACTGACCACCACAATGGATCAGCAGCAAAGTAAGAACTCAGAAATTAAAGGACAAAACCTAACATCCACACTGATGCAAAAGATAAAACTAAGCAATGGACTCTCACAAAATAAGATGAACAGAATACTATCACACTTATAAATTATCTCAATAAATGTTAATGGCTTGAATTCCCCACTGAAGAGACATAGATTGCCTGACTGGATTAAAAAACACAAGCCATCCATTTGCTGTCTGCAAGAAACACACCTGGCTTCAAAAGACAAATTAAAGCTCCGAGTCAAGGGTTGGAAGACAATTTTTCAGGCAAATGGCATTCAGAAGAAAAGAGGAGTTGCGATCTTATTTTCAGATACATGTGGATTTAAAGCAACTAAAGTCAAAAAAGACAAAGATGGTCTCTTTATATTGGTCAAGGGAAAAATACAACAAGAAGACATTTCAATTCTAAATATTTATGCACCCAAATTAAATGCTCCCAGATTCTTGGAGCAGACCTTACTCAGTCTGAGCAATATGATATCTGATAATACCATCATAACAGGGGACTTTAACACTCCTCTTACAGAGCTGGACAGGTCCTCTAAACAGAAATTAAACAAAGATATAAGAGATTTAAATGGGACCCTAGAACAACTGTGCTTGATAGATGCATATAGAACACTCCATCACAAAGATAAAGAATATACATTCTTCTCATCACCCCATGGAACATTCTCCAAAATTGATCATATCCTGGGACACAAAACAAATATCAACAGAATCAAAAGAATTGAAATTTTACCTTGTATCTTCTCAGACCATAAGGCACTAAAGTTGGAACTCAACTCTAAAAAAAAAACGCTTAACCCTACACAAAGGCATGGAAATTAAACAATCTTCTGTTGAATGACAGATGGGCGCAGGAAGAAATAAAAAAGGAAATCATTAATTTCCTTGAGCATAACAACAATGAAGACACAAGCTACCAAAACCTGTGGAATACTCCCAAAGCAGTTTTGAGAGGATAATTCATCGCTTTAGATGCTACATTAGAAAAACAGAAAGAGAGCACATCAACAATCTCACAAGCCATCTTATGGAATTGGAAAATGAAGAACAATCTAAGCCTAAACCCAGTAGAAAAAAAAATATCCAAAATCAAATCAGAGATCGATGAAATTTAAAACAAAAGAATCATTCAGAAAATTAATGAAACAAGGAGTTGGTTTTTTTGAAAAAATAAATAAAATAGATAAACCATTGGCCAGATGAACGAGGAATAGAAAAGTAAAATCTCCAGTAACCTCAATCAGAAATGATAAAGGGGAAATAACAATTTATCCCACAGAGATACAAGAGATCATCTCTGAATACTACCAGAAACTCTATGCCCAGAATCTGACAATGTGAAGGAAATGGATCAATATTTGGAATCCCACCCTCTCCCTAGACTTACCCAGGAAGAAATAGAGCTCCTGTACAGACCAATTTCAAACACTGAGATCAAAGAAACAATAAAAAATCTTCCAACCAAAAAAATGCCCTGGTCCAGATGGCTTCACCCCAGAATTCTATCAAACGTTCAAGGAAGAGCTTATTCCTGTATTGTAGAAATTATTCCAAAAAATTGAAGAAGAAGGAATCTTCCCCAACACATTCTATGAAGCAAACATCACCCTGATACCAAAACCAGGAAAAGACCCAAACAAAAAGGAGAATTTCAGACCAATCTCACTCATGAATATAGATGCAAAAATTCTCAACGAAATCCTAGCCAATAGATTACAGCTTATCATCAAAAAAGTCATTCATCATGATCAAGTAGGCTTCATCCCAGGGATGCAAGGCTGGTTTAACATACTCAAGTCCATAAACGTTATCCACCTTATTAACAGAGGCAAAAATAAAGATCACATGATCCTCTCAATAGATGCAGAAAAAGCATTTGATAAAATCCAGCATCCTTTTCTAATTAGAACACTGAAGAGTATAGGCATAGGTGGCACATTTCTAAAACTGATTGAAGCTATCTATGACAAACCCAGAGCTAATATTTTACTGAATGGAGTAAAACTGAAAGCTTTTCCTCTTAGAACTGGAACCAGACAAGGTTGTCCTCTGTCACCTTTACTATTCAACATAGTGCTGGATGTTCTAGCCCGCACAATTAGGCAAGACAAGGAAATAAAGGGAATCCAAATGGGAGCAGAGGAGGCAAAACTCTCCCTCTTTGCTGATGACATGATCTTATACCTAGACAACCACAAAAACTCAAGCACAAGACTCCTAGATGTCATCAAAAAATACAGTAATGTTTTAGGATATAAAATCAATGTCCACAAGTCAGTAGCCTTTGTATACGGCAATAACAGTCAAGATGAGAAGCTAATCAAGGACACAACTCTCTTCACCATAGTTTCAAATAAAATGGAATACCTAGGAATATACCTAACGAAGGAGGTGAAGGACCTCTATAAAGAAAACTATGAAATCCTCAGAAAGGAAATAGCAGAGGATATTAACAAATGGAATAACATACCATGCTCATGGACGGGAAGAATCAACATTGTTAAAATGCTAATACTTCCCAAAGCAATCTACCTATTCAATGCCATTCCTATCAAAATACCAACATCGTACTTTCAAGATTTGGAGAAAATGATTCTGCGTTTTGTATGGAACCAGAAAAAAAACCGTATAGCTAAGGTAGTTCTTAGTAATAAAAATAAAGCTGGGGGCATCAGCATACCAGACTTTAGTCTGTACTACAAAGCCAGAGTGATCAAGACAGCATGGTACTGGCACAAAAACAGAGACATAGACACTTGGAATAGAATTGAAAACCAAGAAATGAAACTATCCTCTTACAACTACCTAATCTTCAATAAACCAAACAAGAACATACCTTGGGGGAAAGACTCCCTATTCAATAAATGGTGTTGGGAGAACTGGATGTCTACATGTAAAAGACTGAAACTGGACCCACATCTTTCCCCACTCACAAAAATTGATTCAAAATGGATGAAGGACTTAAATTTAAGGCATGAAACAATAAAAATCCTCAAAGAAAGCATAGGGAAAACACTGGAAGATATTGGCCTGGGGAAAGACTTCATGAAGAAGACTGCCATGGCAATTAGAACAACAACAAAAATAAACAAATGGGACTTCATTAAACTGAAAAGCTTCTGTACAGCTAAGGAGACAATAACCAAAGCAAAGAGACAACCTATGCAATGGGAAAGGATTGTTGTTTATTTTCAATCAGACAAAAGTTTGATAACTAGGATCTATAGAGAACTCGAATTAATGCACATGAAAAAAGCCAACAATCCCATGTATCAATGGGGAAGAGACATGAATAGAACCTTCTCTAAAGATGAGAGATGAATGGCTAACGAACACATGAAAACATGTTCATCATCTCTATATATTAGAGAAATGCAAATCAAAACAACCCTGAGATATCGTCTAACCCCAGTGAGAATGGCCCACATCACAAAATCTCAAAACTGCAGATGCTGGCGTGGATGTGGAGAGAAGGGAACACTTTTACACTGCTGGTGGTACTGCAAACTAGTACAACCGTTCTGGAAGGAAGTATGGAGAAACCTCAAAGCACTCAATCTAGACCTCCCATTTGATCCTGCAATCCCATTACTGGGCATCTACCCAGAAGGAAAGAAATCCTTTTATCATAAGGACACTTGTACTAGACTGTTTATTGCAGCTCAATTTACAATCGCCAAAATGTGGAAAGAGCCTAAATGCCCACCAACCCAGGAATGGATTAACAACCTGTGGTATATGTATACCATGGAATACTATTCAGCTATTAAAAAAAATGGAGACTTTACATCCTTCATATTAACCTGGATGGAAGTGGAAGACATTATTCTTAGTAAAGCATCACAAGAATGGAGAAGCATGAATCCTATGTACTCAATTTTTATATGAGGACAATTAATGACAATTAAGGTTATCGGGGGGGAGGAAAAGCAGAAAGAGGGATGGAGGGAGGCGGTGGGGCCTTGGTGTGTGTCACACTTTATGGGGGCAAGACATGAATGCAAGAGGGACTTTACCTAACAATTGCAATCAGTGTAACCTGGCTTATTGTACCCTTAATGAATCCCCAACAATTAAAAAAAAGCAAACAAACATAAAAAAAATTTCTAAATCTTTCTGGCTGAGGCTGGGAAGGTAGAGTGCTTCCTGGTATTGTTCCATTTCCTCCAGATTTTCATATTTCTGAAAATAGGGATTTTTTTTAATCATTGAGAATTTTTTGAATTTCTGAGGAGTCTGTTGTTATTTCTCCTTTATCATTTCTGATTGTTGATATTAGAGATTTTACTTTTCCATTTCCTGTTAGGTTAGCCAAAAGTTTATCAATTTTGTTAATCTTTTTAAAACCAACTGTTTGTTTTGTCAATCTTCTGCATGATTCTTTAGTTTTCAATTTCATTTAATTCACCTCTAATTCTGGTTATTTCTTTTCTTTTTCTGGGTTCGAGATTGGAATATTCTTCCTTTTCCAGTTGCTTGAGATGACTCATTAAGTTGTTAACTTCCTCTCTTTCTGTTTTCTTGATGAAGACTTCCAATGCTATAAATTTCCCTTTTAGGACTGCCTTTTCAGTATCTCCCGGTTTTGGTAATTTGTGTCATCATTGTCATTTTGTTCTAAAAGTTTTGTGATTTCCCTCTTAAACTCATCTTTGACTCAGGTATCATTCAGCATAAGGTCATTTAGTTTGCATGGCTTAGTTTGAGTATGAATATTCTTGTTGCTACTGAGTTCAACTTTTATTCCGTGATCGTCCAAGAAGATACAAGGAATAATTTCTATTTCTTTAAATTTGTTGAGGTTAGACTTGTTTCCTAAGATATGATCAGTTTTGGTGGATGATCTCTGGGCTGATGAGAAGAATGTATATTCAGTTTTTTTTTTAGGATGAAATGTTCTGTAGATGCCTGTTAATTCCATTCATTGTAGGGTCAAGTTTAAGTCTATTATTTTTTTTGTTTAGTTTCTTCTTGGAAGATCTATCCAGAACTTCTAAAGGGATGTTAAAATCTGCAACTATTATAGAGCTGGAAGATATAAAATTGTTCATATCTGTTAGGGTTTCCTTTATAAATTGAGGAGTATTCTGGTAGGGTGCATAAATGTTATATATCAAAATCTCTTCATGCTGAGTGTTTCCCTTGACAAATATGTAGTGTCCATACATATCTTTCCTTATCTTTGTTGGTGTAAAATCTATTGTATCTACAAATAGATTGCAACCCCTGCTGTTTTCTGATGTCCATTTGCCTGTATGATAGATGTCCTTCCCTTCATCCTGAGTCCTTTTTTATCCTTTAAGTTAAAATGAGACCCTTGTGTTCAACAGATATCTGTTCTGCGTGTTTGTATCTAGTCAGCCAACCTGTGCCTCTTTAGAGGACAATTTAAGCCATTCACAATTAATTGAGAGGATTGATAGGCATGATAATTTTTTAGGTGTTTTGTTTTCAAAGGTCCAGTGGGTATTTTTAATCCTTTCACCATTATGGGGGTTACGTTTTGTTTGGTAATTTCTGGGTGAGTTTTTTTGTGGTAGACCATTTTGCTGATCATTATGGAAAATGGCTCTCAGAATATCCTGGAGAGCTGGTTTGGTTATGACAAATTTCCTCAACAAGTGTATGTCAGTGAAGTGTTTAATTTCTCCATTTTAAATGAAACTCAATTTAGCTGCGTACAGGATTCTGGCTTGAAAGTTGTTTTGTTTTATGAGATTGAAGGTCGATGAACATCCACTTCTGGCTTGAAAGGTTTCAGCTGAGAGATCTACAGTTGTTATAATTTTTCTCCCTTTGTAGGTAATGTTTTTCTTACATCTGGCTACTTGCAGAATTTTCTCCTTCATATGAACTTTGGCAAATGTAATTGCAAGGTGTCTAGGAGATGCTTTATTTATTGAGTCTTGCTGGAGTTCTGAAACTGTTTACTATCCAATTTTTTTTGTGCATTTGGAGCATACAAAAGCTTTTTCTTCAACTTTAGAAATCTTTTCTTCTGCCTACTCTACTACTGAGGGACTCCACTGTATTAAAAGGCTCCTTGAATAACTTTCTCATTTCCTTGAACTCTGCTATCTCTTTTATCATTATGTCCAAGTACTTAGGGATTTTGTCTTTGAATTCATTGATTTCTTGAGACAATTTTTGAGCTACTCTTTGTATTTTTCTTTCCATCTTTTCCTCAATTCTATTCATCTTATTTGCCATCCATATTCTTAATTCTATTTCTGACATTTCAGCCATTTGTCTATGATGGCATCTTCTATTTTATTTCCTTTGTCATTCCTTGAGGGACTTGATCTATCCTGATTATTCATGTTATCAGAGTTATTCTGCTGGTTCCCCAACCATGAGTACTTACTGCAATTTGGCAATTAAAAGTGGTAGGGTAAGACTGGATTGGGGACCCCAGGAAGTAGAGTTAATCTCCCCTTAACCAATGAGCCGAAGCTTGTGATTATGGCTTTTCCCTTACAGCCTTACAAAAGTCCCTTTCAGAGTTATAGCCAAAGACTCTGAAGACCTGTTTAGTGAGAGAGCACAACTCACTCTGTCCTGAATTTAGCCACTTCTACCCAATCCTAAGGAGTTGAGGTATTATGCTGGAATATGAGCTAGGGAGAGATATAAGCAACTATGGTGCCCTGCCCTGCCCCCCCACCAGCAATAGCTGGTGAAGGAGATTCAGTCATTTTCTACTTGAAAACAACCACAGCTCAACTTCAGAGGGACCCCCGTAGACAGCCCAGGTCAAGATTCTAATGAGGTTGACCTGTACAGTACAATCACTGCTCAAACAGGGAGAGTTCAAAAGGTCTCCAACTACCCGATAGAAGAAATCCACAGACAGTTCTATCCATCATGCCCAAGCAGATGAAGCCTGGTCCCCTCCAGTGAATCACCAATTCAGGAAAGATTGTAGGCCATAGTCAGGACAAATATGTCAGCACCTCCAAACCTGGCATTAGTTCCCCAGCCCTTGAAAGTCTGAACCTGGCATCAGCACCCAGCCCTTGAAAGTCCAAAATGGAAGCCAGTGGCTCCACCCTTGAAAGTCCGAACCAGACTTCAGTGCCCCCTCCCTTGAAAGTCTGAACCAGGCGTCAGTGGCTCCACTCTTGAAAGTCTAAACATGGCATCAGCAGCTCTGTGCTTTAGAGTCCCTACTGGGCATCAGCAGCTCTGCTTTTAAAAATCCAAACAAGGTCTCAGCACCTGCAAAAGTCTGTACCTGGCATCAGTGACTCTACCCTTGAAAGTCCTAACCTGGGTTAGCACCCCTCACCAAGATGTCCTTACCGGGCATCTGTGGCTCCACACTTGAATGTCCAAATGGGGATCAGCACCCCCACCAGCTGTAAAGTTCCTGAGTATCAGTGCCTCTGCCCTTGAAAGTCCGAATGGGGGTCAGCACCCCCATCCAAAAAAGTTCTAACCAGGCATCAGTGGTTCCTCCCTTGAAAGTCTGAACAGGGATCAGGGCCCCACCCACGAAAATCCTAAATGGGAGTCAGTGGCTTTACCCTTGAAAGTCTGAATGGAGGTCAACACCCTGCCTGTGAAAGTTTAAATTAGGTGTTAATGCCACCACCCACAGTGCAATCTCACATGCATTTCTCTCTCCCAAATGTCCTTCTCTTTCCCCACCCCCTGCTTCCACTCATCACTGTTTCTACACTGCTGTCCACACAATGCCTAGACCTCCTAGGGAGTGGCCACACACTCTTGGCTCTGTAGGGGATAAACCTTCAGACTACCAGGCAAGGGAGAAGGGTGGACTGAGAGTTCCAAATTGCAGGGAGAGTGTTTGTACAGTTTTATGCTGGGTGGGATGATGCCTAGGCTCACAAGTGGGACCTCTCTGGAGGAGGAGGCTCAGCGTCTAGTGGCTCTCACCTGTGGGGTAAAATGAGATGTCTTTTGTTCCCTGATAACTTGCAGAGAGCCCACAGCTAGCTTCCCACTTGGAAGAGAGGGTCCCTCCTCCTCGTGGCAATGAGATTTTTACCTAGAATTTGTTCACTAGGATCCTGTTTCTTAGAGTCACAGGTTGCCTCAGCCAATATGATGTGTACTTTTCCCTTTTTTCCCCTTTTATTAAGTCATAATACATAGATCATGAATACATTTATGCCTGTGTGGTATTCCATGTGTTGATTCTTTGTACAAATCGGAGTGTTTACATCCCACCGTCAACATAGCTTTCAACTCATTCACTTAATCACTGTGTTAAGACATTTGTGTTCTATACTTGATACATTTGACTTGTACCCTTGCAATATGCTCCATAGGTGTGGTCCCACCATTCACCCTCCCTCCAACAAACCACCCCCACCCCTCCAATATGCTTCCCCCTCTCTCCTTCATCCTGGGCTACAGTTGTGATTCATCTTTCATATGAAAGTGTGTGATTATGAATTGGTTTCATAATCATACTGAGTACACTGGATATTTTTTTCCATTCCTGAGATACTTTACTAAAAATAATATTTTCCAGCTCCATCCATGTAAACATAAAATAGATAAATTCTCCATCTTTTTGAATGCTGTATAGTATTCCATGGTATATATATACCACAATTTATTACTCCATTCATGGGTTGATGCGCATTTGGGTTTCTTACATGACTTGGCAATTATGAATTGATCTTCAATGAATAATCTGGTGCAAATATCTTTGTTGCAAAGTGATATTTGGCCTTTTGGATATACACCTAGTAGGGGAATTGAAGGATAAAATGGCAGGTCTACATTTAGATCTCTGAGTCTTCTCCAAACTTCTTTCCAAAAGAAACATATTACCTTGCATTCTCAACGTCAGTGCAGAAGTGTTCCCTTTTCTCCACATTCATGCCAACGTCCGTAGTTTTGGGGTTTTGTGATGTGGGTTACTCTTACTGGAGTTAGATAATATCTCAAAGTGGTTTTGATTTGCATTTTTCTAATGATTAAAGATGATGAGCATTTTTACATGTTTCTGTAGACCATGTGCCTCTCTTCATCAGAGAAGCTTCTGTTCATGTCTCTTGCCCACAATGAAATGGGATCATTGTTCTTTTCTTATTAATAAGTTTGAATTTTCTGTGGATTTTGGTTATTAGACCTTTGTCAGAAACATAACCCGCAAAAATCCTCTCCCATTCTGAGGGCTATCATTTGCTTTACTTAGTGTTCTCTTGGCAGTGCAGAAGATTTTTAGTTTGATCAGATCCCAGTAACGTATTTTTGGAATTGCTTCAATTTCCCAGGGGATTCTCCTGATCAAGTATTCTTCAGGCCAGTGTCTTCAAGTATTTCCCCTGCACTCTTTCCAATTATTTTTATAGTTTCATGTCTTAAGTTTAAGTCTTTTATCCAGTGAGAGTCAATTTTTGTTAGAGGAGAAAGGTGTGGGTCCAGTTTCAGTCTTCTACAAGTCATCCGCAAAGTCACCCAGCACCATTTGTTAAATAGAGAATCATTCCCTAAAGTTATACTTTTGATAGGCTTATCAAAGATAAAATGATGATAAATCTCTGGATTCATCTCTTGGTTTTCAATTCTGTTCCATACTTCTTCCTCTCTATTTTTGTGCCAGTACCATGCTGTTTTGATTACTATCGATTTATAGTAAAGTCTGAAACCTGGTAGCATGATTCCTCCTGATTTGTTTTTCTTCCTGACTAATGTCTTGGCTATTCGAGGTTTTTTCTGTTTCTATATAAAATGAAGTACTAATTTTTCCAGATTTTTAAAGTATGACAGAGGTTCTTTAATAGGGATTGCATTAAATCTGTAGATTGCTTTGGGTAGTATGGACATTTTAACAATGTTGATTATTCCGAGCCATGAGCATGGTATGTTTCTCCATTTATTAACATCTTCAGCTATTTCTTTTCTCAGAGTTTCATAGTTCTCTTTATAGAGACCTTTCACATCCTTTCTTAGGTACACTCCCAGATATTTCATCTTCTTTGGCACTATTGTAAATGGAATAGAATCCTTGATTGCTTTTTCACCTTGACTATTGTTGGTATATATAAAAGCAACAGATTTTTGAGTATTGATTTTGTATCCTGAGATGCTGCTGTATTCCTTGATCACTTCTAAGAGTTTTGTAGTTGAGTCCCTGGGGTTTTCCAGATATACAATCATATCATCTGCGAAGAGTGACAGTTTGATCTTCTATGATCCTATTTGGATACCCTTGATTGCCTTCTCTTGCCTAATTGTGATGGCTAAGGCTTCTATTACAATGTTAAAAAGCAGTGGAAACAATGGGCAACCTTGCCTGGTTCCTGATCTGAGTGGAAATGATTTCATTTTTTCTCTATTCAATATGATATTGTCTGTGGGTTTGCTGGCGTTTGATAGATGGCGTCTATCATTTTAAGAAATGTCCCTTCTGGGAAGCACCTGTGGCTCAGTGAGTAAGACACCAGCCATATATACTGAAGGTGGTGGGTTCAAACCCAACCCCAACCAAACTACAACAAAAAAATAGCCAGGCATTGTGGCAGACTCCTGTGGTCCCAGGTACTCGGGAGGCTGAGGCAAGAGAATCGCCTAAGCCCAAGAGCTGGAGGTTGCTGTGAGCTGTGACACCACAGCAAACTACCAAGGGCAACAAAGTGAGACTCTTTCTCCAAAAAAAAAAAAAGAAGAAGAAGAAGAAAGAAAGAAAGAAAGAAAAAGAAATGTCCCTTCTATACCAATTTTCTTAAGTATTCTGGTCATGAAAGGATGCTGGATATTATCAAAAGCTTTTTCTGAATCAATTGAGAGAATCATGTGTTACTTATTTTTCATTTTCCTTATGTGATGTATTATATTTATAGATTTTCATATATTGAACAAGCCATGGGACCCTGGGATAAAAGCCACTTAGTCAAGATGTATATCTTGTTTGATGTGTTGTTGGATACTATTTGCTAGGACCTTACTGAATATTTTTGCATCAATATTCATTAGAGATGTTGGTCTATAATTTTCTTTTCTTGTTGAGTCTGGTTTGGGGATCAGTGTGATATTTGCTTCATAGAATGTATTGGGAAGTATTCCTTCTTTTTCTATGTTTTTGAAAAGGTTAAGTAATGTAGGTACTAGTTCCTCTTTAAAGTTTTGGTTGAATTCTGATGTGAAACCATCTGGTACTGGACTTTTCTTTTTTGGGAGATTTTGTATAGTTGATTCTATTTCAGTACTTTATATAGGTCTGTTCAGCATTTCCACTTCTTTCTGTTTAAGTCTAGGAAACTGGCATGCTTCCAGGTATTGGTCAATTTATTTCATATTTCCATATTTCTGAGAATAGTTTTTTATAATATACATTAAAGATTTTTTGAATTTCTAAGCAGTTTGTTGTTATTTGGCCTTTTTCATTTATGATGATGAGATTAGGGATTTTCCTCTTATATTTCTGGTTAGATTAGCCAAAGGTTTGTCTATTTTATTGACCTTTTCAAAAAAACAACTTTTTGATTGGTTGATCTGTTGTTTAATTCTTTTGTTTTCAATTTCATTTATTTTTTCTCTAATTTTAGTTATTTCCTTTCTTCTGCTGGGTTTGGGGTTAGAGTGTTCTTCCTTTTCCTGTTGTTTGAGATGTCCCATTAAGTTGTTGACTTCCTCTCTTTCTGTTGTTTTGAGGAAGTCTTACAATGCTATAAATTTCCCTCTTATGACTGCATTTGCAGTATCCCAGAGGTTCTGGTAATTTGTGTCTTTATTATCGTTTTGTTCCAAAAATTTGGCAATTTGCTTCTTAATCTTATCTATGACCTAGCTATCATTCAGCATGAAGTTATTTAGTTTCCATGTTTTTGTATGAGTATTGAGATTCCTGTTGTTACAAAGTTCAACTTTTATTCCATAATGGTCCGAGAAAATGCAAAGAATAGTTTCTATTCTTTCAAATTTGCTGAGGTTAGACTTGTGACCTAAGGTGTGACCAATTTTGGAGGATATTCCATGGGCTGATGAGAAGAATGCATATTCATTTCTGTTACAATGAAATGTTCTATAGATTTTTGTTAAATTCAATTGTTGAATGGTTAAGTTTAAGTCTAAAATTCTTTGATTAGATTCTTTTTATTTATTTATTTATTTATTTTTATTAAATCACAGCTGTGTACATTAGTATGATCATGGGGCACCATACACTTGGTTCATAGACCGTTTGACACATTTTCATCACACTAGTTAACATAGCTTTCATGGCATTTTCTTAGTTATTTTGCTAAGACCTTTACGTTCCACATTTACTAGGATTCACATATTCCCTTGTAAGATGCACCGCAGGTGTAATCCCATTAATCCCCCTCCACCATGGAATATTATGCAGCCTTAAAGAAAGATGGAGACTTTACCTCTTTCATGTTTACATGGAAGGAGCTGATTAGATTCTTATTGGAGGATCTACCCAATACTGCCCACAGGGTGTTAAAATCTCTGACTATAATGGTGCTAGAGGAAATAAAGTTGTTCATGTTTCTTAGGGTCTCTCTTATAAACTGAGGAGCATTCTGGTTGGTCGCATAAATGTTCATAATTAAAATATCATCATGTTAAGTGTTTCCCTTGACAAAAATGAAGTCACCATTCTTATCTTTCTTTACTTTTGTTGGTTTAAAGCCTATTGTGTCTGCAAATAAAATTGCAATGCTTGCTTTTTTCTGATTTCCATTTTCTTGAATTGTAGATGTCCATCCTTTCACCCTGAGACTGTATTTATCTTTTAAGGTAAGATGAGATTGTTCAATGCAGCAGATATCTGGCTTGAGTTTTTGTATTGAGTCAGCCATTCTGTGCCTCTTTAGAGGGCAATTTAAACTATTCACATTAATTGAGAGTATTAATAAGCCCTGTAGAATTTTGGGTGTCAATTTTTTCAAAAATCCAGTGCACATTTTTGAACTTTTCACCACTTTGGAAGTTGGGATTTGATCAAAAGTTTCTGAGTGAGTTTACTTTGGTGGTAGACCATTGTGTTGATCATTGTGGAGGATCTGTCTGAGAATATCCTGGAGAGCTGGTTTTGTTCCTGGAAAGCTGGTTTAGTTATGGCAAATTTCTTCAACATGTGAATGTCATTAAAGTATTTAATTTCTCCGTCATAAATGAAACTCAGTTTAGCTGGATACAGAATTCTGGGTTGAAAGTTGTTTTGTTTTAGGAGGTTAAAAGTTGATGATCATGCTCTTCTGGCCTGAAAAGTTTCAGTGGACAGATCTGCCATCATTCTAATATTCGTGCCCTTGTACGTTGTGATTTTCTTTTCTTTTTTTTGTAGAGACAGAGTCTCACTTTATGGCCCTCGGTAGAGTGCCGTAGCATCACACAGCTCACAGCAACCTCCAACTCCTGGGCTTAAGCGATTCTCTTGCCTCAGCCTCCCGAGTAGCTGGGACTACAGGCGCCCGCCACAACGCCCAGCTATTTTTTGGTTGCAGTTCACCTGGGGCTGGGTTTGAACCCGCCACCCTCGGTATATGGGGCCAGCGCCTTACCGACTGAGCCACAGGCACCGCCCACATTGTGATTTTCTTACGTCTGGCTGTTTGCAGAATTTTCTCCTTCATATTAGCCTTGGCAAAGTTAGTTATAATGTGTCTGGATAATGCTTTATTTGGATTGAGTTATGATGGGGTTCTGAAACTCTGCTATCTGAATTTAAGAATCTCTTGCTATGTTGGGGAAGTTATCCACAATTATCTCTTGGAGCAAAGCTTTTGTGCCTCTTGGAACATCTTCTTCTCTTTCAGGGATTCCTATAAGGTGAATATATGCTTTTTCGGAGTTGTCCCACAGCTCTCTAAGAGAATGATACATTTTTGTTCTCCACTTCTCTTCCTCTTTGAGCATTGGGAACTTTTGAAAGCTTTGTCTTCAGTGTCAGATATTCTTTCTTCTGCCTGCTGCATTCTGTTACTGAGGGATTCTACTGTATTTCTCATATTTGGAGGGCTGCAAATTCTTTTCTCAATGTGTCAAAATCTTTGGTGATTTTGTCTTTGAATTCATTGAATTCTTGAGACATTTTTAAATTATTCTGAGAATTTCTCATTCAATCTTTACTTCCATTCTGTTAATGTTATTTGCCATCCAAATTCTGAATCCAATTTCTGACATCTCAGCCATTTGTTTATGAATGGGATCATCTAGTGTGTCTGTCTTGTCATTTCTTGGAGAAGTTGATGTACTCTGGTTATTCAGCTTGCCAAAGTTTTTCTGCCGATTCTGCCCCATGATTATTTTTCACCATTTAGCTAGATGGGCAGGTCAGGTGAAATTAATATGGGGCTTCTGCAGTTGTGGTTAACCAGCCCTTTGCCAGGGATCTGGTACTGGTGACTATAGCTTTTTCCCCTACAGCTTTGCAAAGGACCCATACAGTATCATAGTGTGAGACTCTGGGGACCTGCTTGGTGTGGTGTGGTTAGGTGACTCTGTCTTATAATCAGCTGATCTTTGTCCAATCCTAGTGGATCAGTGACTCTGGGTTAAAGTCTCATCTGTAGAGAAATATAAGCAACTAAGACACCCTTCCCCCCATGAGCAACAAATGGAAGAGGTAAATCGACCCTTCCTGCTACTACACAACCAGGGTACCACCCTGGAGGGTCCTTGGGTGATTGGCCCATGTCAGGAGTTCCAAACCAATTGACCCAGTCAGTACTAACTCTCAAGTGGGAGAGTTAGAAATGTCTCCAGCAACTGGACAGAAGAGGTCTACTACCTGCTCAAGTGTGGCTTGCTTTGGTGCTCTGTGGAGTCAGAAAGGCCTGCCCAGTAGCAGAGTTGTACCAGGGGACTAGTGTCTCTTTCCCCTCCTTGCTCCTTTTTCACACCCAATCACTGGTAACCCCATGGGGCTGTGGTCCTGTTCCCTCCAATAAGAAGATGTACCAGGGCTTTGCGCCTACCAGAGTCAAAGGAAAGTCAGTGCCCCCTTGACCCAGCCACCACCTTCTGCCACCAGCTGGGTGGGGGAGCTAAAGCCTGCCTGCCTCGGGTACTCAATGGCAAATGGGGAGTGTTCCACCTGAGCTCAGTCCAAACCTGAGGATAACAAATCAGCAAATAATTTTCTCCCTCAGCCACCATGCCTTTTCCCCAGCCACTCTGCTACACTAGAATCCCTATATGGTGAGATTTGGTGTCCTCTGGCAGTCCTCGGAGTTGGGGAGGTGTCTCTCCAAAATTAGACCCTGTGGGATATCTCTACTGTTGCTGAATCTTCCTGTAAGGTTTCTTGCACTGCCATGGCTGGAGAGATGGCTGGAGCAGCGGCTCTGGCAGGCTGGCACACAGGGCCATGGAGGCTCTGGCAGGGTGGAGTATGGAGCCCTAGGCTTGCTAGCCTCCTCCCAAAGCTGGTTTTCACTTTCTCAGAGGCAAGCCTGATAGTCTTCTCCTCACTTTTTGTCTGTCTGCACTACTTCTGGGCTTGATGTTACAGTGAAGCTTTCTACTGCAGCCCTTGCAGTGCCCAGTGCTGGCAATGAACAGCAGACTTTCTGGTTTCTGCAGAGTTCAGGCCTCTGGACCATCAGGCAAGGTGGTAAGGGTGGACCGGAAGTTCAAAATGGCAGGATAAACATTAGTTCAACTTTCATGCCTTGCAAGAGAGTGCTCAGGGTCATAGCAGGTTCTCTCTGGAGAAGTAGTCCCTGCTACCAGCAACTCTCTCCTGTGGGGTGATACAAGAGGTCCTCAGTTCACCACTCACCTGTAGAAAACCCACAGCAAGCAAAAAAAAAAAATCTTTTGGAGGAGGGGATGGATACTCTTTTTCTTTGGGATGTGTTTTGTACCTGAAATTTGCTCTCTTAGAGTCGCAGCTTGCCTCAGCAGAGATGATGTGCAGTTATCACTCTTCTCTCTCAGCTTGGCTCCCAGTCTTCAGCTTTGTTGGGTACTTTTTGGTCATTACCCTTCCCTTTGGACAGGAGCTTCTGTCAAAAGCTGGTTCCACTTGGCTATCTTGCCCCTCTTCCCCAGGTTCATTGATGTGTACTTTTCTATCTTCTTTCCTATCCCAGCTCCTCTTCTTCACTTTCAGAGACAAAATCTGTCCAGAATCTCTCCTTCTGGTCAAGAGCCTCTGGCAAAAGCTACCTCTAGTTGGCCATCTTCCTTCCCCCTTTGTTCACAGGAATTTTGATCTCTTTTTCCTTCACAAGATACCTCCTTTGGTCCATTACATTGACGACATTATGATAAATGGACGTGGTGAAAAAGAAGTAGCAACTATAGAAAACTTCTTGGTAGGAAATTTGCATGTTAAAGTGTGGGAAAGAAATCTGACTATAATTCAGATGACCTGCTTTGTGGTCACTAGTTATCTATTTTCCCCAGCCACTTCTGTCATCACTCAATTGAATCATGAAAAAAAAAAATAGCTGTGGTGGCAGGGATGGAGGTTATGCATGAGTTTAGCAACACTGATTTCCACTTATCAAAGTCAATTTGTGTACAGTCAACTCTGCCCAGTCTGCCATTATGTAGACCGATGCCACGTCCTGTATATAGCATCAATACCTAGGGTGATCAACCGAGTTATCTGGCAGTAGATTGATTACATTGACCACTTTGATTATGGAAGAAATAGGATTTTGTTCTCACTGAAATAGACCCTCTGTAAATGAATTTGCCTTCCCTGCATGCAATGCTTCTGCCAAAACTAACTAGTTTTATAGAATGTTTTATTCGCTCTCTTGGTCTTGGTATTCACGTAGCATTGTTTCTGATCAAGGAAATTGCTTCATAGCAAAAGAGAGGCAGCAGTGTGCCATGCTCATGGAAGACATGTATCTTACCAAGTTCTCCACCATCCTGAAGCAGCTATTTTGAGGGAATTATGAAATGGGGATTAAGTTACCAGTGTCATCTTGGTGATAATACCTTTCAGGCTGGGGCAAGGTTCTCCATAGAACAATGTATGTTCAGAATAAGCATCCAATATATAGTGATGTTTCCCCTATAGCCAGTATTCAAGGTTCCAGTTACCAAAGTATGAAAATAAGAATGGCACGCCTCACCACTATCCCTAGTGACTAACTAACAATTTTTTCTTCCTGTACCTGAGAAAGGCTCTGCTGGCCTAGAGGCCTTAGTTCCCAAGAGATGAATTCTTGCACCATAAGATGCAACAATTATTCCATTCAGATGAAAATTAAAATTGCTACTTTTTCACTTTGGAATTCTAATACCTCTGTGTCAACAAGCAAATAAAGGAGTACTGTACTGGCAGGGATGATTTATCTGGACTACCAAGGGGAAACTGAACTGCTACTCTATAATTCTGGTAAGGAAGAGTATGTCCAGAATACAGGAGGTCCATTAGGGTCTTTTAGTATTTTTGTGTCCTATACTAAGTTCAATGGAAAACTATAATAACTCAATTCAAGCAGGATTAGTAATGGTCTAGACCTTTCAGGAATGAAAGTTGAGTCATCCCACCAGGAAAGGAACTACCACCAGTTTGGTGAAGGCAAAGCATATACAAAATGGGTAGCAGAAGGTAGTTACAACTACCAGCTGTGATGATGTGACCAGATATAGAAGTAAGGATTATAATTGTCATAAGTACAGTAGTCACGGTTTCGCTTTTCAAGGTTTCAGTTACCTTTAAACTAAAAAATGGAAATTCCAGAAATAAATAATTCACAAGTTTTAATTTGCATGACCTTCTTAGTAATGTGATGAAATCTCATGCCATTGTGTTACATCCCACCTGAGATGTGAATCATTATTTTGTCCCATATATTTATGCTCTATGTACTACCCACCCATTAGTCACTTTTAAGCAGCTTGGTTATCATATAAACTATCAAGGTATCACGGTGATTGTTTTCAAGTATCTCTTATTTTACTTAATAACACTTTACTAGTAATGATTAGTAGTTTTTGTTGTTAATTTCTTACTGCTCCTAATGTATAAATTAAACTTCATTATAGATAGTTATTTAAAGATAAAAACTTAGTATGCATAGTGTTTCTTACTACCTGTGATTATATGAGGGTCTTCAAACATATTCCCTACATATAAGGGGAGACTACCATATTTATCCTTATGTTAAGGATATATTTGTGTGTATTCTGAAGCTTTTTGCCAAGGCTGGGTTTGAACCCACTACCTCTTGTATATGGGGCCAGCACCCTACTCCTTGAGCCACAGGCACTGTGCTCTATTTGTGTGTATTCTTATAAATAAATATTTGTTGTACATGTACATATAGCAAATATGTCCATTCTCGTTCCTCCCTTAATACCTTATCATGTAACATAAGATGAAATTGACTTATTACCATAATATTTAAATATTGACTAATTTATATTATATCCTGGACAATTTTACATCTTAGTACTCAAGTTCTAAGATATCAAGGAGAAGAATAAACATGACTCAGGGACTTTACCATCTCTTGCTATGAAGGGATTCATTTTTAGTTGTACACAGGCTAGTTATAAGGTGTAATTATAATCCTTTTATTGTCTATGTTTGAAGATTGAGTATGGCTTCAGATGGGTATGGATGCCAAGTTGACAAAGATGTGGACTTGTCTTGGTACATTTTATGAGTCATCTTTACTAGATTACACAGTGCCCATATATTTGGTTAAGCACTTTGAGTATGTCTATAAAGATGTTCCTACGTGAGATTACAATTTAAATCTGTACACTGAGTAAAACAGATGACTTTCCCCAATGTGAGTAGTCATCACCTAATCTACTGGGGGCATTAATTGAACAAAAAGGCAGATGACTCTCTTTCTCTAACTGACTGTTAAGCTGGGACAGTTTTCCTCTATCCTTGGAGTGGAATTTATACCATCAGTGCTCCTGGTTCTCAGGCCTGCAGTCTCAGATTGGAATTTACACCATCATCATTTTTCTAGTTTTTCTGCCTTCAGACTTGGGCTAGAACTTAGATTGCAAGTTCTGTTTCTAAGGCCTTTAAACTTAGATTGGAGCTACACCAACAGATTTCTTGGGACTCCAGCTTCTAGATAGGATATCAAGGGATTTCTCAGGCTCCATAATTATATGAGCCAATTTCTTTTTTAAAAAACTAACTCTCTCTCTCTCCCTCTCTCTTTCATCAGACCTCATACTCTGTTCCTCTGCAGAACCCTGACTAATGTACCTCCCTTAAAACCAAATGCTTCAGGAAGATTTCTCAGATTATTGCAATCCTCACTGGTCTGTCTTTTCTTAACTTTTTCCTATGTAGAATCAATACCATGAAATAGACTGAATTGTTCTCTGAGAGTTTCATGATTACTAATTTTCTTACTGTGATTGTAAAACAAAAGTTAAAGAATGTTCATCTACTAAATGTCTAATGTATTTGAATCAGTGTGCTATTTCATGTTCTTTTCATAAACACCTTCTGGTGTAGGTTTTATTATTCTTACTTGTAGGTGAGGAACCTAAAGATACAGGTCATACAAATTACCAAGTGATAGAAAATAAGTATTTGAACCAGGGACTATATAACTCAAATACTTCAAATCTTGAGTTAGGGAAAAAAAGAATCTATGTGACAGATCAAGTTATTTTTGCTCACCCATTTGTAGAGGGTTTTTTTTTTTCTTTATAAAATAATTTCACAGGCAGTATATTATTGTCTGCTTGTATAGCAAGGTGAGATTAGAATAATGAAATATACTCAACTGATTCAGGCTACTTTCTTCCTTCATGGGGTATGTACACAGTTTTTTTGGTCTGACATGTCAAAGAAACTATGCTGAGTCCTAAGATAACTTTTTCACTCACTTCAGTATGTTTTAATATTTTGGTTCTCCAACTAGATAAAGGGCTTGGGGATTAAGGAGAAGACTCCAATAGGGATCTTCAAGAAGCCCAGACATAAATTCTGACTTGAGAACAAACTTTGACTGCTGCAATTACCTCGCTGACTATGATGTTATGGAATATAGGAGTTATAGAAAATATGGACGATCAGAGGGGAGTATGGAAGGAAATAAGAAGAATCAGGTCAGAAATGGGAAGGTCGGGGGTGAGAATATGGTTTGAAGATATTAACCACAAGTATAAGTTTTCATAGTTCAGTTTTATGGCTATGAATTAACATTTATCATCATTAGTAAAATCTGAGACTCTTAGCTTCAATGTTGTGGGTTTGTGATTCAACTCAGAGACCTCGTGAAGTATGATAGAATGGAAGAAAGATATTTGAGTCAGGTAATCATATGAGTTGGAAATTTGAATTGTAATTTCTTCAGCTGTGAGTGGAAGTAATAATATACTGTCAACCCCTCCTTCCACAGTTATTGTGACAATCACATGAGGTAATATAGGTGAAAGTGGTTTATAAACTCTGAAGTGTGCATAATCTATTTATTGTTATTTAACAATCATCATATTCAACAGGAAATGGCACAGGGCTGGGCATCTAGACCCCTCGGGTGTAATCCTAGCTCTACCACTACCTAGATGATTATTTTAGGTCAAATCCTACTTTAAGTTTTTCCACCATTCTCCTTACACTTTTTATTGTTAAAAAGATACTAATGTTTAACACTCACAGATAAAATAATATCAATTTTAAATACAAATTATTAACTGTAAAAGTTATCTTTTGTTTTTAGAAAAGTAAAATTTTGTATTATAAGGCAAGTTCAATAGATATAATTTATTGTTAAGGTATAAAGTAATAGATGGTACAATTCTATCAGACATTTTAGCGTGGGCTCAAGATCTTTAAGAAATTAACCACTTTTAGAAATGTCGAAGCCAAAATAAAAATGTAGACACATATCACTAAATTTCCCATTTTATTTGGGAAGAAAGAATTACAGTTTGAGGCATCCACACAGACTGAGCTTTAATATGTCCAAGTAACAAAGAGAAGGTTAGAGGGTTTTTTTTTTGTTTGTTTGTTTGTTTTTTTTAATTTAAGGTTAATTCGAGGGTACAAGAATTAGGTTACAATGTTTGTTTTTGATAGGTAGAGTCCCTTCGGTTGTTGTGTCCCACCCCCAAGAAATGTGCCATATATCCTTTATGCGCCCATAAAGTGGAAGCAAACCAATCCCCCTTTACCCTCCTCCTTTTCCCTTCTACTTTCCCCCTTGCCATCTTGAAATGATCCAAGTTTTTCTCTTATGTGGGCATGTGTTAGATTGTCTACTGGATTCTTATTAGAATTGCATGTATTCATCAGAGAATTACAAATCAAAACCACCCTGAGATACCACCTAATGCCAGTAAGATTAGCCCATATCAAAAAGTCCCAAAACCACAGATTCTGACGCAGATGTAGAGAGAAGGCAACACTTTTACATGGTTGGTGGGACTACAAACTAATATAGCCTCTTTGGAAAGAAGTATGGATAATCCTAAAATAACTCAAATTAGATGTCCCATTTGGCCCCACAATCCCACTACTAGGCATCTACCTAGAAGAAAAAAAAATATCATAAGAACACTTGCATTAGATTGTTTATGACAGTTCAATTTACAATTGCCAAGATGTGGAAACAGTCTAAATGCCCATTAACTCAGGAATGTATTAACAAATTTGGTATATGCATATCATAGAATACTATTCAACCATAAAAAAGAAGATGACATCATATCTTTTGTAATATCCTGTATGGAGTTAAAACACATTCCTTTTAGTAAAGTATTGCAGAATAGAAAATCAATTATCCTATGTTCTCAATACTAATATGAAGCCATTAGATGATCTAATGCATGCCCACATAGGAGATAAACTCATTTAAATCCAAGTTGGGAGGAGGGGAATGAGGAAGGGGGAGAGGGGAAGGGGAGTAAGGTGCTCCCACTGAATGAGCACAGTGTGTGGGTGTTTGTTACACCTTTTCAGTGAGGGACATAATCACAAAATGGACTCTACCTAACAAAATCAAATATTTTGACCTGGTTGTTTATACCCTCACATTAACCTGAAATTAAAAAAAAAAAAAATCGAATACATTGGATACTTGCTTTTCCATTGTTTTGATACTTTACTGAGAAGAATGTTTTTTAACTCCATCTAGGTTACAAAAGATGTAAGGTCTCCATCTTTTTATGTCTGAATAGTATTCCACAGTTTATTAATCCATTCATAAGGGAAAAAATTGAAAAAAGAAAGAATAAAATGAGCCATAAAACCATAGCAAAAATGGAGCTCCTACTATTGAAGAAAGCAAAAATTAAAAACTAAAAATACAACAACAACAAACAAAAAACATAAGGAAAGGCCGGGGCCTGTGGCTCAAAAAAGTAGGGTGCTGGCCCCATATGCTGTATGTGGCGGGTTTAAATCCAGCCCTAGCCTAAAACTGCAGAAAAAAAAAAGTAGGGAAAAGAAATATATATATAATATATATGTTTAAAAAAAATATATATATATATATACCTGGACAACAGGTGGCATTCTGGGATTAGAGGACACTAACCATGCACTGATTCTGCTGTATAAGGTGGGGCCCGAAAGCCACTCTCTACTTCTGGAGGAGACCTGTTCCTGTCTTCCTGATTTGTTTGCCCTCAATCACTGCAGGTTTAGAAGCCTGAAGCTCTCATCAGCCTACTTCAGAGACATGCCTTAAGCTTTCCAAACAGTGCCCCTTGGGCACAAAGTGGCTTTCCCAGGGAAGCGGGATCCACTAAAGTCCCCCCCAAGGGTGGCTGCCCAGCTCAGCAGGTGCACCAGAACCAACGTCACACTAGGACCCTGTGGGTAGTTCCTCCTAGGCAGCTTTCCCACAATGGCAGTGCCCTGATAGCAGCTGACTGATGAGAGCTCCACCCCTCCTGATGCCTCAGTCCTGCCAATGAGTGCTGTTCCAGGTCACTCAACTCACTTTAGTTCTCCCAGTGTAGCTCTGGTGAATACTCAAGTCAAAAAATACAAAACAAAACAAAAAACTGCAGGACAGGCCTTTTCTGTCTCTAGCTAGCTGCCAGAGGATTGGCTAGCCTCTGTTGGTATCCAAGCACTCTATGCCAGTCTTCCATTGCTCCTGACCTCATTGGCTCCTGGACTCCCCTCCTGTTTCTCTGTGTTCCCAAAGTGATGTTTCTAGTCAGAACATCCCAGCCAGAGGTGGCTGGAGTCCTCTCTTCCTGGTCCACTCTTACCACAAGTGGCTGATAAAGAGATGCCTCTAGTATGCCATCTTGCTCACCTCCTAGTAGTATTTCTATATAGCAACTATGAACAGCATTCCTTCTTAATAAGAGATCACAGCCAATGAAGAACTTCTGGCCAATCTAATTCTGTGGACAGAGGATCTTCTATCCTCTCCTTCACCTTTTGACTTCAGGGCCAAATCTAGAGGTTTTATTTAACAGGAGCAATGTGAGAACTTGAGAAAGTTCACTGGCACTAGTAAGGGTTAGGGGAGCTGACAAGTTCTGTTTGGTGAGTGACACTTGTGGGTAAAATTGGTCCTAGAGTTACAGCAAACTATTTCAGAAGCTGTACATAAAACTGGTTTTAGGTATATTTCAGCAGTCAAGCTTGCAGAAAAAAAATATATTCTTGCAGCAATGTTTTATACTCAGTGATATTTTTCTCCCTGGCTTCTTGACTGTTTTAGTTGGGTATAACAAGAATGACCCAATACCTATGATCAACTTCCACACAAGATTGAATATACAGATCATCTTCCATGATGATAGTATAAAGAACTCCAGTGACATGTTCTCCAGTAAAATAGGTGAAAATGTTAAAAAAAAATTAAAGCCTCTGAAAATGACTTTAAGAGAAATAAAATTGAGAAACATTCAAGAAGATCTATGAAAATACATCAATAAAGGTTGAGAGTATGGTATTTGAGCCAAGACTGTGTTCTCCCTATTCCCCATCACACCCCACCTAAGCAAGGTAGAGATTCCATTACGGACTCCTATAGTTGAGAACACAAGTTTTCCTCTCCCCCCAGCTCGCATCCAGAGAGCATTCTTTCTGTGAGGTGCAGGATCTCAACATTTCACATTCTTCCCCAGCTGCCTATGGTTGAGGCAAAATCCTGGGAAAATGCAATACACAGGTAGGGGCTTTGTTCTGTCTAATACCCGATCATGAAACAAAATTTCTACCTTGGTCAGGGTACACTGAGAATATTGGGGCTCTGATAGTCCTTTCCCAAGTTCATGAAGTAGTGATTCCACTCCAGGAGAAGCAAGCCAAGAGCACCTCAGATTCCGACCCTCCCACTAAGGTCCCAGCTACTAGATAAAGAATGTCACTGAGAGACATATTAGCCATTGTTCACATCCTCAGTTTCGAAACTCCAGCACAAAGATTTTCTCTGGGGTAGAACCAAGTCATAAGATAGATAGATCTTAATTTTTTACCAAAGGAACTGGATTTATTTGCACAAAGTGTGGGGAAATTTAAACCTGAAGTTGTTCTCCAGAGCAGTGAAGATTGTGGTAAAAGGCAATTGGGAGGACATTTGTAGATCTAATGAGGTGAGAACAAAAATTTAACACTAATCCCAGAAATTTCATTGAGAGACCTATAATTGGATTAGTTTTTAGATCAACATTTTACCTGGGGTGTTATTAAAAATAATAGAATAATCAGCCAGAAATTAGTGAGTTAAAATAGCCAGGTGCAGTCAGAGAAAGAGCAGACAAGTGCCCTACCAGTACTACTGTCATATAGAGTGACTATGGGCACATCAAACGCTATGCCTCTGAGAAGCAACTTCAGAAAATTGACATTATGATGATGGGGAATAGACTTCAGTACAATAATCCAGTCAATAAACAAATAAAAAAAACAGAATCCTAGGGGAAAGGGATAAACAATATCCAAAGTTGGTACAATATGTTATATACAGCATCTAGTTTCCAACAAAAAAAATTAGGAGGCATCCAAAGGAACAGAAGTATATAACTAAAATACCAGGGCGACCTGGGAGAAGAAGATAAAGAATTTAACAGAAAAAGATGGTAAAGTATCTCTTATGGGTTGACTTGTGTCCCCTTAAAATTCATGTTAAAGTTCTAATCCCAAGTACCTCAAAAGATAGGATCATTTGGATGAAATTAATTAGGATAAGATGGGATCATGCTGAAGTATGGTGTACCCTCTATTATTTTCATTTCTGGATCTCTCACAGTACTTGGGAAATTCTCCACCATGATATCCTGAAGCAAACTCAATGTAGATCACAAGTTGAAAAAAATCAAGGCATTTAGCAACCCCACTGAGACAAACTGTGAAGACAAAGACAAGAAAGAGGAAGGAAAAGAACAGAGGACAATTAAAGTGTACCAGACGGAAGGATAACAGAATAGAAGGGTAAAGGGGACCCCTCCCCAACCCAGGGGGCTCTTCACTCTACAGCCACAGCACTCTACCAAAGGCAACATAATAAAACTCTGTCTTAAAAAAAAATCTAGGAGCATTTCCATTGGGTGTATGGATTTTTAGAATTGAAATGTGTTCCTGACATATTGTTCCCTTGACCAATATGTTGTGTCCATCCTTGTCTTTCTTTATTTTCTTGCTTTAAAGCTGATGGTATCAGCAAATAGGATTGCAACTCCTTTTTCTTCTGATTTCTGTTTGTATCAAATATTGTTTTCCAACCCTTCACCCTAAGTCTTACTTTGTCCTTAGAGGTTAGATGTGTTTTCTGGCAATATCCATAGTTGGCTTCTTCAGTCAGTCAGCCTGTGCCTCTTCAGCGGGGAATTCGAGTCATTCACATTTATTGAGAGAATTGGTAAGTATGGTGGAGTTCTATTTATTTATTTATTTATTTTTTTGTGGAGGGCTGTTACCCAGTTTTATCACTTGGGCCATTGTAGAAGCTAGTCTCTTCCCTTTAGTTTCTGGGTGTCTTTTACATTGCTGGTGGTCCATTGTGATGGTCTGTGTAAATACATGTCTGAGTACTTCCCACAGAGCTAGTCTTGTAGTGGAAATTTTTCTGAATGTTTTCTTGTCAGGAAAATATTTGATTTATTTTTTTTTATTAAATCATAACTGTATACATTGATATGATCATGGGGCATCATACACTCGCTTCATAAACCATCTGACACATTTTTATCACAGTGGTTAACATAGCCTTTCCGGCGTTATCTCAGTTTATGTGTAACATGAAACTTAGTTTAGCAAGATACAGAATCCTGGTCTGAAAGTTGTTTTGTTCACATGATTCAAGACAGATGACCACTCTTTTCTGGCTTGCAAAGTTTCCACTGAAAAATCCACTATCACCTTAATGTTTTTGTGCTTGTAGGTAAGAGTTGATTACACCTGTCTGCTTGTAGAAATTTCATCATTTTGACCTTGGTCAGGTTCATTACAATGTGTCTAGGAGATTCTCTGTTTGAATTGAGATGAACTGAGCTTTAATATCTGTCTTAAAGGAATGTTTCTGAATTTTTGGTGATAATTGGGACATTTTTTGTTAATAATATTCTCTACTTGGGCTTCCATGCCTTTGGGTTTTTTCTTCTTCATCATCAGCAATACCTATGATTTGTATGTTTGTACACTTCATGTTGTCCCATAATTCTCTGAGAGATTGATTTGCTTTTACTGTCTTCTTGTCTGCCTCTTTAAATGACTGAGTTAGCTCTAGGGCCTAATCTTAAAACTCTGAGATTCCTTCTTCTCCATGGTTTTATCTATTATTGAAACTTTCTACTGCATTTTGAAACTCCCTGAATGACTCCTTTATTTCTTTAAATTCTGTTACATCCTTTCTAATGTCATCATATCTTTCATTTGTTTCTTGGTTCATATTTTGGATATTATTTTGGTGGTTTTCCACTTTAAATTCAACTTCCTTCATTGCTTTTGCCATCTAAATTTTAAATTAATTTTCTTTCATTTCCATGATTTCTTTATACATGGAATCATCTGTGGTAGCTGCATTATGATTCCATTGGGGAGTGTGATCTGCTTTGATTTTTTATGTTGCCACAATGTTTTTGTTGGCAAAACATTCATTTGTGGTTTCTTCTTGATACTTCCTTCCCCTACTTACTTCTTTCACTTCCTCCTTTTCCTTAATCTTCCTTGTCTCTGTGCTTTGATGTTTAGTTTACATGGCCTTTTGGTACAAACATGAAAGGGGGAGTAAAGAAAAGAAGAGAACAAATCAGAGAAAGAAAAAAGGAATAAAAACAAAAAACAAGAAAAGAAAATAGTGACTAATTCTCACATAAACTGGATTTAATTTTGACCAAAGTACATTACTTAAACATTAATTTTTAATTCAACTTGTTAATATGCTGTTTATGATATTGCATCCTCATTTATAAGTGACATATGTTTGTAATTTCACCTTTATAATAATATATTTTCTCCAATTTTAATATCAGGTGTACCCAGATCAAGTAGAATGATTTTGAAGTATTTCTTATTTTTCTATTGTCTATAAGATTTTGCATGATGTGTTTTTCAAAATTATCTTTTACTTTTATTTATAAATATCAGTTGTCTATTTTTTGAGACTTAAAAAAATAATAAGAAGAAGTTAACTGATGACTCCCTACTGAATCTCAGAGTCAAAGCATTGTATAATAGACATACTCTTATTTGATGATGTGAATATTACTTTCCTTGCATTATTATTATTATTGCTTAATATTTCGATGTAGCAATTGTCTGATTTCTTTTCTGAATGTATTTATGTTCGTTTGTTTTTTATGAGGTTTTTGTTTGTAGTCCTTATCTTTAACATTGTTATTGTTATGAAATTTTAAGCCTTTTTAATTTTGTGAAGGCAAAAAATAGAAACCTAATAAATACATGTATATGTAAAAAACAAAAGAATAAAAACAAGAGAACAAAGACAAAACAACAATAGAAATAGGCTGAGCACATTGGCCTACATCACCACTTCCAGCACTCTGGGGGGCTAGGGTGGGAAGATCATAGGAGGTTAGGTGTTTGACCCAGCCAAGCAAGAGTGAGACCCTGCTTCCACCAAATATAGAAAAACATCAGCCATACACTGTGGCAGGGCCCTGCTGTCCCAGCCACTCAGAAGGTCAAAGAAGGAGGGTCACTCAAACCCAGCAGTTTGAGGCTGTTTTGAGCCAGGACAATGCCATGGCTCTTCAACCCAGGTCCAAGAATGAATCGCTGTACAAATAAATAAATAAATAAATAAATAACAAATAAAATAAGATATCTTGGTTGTCTAAGGGAGTTATGAGAGAAATATGAGCAAGATTGAAAAATAACTTTAAAAGGAATAAAAAAGAGCAAAAGAACAACAAATAGTTAATATTTTAAATACACCACACACACACACACACACACACTCACTCCTCTTCTGGGTTTAAAAACAAACAAACAGGACAGGTACAGTGGCTCACACCTGTAATCCTAGCACTCTGGGAGGCTAAGGTTGGTGAATTTCTTGAGCTCATGAATTCGAGACTACTCTTAAGGAAGAGCTAGACTACATCTCTACTAAAAATAGAAAATCAAAACGGCCAGATGCCATGGTGGGCACCTGTAGTCCCAGCTATTCAGGAGGCTGAGGCAAAAGAATCACTTGAGACAAAGAGGTTTCTCTGAGCTCTTTCATGACACTCTTCCCAGGGTGACGGAATGAGATTCTGTCTCAAAAAAATTTTATATACATATATATATATATATTCACACTTGTGTATGTCGTGAGTTCAGGAAATTACTAGCTAGTTTCCATGGAGACCCAGTCTTGCTTTTCTGATTTTTTTTTTTTTTAATCTGGGAATGTTAGCTTCACAAGAGTTGAATCCTCACAGGGGAAGAGGTGCCAAAGTCCTGAAGTTTATGCCAGACTTTCTGAAGGATGCTCCTCAGTCATTTAAACAGTTCCTGGTGGTCATTGTGTGGGAGGCAGGATGTGCCCATCTGGGCCCATGTCTCAATGGGAGTCAGCCCAGCTGTCTGAGCCCAGCAGGTAGTCAAAGCCAATTCAGTCTGGGACCCTGGGATGGTACTCAAACAGGGTTCCAATGGATGCTAGCTAGCTAAAGTTTCAGCACTGTCCTCTCCTCCCCTGTAGCTCTTCTAGGATGGCAGGATGCCCAGCAACCAGGCTACCCATTGAGCAAACCCACCTGGTTCCGCTCCCATGAGTGCCTGGGCTCAAGCCTCCAGTTCCATCCCAAAGAAGCACAGTGCACTCTCTCCAACCCTCCAACAAGGGACCGACCTCCGTGCAAATGAGAGTACTGTGGGACCTCAGTTTCTCCTCGTTTCATGCCACACTCCGTGCTTAGAGGGAAAGACCCTCCAAGAATTCAGTCTGATCCCCAGTCTACCACTACAGGGTGCTCTGAGGGGTGTGGACGGGAATCTCCAGAGGACTTAATCTCTCAAAGATTCTACATGTAGGTTGTCCTTGGGTTGCAGCGCTTCCTTGAACCCACCTTCTGTGCAGGCCTCCCACCCATCTTATATTTCTTGGCTCCTAGTATCTCATTCTCTCTCACTGTGCCATCACAATGTTGTTTCTAGGGAGGACAATCCACATAGAAGAGGCTCTAGCCAGTGTTTCTAAACCTTCCTAATGCCATGACCCTTTAATACAGTGCCTCAGGTTGTGGTGACCCCAAACAATAAAATTATTTTTCATGAAGTAGCAACAAAAATAATTTTATGGTTGGGAGTCACCACAACATGAGGAACTGTATTAAAGGGTGTGGCATCACCTCATAGCCAATTAGGTGATGTCTTTAGTCTACCATTTTGAAGGCTCCTCTTCTGTATATTAATTTTTTAAAGAAAATATCCCTGTTGATGATTTAATCTAGAACTTCTATTCTTTAGACTATTTTTTTCTATCCTATGAGACTTTTTTTCTATCCTGTGAGACTATTTTTATTGTTTAAGCCAGTGAGATGTGGTTAAGGCATACCTTGTTTTATTGCTCTTCACTTTATTTTGCTTCAAAGATATTGGAGTTTTATAATTTGAAGATTTGTGATAACCCTGCATTGAGGAAGTCTATTTGTGTCATCTCTCTAATAGCATGTGTCTTTATGTCATATTTTAGTAATTCTCAAAACATTTTAACATTTTTCATTATTATTATATTTGTTATGGTTATGTGTAATCAATGATGTTTGATGTTACAATTATGATTTCTGAGGGGGTAACATAATCCTCAACAATATAATATGGAAAAATTATTTGATAAATATTGTGTGTTTTCTCACAGTTTCATGACTGGCCATTCTTTTTTCCTCCATATACCCTGAGACACAACAGTATTAAATTTGGACTCATTAACAACCCTAACTTGGCTTCCATATGTTTAAGTGAAAAGAAGAGCAGCATATCTCTCACTTTAAATCAAAAGATAGAAATCAAAGTGGAATGTTTACATCTAACTAATTAATATAATCCCATTGTATATCAAATCAGCACATTGTACCTCATAAATGCATTAATGTACACAGTTAAGATTTAATAAAGAATTTTAAAAAATAAATTGCCACAACCACCGTAATCTTCAGCAACTACCACCCTAATCAGTGAGCATTCATCACCATGGAGGCAAGATCCTCCACCAGAAGAAAGACACAATTTGCTAAGTGCTTAAATGAAACAATAAAGTATGTTTTAATTAAATAAAAAAAAATAGAAATCATTACGTTTAATGAGGAAGGCATGTTGAAACCTGAGATAGGCCCAAAACGTGGCCTCTTGTGCAAGCAGTTAGTCAAGTCATGAATTCAAAGGAAAATTTCTTGGAATAAATTAAAACTACTATTCCAGTGAACACACAAATGTTAAGAAAGAAAATCAGACTTATTACTGAAAGGGAGAAAGCCTGGATATGAGATCAATCCAGCCATAACAATTCCTTAAGTCAAAGCCTAATCTGAAAAAATGCCCTAACTCTCTTCTACTCTATGAAGTCTGAGAAACTGAGGAAGATGTAGAAGAAATGTTGGAGCCTAGCATAGGTTGGTCCATGAAATGTAAGGAAAGAAACCATCTTTATAATGAAAGCATACAATATGAAGCAGCAGGTGCTGATGGAGAAGTTGTGGCAAGTTACCCAGAAGACCTGGCTAAGGTAATAGATACACTAAACAACAGATTTTCCATATAGACAAAATAGCCTTCTATTAGAGGAAGCTATCAACTAGGACATTCATAGTTAGAGAAGAAAGTCAATGCTGGCTTCAAAATTTCAAAGGACCAGCTGGGTTCAATGGCTCATACCTGTAATCCTAGCATTCTTGGAAGCTAAGGCAGGAACATGCCTTGATGTCAGGAGTTCAAGACCACCCTTAGCAAGAGCAAGACCCCATCTCTACTACAAATAAAAAAATTAGCCAGAAATTATGATGCATGCAGGTAGTCCCAGCTATTTAGGAGGCTAAGGGAGGAGGATCATTTGAACATAGGAATTTGAGATTGCTGTGAGCTAGGCTGATGCCATGGTACTCTAGCTCAAGTGACAGAGTGAGACTCTGTCTTAAAAAAAAAAACAGGGCAGTGCCTGTGGCTCAAGGAGTAGGGCACTGGCCCCATATACTGGGGGTGGTGGGTTCAAGCCTAGCCCCGACCAAAACTGCAAAAAAAAAAAAAAAAAGAAAGAAAGAAAAATATCTAAGGATGGGCAGACTCTCTTGGTAGGGCTAATGCAGCTGGTAACTGTAAGTTCAAGCACATGCTCACTTACCATTCTGAAAATTCTAGGATCTTTACGAATTATGTTAAATATACCTTGAATGTGATGTATGAATGGAGCCATGTAGCCTGGATGACAGTGCATTTCTTCACAACATGGTTTACTTAGTATTTTAATCCCACTGTTGAGATCTACTGAGCAGAAAAAGATTTTTTTAAATATCCTGGCTCATTGACAATGTACCTAGTCACCCTAGAGCTCTGAAGGAGATGTACAAGGAGATTAATATTTTTATGCTTACTCAGGCACCATCCCTTCTTCGGCTTATGAATTAAGGAGCAATTTCAACTTTCAAGTCTTATTAATTAAGAAATACATTTTGTAGCCAGGCGTTATGGCGGGCGCCTGTAGTCCCAGCTGCTCGGGAGGCTGAGGCAAGAGAATCGTTTAAGCCCAGGAGTTGGAGGTTGCTGTGAGCTGTGTGAGGCCACTGCACTCTACAGAGGGCCATAAAGTGAGACTCTGTCTCTACAAAAAAAAAAAAAAAGAAAGAAAGAAAAGAAATACATTTTGTAAAGCTATAGCTGCTTTACACAGTGATTCCTCTGATAGAGCTAGGCAAAGTAAGTTTAAATACTTCTGGAAAGTATTCACCAATGTAGAGGTCATTAGGAACTTTTGTGATTTATAGAAAGAGGTAAAAATATTAACCTTAACAAAAATTGGAATGATGTTGACTCCAACCCTTATGGATAACTTTGAGGGGATCAAGACTTCAGTGGAGGAAATCTCTGCAGATATAGTAAAACAGCAAGTGAAACAGAATTAGAAGTTGAACCTAAAGTTGTGAATAAATTGCTGCAATCTCATGATAAAACTTTAATAGATAAGTAATTGCTTCTTCTGGATGAGCAAACAAAGTGGTTCTTTTTAATTATTATTATTATTAAATCATAGCTGTATACATTAATGCAATCATGGGGTACCATACTCTGGTTCTATATACCGTTTGAGATATTTTCATCAAACTGGTTAACATAGCCTTCACTGCAATTTCTTAGTTATTGTGTTAAGACATTTATATTATATACTTAATAAATTTAACATGTACCCTTGTAAAATGCACCATAGGAGTGGTCCCACCAATTACCCTCCCTCCACCCATCCTACCCCCACCCCTTCCTCTCCTCTTTCCCCTTCTTCCTCGGCTACAGTTGGGTTGTGGCTTTCATATGAAAGCCATAAATTGGTTTTATAGTAGGGCTGAGTACATTGGATACTTTTTCTTCCATTCTTGAGATACCTTGCCAAGAAGAATATGTTTCAGCTCCATCCGTGTAAAAATGAAAGAGATAAAGTGTCCATCTTTTTTAAGGCTGCATAATATTCCATGGTGTACATATACCACAATTTGGTCATCCATTCATGGGTCGATGGGCACTTGGGCTTCTTCCATGACTTAGCAATTATGAATTGGGCTGCAATAAACCTTCTGGTGCAAATATCTTTGTTATAAAGTGATTTTGAGTCTCCTGGATATATACCTAGTAGAGGATTTGAAGTATAAAAGCAGGTCCATTATGAAATCACTAAGTGACCTCTAAACATCTTTCCAAAAGGAACATTTTATTTCCATTCCCATCAACAGTGTAGAAGTGTTCCCTTCTCTACTCATCCACGACAACATCTCTGGTTTTGGGATTTTGTGATGTGGGCTAATCTTACTGAGGTTAGATGATATCTCAAAGTGATTCTGATTTGCATTTCTCTGCTGATTAAGAATGATGAGTTTTTTTTTTTTTTTTTTTTTTTTGCCAGGGCTGGGTTTGAACCCGCTAACTTTGGTAGATGGGGCTGGCGCCCTACTCCTTTGAGCCACAGGTGCCACCCAGGATGATGAGCATTTTTTCAGGTATCTGTTGGTAGTACACCTGTATTCTTCAGAGAACTTTCTCTTCAACTCCCTTACCCAGCCTGAGATAGGATCACTTGTTCTTTTCTTCTAATATGTTCGAGTTCTCTGTGGATTCTGGTTATTAAACCTTTCTCAGGGACATAACCTGAAATATCTTCTCCCATTCTGAGGGCTGATTGTTCGGTTTATGTACTGTGTTCTTGGCTGTGCAGAAGCATATTAGTTTGATCAGATTCCAGTAATGTATTTTCGATGTTGCTTCAATTGCCCGGGGGGGGGGGAATTCCTCATAAAATATTTGCCCAGGAAGATTTCTTCAAGTGTTTTCCCTGCACTTTCTTCTAGTATTTTTATAGTTTCATGTCTTTATTTTGTTTTTGTTTTTGTTTTAATTAATTAATTTATTTATTTATTTTTAGTAAACCATAGCTGTGTACATTAGTATGATCGTGGGGCACCATACACTTGGTTCATAGATCGTTTGACACATTTTAATCACATTAGTTAACATAGCTTTTGTAGCATTTTCTTAGTTATTTTGCTAAGACCTTTACATTCCACATTTACTAGGATTCACAAATACCTTTGTAAGATGCACGCAAGTGTAATCCCCTTAATCCCCCTCCATCCCCCTCCCTCCACCCTCCCTCCCCTCTGTTTCCTCTTTCTCCCTATTCTTAGGTTGTAACTGGGTTATAGCTTTCATGTGAAGGTCCTACATTAGTTTCATAATAAGGGTGAGTACATTGGGTACTTTTTCTTCCATTCTTGAGACACTTTACTAAGAAGAATATGTTCCAGCTCCATCCATGTAAACATGAAAGAGGTAAAGTCTCCATCTTTCTCTAAGGCTGCATAATATTCCATGGTGTACATATACCACAATTTATTAATCCATTCATGGATCGATGGGCACTTGGGCTTTTTCCATGACTTAGCAATTATGAATAGGGCTGCAATAAATATTCTGATACAAATATCTTTGTTATGGTGTGATTTTTGGTCTTCTGGGTATATGCCCAGTAGGGGGATTACAGGATTGAATGGCAGATCTATTTTTAGATCTCTAAGTGTTCTCCATCTCTCTTTCCAAAAGGAATGTATTAATCTGCATTCCCACCAGCAGTGCAAAAGTGTTCCCTTTTCTCCACATCCACGCCAACATCTCTGGTCTTGGGATTTTGTGATATAGGCTAGTTTCACTGGAGTTAGATGATATCTCAAAGTAGTTTTGATTTGCATTTCTCTGATGATTAAAGATGATGAGCATTTTTTCATATGTCTGAAGGCTGTGCACCTGTCTTCTTCAGAGAAGTATCTCTTCAAGTCCCTTGCCCAGCCTGTGATTGGATCCCTTGTTCTTTTCTTGCTAATGCGTTTGAGTTCTCTGTGGATTCTGGTTATTAAACCTTTGTTGGAGACATAACCTGCAAATATCTTCTCCCATTCTGAGGGCTGTTTGTTGGCTTTACTTACTGTGTTCTTGGCTGTGCAGAAGCTTTTTGGTTTGATCAAGTCACAATAGTGTATTTTTGAAGCAGTTTCAATTGCCCGGGGG
The DNA here is from genome assembly GCF_027406575.1 of Nycticebus coucang. NCBI lineage: Eukaryota > Metazoa > Chordata > Mammalia > Primates > Lorisidae > Nycticebus > Nycticebus coucang. The sequence goes on from NC_069804.1 coordinate 70,821,673, forward strand.
GTCCTTCTCATAAAAAACTCGCCCAACCCAATTTCTTCAAGGGTTTTCCCTACACTCTCTTCTAGTATTTTTATAGTTTCATGTCTTAAGTTTAAATCTTTAATCCAGTGAGTCTATCTTGGTTAATGGTGAGAGGTGTGGGTCCAGTTTCAGTCTTCTACAGGTTGCCAGCCAGTTCACACAGCACCATTTGTTAAATAGGGAATCTTTTCCCCACTGAATGCTTTTAATTGGCTTGTCAAAGATTAAATAATGGCAAGTAGCTGGATCCATCTCTTGGTTCTCTATTCTGTTCCAGACATCTACTTCTCTGTTTTTCTGCCAGTAACATGCTGTTTTGATCACTATCGATTTCTAGTATAGTCTGAGGTCTGGTAGCGTGATTCCTCTTGCTTTGTTTTTATTTTTGAGTAATGTCTTGGCTATTCGAGGTTTTCTCTGATTCCATATAAAACGAAGTATTATTTTTTCAAGATTGTTAAAGTATAACAGTGGAGCTTTAATGGGGATTGTGTTGAAATTATATATTGCTTTGGGTAGTATGGACATTTTAATAATGTTGATTCTTCCCAACCATGAGCATGGTATATTTTTCCATTTGTTAACATTCTCTGCTATCTCTTTTCTTAGAGTTTCATAGTTCTTCTTATACAGATCTTTCACGTCCTTTGTTAGATAAACTCCCAAGTATTTCATCTTCTTTGGCACTACTGTGAAAGGGATAGAGTCCTTAATTGTTTTTTCAACTTGACTATCGTTGGTATATATAAAGGCTACTGATTTATGAATGTTGATTTTGTAACCTGAGACACTGCTGTATTTCTTAATCACTTCTAAGTGTTTTGTAGTAGAGTCCCTAGTATTTTCTAGATATACAATCATATCATCTGCGAAGAGCGAAAGTTTGATCTATTCTGACCCTATGTGGATACCCTTGATCGCCTTTTCTTCCCTAATTGCGGTGGTTAAAACTTCCATTACAATGTTAAAGAGCAATGGAGACAATGGGCAGCCTTTGCTATGTCCCAGAGGTTCTGATATGTCGTGTCTTCATTGTCGTTTTGTTCCAGAAATTTGGCAATTTCCTTCTTGATCTCATCTCTGACCCAGCTATCATTCAGCATAAGTTTATTTAACTTCCATGTTTTTGTATGTGTATGCAGATTCCTGTTGTTACTCATCTCAAGTTTTATTCCATGATGGTCTGAGAAGATGCATGGAATAATTTCTATTCCTTTAAATTTGCTGAGGTTAGACTTGTGACCTAAGATGTGATCGATTCTGGAGTAAGTTCCGTGGTCTGATGAGAAGTATGTGTATTCAGTTTTGTTGGGATGAAATGTTCTCTAGATGTCTGCTAAATCTAAATGCTGGATGGTTATATTTGAATCTAGAATTTGTTTACTTAGCTTTTTGTTGGAGGATCAATCCATCACTGCCAAAGGAGTGTTAAAATATCCGACTATTATAGAGTTGGAGGAAATCAAGTTGCTCATGTCTGTTAGAGTTTCTCTTATAAATTGAGGTGCATTCTGGTTGGGTGCATAGATATTAATAATTGAAATCTCATCATATTGAGTCTTACCCTTAACAAATATGAAGTGACCATTTTTGTCCTTCCTTACTTTTGTTGGTTAAAAGCCTATTGTTTCCGCAAATAAAATTGCAACTCCTGCTTTTTTCTGGTTACAATTTGCCTGAAATATGGATGACCATCCTTTCACCCTGAGTCTGTATTTGTCTTTTAAGTTAAGATGTGACTCTTGTATGCAACAAATGTCTGGCCTGAGTTTTTGTATCCAGTCAGCAAACCTATGTCTCTTTAGAGGGCAGTTTAAGCCATTCACATTAATGGAGAGCATTGATAAGTTTGGTGAAATTTGGGGTATTGAGTTTTTTGAAGGTCCAGTGGGCATTTTTAATCCTTTTGCCATTATGGAAGTTGGAGTTTGATCAGAAGTTTCTGAGTGAGTTTACTTTTGTAGTAGATGATTGGGTTGGTTATTATGGAGGATAGGTCTGAGAATATCCTGAAGAGCTTGTTTGGTTATGGCAAATTTCTTTAGCATATGTATGTCATTAAAGTATTTAATTTCTCCTTTGTAAATGAAACTCAGTTTAGCTGGGTACAAGATCCGGGGTTGAAAGTTATTTTGCTTGAGGAGATTAAATGTTGATGACCACCCTCTTCTGGCTTGAAAAGTTTAAGCAGAGAGATCAGCTGAAATGTTCTTCCCTTTGAAGGTAATAGATTTCTTTAGCCTGGCCACTTTGAGAATTTTCTCCTTCATATTAACTTTAGTGAAGTTAATTATGATATGCCTGGGGGATGTCTTATTGGGGTTGAGTCATGCTGGGGTTCTGAATCTATCTTCTATCTGAATTTCAGGTTCTTTAGGCATGTTTGGAAAATTCTCTTTCATAATTTCATGCAGAAGGGCATCTGCGCCCAGTGAGGCCACTTCATCTGTTTCAGGAATTCCTATGAGATGGATATTTGCCTTCTTCGAGTTATCCCAGAGCTCTCTGAGTGAGTGATCCATTTTTGCTCTCCATTTCTCTTCCTCCTTGAGAGTTTGGGAGCGTTCAAAGGCTTTATCTTCGATATCGGAGATCCTTTCCTCTGATTGGTCCATTTTGTTGCTAAGGGATTCCACTGTATTTTTCATATCTTTGAGGGCTGCAAATGCCTGTTTCAGTGTGTCTAAATCTTTCGTGGTTTTGCCTTTAAATTCGTTAAATTCTTGAGACAGCTCTTGAATTTCTCCACAAATTCCTAATTCCATTTTGTTAATCTTGTTTGCCATCCAAATTCTGAATTCGATTTCTGACATCTCAGCCAGTTGTTTGTGAATGGGATCTTCAATTACATCTGCCGTATCTTTCCTTGGGGGGGGGTTGATCTATTCTGGTTATTCATGTTACCAGAGTTTTTCCACTGATTCCGCCCCATGATTGTTTTACTCCTTTTGATTTTCCTCTGGTGTTTTGTCGAGGACCCATACAGTGCTTTGGCCTGAGAAACTGGGGCCCTGTTTGGTGTAGAGGGGCTAAGTGGTTCTGATTTGTTTTCAGCTGGTTTCTATGTGACCCTAGTGAAAAAGTTACTCTGGGTTGAAGTCTCAGCTGTGGAGAAATACCAGCAATTAAGTCACCCCACCCACCACAGGCAACAAATGGAAAAGGAAAATCAAACCTTCCTACAACCACACACCCAGGGCACCACCTGGGTAGTCCACAGGTGAGTGACTCAGTTCAAAAGGCCCAAGTCAATTGTCTCAGTCAGCAGCTGCCTCAGGTGAGAGAGTTCAAGAGGTCCCTGGGAACTGGATCACAGGGGTCTGGTGACTGCTTTAAAATGGCTTGCTCCAGTGCTGCATGGAGTCAGGAAGAGCCACCAGTAAATAGATCATTCTAGGGAGATTGATGCCTCCTTCCCCACCTTGCAGCTCTGTCACACCCAGTCTCTGCTAGCCCCACAGGGCTGTGACCCAGTCAGTTCTCTGCAGTAAGCAGATACTCCAGGGTTTTGCACCTGCCTAAGTCACAGGGTAGTCTGTGTCTGCTCGACTAGGCCACTATTATCTGTCTTTATCCAGCAGGGAGTGGTGTGGCCTGTAAATCTCGGGCACTTGATGGAGGCTGGAGGTGTTCACTCAGTTCCAGCCCCACCCTTACTTTATGTTACTGGGTGAAGGGAACAACCCTGTGGGAGTTTCTTTCTGACCTTGCCAGATTCCTCTGCAGAGGAGAGGCTGATTTGAGTTCCCAGAACCTGTGTCTCAGGCCCTGTCTTTAGTCCTGTGGGTTTGTATTTGCAGCACGGTCAGTTGTTGGCTGTAGCCTCTTGGCCTCCTTTGTCTATAGGCTGGTGATCCCCTAAGGGCCAGGTGCGTCTTAGGCTCAGTAGAGCGGTTCTCTGGATCAGCCCCACCCTAGGAGTTTCCCAGCTCTGCAGGTGTGTTTTCTAGTCCCCGTGTTCCACCCAGGTGGGTACCGTCTCAGGAAAACCCTTTACTCACGGGGCCTGTGTTTCAGTGCCAGGTCTGTTCCATGGTGGTTGCCATCTGAGAAGATGCTCAGCCTCATCTGGTTGCCCAGGAAGACAGGAGGAGAGGCTATGGGGTATGTGGGGGTGGGCCTTGTTATTGCTGAAGACGGCTGTTGCTCTGCACCTCGGGGCACCACCGCTCCAGTGTAGTTCCCTCTCAGCCGACCGTCATCTTCTCGCTCCTTTGCTACAGAGTCAGCACTGGCCAGCTGCAGTCCAGGTCCTGTCTACACCTCTTGAGAGATCACCCAAGAATCTGGACTCCTGAGGGGGCAGATGTCCAGATCACGGAGTGAGAGTGGAGGGGGGTGTTAGGAGCTCAGGGTTGCAGGTCGTAACACCAAGCTCATTGAGACCAAATGAACAAATAAACAGATACAATGGTTACCAGGCACATGGGCCCATAGATACAGAGACAGACGGAAACACATAAACATACAAGCAGTAGCCATGACAATAGCAATATAAGAAGCACCGCAATAAAAATAGTGACAATTGTAAAATAGTTGAAAGAAGGAGAAAAAAAGAGAGAACAAACTGGTGTTAGAAGCATGTTAAGTGAGAAGAAAGAAGAAATTAAAATTAGAAGACATAGAAAAAAATATATCTATATAAAATGTAATAATAAAAAATTATCGAAATCTCCTCTAAGAAAATGGTGAGGAAAAATCAGACAAAAAGAAAACAACAGCAAAAAAAAAAAAACACGAAAACAAAAAACAAAACAAAACAAAACAAAAAAAAGGCACAACTGCAAAAATATTCTTCAACTGGTAGAAATATACCTATAAATATTTATATGTCTGCTGTAGGGATCAACTTTCGTAGGAATATATTCATATTGCAATATACTTTCTGGACACCAGGTGGCGCTGTGAGTGGTTTCGAGACTTATACCTCGTTTACAGTTTATACCGTTACCATGGTAACCACCTTTCATGGCCGATCGCCATTTTGGAGTTTCCGTAAAAGTTTGTTGCCTAAGAATTGTGGAAGCTCGGCTGTTCTTTTCCGGACAGCACTTGTGACCGACCTTCCCACTCAGTGCAGGTGTCCACGCTTCCTAAGTCCCTCCACTCTGTTCCCAGGTTCCCCCACAAAGTGGCGACTGCAATCGGCCATAAGGCGAGTGGTGTTGAGTTCGCGTGGTATCTCCTGTAGCTGGTTCCCGGGGCTTCAGCAGCCAAAGCCAGTCCGCGGCTTCAGTAGCTTCGCGGCTCCAGAAGCCACAGCCGGGTCCTAGGCTTCAAGCCGGTTCCCATGGTTGGAGCCCTCGGGGGATTTATTCTGAGTTTTATGGTTCAGAGTTTTGGATGGGCATCCTCCAGTTCGCTGCGCAGCCTGATCCGCCAGCCCCCTCCAACACCTGGGGGAAAGGTGCCCACCCTTTCGGGTAGTTCAAAATGTCTGTTTCCCAGGCAGGATCCCTTCCCTTCAATTGTCCAACAGTTTGCCCAGCTCCCTGTGGTTTTGAGTGGCTCTCCTTTCGGATGCCTCCCTCAGTTCAGGATTAATTACTTGTCTATTGGGTTTTGTCAGCATTTACAAGCTGCTGACCTCCGTGGGGGAGGGGCCTGCTGGCCGGCATGGCCGAGAGTGAAGGATCTTTACAACAGAGTCTGTGATTTTAAATTACCTCTCATATAGCAAACCGCCAGTTTGCTGGGCGTCTCCACTGTCTGTCCACTGCAATAATCCACACACAGGGAAGGTCCACACCGCCTTTCCTCTCACCTGGTGGCTTGGGAGAGGTGGGCTACATGTCTTTACTGTCTGCCATCATGCTCCGCCCTCCTATAGTTTCATGTCTTAAGTTTAAATCTTTAATTGAGTGATAGTCTATCTTAGTTAATGGTGAAAGATGTGGGTCAAGTTTCAGTCTTCTACAGGTTGCCAGCCATTTCACCTAGGACCACCATTGTTAAATAGGGAATATTTTCCCCAACTGAATGTTTTTAATTGGCTTATCAAAGATCAAATAACAGTAAGTAGCTGGGTTCATCTCTTGGTTCTCTATTATGTTCCATACATCTACCTCTCTGTTTTTGTACAAGTACCATGCAGTTTTGATCACTATGGATTTATAGTATAATCTGAGGTCTGGTAGCGTGATTCCTCCTGCTTTGTTTTTATTTCTGAGTAATGTCTTGGCTATTCCAGTTTTTTTCTGATTCCACATAAAATGAAGTATTATTCTTTCAAGATCTTTAAAGTATGACAATGGAGCTTTAATAAGGATTGCATTAAAATTGTACATTGCTTTGAGTAATATGGACATTTTAACAGTTATGATTCTTCCCAACCATGAGCATAGTATGTTTTTCCAATTGTTAACATCTTCAGCTATTTCTTTTCTTATAGTCTCTTTATAGAGATCTTTCACGTCCTTTGTTAGGTAACTCCCTAATATTTCATCTTCTCTGGCACTCCTGTGAAAGGAATAGAGTCCTTGATTGTTTTTTCAGCTTGACTATTGTTGGTATATATAAAGGCTACAGAGTAATGAGTATTGATTTTGTAACCTGAGATGCTGCTGTATTCCTTGATCACTTCTAGGAGTTTTATAGTAGATTCCCTGCTGTTTTCCAGATATACAATTATATCTTCTGTGAAGAGTGAAAGTTTGATCTCCTCTGACCCTATATAGATACCTTTGATCACATTTTCTTGCCTAATTGTGATGGCTAAGAATTCCATTCCATTACAATGTCGAAAAGCAGTGGAGACAGTGGGAAACCTTGCCTGGTTCCAAATCTGAGTGAAAATTATTTTAATTTGACTCCATTCAATACTATATTGGTATGGGTGTGCTGTTGATGACCTCTATTAGTTTAAGAAATATCACTTCTATACCAATTTTCTTAAGTGTTCTGATCATGAAAGGATGCTGGATATTATCAAAAGCTTTTTCTGCATCAATTGAGAGAATCATGTGGTCCTTGTTTTTATTTTTTTTGTGTGATGAATTATATTTATAAATTTACATATATTGAACCAACCTTGAGAACCTGGGAGAAAACCAACTTAGTCATGGTGTATAATTTGTTTGATGTGTTGCTGGATTCTGTTTGCTAGTATATTGTTGAATATTTTTGCATCAGTAATCAATAGTGATATTGGTCTATAATTTTCTTTTCTTACTGGGTCTTTTCCTGGTTTGGGAATCAAGGTGATGTTTGCTTCATAGAATGTGTTGGGTAGCATTCCTTCGTTCGTATATTTTGAAAAAGATTAAATAATATAGGTACTAGTTCCTCTTTAAAAGTTTGGTAGAATTCTGATGTGAATCCATCTGGTCCCGAACTTTTCTTTTTAGATTTTGTATACTTTATGCTATTTAAGAATTTGATATAGGTCTGTTCAACATTTTCACTTCATTCTGGCTAAGTCTAGGAAGGTTGCATGCTTCCAAGTATTGGTCTATTTCCTTCAAATTTTTCACATTTCTGAGAATAGAGTTTCTTGTAATATTCATTAAGATTTTTTTTAATTTCTGAAGAGTCTGTTGTTATTTCCTCGTTGCCATTTCTGATTGATGAAATTAGAGATTTTACTATTTTTTTTCCTGGTTTGGTTAGCCAAAGGTCTATCTATTTTATTGACCTTTACAAGAAACCAACTTTTTGGTTGGTCTGTTGTATAATCCTTTTGTTTACAATTTCATTTAATTCTGCTCTAATTTTGTTTTGTTTTTTTCTTTTCTTCTGCTGGGTTTAGAATTGGAATGTTTTTCCTTTTCCAATTTCTTGAGATGTGGCATTAAGTTGTTAACTTCCTCTTTTTCCATTCTCTTGAGGAAGGTTTACAGTGCTATAAATTTCCCTCTTAGGACTGCCTTTGCAGTATCCCAGAGGTTCTGGTAATTCATGTCTTCATTATCATTTTGTTTCAAAAATTTGGAAATTTCCTTCTTAATCTCATCTATGCCCCAGCTATCATTCAGCATAAGGTTATTTAGTTTCCATGTTTTTGTATGTGTATGCAGGTTCCTGTTGTTACTGAGTTCAACTTTTATTTCATGATGGACCAAGAAAATACAAAGAATAATTTAGATTATTTTAAATTTGCTGAGGTTATACTTGTGACCTAAGATGTGATCAATTTTGGAGGATATTCCATGGGCTGATGAGGAGAATGTGTATTCAATTTTATAAGTATGAAATGTTCTGTAGATGTCTGTTAAATCCAATTGTTAGATGGTTAAGTTTAAATCTAGAATTTATTTTCTTAGTTTCTTACTAGAGGATCTATACACCAGTGCCAAGGGAGTTTTAAAAACTCCAACTATTGTGGTGCTTGAGGAAATCAAGTTGCTCCTGTCTGTTACAGTCTCCCTTATAGATTGAGGCACATTCTGGTTGGGTGTATAAATGTTAATAAATGGAATATCATCATGTTGAGTGTTATCCTTAACAAATACAAACTGACCATTCTTATATTTCCTTACTTTTGTTGGTTTAAAGCATATTGTATCTGCAAATAAAATTGCAACACCTGATTTTTTCTGATTTCCATTTGCCTGAAATATAGATGACCACCCCTTTACCCTTAGTTTATATTTTTCTTTGAAGGTAAGATGAGATTCTTGTATGCAGTAGATATCTGGCCTGAGTTTTTGTATCCCATTAGTCAACTTGTGCCTCTTTAGAGGACAATTTAAGCCATTCATATTAATTCAGAATATTGATAAGCCTGGTAGAATTTTGGGTTTCAAGTTTTTTCAAAGTCCAGTGGACATTTTTAATCCTTTCACCACTGTGGAAGTTGGAATTTGATCAAAGGTTTCTGAGTGACTTTACTTTGGTGGTGAAGGATGGTGCTGTTCATTATGAAGAATAGGTCTGAGAATATCCTGGAGAGCTTGTTTAGTTATGGAAAATTTCTTCAACCTGTGAATGTCATTAAAGTATTTAATTTCTCCATCATAAATGAAATTAAGTTTAGCTGAATACAGGATCCTGGGTTGAAAGTTATTTTGTTTTAGGAGATGAAAAGTCAATGACTACCCTCTTATAGCTTGATATGTTTCAGCAGAGATATCTGCAGTCATTCTAATATTCTTCCCCTTGTAGGTTTAGGTTTTCTTATGTCTGGCTGCTTTCAGAATTTTCTCCTTTATATTAACTTTAATGAAGTTAATTATATTGTGTCTTGGAGATGCCTTATTTGCGTTGAGTCATGCTAGGGTTCTGAAACTGTCTGCTATCTTAATTTTAGAATCTCTTGTCATGTCTGGGAAGTTCTCCTTGATTATCTCGTGGAGTAGAGCATCTGGGCCTTTCTAAGAAACCTCTTCACCTTCAGGAATTCCTATAAGGTGAATATTAGTTTTTCTTCAAATTATCCCAGAGATCGCTAAGAGAATGATTCATTTTTGTTCTCCACTTCTCTTCCTGTTTGAGCATTTTGGAGCATTCAAAAGCTTTGTCTTCAATGTCAGAAATCCTTTATTCTGCTGCTCAGTTTTGTTACTGAGGGTTTCTACTGTATTTTTCAGATCTTTGAGGGTTGCAACTCCTTATCTCAATGTGTCAAAACCTTTGCTGATTTTTTTCTTTGAATTCATTGAGTTCTTGAGACAACTTTTGAAATGCTCCTTGAATTTCTAATTTCAACTTTACCTCTATTCTGTTAATCTTATTTGCAATCCAAATTCTGAATTCGATTTCTGACATCTCATCCATTTGTTTATGAATGTGATCTTCTGGTGTGTCCACCATGTCATTCCTTGGGGGAGTTGTTCTACTCTGATTATTCATGTTGCCAGAATTTTTCTGCTCATTCTGCTTCATGCCTATTTTACACCATTTGGCTAGATGAGCAGATAAGGTGAAGTTGTGTTGGGGACTCCTGTAATAGGGATTGACCAGCGCTTTGTCCAAGAGCTGGGACTGATGTCTATACCTTTTCTCCTAGAGCTTTGCAAGGGACCTGTCCAGTGTTACGACCTGAGACACTGGGGACCTGCTTAGTGCATTGGGGATAAGTGGCTCTGTCTTGTTTTCAGCTGGTTTCTGTCCAATGCTAGTGAATCAGTAACTCTGGGTTGAAGCCTCAGCTGTGTTGAAATACCAGCAACTAAGTCACCCTGCCCACCACGGTCAACAACTGGAAAAGGAAAATCAAACCTTCCCACAACCATACACACAGGGTACCATTTTGGATAGTCATCAGGTGATTGGCTCAGGTCAAGAGTTCCAAATCAATTATCCCAATCAGTACCCAGTCTCAAGTTAGAGAGTTCCAAAGTCTCCAGCAACTAGATAGCAGAGATCAGCTGGCAGCTCAAGTATGACTCCTCCAGTGCTCCATGGAGTCAGAAGGACCCACCCAGCAAATGAATTAGTCTGAGAAGGTTGATGCTTCATTCCACACCTTACACCTCTGTAACACCCAGTCACTGTTAACCCTGCAGCGCTGTGACCCAGTTCCCTCCAATAAGCAGATGCTGTAGGGGTTTGTGCCTGGCTGAGTCACAGGGAGCTCTATCTCACTTCAGCAAGATGGCCACACTCTGCCACCAGCCTGCAGGGGGAGCTGATGCCTGACAACCTCAGGTGCTCAATGGAAGCTGGGGCAATTCACTCACTTCCAGCCCTGTCTCAGATTGATGATGTTGTCACTTATAAATCACGGAATTTGCATTTCTGTCTAAGCTATAGTCCCCTTCAGGCCAAGCACTGTTTGAATTCACAGAAACTGTGACTATGCCACTGTCATTGTGCCAATTCTCATGGAGTTGGCATCTCTGTCTCTGCTGCACTCTGTGTTGTGGTGAGTATGGTTAGAGCTCACACTCAGCTCTCAGTTCCTGCCTTTCCCTGTGCTGGTGCTGTTGTCCCACCTGCTTTTGTCTCATCTATGTTCCCCTGGGGGCCATGTGCTTCTTAGGCTCACTAAAGCAGCACTTCTGACTCAGCCCTGCCCTGGGAGCATGCCATCTCTGCATGCACATATTCTAGTCCCTGTCCCCACTGCTCCCAAGCTGGGCAGGTACTGCCTCAGGCATTCCTTTTACTCATGGGGCTTGCATTTCCATCCCAGATCTGTTCCACCAGTGGCTATCACTGGAGTACAGGCCTGGCTTTCTCTGGTTGAAAAGAGAGTCAGGGAGTGTCTCTCCAAAATATCGCCAGGGTTGTGAGCCCTATTGCTCCTGCCACTGCTGCTGCTGCTCTGTGGTGCAGGGCACCACTTCTCCCTCTCCCATATGGCTTCCTAAGTCCACAGTCCTTTCTTTACCCCGGTGCCACAGAATCAGCACAGACCTGCAACAGCCCACATCTTGTGCACATCTCTCAATAAAAATGGCCAAGAATCTGGACTCCATGAGGGACAGGCTTTCAGACCTCAGGGTGAGAGTGGAGGCAAGTGCTGGGAGTTCAGTGTTGCAGGTAGAGAATATATGCAGTTTTATGCCTGGTGGGAGAGTGCCATGGCACACCAGTGGGTCCTTTCTGGGGAAGAAGTTCTGGTTTTTAATGGGTCTCTCCCATGGGATAAAATAGGAGGATATCAGAACTCTGATCACTTATTTGTAGAAAGTATACTGCGAGCCGTTCTCATGGGGGAGGGGGCTCTTGTCTGCTTGGCAATGGATTTTGTACCTTTTGTTTATTTCCTTGGGGTCGCAGTTCGCCTCAGTAGGGTTGTTGTGCATTTTTCAACGTTCTTTCTTGGCTCAGCTCCAAACCATCAGATTACTTACTAAACTTCTGTCCTTTAACTCTCCTTCTGGACAGGAGCCTCTGTGGAAAGCTGGCTTCAGTTGGCCATCTTGCCTCTGCCCCAAAAGTGGTTCTTGAGATGGAATATACTCACGGTGAAAATTCTGTGAACAATATTGAAATGATAAAAGAGATTAGAATATTATATAAACTTAGTTGATAAAGTAATAAGCATTACTTGAGAGGATTGACTCCAGTTTTGAAAAAAGTTATACTGTGGTTTAAATGTTGTCCAACAGTATTTTATGCTACAGAGAAATCTTTTGTCTAAGGAAAAATCAATCCCTGTAGCAAACTTATCATTGCCTTATTTTAAGAAATTGCTAGGCTCAGCGCCTGTGGCTCAAGCAGCTAAGGCACCAGACATATACACCTGAACTGGCAGATTTGAATCCAGCCCAGGCCTGCCAAACAACAATGACGGCTGCAAGAAAAAATTGGCAGGGCATTGTGGCAGCACCTGTGGTCCCAGCCATTTGGGAGGCAGAGGCAGGAGAATCGCTTGAGCCCAGGAGTTGGAGGTTGCTTTGAGCTGTGATGCCATGACACTCTACCCAGGGTGACAGCTTGAGGCTCTGGAAAGAAAGAAAAGAAAGAAAGAAAGAAAGAAAGAAAGAAAGAAAGAAAGAAAGAAAGAAAGAAAGAAAGAAAGAAAGGAAAGAAAGGAAAGAAAGAAAGAAAGAAAGAAAGGAAAGAAAGAAAGGAAAGAAAGAAAGGAAAGAAAGAAAGGAAAGAAAGAAAGGAAAGAAAGAAAGGAAAGAAAGAAAGGAAAGAAAGAAAGGAAAGAAAGAAAGGAAAGAAAGAAAGGAAAGAAAGAAAGGAAAGAAAGAAAGGAAAGAAAGAAAGGAAAGAAAGAAAGGAAAGAAAGAAAGGAAAGAAAGAAAGGAAAGAAAGAAAGGAAAGAAAGAAAGGAAAGAAAGAAAGGAAAGAAAGAAAGGAAAGAAAAGAAAGAAGGAAAGAAAGAAAGGAAAGAAAGAAAGGAAAGAAAGAAAGGAAAGAAAGAAAGGAAAGAAAGAAAGGAAAGAAAGAAAGGAAAGAAAGAAAGGAAAGAAAGAAAGGAAAGAAAGAAAGGAAAGAAAGAAAGGAAAGAAAGAAAGGAAAGGAAAGAAAGGAAAGAAAGAAAGAAAGAAAGAAAGAAAGAAAGAAAGAAAGAAAGAAAGAAAGAAAGAAAGAAATTGCTAAAGCTACTCCAATCTTTAGCTGCCAGCACCTTGATCAGTCAGCAGCCATCAACAATGAACTAAGATTCTCCAGCAAGAACATTATAACTTACTGAAGGTTCAAATAATTATTGGCACTTTTTACCAATGAAGTATTTTTTATATTAAAGTATGTACTTTTTTATATAAAAGACTATTTCAAACTGGGCAGACTACAGTATAGTATAAACATAACTTTTGTATAAACTGGAAAAAAAGTTTAACTTACTTTATTGTGATTTTTGCAATATTTCTGAGGTGTGTCTTTATTGCCACTTAGCTAGCACTTTAACTGTCTTCAAAACCATCACTCTGATCTATTAAGTCAGATACTTCAAGAAGGTAGGGAACGTGGATAAAACAGTGAATTCTGTGAGCATCAGCTGATAGTACTGCATATTTTGAGGGGTATGGGTGTGAGTGTGTGTGTGTGTGTTTAGTGTGTGTGTGTGTGAGAGAGAGAGAGAGAGAGAGAAATGGGTTCTTTGATCACAAGCAATGCAGTGTGGAAGGGATTATAGAAGTCCACAGATGGTAGTTTTTGCAGAAGCATTGAATGCATGGAAGCAAGTTCATATTCAGAATATTTATTCCAGAAAGGACAAAATGCCTTTTCCATGATGAAAGTGGTCTAACATAATCAACCTGCCACCAGATAAATGGCTGATCACCCTGGAAATGCCATATCAGGAGCTTAGTGTCAGTTTTTGTTGATAGCAGATTGGGTACTCAGTTGTGGCTTCAACCAGGTTGGCCAGGGTGAATGGAAGTCCATGCTGAGCCCATGCTGAGACAATAAATAATCTCCTTCCTTTCACAGACATCTACTTTGTTTATGAGCCCACTGGACAATGAGAGGATGTCTGGATGCCTGGGGGAAATGGCTGACTGTATCTACAAAAGGAGTCATCCTATCCATTTGATTATTAAAATCTTGCTCTGATAAGGTAACACTTTGGTAAGCATTCACATGGGACACAAATATCTTCATGTTTTTGACCATTCAGAGAATTCTATCCACATATCTCCTCCCTACATTTATTTTGTCAACAGTTTCCCCATTATATTGTTTATATTTCCCTGATCATCCAGCCAAACCATTGTCTCTAACCCAGGAATTTACATATAATCACAGGTCTAGTCATATCTTCATTAAGAAAAGCACCAAGTGAGGGAGGAGACAAGATGGATGACTGAAGCCTGCTTTCCACAGAGGCTCCCGTCCAGTAGGAGAGTTGAAGGACAAAAATTCTAAAAGTAACCTGGTGGATTTGAGCTACACTAAGAGAGAAGGTTGAAGAACGCATGTCAAACCCGCTGAGGCGAGCTGCGACCACAAGGATACAAACAAAAGGTACAAAATCCATCACCAAGCAGACGGGAAACCCTTCCCCCATGAGAATGGCTCAGAGTGCCCCACAAACAACCAGGCAGAGGTCAAAGGTCCTCCCACTACACTTCATGGGAGAGACCCTCTAAAAACTGTACCTACCTCCCTACTAGAGTGCCACGGCATCCTCCTGCCAGGCATAAAACTGTATAAAATGTATATAGTCTCTACCTGGAATTCTGAGCTCCCAGCGATCCCCTTCACTCACACTGAGGTCTGGAGGCCAGTCCCAGTTGGCAGAGAGGGGACCACACCGGAGTGGCAGTTCCCTGAGGCACAGTGTGACAGCCGTCTTTTGGTGACAATACGGACAGGCATAAAACTGTAAAGCTGTGTGTGTTCTCTGCCCACAACCCAAGGATTCCAGCGCTCCCCGTGCTCCCCTCTGCTCTTGCGCCAAGGTCTGGAGGCCTGTCCCCCAGGGTCAAGACTCTTGGGCGATTGCTCGAGGGGTGTAGAAAGTGCTGGGCTACAGCCGGTCGGTGCAGACTCTGGGGTACAGGAGTGGAGAGAGGATGGTTGGCTGGAAGGGAGCTACACCAGAGCAGCGGTTGCCTGAACCATAAAACAGCAGCCCTCTTTTGCTAGCAATACATGTCACTACCGAATATTCTGAAGCCACACCCCCGTCTCCCTGGGCAACCAGAGACTCTGAGTATAGGATTTGCCTGAGGCAACTCCAACTTGCAAACCAGGAAACTCCCAGGGCAGGGCTGACCGAGAGATCCGCTTTACTAAACCTAAGACGCACCTGGCCCTCAGGAGATCGTCAGCCTATAGACAATACAAGAGCAAAGACAAACTGATTTGGAACTCAATTCAGCTTCTCTTCTGCAGGGGAACTGCAGAGTTGTTCTGTTCTGTTCTGTCAGTAACATTAATCAGGGGCAAGAATGGACCTGAGTGAAAACCCCCCAACCTTCATCAAGCGCCCAAGGTTGTCAGGCCTCACTTCCTCCTGCTAGAGAGAGGCAGAGTGCAGCGGCCTGGCAGACTTCCTTGTGATTCAGGCAGGTGCAAATTCCTGGAGTACCGATTCACTACAGGCAACTGGGTCAGCCAACTGCAGGGCTATCAGTGACTGGGTGTGGCAGTGGTGCAAGGTTGGGAAGGAGGCATCAACCTTCGCAGACTTATCTATTGGCTGGGTGTCTCCTCCTGACTCCACGCAGCACTAGAGCAAGCCACACCAGAGTGGTCACCAGACCCCTGTTGTCCAATTCCCAGAGACTTCTTAAACTCTCTCACCCGAGACAGGTACAGACTGAAACAATTGATTTGGACTTTTCGAAATGAACCAATCATGTGAGGACAAATCAGGTGGTGCCCTGGGTGCATGGTGGTAGGAAGGTTTGATTTTTCTTTTCCGATTGTTTGCCGGTGGGGGGCAACAAAAGTAAAGAAGTACAAGAATGGTCACTTCATATTTGTTAAGGGTAATACTCAATATGATGAGATCTCAATTACTAATATCTATGCACCCAACCAGAATGCACTTCAATTTATAAGAGAAACTCTAACAGACATGAGCAACTTGATTTCCTCCACCTCCATAATAGTCGGAGATTTCAACACTCCTTTGGCAGTGTTGGATCGATTCGCCAACAAGAAGCTGAGCCAAGAAATCTTAGATTTATACCTAACCATCCAACATTTGGATTTAGCAGACATCTACAGAACATTTCATCCCAACAAAACTGAATACACATACTTCTCATTAGCCCATGGAACTTAATCCAAACTTGATCACATCTTAGGTCACAAGTCTAACCTCAGTAAATTTAAAGGAATAGAAATTATTCCATGCATCTTCTCAAACCACCATGGAATAAAACTTGAGCTGAGTAACAACAGGAATCTGCATACTCATACAAAAACATGGAAATTAAATAACCATATGCTGAATGATAGCTAGGTCAGAGATGAGATTAAGAAAGAAATCGCCAATTTTTGGAACAAAACAACAATGAAGACACGAACTATCAGAACCTCTGGGACACCACAAAGGCAGTTCTAAGAGGGAAATTTATAGCACTGCAAGCCTTCCTCAAGAGAACGGAAAGAGAGGAAGTTAACAACTTAATGGGACATCTCAAGCAACTGTAAAAGGAAGAACATTCCAACCCCAAACCCAGTAGAAGAAAAGAAATAACCAAAATTAGAGAAGAATTAAATGAAATTGAAAACAAAAGAATAATACAACAGATCAATAAATCAAAAATCTGGTTTTTCGAAAAGGTCAATAAAATAGATAAACCTTTGGCCAAACTAATCAGGAAAAAAAGAGTAAAATCTCTAATCCCATCAATCAGAAACAACAAAGATGAAATAACAACACACTCCTCAGAAATCCAAATAATCCTTAATGAATGTTACAAGAAACTGTATTCTCAGAAATATGAAAATCTGAAGGAAATTGACCGATACTTGGAAGCACATCACCTTCCAAGACTTATCCATAATCAAGTGGAAATGTTGAACAGGCACATATCAAGTTTGGAAATAGCATCAACCATACAAAACCTCCCTAAAAAGAAAAGACCAGGACCAGATGGTTTCACGTCAGAATTCTACCAAACTTTTAAAGAGGAATTAGTACCTATATTACTCAACCTGTTCCAAAAGGTAGAAAAAGAAGGAAGAATACCTAACACGTTCTATGAAACAAACATCACCCTCATCCCCAAACCAGGAAAAGACCCAACAAGAAAAGAAAATTATAGACCGATATCACTAAAGAATATAGATGCAAAAATATTCAACAAGATCCTAACAAACAGAATCCAGCAACACATCAAACAAATTATACATCATGACCAAGTCAGTTTTATCCCAGGGACTCAAGGCTGGTTCAATATACGTAAATCTATAAATGTAATCCAGCACATACACAAATTAAAAAACAAAGACCATATGATTCTCTGAATCAATGCAGAAAAAGCTTTTGATAATATCCAGCATCCCTTCATGATCAGAACACTCAAGAAAATTGGTATAGAAGGGACATTTCTTAAACTGATAGAGGCCATCTACAGCAAACCCACAGCCAATATCATATTGAATGGAGTTAAATTGGAATCATTTCCACTCAGATCAGGAACCAGACAAGGCTGCCCATTGTCTCCATTGCTTTTTAACATTGTAATGGAAGTTTTAGCCACTGCGATTAGGGAAGAAAAGGTGATCAAGGGTATCCATATAGGGTCAGAAGAGATCAAACTTTCACTCTTTGCAGATGATATGATAGTATATCTGGAAAGGGACTCTACTACAAAACTCTTAGAAGTGATCAAGGAATACAGCAGTGTCTCAGGTTACAAAATCAACATTCATAAATCAGTAGCCTTTATATATACCAACAATAGTCAAGTTGAAAAAACAGTTAAGGACTCTATCCCATTCACAGTAGTGCCAAAGAAGATGAAATATTTGGGAATTTATCTAACAAAGGACATGAAAGATCTCTATAAAGAGAACTATGAAACTCTAAGAAGAGAAATAGCTGAAAATATTAACAAATGGAAAAACATACCATGCTCATGGCTGGGAAGAATCAACATTGTTAAAATGTCCATAGTACCCAAAGCAATATATAATTTCAATGCAATCCCTATTAAAGCTCCACTGTCATATGTTAAAGATCTTGAGAAAACAATACTTCGTTTTATATGAAATCAGAAAACACCTCAAATAGTCAAGACATTACTCAGAAATAAAAACAAAGCAGGAGGAATCACGCTATCAGACCTCAGACTATACTACAAATCGATAGTGATCAAAACAGCATGGTATTGGCACAAAAACAGAGAAGTAGATGTTGGAACAGAATAGAGAACCAAGAGATGAATCAGCTACTTACTGTTATTTAATCTTTGACAAACCAATTAAAAACATTCAGTGGGGAAGATTCCTTATTTAACAAATGGTTCTGGGTGAACTGGCTGACAACCTGTAGAAGACTGAAACTGGACCCACACCTTTACCATTAACTAAGATAGACTCCCACTGGATCAAAGATTTAAACTTAAGATGTGAAACTATAAAAAATACTAGAGGTGAGCGCAGGGAAAACTCTTGAAGAAATCGGTCTGGGCGAGTATTTTATTAGGAGGACCCCCTGGGCAATTGAAGCAGTTTCAAAAATACACTACTGGGACTTCATCAAACTAGAAACCTACTGCACAGCCAAGAACACAGTAAGTAAAGCAAGCAAACAGCCCTCAGAATGGGAGAAGATATTTCCAGGTTATGTCTGCGACAAAGGTTTAATAACCAGAATCCACAGAGAACTCAAACGCATCAGCAAGAATAGAACAAGGGATCCCATCGCAGGCTGGGCAAGGGATTTGAAGAGAAACTTCCATGAAGAAGACAGACGCGCGGCCTTCAGACATATGAATAAATTCTCATCATCTTTAATCATCAGAGAAATGCAAATCAAAACCACTTTGAGATACCATCTAACTCCAGTGAGACTAGCCTATATCACAAAATCCCAAGACCAGAGATGTTGGCGTGGATGTGGAGAAAAGGGAACACTTTTGCACTGCTGGTGGGAATGCAAATGAATACATTCCTTTTGGAAAGAGATATGGAGAACACTTAGAGATCTATAAATAGATCTGCCATTCAATCCTGTAATCCCTCTACTGGACATATACCCAGAAGACCGAAAAGCACATCATAACAAAGATATTTGTACCAGAATGTTTATTGCAGCTCAATTCATAATTGCTAAGTCATGGAAGAAGCCCAAGTGCCCATCAATCCACGAATGGATTAGTAAATTGCGGTACATGTACACCATGGAATATTATGCAGCCTTAAAGAAAGATGGAGACTTTATCTCTTTCACGTTTACATGGATGGAGCTGGAACATATTCTTCTTAGTAAAGTATCTCAAGAATGGAAGAAAAAGTACCCAATGTACTCAGCCTTACTATGAAACTAATTTAGGGTTTTCACATGAAAGTTATAACCTAGTTACAACCTAAGAATAGGGGGAAGGGGGAAAGGGAGGGGGGGAGGTGGGTAGAGGGAAAGGGATTGGTGGGATTACACCAGTGGTGCATCTTACAAGGGTATATGTGAAACTTGGTAAACGGTCTGTGAAGCTAGTGAATGATGCCCCATGATCATATCAATGTACACAGCTATGATTTAATAAAATATATATATATTTTTTTAAGTATAATTTTCTTTTTATATACATTTACTGTTTATTAAGCACAAGTGAATCATCATAGTTTTCATGCTTATCATCATCATTTTGAGTAGGCTGAGGAAGAGAAGAAAAAGTAGGGCTTGGTCCTAAATTCATGTTTAACTTGACCCATGTGGCTCTAATCTGTGTTGTTCAAGGGTCAACCATATATATTTACATATTTTTTATTATTTTTAATTTTTTGCAGTTTTTGGCTAGGGCCAGTTTCGAGCCCACCACCTCCAGTATATGGGACCGGTGCCCTACTCCTTGAGCCACAGGCACCACTCAATGTTTACATATATATATATATTTTTTTTTCCAGTTTTTGGCCAGGGCTGGGCTTGAACCCCCTCTGGCATATGGGGCCGGCACCCTACTCTTTTGAGCCACAGGTGCCGCCCCTATTAACATATTTTTAAAAGACCGACAGTGTCTTATTCTGTTGTTCAGGCTGGAATGCAGACAAACATAAATTTCTTTACCAACTAAAAAAAAAAAGAAAAAAAAAGAAAGAAAAGCACCAGGTACAGTGTTCTCAAGTTTCTGCCCCCTGGGAAGAGTTTCTTTTACCACTGTCTTTTAGGGATGTCCCAGAAAAATGGATGTAGTGCTACATATGCCCACTTTCAAGTCATCCATGAATATCATTCAAAACTATGTTTAAGCCAGGCCTGAGCCTTCTCTTCTTTAAAATTATTGTAGGGTGCTCTTTTGATAGCAGTTTCTCAAAAGGAAAGTAGTTATTTGTGGATTATGGTAAGGCCTTGCTCCAAACTTCTGAAGGTCATCACTCTGATTCATGTATAGGGGCCCGCCAAAGTGATTCATCTGATGGATCTGGGAAAAGTAATTTGAAAATCTTCCAGAAAGGATTCACCATTCTAGATGCCCTTAAGAACATTCATGATTAAATAAAATTTCTATCTGCTACTAAAACCTCAAGCACCGTTGGATATGCTGGATTGGATATTATGGTCCATGTGGCTGAGCAGCCTAGACCAGTAGCAGAATATTCTCCTGTTCTGCTCCCCACTGCTGGAAACTAGCAGCTTTTTGGGTAACTCAGTAAATGGACCAAAGCAGAGCTCCCAAATGTGAAATATGTTACTTGTAAACTCCAAATAGGCTTACTAGGTGTTTTGTCTTTCTTGGTTGTAGAAGGGCCAGAGGCAACAATTATCCTTTACCTTAGAAGTAATGTCTTCACATGCCCTATACCACTGGAATCCTAGTGATTACACTGGGCTACAGAGTCCCTTAATTTTAATAAGATTTATTTTTTACCTTCTGACATGCAAATATCTTAAAAATAAGTCTAATGTAGTTGCCACTTCTCACTCAGTAGGTTCAATCATAGTAGAATCATTAATGTAATAGACCAGTATGATGCCTTGTAAATAAAAAAACAATCAATGTCCTGCAAAGTAAATTGTGACATAGGGCTGGAAAATTGACATACCCTGGATACAGATCAATGAAGGTCTATTTCTGGCCCTTATGACTGAAAGCAAAGTGCTTCTTGTGGACTTTATTAACATGTATGGAGAAAAAAACATTTGTCCAGGTAAATAGCTACATACCAAGTACCAGTATCTGTGTTAATTTGCTCAAGAAATAAAACCATATCTGGAACAGCAGTTCCAATTTCAGCCATCGCTTTTAGGTTCATAGTAATCTACCGTCATTCTCTAAGATCCATATGTCTTTTGCCCAGGGAAAAAAGAACAGTTAAATAGGGACCCACCCCTGTATCTTTCAAGTCTTTGATTATGGCATTAATCTCTGTGATAGTTTCCAGAATGCAATATTGCTTTTGATTTATGATTTTTTAGGTAGAGGCAGCTCTAAGGGCTTCCATGAGGCGTTTACTACTATAACATTCATCACTCCACATATTAGGGAACAAATGTGGGAATTCTGCTAGCATTATGCAATCTGGAACTGGGAAAATAATCACAGAATGGGATCAGGAACTCACTGGCCTCCCCATGAAATTGATCTGAACTAAAACTCCATTAATCTCCTGTACCAAATAAGCTCCTAGTCTGTCCAATGGGCCACAATGACATTTTGAGTTTTCTGAACTTAGGGTCAGTTCAGATGTAGTAGTCTACAAAAGTCTGATCATTTCCTTTCCCCCAGTGCACAGTTACTCTGATAAATGGCCATAAAACCCTTTGAGGAAAGCTGGGAGAATTATTAATAGTTTAAATTTTCAGTAGTGTACCAAGGTCCTTCCTCATGGTAACCTGGCCTACCCATCATTCATGAGGTTCTGTGTCTGTAAACTGAAGTCTAGGAATTAATCGAAGGGCCATAATTTTCCATTTTTATTGTTAAAATTAGAATTTTGTTCACTTAACCTAGAATTTGTCTGCTTATATAGATCACATAAAATTTCAATAGGTTTCCTATCTATTTTACTTCTAATAGCACCATGATTAATCAACACCATAGATATGCATGAGTCAGACTATTCTGATTGTCACTTTGAATCTGATATTCATTATGGTAACTATGCCAATCTTGCCTTTGGCAGTTGAGTGCTGCCAGTTGGACTCTGCCTCAATGAGATTCTCTTACTCCCACTGATTTTAAGTTTTCCATTTGTGTGACTGCAGTTCACACTTTAAGGAATATTCTACAGAGAAAACAAGTCACAGAGCTCTTCAAGGATGCTGGGTTTGCCTCTATTTATCAAAGTATTAGTGAAATTAAGTCTTTTCAACCCTCCCAGTCTTAGTGAATAAAAACAAATCAACTCTAGCATTACAGTCTTCCTAATTCTTTGAATCTCTTTCTATATGCTAAGCAAAGAGAGATTGGGCATCTCCATCATGTTTCAGATCAAAACCAACCAACCAACCAACCATCCAAAATGTTAGAGGCCTTTCTGATTCTGTGAACTACAACATTACCTGCAGAATCTCTGCTTAGTGGGATTATATCAATAAATTTGGTATTTATTGATAATGGTGGAATTAAGTATATGTTCCTTCCAGAATTATCCCACATCCTTAATATCCGTTTCCACACATGTTCCCTGTATTTCTGATAGTATAAATTAGAAAATTCATGTAGTCCTTTGAGAGTATAGTGACATACCTAAGGGTCACACATTGTACCCATAGGGGATACAATGGGAGAAGACCCTTTAGGGGGTCTTCTGAGACTTGAGTCTAGTTATTGGTCTATAAGAGAAGAGGGGTTTGGGGGTGAGTCCTGGGGAGAATCAGCAGTATCTCCCTTGACAACCACCTTAGGGGAATCCATTGCCATTCATGCAGTGCAGTTATTCCCCTCACAGAGGTGGTAAGGATAATATCACTGTGGGTGGGGAGGCTGCTGCCACTGGGAATAGGGATGCCACTTCCACAGGCAAAAAAAAAGACATCAGAATTTAGAAGTTCAATGTTCCTAGATTTATCTTCCTACACATCCTAATCCCAAATTACAGAACCCCATTCTTTTTTAAATAATTTTTTATTAAATCATAACTTTGTACATTGATGCATTTATGGGGTTCAAGATAATGCTTCGATATACAATGTGAAATGCTTACATTAAACTAAGTAACACATCCATCACAATTATACTCATTTCTTAATAGTTTTGAAATGTACCATCACATCATGAACATTTGGTGAGGTCCCCCCAACCACGCTCCTTCCATATCCCTCCTCCCCACCCCTCTCTATCCTCTTCCATTCTACTTTCTGGACTATAGTTATGTTTTGCCATTCATATGAGTGTGTAGGTGGTTATATATTGATTTCATAGAGTACATTGAATACTTCTTTTTTCAATTCTTGAGATAATTTACTAAGAATATGTTCCAGTTCCATTCAGGTAAACATAAAAGATGTGAAGTCTCCATCCTTTCTTATGCCTGAATAGTATTCCATGGTGTATATATACCACAATTTGTTAATCCATTCATGGGTTGATGGGCACTAAGGCTGTTTTCGTGTTTTGGCTATTATGAATTGGGTTGCAGTAAACATTCTGGTGCAAATGTCTTTGTTGTAAAATAATTTTTGATCATCCGGGTATATACCTAGTAGAGGAATTGCAGGATTGAACAGTAGGTCTACTTTTAGTTCCTTGAGTGTTCTCCAAACTTCTCTCCAAAAAGGTCGTATTAGCTTGCATTCCCACCAGCAGTGTAGAAGTGTTCCCTTCTCTCCATATCCATGCCAACATCTGTAGTTTGGGGATTTTGTGATGTGGGCTAATATTACTGGAGTTATATGATATCTCAAAGTGGTTTTGATTTGCATTTCTCTGATCATTAAGGATTCTAAGCATTTTTTCATGTGTTTGTAGGCCATGTGCCTGTCTTCATCAGAGAAGTCTCTGTTCAAGTCTCTTGCCCACATAGAAATGGGGTTATTTATTCGTTTCTTATTCATTAGTTTGAGTTCTCTGTAGATTCTACCTATCAGACCTTTGTCAGAAGCATAACCTGCAAAAATCTTCTCTCATGCTGAAGGTTGTCTGTTTCCTTTACTTACTGTGCTCTTGACTGTGCAAAAGCTTTTTAGTTTGATCAGATTCCAGTAATGTATTTTTGGTGTTGTTTCAATTGCCCAGGGGGGTCCTCCTCATAAAACATTCTCCAACGACAATTTTTTCAAGTGTTTTCTCTACACTCTCTTCTAGTATTTTTATAGTTTTATGCCTTAAGTTTAAATCTTTTATCCAGTGAGAATCGTTTTTTGTTCATGGTGAAAGGCAGGGGTCCAGTTTCAGTCTTCAGCAGGTTGCCAGCCAGTTCACCCAGCACAATTTATTAAATAGGGAGTCTTTCCCACTGAGTATTTTTTTAATTCATTTTTTATTTATTTATTTTTTTTGTAGAGACAGAGTCTCACTGTACCGCCCTTGGTAGAGTGCCGTGGCGTCACATGGCTCACAGCAACCTCTAAGTCTTGGGCTTAGGCGATTCTCTTGCCTCAGCCTCCCGAGCAGCTGGGACTACAGGCGCCCGCCACAACGCCCGGCCAATTTTTGGTTGCAGTTTGGCCGGGGCTGGGTTCGAACCCGCCACCCTCAGCATATGGGGCCAGCGCCCCACTCACTGAGCCACAGGCACCGCCCTCCAACTGAATATTTTTAATAGGCTTGCCGAAGATAAAATGACAATAAGTAGCTGGGTTCATCTCTTGGTTCTCTATTCTGTTCCATAAATCTACCGCTCTGTTTTTGTGCCAGTACCATGCTGTTTTGATCACTATAGATTTATAGTATAGCCTGAAGTCTGACAATGTGATGCCTCCTGATTTGCTCTTATTTTTGAGTAATGTATTCACTATTTGAGGTTTATTCTGATTCTTTTATCAAGATCTTTAAAGTATAACAATGGTGCCTTAATGGGGATTGCAATAAATCTGTAGATTGCTTTGGGTAGTATGGACATTTTAACAATGTTGATTCTTCCCAGCCATGAGCATGGTATATTTTTCCATTTGTTAACATATCGAGCTATTTCTTTTCTCAGAGTTTTATAGTTCTCCTTATACAGATCTTTCACGTCCTTTGTTAGGTAAATTCCCAGATATTTCATCTTCTTGGGCTTATTGTAAAAGGAATAGAGTCCTTGATTGTTTTTTTCAGCTTGACTATTGTTGGCATATATAAAAGCTACTGACTTGTAAGTATTGATTTTGTATCCTCAGATGCTGCTGCATTCCTTGATCACTTCTAGAAATTTTGAAGTTGAATCCCTGGAATTTTTGAGGTGTAGGATCATCAGAGAAGAGTGAAAGTTTGATCTCCTCTGACCCTATTTGGATACCCTTGATCACCTTCTCTTGCCTGATTGTGATGGCTAAGACTTCCATTACTATGTTGAATAGCAGTGGAGACAGTGGGCAACCTTTCCTGGTTCCTGATCTGAGTGGAATTTTTTTCAATTTTATACCATTCAATATGATATTGACTGTGAGTTTGCTAGATGGCCTCTGTTAGTTTAAGAAATGTCCCTTCTATGCCTATTTTCTTGAGAATTCTGATCATGAAAGAATGCTGGATATTATTAAAGGCTATTTCTGCATCAATTGAGAGAATCATATGGTCTCTGTTTTTTTTATTTTGTTGATGTGATGTATTGTATTTATAGATTTCGTATGTTGAACCAACCATGTAACCATAGAATAAAACCAACTTGATCATGATATACCATTTTTTGATGTATTGTTGAATTCTGTTTGCTAAGATCTTATTGAATATTTTTGCATCGATATTCATTAATCATATTGGTCTATAATTTTCTTTCTTTGTTGGATCCTTTCCTGATTTGGGTGTCAGGGTGATATTTACTTCATAGAATGTGTTGGGAAGTATCCCTTCTTTTTCTATGCCTTGGAAAATGTTGTATAATATAGGTACCAGTTCTTCTTTAAAGGTTTGATAGAATTCAGATGTGAAGCCATCTGGTCCTAGACTTTTCTTTTTAGGGAGATTTCTTATTGTTGATGCTATTTCAGTGGTTGATATAGATCTGTTCAAGAGTTCTAATTCTTTCTGGTTGAGTCTAGGAAGGTGGAGTGCTTCCAGGTATTGGTCCATTTCCTTTAGATTTTCATATTTCTGGGAATAGAGATTTTTGTAGTAATCATTGAGGGTTTTTTGAATTTCTGGTGTCTGTTGTTATTTCTCTTTTATTGTTTGTGATAGACGATATTAGAGATTTTAATTTTCTATTTCTGGTTAAGTGGACCAAAGTTTTATCAATTTTGTCAATCTTTACAAAAAAAACAACTTTTTGTTTTGTTGATCTTCTGAATGATTCTTTTGTTTTCAATTTCATTTAATTCTGCCCTAATTTTGGTTATTTCTTTTCTTCTTCTGGGTTTGGGGTTGCAATGTTCTTCCTTTTACAGCTGCTTGAGATGATCCATTAAGTTGCCAGCTTTCTCTCTTTATGTTTTCTTGATGAAGGCTTCCAATGCTATAAATTTACCTCTTAGGACTCCCTTTATAGTATCCCACAGGTTTTGATAATTTGTGTCTTCGTTATCATTTTGTTACAAGAATGTGGTGATTTCCTTCTTAATCTCATCTTTGACCCAGCTGTCATTCAGCCTAAGATTATTTAACTTCCATAACTTTCTTGAAGTATGAATATTCCCTTTGCTGTTGAGTTCAACTTTTGTACCATGGTAGTCCAGGTGATACAAGCAATAATTTCTACACTTTTAAATTTGCTGAGGTTAGACTTGTATCCTAGGATATGATCTATTTTGGAGGATGACCCATGGGCTGATGAGAAGAATGTATATTGAGTTTTATTAGGGTTACATGTTCTGTAGAGGTCTGTAAAGTCCATTTGTTCTAGGGTCAGGTTTAAGTCTAATATTTCTTTCTTCAGTTTTTTCTTGGAGGATCCATCCCAAACAGTCAAAGAGGTGTTAAAATCTCCAACTATTATATTGCAGGAAGACTTCATGTTGTTCATATCCATTAGGGTCTCCTTTATGAACTGAGGAGAATTCTGGTAGGGTACATAAACATTAATTATTGAAATCTCTTCATGTTGGGTGTTTCCCTTGACAAACATGCATTGACCTCCCTTATCTTTTTTATCTGTGTTGGTTTAAAGCCAATTGCATCTGCTACCAAAATTGCAACACCTACTTTTTTCTGGTTTCCATTTGCCTGTGTTATACAAGTCCATCCCTTCAACCGGAATCTACTTTTATCCTTTAAGGTAAGGTCATATTCTTGTTTTTTTTTTTTTTTTTTCCTCAAAGAACCAATTTTTATTTTTTTTTCATTTTTTCATTTTTTTTTATTAAATCATAACTGTATACATTGATATGATCATGGGGCATCATACACTCGCTTCATAAACCATTTGACACATTTTTATCACAGTGGTTAACATAGCCATTCTGGCGTTATCTCAGTTACTGTGCCAAAACATTTACATTCTACATTTACCAAATTTCGCAAATACCCCTGTAAGATGCACCACAGGTGTGATCCCACCGATCCCCCTCCCTCTACCCACCCCCCCTTCCCACTTCCCCCTATTGTTAAGTTGTAGCTGGGTTATAGCTTTCATGTGAGAGTCCCAAATTAGTTTCATAGTAGGGCTGTGTACATTGGGTACTTTTTCTTCCATTCTTGGGATACTTTACTAAGAAGAATATGTTCCAGCTCCATCCATGTAAACATGAAAGAGGTAAAGTCTCCATCTTTCTTTAAGGCTGCATAGTATTCCATGGTATACATATACCACAATTTATTAATCCATTCGTGGATCGATGGGCACTTGGGCTTTTTCCATGACTTAGCTATTATGAATTGGGCTGCAATAAACATTCTGGTACAAATATCTTTGTTATATTGTGATTTTTGGTCTTCTGGGTATATGCCCAGCAGAGGAATTACAGGATTGAATGGCAGATCTATTTTTAGATCTCTGAGTGTTCTCCATATATCTTTCCAAAAGGAATGTATTAATTTACATTCCCACCAGCAGTGCAGAAGTGTTCCCTTTTCTCCGCATCCACGCCAACATCTCTGGTCTTGAGATTTTGTGATATAGGCTAGTCTCATTGGAGTTAGATGATATCTCAAAGTAGTTTTGATTTGCATTTCTCTGATGATTAAAGATGATGAGCATTTTTTCATATGTCTGAAGGCCTTGCGCCTGTCTTCTTCAGAGAAGTTTCTCTTCAAATCCCTTGCCCAGCCTGCGATGGGATCCCTTGTTTTTTTCTTGCTGATGCGTTTGAGTTCTCTGTGGATTCTGGTTATTAAACCTTTGTCAGAGTTATACCCTGCAAATATCTTCTCCCATTCTGAGGGCTGTCTGCTTGCTCTGCTTACTGTGTTCTTAGCTGTGCAGAAGCTTTTTAGTTTGATCAAGTCCCAGTAGTGTATTTTTGAAGCTGCTTCAATTGCCCGGGGGGTTCTCCTCATGAAATACTCACCCAGACCAATTTCTTCAAGGGTTTTCCCTGCATTCCCCTCTAGTATTTTTATAGTTTCATGTTTTAAGTTTAAATCTTTAACCCAATGAGAGTCTATCTTAGTTAATGGTGAAAGGTGTGGGTCCAATTTCAGTCTTCTGCAGGTTGCCAGCCAGTTCACCCAGCACCATTTGTTAAATAGGGAATCTTTTCCCCACTGAATGTTTTTAATTGGCTTGTCAAAAATCAAATAGCGGTAAGTAGCTGGATTCATCTCTTGGTTCTCTATTCTGGTCCAGATATCTACTTCTCTGTTTTTGTGCCAATAACATGCTGTTTTGATCACTATCGATTTGTAGTAAAGTCTGAGGTCTGGTAGTGTGATTCCTCCTGTTTTGTTTTTGTTTCTGAGTAATGTCTTGGCTATTTGAGGTTTTTTCTGATTCCATATAAAACGAAGTAATGTTTTTTCAAGATCTTTAAAATATGACAATGGAGCTTTAATAGGGAGTGCGTTGAAATTATATATTGCTTTGGGTAGTATGGACATTTTGATAATGTTGATTCTTCCCAGCCATGAGCATGGTATGTTTTTCAATTTGTTAACATATTCAGCAATTTCTTTTTTTTATTTTTATTTTTTTATTAATTTTTTTTTATTAAATCATAACTGTATACAATGATATGATTATGGGGCATCATACACTCACTTCATAAAACATTTGACACATTTTTATCACAGTGGTTAACATAGCCTTTCCGGCGTTATCTCAGTTACTGTGCCAAAACATTTACATTCTACATTTACCAAGTTTCGCAAATACCCCTGTAATATGCACCACAGGTGTGATCCCACCGATCCCCCTCCCTCTACCCACCCCCACTTCCCACTTCCCCCTATTGTTAAGTTGTAGCTGGGTTATAGCTTTCATGTGAGAGTCACAAATTAGTTTCATAGTAGGGCTGTGTACATTGGGTATTTTTTCTTCCATTCTTGGGATACTTTACTAAGAAGAATATGTTCCAGCTCGATCCATGTAAACATGAAAGAGGTAAAGTCTCCATCTTTCTTTAAGGCTGCATAGTATTCCATGGTATACATATACCACAATTTATTAATCCATTCGTGGATCGATGGGCACTTGGGCTTTTTCCATGACTTAGCTATTATGAATTGGGCTGCAATAAACATTCTGGTACAAATATCTTTGTTATGTTGTGATTTTTGGTCTTCTGGGTATATGCCCAGCAGAGGAATTACAGGATTGAATGGCAGATCTATTTTTAGATCTCTGAGTGTTCTCCATATATCTTTCCAAAAGGAATGTATTAATTTGCATTCCCACCAGCAGTGCAGAAGTGTTCCCTTTTCTCCGCATCCACGCCAACATCTCTGGTCTTGAGATTTTGTGATATAGACTAGTCTCATTGGAGTTAGATGATATCTCAAAGTAGTTTTGATTTGCATTTCTCTGATGATTAAAGATGACGAGCATTTTTTCATATGTCTAAAGGCCTTGCGCCTGTCTTCTTCAGAGAAGTTTCTCTTCAAATCCCTTGCCCAGCCTGCGATGGGATCCCTTGTTTTTTTCTTGCTGATGCGTTTGAGTTCTCTGTGGATTCTGGTTATTAAACCTTTGTCAGAGTTATACCCTGCAAATATCTTCTCCCATTCTGAGGGCTGTCTGCTTGCTCTGCTTACTGTGTTCTTAGCTGTGCAGAAGCTTTTTAGTTTGATCAAGTCCCAGTAGTGTATTTTTGAAGCTGCTTCAATTGCCCGGGGGGTTCTCCTCATGAAATACTCACCCAGACCAATTTCTTCAAGGGTTTTCCCTGCATTCCCCTCTAGTATTTTTATAGTTTCATGTTTTAAGTTTAAATCTTTAACCCAATGAGAGTCTATCTTAGTTAATGGTGAAAGGTGTGGGTCCAATTTCAGTCTTCTGCAGGTTGCCAGCCAGTTCACCCAGCACCATTTGTTAAATAGGGAATCTTTTCCCCACTGAATGTTTTTAATTGGCTTGTCAAAAATCAAATAGCGGTAAGTAGCTGGATTCATCTCTTGGTTCTCTATTCTGGTCCAGATATCTACTTCTCTGTTTTTGTGCCAATAACATGCTGTTTTGATCACGATCGATTTGTAGTAAAGTCTGAGGTCTGGTAGTGTGATTCCTCCTGTTTTGTTTTTGTTTCTGAGTAATGTCTTGGCTATTTGAGGTTTTTTCTGATTCCATATAAAACGAAGTAATGTTTTTTCAAGATCTTTAAAATATGACAATGGAGCTTTAATAGGGAGTGCGTTGAAATTATATATTGCTTTGGGTAGTATGGACATTTTGATAATGTTGATTCTTCCCAGCCATGAGCATGGTATGTTTTTCAATTTGTTAACATATTCAGCAATTTCTTTTTTTTATTTTTATTTTTTTATTAATTTTTTTTTATTAAATCATAACTGTATACAATGATATGATTATGGGGCATCATACACTCACTTCATAAAACATTTGACACATTTTTATCACAGTGGTTAACATAGCCTTTCCGGCGTTATCTCAGTTACTGTGCCAAAACATTTACATTCTACATTTACCAAGTTTCGCAAATACCCCTGTAATATGCACCACAGGTGTGATCCCACCGATCCCCCTCCCTCTACCCACCCCCCCTTCCCACTTCCCCCTATTGTTAAGTTGTAGCTGGGTTATAGCTTTCATGTGAGAGTCCCAAATTAGTTTCATAGTAGGGCTGTGTACATTGGGTATTTTTTCTTCCATTCTTGGGATACTTTACTAAGAAGAATATGTTCCAGCTCGATCCATGTAAACATGAAAGAGGTAAAGTCTCCATCTTTCTTTAAGGCTGCATAGTATTCCATGGTATACATATACCACAATTTATTAATCCATTCGTGGATCGATGGGCACTTGGGCTTTTTCCATGACTTAGCTATTATGAATTGGGCTGCAATAAACATTCTGGTACAAATATCTTTGTTATGTTGTGATTTTTGGTCTTCTGGGTATATGCCCAGCAGAGGAATTACAGGATTGAATGGCAGATCTATTTTTAGATCTCTGAGTGTTCTCCATATATCTTTCCAAAAGGAATGTATTAATTTGCATTCCCACCAGCAGTGCAGAAGTGTTCCCTTTTCTCCGCATCCACGCCAACATCTCTGGTCTTGAGATTTTGTGATATAGACTAGTCTCATTGGAGTTAGATGATATCTCAAAGTAGTTTTGATTTGCATTTCTCTGATGATTAAAGATGATGAGCATTTTTTCATATGTCTAAAGGCCTTGCGCCTGTCTTCTTCAGAGAAGTTTCTCTTCAAATCCCTTGCCCAGCCTGCGATGGGATCCCTTGTTTTTTTCTTGCTGATGCGTTTGAGTTCTCTGTGGATTCTGGTTATTAAACCTTTGTCAGAGTTATACCCTGCAAATATCTTCTCCCATTCTGAGGGCTGTCTGCTTGCTCTGCTTACTGTGTTCTTAGCTGTGCAGAAGCTTTTTAGTTTGATCAAGTCCCAGTAGTGTATTTTTGAAGCTGCTTCAATTGCCCGGGGGGTTCTCCTCATGAAATACTCACCCAGACCAATTTCTTCAAGGGTTTTCCCTGCATTCTCCTCTAGTATTTTTATAGTTTCATGTCTTAAGTTTAAATCTTTAATCCAATGAGAGTCTATCTTAGTTAATGGTGAAAGGTGTGGGTCCAATTTCAGTCTTCTGCAGGTTGCCAGCCAGTTTACCCAGCACCATTTGTTAAATAGGGAATCTTTTAACCATTGAATGTTTTTAATTGGCTTGTCAAAAATCAAATAGCGGTAAGTAGCTGGATTCATCTCTTGGTTCTCTATTCTATTCCAGATATCTACTTCTCTGTTTTTGTGCCAATACCATGCTGTTTTGATCACTATCGATTTGTAGTAAAGTCTGAGGTCTGATAGTGTGATTCCTCCTGTTTTGTTTTTATTTCTGAGTAATGTCTTGGCTATTCGAGGTTTTTTCTGATTCCATATAAAACGAAGTAATGTTTTTTCAGGATCTTTAAAATATGACAGTGGAGCTTTAATAGGGAGTGCGTTGAAATTATATATTGCTTTGGGTAGTATGGACATTTTGATAATGTTGATTCTTCCCAGCCATGAGCATGGTATGTTTTTCCATTTGTTAACATTTTCAGCTATTTCTTTTCTTAGAGTTTCATAGTTCTCTTTATAGAGATCTTTCACGTCTTTTCTTAGGTAAATTCCCAAATATTTCATCTTCTTTGGCACTACTGTGAATGGGATAGAGTCCTTAACTGCTTTTTCAATTTGACTGTTGTTGGTGTATATAAAGGCTACCGATTTATGAATGTTGATTTTGTAACCTGAGACGCTGCTGTATTCCTTGATCACTTCTAGGAGTTTTGTAGTAGAGTCCCTAGTGTTTTCCAGATACACAATCATATCATCTGCGAAGAGCGAGAGTTTGATCTCTTCTGACCCTATATGAAGCTATTGCTTTTCTTAGAGTTTCATAGTTCTCTTTATAGAGATCTTTCATGTCTTTTGTTCGGTAAATTCCCAAATATTTCATCTTCTTTGGTACTACTGTGAATGGGACAGAGTCCTTAACTGCTTTTTCAATTTGACTGTTGTTGGTGTATATAAAGGCTACCGATTTATGAATGTTGATTTTGTAACCTGACACGCTGCTGTATTCCTTGATCACTTCTAGGAGTTTTGTAGTAGAGTCCCTAGTGTTTTCCAGATACACAATCATATCATCTGCGAAGAGCGAAAGTTTGATCTCTTCTGACCCTATATGGATACCCTTGATCGCCTTTTCTACCCTAATTGCGGTGGCTAAAACTTCCATTACAATGTTGAAAAGCAATGGAGACAATGGGCAGCCTTGTCTGGTTCCTGATCTGAGTGGAAATGATTCCAATTTAACTCCATTCAATATGATATTGGCTGTGGGTTTGCTGTAGATAGCCTCTAACAGTTTAAGAAAAGTCCCTTCTAGACCAATTTTCTTGAGTGTTCTGATCATGAAGGGATGCTGGATATTATCAAAAGCTTTTTCTGCATCAATTGAGAGAATCATAGGGTCTTTGTTTTTTAATTTGTTTATGTGCTGAATTACATTTATAGATTTACGTATATTGAACCAGCCTTGAGACACTGGGATAAAACCCACTTGGTCATGATGTATAATTTGTTTGATGTGTTGCTGGATTCTGTTTGTTAGGATCTTGTTGAATATTTTTGCATCTATATTCATTAGTGATATTGGTCTATAATTTTCTTTTCTTGTTGGGTCTTTTCCTGGTTTGGGGATCAGGGTGATGTTTGCTTCATAGAACGTGTTGGGTACTCTTCCTTCTTTTTCTACATTTTGGAACAGGTTGAGTAATATAGGTACTAATTCCTCTTTAAAAGTTTGGTAGAATTCTGACGTGAAACCATCTGGTCCCGGGCTTTTCTTTTTAGGGAGGTTTTGTATAGTTGGTGCTATTTCTGAACTTGATATGGGTCTGTTCAACATTTCTACTTGATTCTGGTTAAGTCTTGGAAGGTGGCGTGCTTCCGAGTATCGGTCTATTTCCTTCTGATTTTCATATTTCTGAGAATAAAGTTTCTTGTAATATTCATTAAGGATTTTTTGGATTTCTGATGAGTCTGTGGTTATTTCGTCTTTGTTGTTTCTGATTGATGATATTAGGGATTTTACTCTTTTTTTCCTGAGTAGGTTGGCCAGAGGTTTATCTATTTTATTGACCTTTTCAAAAAAACAGCTTTTTGATTTATTGATCTGTTGTATTATTCTTTTGTTTTCAATTTCATTTAATTCTGCTCTAATTTTTGCTATTTCTTTTCTTCTACTGGGTTTGGGGTTGGAATGTTCTTCCTTTTCCAGTTGCGTGAGATGTCCCATTAAGTTGTTAACTTCCTCTCTTTCCATTCTCTTGAGGAAGGCTTGCAGTGCTATAAATTTCCCTCTTAGAACTGCCTTTGCGGTGTCCCAGAGGTTCTGATAGTTTGTGTCTTCATTGTCGTTTTGTTCCATAAAATTGGCGATTTCTTTCTTAATCTCATCTCTGACCCAGCTATCATTCAGCATAAGGTTATTTAACTTCCATGTTTTTGTATGGGTATGCAGATTCCTGTTGTTACTCAATTCAAGTTTTATTCCATGATGGTCCGAGAAGATGCATGGAATAATTTCTATTCCTTTAAATTTACTGAGGTTAGACTTGTGACCTAAAATGTGGTCAATTTTGGAGTAAGTTCCGTGGGCTGATGAGAAGTATGTGTATTCAGTTTTTTTGGGATGAAATGTTCTCTAGATGTCTGCTAAATCTTAATATTGGATGGTTAGGTTTAAATCTAAGATTTCTTTGCTCAGCTTCTTTCTGGAGGATTGATCCAACACTGCCAAAGGAGTGTTGAAATCTCCGACGATTATGGAGCTGGAGGAAATCAAGTTACTTATGTCTGTTAGAGTTTCTCTTATAAATTGAGGTGCATTCTGGTTGGGTGCATAGATATTAATAATTGAGATCTCGTCATATTGAGTATTACCCTTAACAAATATGAAGTGACCATTCTTGTCCTTCCTTACTTTTGATGGTTTAAAGCCTACTGTATCTGCAAATAAAATTGCAACACCTGCTTTTTTCTGATTACCATTTGCCTGAAATATGGATGACCATCCTTTCACCCTGAGTCTGTATTTGTCTTTTAAGTTGAGATGTGACTCTTTTATGCAACAAATATCTGGCTTGAGTTTTTGTATCCAGTCAGCTAACCTATGCCTCTTTAGAGGACAGTTTAAGCCATTCACATTGATGGAGAGTATTGATAAGTCTGGTGGAATTTTGGGTATCGAGTTTTTCAAAGGTCCAGTGGACATTTTTAATCCTTTCGCCAGTGTGGAAGTTGGAGTTTGATCAGAAATTTATGAGTGAGTTTACTTTTGTGGTATAGGATTGGGTTGGTCATTGTGGAGGATAGGTCTGAGAATATCCTGAAGAGCTGGTTTGGTTATGGGAAATTTCTTCAACATCTGAATGTCATTAAATTATTTAATTTCTCCGTCATAAATGAAACTCAGTTTAGCTGGATACAAGTTCCTGGGTTGAAAATTTTTTTGCTTTAGGAGTTTAAAAGTTGATGACCAGCCTCTTCTGGCTTGAAAAGTTTCAGCAGAGAGATCTGCAGTTATTCTAATATTCTTACCTTTGTACGTTATAGTTTTCTTTCGCCGGGCTGCTTTGAGAATCTTCTCTTTCATTTTAACTTTAGTGAAGCTAATTATGATATGTCTGGGGGATGACTTATTGGGGTTGAATCGTGCTGGGGTTCTGAAGCTGTCTGCTATTTGAATTTCAGATTCTCTAGGCATGTCTGGAAAATTTTCTTTCATAATTTCATGCAGAAGGGCCTCTGTGCCCTTGGAGGCCACTTCATTGTTCTCAGAAATTCCTATAATCCTTATGTTGCTTTTTTTCGAATTATCTGAGAGTTCTCTGAGTGAGTGATCAGTTTTTGCTCTCCATTTCTCTTCCTCTTTGATAGATTGGGAGCGTTCGAAGACTTTATCTTCAATGTCAGAAATCCTTTCTTCTGCTTGCTCCATTCTGTTACTGAGGGATTCTACTGTATTTTTCATATCTTTGAGGGCTGTAAGTTCTTGCTTCAGTGTGTCTAAGTCTTTGGTGGTTTTGTCTTTAAATTCATTAAATTCTTGACACAATTTTTGAATTTCTCCTTGGATTCCTAATTCCATTTTATTAATCTTTTCTGCCATCCAAATTCTGAATTCGATTTCTGACATATCAGCCAGTTGTTTATGAATGGGATTTTCAATCACATCTGCCGTGTCTTTTCTTGGGGGGGTTGATCTATTCTAGTTATTCATGTTACCAAAGTTTTTCCGCTGATTCCGCCCCATGGTTATTTTACTCCCTTTGGTTTTTCCCCTGGGGTTTTATCGAGGGCCCATACAGTGTTGTGGCCTGAGAAACTGGGGTCCTGTCTGGTGTGGTGGAGCAAAGTTGTTCTGTCTTGTTTTCAGCTGGTTTCTGTTCGATCCTATTGCAACTTCTACTCTGGCTTGAAGTCTCAGCTGTGTGGAAAAATAGGCAATTAAGTCACCCCGCCTGCCCACCTCTGGCCCCAGTTGGAAAAGCAGAATCAACCTTCCTACAACTGTAGACCCAGGGCACCGCCTGAAAAGTCCTCAGTCTATTAGCCCAGTTCAAAAGGTCCAAATCAACTGTCTCAATCGGCACTTGTCTCGGGTGAGAGAGTTCAAGAGGTCTCTGGGAACTGGATCGCAGGGGCCTGGTGACTCCTCTGACACGGCTCACCCCAGTGCAGCGTGGAGTCAGGAGGTGCCACCCAGCAAACAGAGCAGTCTGGGAAGGTTGACGTCTCCTTCCCCACTTTGCCCCTTCGCCAGACCCAGTCACTGGTATCTCTGCAGATGGCTAACCCAGTTGCCTGCAGTGAACAGACACTCCAGGGGTTTGCACCTGCCTGAATCGCAAGGAATTCTGCCAGGCCCCCATAGACTGCCGCTATCTAGCAGGAGGAGATGGGGCCTGACATCTATGAGTGTTTGATGCAGGTGATGGGAAGGAGGTGTTCACTCAGGCTTAGCCCCGTCCCTGATGGATGCTGCTAACAAAACGGAACAGAACAGAACAGACAACTTTGCGGGGTTCTGTCTCTGTTCCTGTCGAAATCGCCTACAGAAGACGAGCTGTTTTGAGTTCAAACGTCTTTGGTGTTGGAGGTTTGAGTCCGATCACCTCTCTGGGTTGGCCCCGCCCTGGAAGCTTCCCGGGTTTGTGAGCAGTGTCAGGAAATCCCCCGCTCACCGGTGGCCTCCTCTGGTTGCCCAGGGAGACAGGGGGTGTGGCCTCAGAATATCCAGAAGTGAGCGTTCTGCCGTTAAAGAAAAAACGGCTGTTGATCTACCTCCAAGGGGGTTCCGAGCCGTAGGGAGCCCTGTCGACAGCGAGCAGATTCAGTTTCTCCCAGTCTCTCGCTCAGTTGTACTGCCGCAGCTCAAGCCTTCATGCTTCAGAGTGGGGCCATGGTGGGAGGGAGCGGCTGGAGCCCAGAACCGCTGGGCAGCAGACAGACTCGGCTATCCCCAGTTCCCTGCCCAGCCACACAGCAGGTGTTCAGGTCTCCGGACCACAGAGTGAGGGCAGGGGAGCGCCTGGAACTCAGAGCCAGCAAGGGCTCCAAGCCGTAGGGAGCCTGGTCGACAGCGAGCAGATTCAGGTTCTCCCGGTCTATCGCCCGGCAGCTCAAGCCTTCAGGCTTTAGAGTGGGGGTGGGGTGGAGGGAGTGGCTGGAGCTCAAACCGAGCAGGTCTCCGAACCCCAGTGCGAGGGCGGGGTGAACGCTGGGAGCCTGGAGCCAGAGCCCAGTCTGCAGCGAGCAAATTCAGATTCTTCCGGTCTCTTGCCTGGTTATACCGCTGCAGCTCAAGCCTTCAGGCTTCAGAGTGGGGGCGGGGTGGGAGGGAGTGGCTGGAGCCCAGAATCCCTGGGCAGCGAACACACTCGGCTATCCCCAGTTCCCTGCGCAGCCACATGGCAGGCGTTCAGGTCTCCGGACCACAGAGTGAGGGCGGGGGAGTGCCAGGCACTCCGAGCCAGCAGGGGCTCCGAGCCTAGGGAGCCCGGTGGACAGCGAACAGATTCAGATTCTCCCGGTCTCTCGCCTGGTTGTACCGCCGCAGCTCAAGCCTTTAGGCTTTAGAGTGGGGGCGGGGTGGAGGGAGTGGCTGTAGCTCAGAACCAAGCAGGCGTTCAGGTCTCCGGACCACAGAGCGAGGGCGGGGTGAACGCCGGGAGCCCAGGGCTCTCGGCAGCAAGGAAATTCAGATTCTTCCCGTCTCTCGCCTGGTTGTACTGCTGTAGCTCAAGCCTTCAGGCTTCAGAGTGGGGGCGGGGTGAGAGGGAGCGGCTGGAGCCCAGAACCGCTGGGCAGTGAACAGACTCAGCTATCCCCAGTTGCCTGCCCAGCCACACGGCAGGCGTTCAGGTCTCCGGACCACAGAATGAGGGCGGGGGGAGCGCCAGGCACTCAGAGCAGCTGGTAGCGAGTTCGACTCAGCTATATGCCTGGAGGTATTGTTGCCCAAGGAGGGCTGCTGCACCTCGCCTCGGTGAAGTGCCACCCTGGTGAGGGTCTCCCTCCGCTGACTGTCCTAACCTCTCTCCCGTGCCCCAGAATCAGCGCTGACCAGCCACAGCTTAGGGACTATCCTCTCCCCTTTAGGAGCCACCCAAGAATCCGAACTCCTGGGGGACAGGCTTTCAGACCTCAGAGAGAGTGTAGGGAAGTGCTGGGTACTCAGAGTCACCGGCAAAGGAAATTTACAGATTTATACAGTTTTATGCCTGGCAGGATAACGCCTAGGCCTCCTAGTAAGGGAGGTAGGTCTAGTTTGTAGTACGTCTTTCCCGTGAAGTGTAGTGGGATGGCCTTTGATTTCTGCCCTTTTGTTTGTGGGGCCCTTAAGCCGATCAGGTGGGGAGGGGGGACTCCTGTCCGCTTGGTGATGGGTTTTGTACCTTTTGTTTGCTTCTTTGTGATCGCAGCTCTCCTCACAGGGGTTGATGTGCGTTCTTCAACTTTCTCGCTTGGTGTTGCTGGAATCCATCAGGTTATTTGCTAAATTTTCGTCCCCTAACTCTCCTTCAGGACAGGAGCCTCTATGGAAAGCTGGCTTCAGTCCAGGTCATATTCTTGTATACAGCAGATATCCAGTCTGAGTTTATGTATCCAGTCAGCCAGCCTGTGCCTCTTTAGAGGACAATTTAAACCATTCACATTAATTGAGAGAATTGAGAAGCCTGGTTGTCTTTTTGGTGTCATGATTTTTGGATGTCTAGTGGACACTTTTAATGCTTTCACCACTGTAGAAGTTGGGTTTTGTTCAAAAATTTCTGAGTGAGTTTACTTTGGAGGTAGAGCATTGCGCTGGTTATTGTGGAGAATGGGTCTGAGAATATCCTGGAGAGCTGCTTTAGCTATGGCAAATTTCAGAGGTGGAGCAAGATGGCAGCCGAGAAACAGCTTCCTTGCATCTGGGCACCATGAGTTTGGGGAGATAGGACTCCAGGCATCTCTGACTGGAGGGATCTGCCTATCATCACCCCTGAGAGGATACAGGGAGTCAGCGAGACACTTCTGGACCCCAAGAGGAGAACTAAAAGAGTGGAAAACCGTCCACAGGCACGAGAACTTAAAGAGCAAGAGGAAACGAAAGGAATATTAGGGCAAGGAAACAGATAAAAGAAATCACTTATGAGGAAGAATCAGCAGAAAACTCCAGGCAACATGAAGAACCAGCTCAGAACAACCCCGCCAAGGGACCATGAGGTAGCTACTGCAGAGGATTCCACCTATAAAGAAATGTTAGGAATGACAGAAAGGGAATTTAGAATACACATGTTGAAAACAATGAAAGAAATGATGGAAACAATGAAGGAAACTGCTAATAAAGTGGAAAATAACCAAAAGGAAAGTCAAAAACAGAATCAAATAAGAGATGAACGATATGAAGAATATAAAAAGGATATAGCAGAGCTGAAGGAACTGAAACAGTCAATTAGGGAACTTAAAGATGCAATGGAAAGTATCAGCAACAGGTTAGACCATGCAGAAGAAAGAATTTCAGAGGTAGAAGACAAAGTTCTTGAGATAACTCAGATAGTAAAAGAGGCAGAAAAGAAGAGAGAGAAAGCAGAACGTTCACTGTCAGAATTATGGGACTTTATGAAGCGTTCCAACATACCAGTTATAGGAATTCCAGAAGGGGAAGAAGAATGCCCCAGAGGAATGGAAGCCATACTAGAGAAAATTATAAAAGAAAATTTCCCAAATATCACCGAAGATTCTGACACACTGCTTTCAGAGGGCTATCGGACCCCAGGTCGCCTCAACTCTAACCGAGCTTCTCCAAGACACCTTGTGATGAAC
This sequence comes from Nycticebus coucang, assembly GCF_027406575.1. Taxonomy (NCBI): domain Eukaryota; kingdom Metazoa; phylum Chordata; class Mammalia; order Primates; family Lorisidae; genus Nycticebus; species Nycticebus coucang. Next base: position 70,862,169 of record NC_069804.1, read on the forward strand.
CTGTCCAAAGTCAAGACAAAAGAAAAGATTCTGCAAGTTGCCAGGAGTAAGCGCCAGTTGACCTACAGGGGCAAATCCATCAGAGTGACCGCAGACTTCACTAATGAAACTTTCCAAGCAAGAAGACAATGATCATCTACCTTTAATCTACTTAAACAGAACAATTTCCAGCCCAGAATTCTGTACGCTGCTAAGCTAAGCTTCAAAATTGAAGGAGAAATCAAATCATTTACAGATATACAAACATTGAGGAAATTCGCCAAAACAAGACCAGCTCTACAGGAACTACTTCAACCTGTTCTGCACACTGACCACCACAATGGATCAGCAGCAAAGTAAGAACTCAGAAATTAAAGGGCAGAACCTAACCTCCACACTGATGCAAAAGATAAAACTAAGCAATGGACTTTCACAAAATAAGACGAATAGAATATTACCACACTTATCAATTATCTCAATAAATGTCAATGGCTTGAAATCCCCAATAAAGAGACATAGATTGCCTGACTGGATTAAAAAACACAAGCCATCCATTTGCTGTCTGTAAGAAACACACCTGGCTTTAAAAGACAAATTAAGGCTCCGAGTCAAGGGTTGGAAGACAATTTTTCAGGCAAATGGAATTCAGAAGAAAAGAGGAGTTGCAATCTTATTTTCAGATATATGTGGATTTAAAGCAAATAAAGTCAAAAATGACAAAGATGGTCACTTTATATTGGTCAAGGGAAAAATACAACAAGAAGACATTTCAATTCTAAATATTTATGCACCCAATTTAAATGCTCCCAGATTCTTGAAACAGACCTTACTCAGTCTGAGCAATATGATATCTGATAATACCATAATAACAGGGGACCTTAACACTCCTCTTACAGAGCTGGAAAGATCCTCTAAACAGAAATTAAACAAGGATATAAGAGATTTAAATGAGACAGTAGAACAACTGTGCTTGATAGACGCATATAGAACACTCCATCCCAAAGATAAAGAATATACATTCTTCTCATCACCCCATGGAACATTCTCCAAAATTGATCATATCCTGGGACACAAAACAAATATCAACAGAATCAAAAGAATTGAAATTTTACCTTGTATCTTCTCAGACCATAAGGCACTAAAGGTGGAACTCAACTCTAACAAAAATGCTCGACCCCACCCATAGGCATGGAAATTAAACAATCTTCTGTTGAATAACAGATGGGTGCAGGAAGAAATCAAACAGGAAATCATTAACTTCCTTGAGCATAACAACAATGAAGACACAAGCTACCAAAACCTGTGGGATACTGCAAAAGCAGTTTTGAGAGGAAAATTCATCGCTTTAGATGCCTACATTCGAAAAACAGAAAGAGAGCACATCAACAATCTCACAAGAGATCTTATGGAATTGGAAAAAGAAGAACAATCTAAGCCTAAACTCAGTAGAACAAAAGAAATATCCAAAATCAAATCAGAGATCAATGAAATTGAAACCAAAAGAATCATTCAGAAAATTAATGAAACAAGGAGTTGGTTTTTTGAAAAAATAAATAAAATAGATAAACCATTGGCCAGACTAACAAGGAATAGAAACGTAAAATCTCTAGTAACCTCAATCAGAAATGATAAAGGGGAAATAACAAATGATCCCACAGAGATACAAGAGATCATCTCTGAATACTACCAGAAACTCTATGCCCAGAATTTTGACAATGTGAAGGAAATGTATCAATATTTGGAATCACACCCTCTCTCTAGACTCAGCCAGGAAGAAATAGAGCTCCTGAACAGACCAATTTCAAGCACTGAGATCAAAGAAACAATAAAAAATCTTCCAACCAAAAAATGCCCTGGTCCAGATGGCTTCACTCCAGAATTCTATCAAACCTTCAAGGAAGAGCTTATTCCTGTACTGCAGAAATTATTCCAAAAAACTGAGGAAGAAGGAATCTTCCCCAACACATTCTATGAAGCAAACATCACCCTGATACCAAAACCAGGAAAAGACCCAAACAAAAAGGAGAATTTCAGACCAATCTCACTCATGAATATAGACGCAAAAATTCTCAACAAAATCCTAGCCAATAGATTACAGCTTATCATCAAAAAAGTCATTCATCATGATCAAGTAGGCTTCATCCCAGGGATGCAAGGCTGGTTTAACATACGCAAGTCTATAAACGTTATCCACCATATTAAAAGAGGCAAAAATAAAATCACATGATCCTCTCAATAGATGCAGAAAAAGCATTTGATAAAATCCACCATCCTTTTCTAATTAGAACACTGAAGAGTATAGGCATAGGTGGCACATTTCTAAAACTGATTGAAGCTCTCTAGGACAAACCCACAGCCAATATTTTACTGAATGGAGTAAAACTGAAAGCTTTTCCTCTTAGAACTGGAACCAGACAAGGTTGTCCTCTGTCACCTTTACTGTTCAACGTCGTGCTGGAAGTTCTAGCCAATACAATTAGGCAAGACAAGGAAATAAAGGGAATCCAAATGGGAGCAGAGGAGGTCAAACTCCCTCTTTGCTGACGACATGATCTTATACTTAGAGAACCCCAAAGACTCAACCACAAGACTCCTAGAAGTCATCAAAAAATACAGTAATGTTTCAGGATATAAGATCAATGTCCACAAGTCAGTAGCCTTTGTGTACACCAATAACAGTCAGGATGAGAAGCTAATTAAGGACACAACTCCCTTCACCATAGTTTCAAAGAAAATGAAATAACTAGGAATATACCTAACGAAGGAGGTGAAGGACCTCTATAAAGAAAACTATGAACTCCTCAGAAAGGAAATAGCAGAGGATATTAACAAATGGAAGAACATACCATGCTCATGGATGGGAAGAATCAACATTGTTAAAATGTCTATACTTCCCAAAGCAATCTACCTATTCAATGCCATTCCTATCAAAATACCAACATCGTACTTTCAAAATTTGGAAAAAATGATTCTGCATTTTGTATGGAACCGGAAAAAAACCCGTATAGCTAAGGCAGTTCTCTGTAACAAAAATAAATCTGGGGGCATCAGCATACCAGATTTTAGTCTGTACTACAAACCCATAGTGGTCAAAACAGCATGGTACTGGCACAAAAACAGAGACATAGACACTTGGAATCGAATTGAAAACCAAGAAATGAAACTAACATTTTACAACCACCTAATTTTTGATAAACCAAACAAGAACATACCCTGGGGGAAAGACTCTCTATTCAATAAATGGTGTTGGGAGAACTGGATATCTACATGTAAAAGACTGAAACTGGACCCACACCTTTCCCCACTCACAAAAATTGATTCAAGATGGATAAAGGACTTAAATTTAAGGCATGAAACAATAAAAATCCTCCAAGAAAGAATAGGGAAAACACTGGAAGATATTGGCCTGGGGAAAGACTTCATGAAGAAGACTGCCATGGCAATTGCAACAACACCAAAAATAAACAAATGGGACTTCATTAAACTGAAAAGCTTCTGTACAGCTAAGGAGACAATAACCAAAGCAAAGAGACAACCTACACAATGGGAAAGGATATTTGCATATTTTCAATCAGACAAAAGCTTGATAACTAGGATCTATAGAGAACTCAAATTAATCCACATGAAAAAAGCCAACAATCCCATATATCAATGGGCAAGAGACATGAATAGAACTTTCTCTAAAGACAACAGACGAATGGCTAACAAACACATGAAGAAATGTTCATCATCTGTATATATTAGAGAAATGCAAATCAAAACAACCCTGAGATATCATCTAACCCCAGTGAGAATGGCCCACATCACAAAATCTCAAAACTACAGATGCTGGCGTGGATGTGGAGAGAAAGGAACACTTTTACACTGCTGGTGGGACTGCAAACTAGTACAACCTTTCTGGAAGGAAGTATGGAGAAACCTCAAAGCACTCAAGCTAGACCTCCCATTTGATCCTGCAATCCCATTACTGGGCATCTACCCAGAAGGAAAGAAATCCTTTTATCATAAGGACACTTGTACTAGACTGTTTATTGCAGCTCAATTTACAATCGCCAAAATGTGGAAACAGCCTAAATGCCCACCAACCCAGGAATGGATTGACTAGCTTTGGTATATGTATACCATGGAATACTATTCAGCCATTAAAAAAAATGGAGACTTTACATCCTTCGTATTCACCTGGATGGAAGTGGAAGACATTATTCTTAGTAAAGCATCACAAGAATGGAGAAGCATGAATCCTATGTACTCAATTTTGATATGAGGACAATTAATGACAATTATAGTTATGGGGGGGAAGCAGAAAGAGGAAAGGAGGGAGGGGGGTGGGACCTTGGTGTGTGTCACACTTTATGGGGCAAGACATGATTGCAAGAGGGACTTTACCTAACAATTGCAATCAGTGTAACCTGGCTTATTGTACCCTCAATGATTCCCCAACAATAAAAAAAAAAAAAAAGAATATGTAGTTATGGCAAATTTCTTCAACATGTCTATGTCATTAAAGTATTTGATTTCTCCATTACAAATGAAACCCAGTTTAGCTGGATAGAAGATCCTGGACTGGAAGTTGTTTTGTTTTAGGAGTCTGAAGGTCAATGATCATCTTTTTCTGGTTTGATACATTTTTGCTGAGTGACTACAGAATGATCTGTAGTCATTCTGATATTTCTCCCCTTTGTAGGTGATGCTTTTCTTACGTCTGGCTGCTTGAAGAATTTTTTTCTTCATCTTAACTTTGGTAGACTTAATCACAATGTGTCCAGGAGATGCTTTATTTTGATTGAGTCTTGCTGGGGTTCTGAAACTGTCTGCTATCTGAAGTTCTGTATCTCTTGCAATGCTTGGGAAATTCTCCTTCAAAATCTCTTGGAGTAGAGCGTCTGTACCTTTAGGACCATCCTTTTCTCCTTTGGGAATTCCTATAAGATGAATCTTTTGGAGTGACCCCACAACTCTCTCAGGGAATGATCAGTTTTTGCTCTCCATTTGTCTGCCTCTTTGAGTGTTTTGGAATATACAAAAGTTTTGTCTTCAGTTTCAGAGGTCCATTCTTCTGCCTTGTCAACTCTATTACTGAGGTATTCTACTGTATTTTGGAGGCCCTCAACTAACTTTTTTGTTTCCCTGCACTCTAATATCTTTTTTCTCATTATGTCCATATCTTTGGTGACTTGGGCTTTGAATTCGTTAATTTTTTCAGACAATTTTAGAACTACTGTTTGGAATTCAATTTCTATCTTTTCTTCCATTCTATTTATCTTATTTGCAAACACATTCTGAATTCAATTTCTGACATTGGTGCCATTTGTGTATGCATGGCATCTTCAGTTGTATCTCCTTTATCATTTCTTGGGGTGGGAGGTTGATCTATGATGGGTCCACACCATGTTTATTTTCCACTATTTGGTTATGAGAACTGGTAGGGTGAGATTGAATTGGGGTTCCCAGGTAGTAGAGATAGCCCCTTACCAAGGTGCTAGGCTTTGTAATTGTGGCTTATCTCCTACTACCTTACAGAGGCCCCTTTCTTAATTTTAGCCAGAGACTCTGAGGACCTACTTGGTGAGATAGCACAAGGTAGCTCTGTTTTGATATCAGCCAACCTCTCCCCTATCCTAAGAAACCACAGTATTAGGTTTAAATCTCAACTGTGAAGAGATACAAACAGCTATGGCACCCAGCCCCCACCTTTCAGTTCTTTTCCATTACAGAACTTTGAAGATAAACCTCACAATATCTCCAATTGGACAGCCCCAGATACAGGTTCAAACAAAATTGTCTCAGACAGCGCAAACCCTCCCCAATAGAGAGGGATTCAAGTCTCCAACAGCACAATTGGAGACAAGGATCCACACTCCTGCCCACCAGACTCAGTCCACACTGTTGTCTGCTTCTCTGCTCACAGGCCCAGCTGAAGCCAGGGGCCATGCCCCCACCCATTGGCTTCAGTCCACATCCAGATGGCCTTTGCTTGCCAGACCAGTTGGAGTCAGGGGACCACGCCATTCTCAGTCCACAGCCTAGCAAGCCTCTGTTCACAGGCTCTGTTGGAGTCAGGGCACAGGGTCCACCCTCTGGTCTCAGTCCACACACAGCTAGCCTCTGCTTGCCAGACCAGTTGGAGTTAGGGGACCATGCCCCCACCTGCCAGTCTCAGTCCACTGCTTGGCAAACCTCTGTTCGCAGGCTCTGTTAGAGTCAGGGCACAACACCCTGCCTGCAGGTCTCAGTCCTCACCTGGTAAGCCTCTGCTCACCAGCCCTGCTGGAGACATGGGACCATGCCCTAGCCCTCTTGCCTTGGTTCACACCCAGTAAGCCACTGCTCCAGGGTTCTGTTGGAATCAGAGGACAATGCCCTTACTCTCAGGTCACAATCCATGACTATCCAGCTTCTGCTCACAGACCCAGCAGGGGCTAGGGGCCGGCTCCGTTTGCTGAACTCAATCCACACAGGGCAACCACTCTCCCACTGTGGGTGCAATCAGAGATAGGGGTTCTCCACCCTGTTCCACCAGACACAGCCCAAACTGAGGGTCAACACTACCACTGCCCGGGCATAGTCATAACCATGGGACTTCTCTTCCCGCCAACTGTCCATTTCTTCCAACATCCTTTTTCTTCCATGTTAGTCACAGATTCTGTCCTGATGGTGGCGGTCCACACTATGCCCAGTTCTCTCAGGACAAGACCAAACACTCTGTGCTCTGCAAGGGGCAGAACTTGAGACCACCATGCTAGGGGGAAAGGGTGAACTGGGAGTTGGGACTTGTGGAGGATACTATCTGTTCAATTTTATGCCTGGCATGGTGGTGTCTAGGTTCATAAGTGGGACCTCCCTGGAGAAAGAGACCTGGAGTTTAGTGGCTGTCTCCAGTGAGGTAAAATTAGAGGTCTTTTGTTCCCTGCTCATTTTCAGATAGCCTGCATCAGGTCCTCTGCTTGGGGGAGGGTTCTTCCATCCTTTAGTCCAGGTGTCCTCAAACTTTTTGAGCAGGGGGCCAGTTCACTGTCCCTCAGACCATTGGAGGGCCAGACTATAGTTTAAAAAAAAAACAAACTATGAACAAATTTCTATGCACACTGTGCATATCTTATTTTGAAGTAAAAAAAAAAAAAAAGAACAAATACAATTCACACTGCCTCATGTGGCCCAAAGGTCGCAGTTTGAGGACTCTTGCTCTAGTCGATAGGCTTTGTACCTGTAATTTGTTTTCTTGTACACTCATCCTTGGAGTTACAGCTTGCCAAACTTCTTTCTTAGCTCAGCTCCCCATCTTTGGCTTTATAGAATCTGATTCCATCCAGTTTTTCTTTCTCTGCTCAGGAGCCTCTGCCAAGGGTTGGTACCAGTTGGCTATCTTCCCAAAATTCCTAGTATCCCATTGTTTCCCAATAAAGACCCTCACTCAAACAGTAGTCACCCTGAAAGTCTAAGTGTTCATTTTTCATTGTAATTAAACTGTACATCTGATGAGGACTTATACTTGATTTTCAGTAATTGTATCACCTTGACTAAAAGACATAAGATTCTCCTTCAGGGCATACCTAGAAGCTATTAAGTCCTTAATGTAGTGCTTGAGCTGGGAATTCAAATCCTTGACTTCATCCTTTTATCACATTTTCTAGTGACATGAGGAGCAAATGATTGTCGTTATATTTCTTAGTTTTCCACAAATATTTGGAATTATCATAGCAGGGTCACTAGATTCTTTGCCTCTTATATATTATTGATCAGGAACATACAATGCAGATATTTTGTATGTCTCTATAAACTGTTCATGCCATGAACTATCATTGTTGATACTATTGCAAATAGAGTCCTTATCATAATTAAATTTAATCCTTTTAAAGAGCCAATTCTAAAAAATCCCCAAATAAATTAAAAAATTCATCTTTAACATTTTGTTTCTCTAGAATCACTCTTGGTATCAAATCCTATATTAGTCAGTATTCTCCAGAGAAACAGAACTAATAGGATATAAATAGATAGACAGATAGTTAAGAGCACATTTGTTATGGGAATTGGCTTGTGCAATTACAGAGCATGATGAGTCATATGGTGTGCCATCTTCCAAATGTAGAACCAGGGAAGCTAGTAGGGTAGCCCAGTTCAAATTCAAAGATCTGAGAACCGAAGGAACCAATGCCATCACTCTCAATGCAAGGCCAAAGACCTGACAATCTGGGGGCACTGCTGGTGCATGTACCAAAGGCCAAGGCCAAGAGAATCTATAATTCTTATGTCCAGGAATAGGAGAAGATTGATTTCCTAGTTCAAGAAGAAAGAACAAATTCAACTTTCCTTTGACATTTAATTATATCTAGGAACTTACTAGTTAGTGCTCACTCACATCGGGTAGGGTGGATATCTTCTTTACTCAGTCCACCAACTTAAATGTCAACCTCTCCCAGAAATACCTTCACAGATATACCCAGAAATAATTATTTTCCAACTATCTGGGTATCTCTTTATATAGTTGACACCTCAAATTAACCATTACATGGGAGCTTACTTATACATGATAAGTCCTTTTTGTCTTGCTGCTTTTGAGAGTCTTTCTTTGCCTCTTACTTTTGACAGTTTGATTATAATGCTTTTCAGTGTGGAATTCCTTGGGTCAATCACTTTTGTTAGATCCCTCTGAACTTCTTATTTGTATGTTCATTTCATTCCCCAAATTTGTGACTTTTTAGGATAATCTGGCTGAGATGATGGAATAGAAACAGCCCACTCATTCTGTCCTCAGGGGAGAATCAAAAGTTGTGAGCAGAATCCCACCTAGTGATCAACCCTCTCTGAGATAGCATTGAAAATCATCAAAGAAGTGACAGGAGGGAGAGTAAAGTACAGGGAGTTGGGGAGATTCACTCAACAATAATTGCAAGATATCTAGAGGAGGTCCTCACAAATGGGGAAGAGGCAAAGGACAGAACACCATGGCTCCATGCTATCTCTGCAGACACTGCAAACAGAACTATGATGGAAACCTACATATTGATCAGAGAACTTCTTGGAGACTGTGTGGTAACATTATACTGGAGGGTGAGATCAGCAGGGACCTTCTGGTTTCTATTCCCAGGTTGCTTCAACAGCCACCATTCTGAATGCCCAGGTCCAGAGTACCCAGTATACACAGGCACTGGTTTTGCTGCAACTGCCTCCACATTGTCTCTGCCAAGCTAGGGAGGGAGCAGGGAGACTAGCGGCTCTCATGTTACCACATGACTGGGAGCTGAATGTCCACCACTAGAGTACTCAAATACAGCAGGTGCCAACAGCACTCAAGAGGTCCCATTATAACAGTCTCAATAGGACTTGTGTGGGGAGAGACCCAAGCTATTTAGTGACCTGGGCCCCAGGGCCCTGTGCACCACCTGGAAGAACATGTCCCCATGGCCCTGGCCCTGTGATCATGCATGCTTCCTGGCATCATGCTCAAAATCCAGTACTACCCTACAAACCCACTAGCCATAAGGGAACTGCTTATTGCACATGGACCTGAGTGGAGCAAATGCTCACAGCCATGACACCCACAGCCACTCCCTAGATAGTCTCATCCAGCTGCCATTGTCACTGCTATGAGTAGACCTGGTCAGAGAAATCTCCTGCAGTGCTTGCCTCTGTGGATCAGAACTCCCTTAGACCCCCACCTGAGCTTCCAACAGCAGCCAGGGACCAACCCATCACTCTGCACAAAGATCCTCCAGCACTGACATGGGCTGTTACAACCACAGGGGAATAGAACAATCCAAAACAGCTGTATTATAGGCTTTCAGTGCATCTGACCCTCTCCTACCAGGTCAGTCTTTTGAACTGGGATATAAATTCACTATCAAGAGAATTCTTCTCTTTCTGTCTAAGCAGGAGAGTTCCCAGCAAAGGAGAACTCTCCTACAAACCACAAAATTATCTGCCCTGAACTGAGAGAAGATGTTTCAGATGAGAAAAAAAATCAGCAAAAGAACTCATGCAATATGAAAATACAACACCCACAAATGATCAAATAGATCTACAACAGTGGTGACCAAATGGAGATTGGTGAAATATCAAAAATGGAATTCAGAATATGTATGGAGGGGCAGTGCCTATGGCTCAGTGAGTAGGGCACCGGCCCCATATACCAAGGGTGGCAGGTTCGAACCCAGTCCTAGCCAAACTACAAAAAACAACAACAACAACAACAGAATATGTATGGAAAATAAGATGAATGGGACTGATGAGATAGTTGAAAACCAATACGAGATGCCAAAAAACAAACAAACAAACTATATATATATAATATTTTATATATAAATATATAAAAACTATAAAATTATAAAAAATATATAATATTTTATATATAAAAATATAAAAATATATATATTCCACTCAGAGAGAAACAAAAAATGAACAAGTATAGCTATTTTAGTATCAGATAAATAGACTTTAAATGAACAAGGGTAAAAAAAGACAAAGTTGGTCATTATATACTGATAAAGGGAACAATTTAGAAAGAATATAACAATCCTAAATATGAATACACCTAACAGAAAAGCACCCAAATTCATGAACAGAAAATTCTACTAGATTTAAGAAAGAAAAAAATAGTAGCATCAAAATTGTCAGGGACTGCAATACCCCACCATTAGAACTAGAAATATAATTGAAATAGAAAATCAACAAGGAGACACTGGAATTAAATGAGACTCTAGACTGAGTGGACCTAATAGATATTTGTGAAACATTCTCCCCCCAAACTACAGAATATTCATTCTTCTCATCAGCACATAGGAAATTTTTCAAGATTGATCACATATTAAGCTATGAAACAAGTCTTACCAAATTCAGAAAAATTGACATTATACCATGTATCTTCATAAATCACAAGGCAATAAAACTAGAAAATAATTCCAAGATGAACAAACTATGAAATTCAAACAAAGTCATGGAAATTAAACAATCTGCTGCTGACCAATTCTTGGTTCAATGATGAAATAAATATGAAAATCAGAGGATTCTTCAAACCGAATAACAAAGGCAACACTAGTTTTAAAAAATCTATGGGATACAGGAAAGAAAAGTGCCAATAGGAAAGTTCATATCCTCAAATGCTTTCATAAAAAAGACAGAAACATCACAAATTAGCAACCCAATGTGACATCTCAAAGAACTCAAACCAAATCCAAAGCCATCAAAATAACAGAAACAGCTAATCTCAGAGCAGAACTAAATTAAATGGAAACCAAAAAGAAAAATACAAAGGATCAATGAAAAATAAGTGATTCTTTGAAAAGATAAATAAAATTGATAGATTACTAGGTAGATTAACCAGAAATAGAAGAGAGAGGACTCTAATAAGCTCAATCAGAAATGAAAAGGGAGACATTACAACTGATACCACATAAATACAAAATATCATCCATGAATACTATTAAAATCTCTGTGCACACCAACTAGAAAACCTAGACTAGAGTAAATGGATAAATTCCTGGAAACATGCAACCTCCCAAGCCAGAATCAGGAAGAGATAGAAATCCTAAACATACTGATAATGAGTGTGAAAATTGAAGTAATAATAAAAAAAAGTCTCCAAACAAATAAAATCCCATACCAGATGGATTCACAGCCAAATTCTACCAGACCTATAAAGAACGTGTACTTATACTACAGAAATTATCCCATAACATCAAGAAGGTTGAAATTCTCCCTAACTCATTCTACAAAGCCAGAAAAGGACACAACACTAAAAAAGTGCATACAAATAACTGTCATGAACATAAACACAAAAATCCTCAATAAAATGCTAATAAACTATGTTCAAAAGCACACCATTCTTGATGATCAAGTGGGTTTCATCACAGAGATGCAAGGATGATCCAACATATGCAAATCAATAATTATTATTTACCACATAAACAGAAGAAAAAAGCAAAACCATATGATCATCTCAATAGATGCACAAAAACCATTCAATAAAATCCAGCACCTTTCCTTAATAACAACCCTCAACAAACTAGGCATAAAAAGAACATATCTCAAGATTATGAAAATTATATGTAACAAACCCACAGTCAACATCATACTAAATGGGGAAAAGTTAACAGCATTACTCCTAAGAACTGTACCAAGACAAGGATTCCCATTCCTCCCCTGCTTCCTCTGCTTTCATTCCCTCCCTCCCTTCCTTCCTTCCTTCCCCTGCTTCCCTCCCTCCCTCCTTCCCTTCGTTCCTTCCCTTCTTCCCTCCTTCTCTCCTTCTTCCCTCTCTCCCTTCCTTCTTCTTCTTCTTCTTTTTTTTTTTGAGACAGTCTTATTTTTGTCACCCTCAGTAAAGTGCTATGCTATCATAGCTCACAGCAACCTGAAACACTCGAGCTCAAGCCATCCTCTTGCTTCAGCCTCCCAAGTAACTGGCACTACAGGTGCTCACCAGGATGCCCAACTAGGTTTCCTTTTAGAGATGGGGTCTTTCTCTTGCTCAGGCTTTTCTCAAATTCCTGAGCTCAAGCAATCCTCCCACCTCAGCCTCCCAGACTGCTAGGATTACAGACATGAATAACCATGCCTGGTCAGGTTGCCTTTTATTTGTTCCTCTTGCCTGACTTCTCTGGCTAGAACTTCCAGTACTGTTAAATAGAAGTGATGACAATGAGAATCCTTGTCTTGGTACAGTTCTTAGGAGTAATGCTGTTAACTTTTCCCCCATTCAGCCTGGCTAGACATTCTGGGAGCTTCTCAGACCTTTTATGAAGATGGATCTTCTTTTAGTTTAGGCAGGTAATTTCCTAATTAGAGAGTCTTCCCATTTTCTTTTTCAAGAGCTTATAGTCTTTTCCCCCCTCTGGTGCCTCACTGAAGTACTGTAGGTTTTCTGGAACTTCTACAAGCCACTGATCATTCTTTAGTTTCAATTGGCTCCCAGCCATTGAAAGTATGATGGTTCTTTTCCACCAGTCAGGCAAGACAGAAACCAGCCTTTTGGGCAGCCTCTGGAGAAGCCAACAGATTGAATACACATTTGGCTCTGCTCTTTCATTCTCACTGATGAATCCATGAGATAGTTGCTTTTTTCTAGTTGCAGCAAGCTATATCAGCTTCTGTCTGTGGTGTTGCAAGTTATTCAGGACTGCCACAAGATTCTGAGCACTCTCGATCTCAGTGGCATCCAAACCTCCAAAATATTCCCATTCCAGGCTGGTGTGGTAGCTTATGCCTGTGATCCTAACACTGTGGGAGGCCTAGGCCGGTGGATCACTTGAGCTCTGGAGTTTGAGACCAGCCTGAGCAAGAGTGAGACCATGGATCTAAAAATAGCGAGCCATTGTCATGGGTGCCTGTAGTTCTAGCTATCTGGGTGGCTGAGGCAAGAGGATCACTTGAGCCCAAGAATTAGAGCTCGCAGTGAGCTATGAAACCACCTCACTCTACTTATGGCAACAAAATGAGACTCTATCCCCAGGAAAAAAAAAAAAATTCCTTTCCTCATAAGATTTCAGAATCAGGTAAAACAGACATAGCACTCAAGCAGCATTTCAGAAAACCAGAAAGTTGGATATATTTTCTACTAACTCTACACTGGGCTTTTCCTCCTAATTGGGAACTCTTGGCCACTACCACTATATTTTTTGTTTTTATTAATTTGACTACTTTAAGTACTTTCTACAAGTAGAATCATGCAGTATTTGTTTTTTTGCAACTGGCTTATTTCACTTAGCACAATGTCATCAAGATCATCCATGTTGTAGGATGTGTCAGAGAATTCATTATTTTACTTCATGCATACAACTGCATTTTTTTATCCATTTGTCTATCAGTGGGGCCTTGGGTCACTCCTATCTTTTGCCTATTTTGAATAAGGCTGCTATAAACTTAGGTGTGTACATACTTCTAAGAGAAGTATTGTAGGAATGGAAAAACAAAGACTGCATATACTCAATACTAAATTGAAACTAATCAATCAACACTTAGGCACACATATGAAAGTAAAACTGAACAAAAAATATAGCAGGTGGTAGGGCCATAGAGGGTATGTGTAAATTCACACCTAACAGGTTCAATGCACACTATCTGGGTAAGGGGCACCATTATAACTTTTACTCAATCTGCACAAAGCAAACTATGTGACCAAAATTTGTGTACTTCCATAATATTCAGAAATAAGAAAAAATAACTTTGGTGTACAAATATATCTTTGAGGCCTTATTTTCACCTCTTTTGAGTATATACCCAAAAGTGGGGATTCTGATTCATATGCTAATTATATTTTTCATTTTTGTTTTAGAAAGCTCCTTTCTGCTTTCCATGGTGACTAAACTATTTTACATTCTCAGCAATAATGCACAAGGGTTTTAATTTCTCCACATCCTCACCAACACTTTTTATTTTGTTATTTTATTTTTTGATAGTAAACATCATAATGAGCGTAAAGTGGTTCATTTTCATTTCCCTAATATTAGTGATGTTGTACATTCTTTCACATGTGCTTATTGGCCATTCATATATCATCTTTGGAGAAATGTCTATTCATGTATTTAGCCATTTTAAAATCAGCTTGTTTTGATTGTTCTAAAACTTTTGTTAAGTTTTAGAAATTATTTATGTATTCTGGATAGTAATCAACTTTCAGATATATGATTTAAAAAATATATTCTTCCATTCTACAGGTTTCCTTTTCACTATGTTGATTGTATCCTTTGATACACAGAACTTTTTAGTTTTGATATAACCCAGTTTATCTATTTTTACTTTTATTACCTATGTTTTTGATGTTATACCCAAGAAATAATTTATCAATCCAATGTCATAAAGCTTTTACCCTGTTCTCTTCAAAAAGTTTTATAATTTTAGGTTTTATGTTTAGGTCTTTCATCCACTTTGAGTTAGTTTTTGTCTATAGTGTACAGTAAGGGTCTAACCTTACTCTTTTGTACATGGATATTTAGGGGTTTTTTTTAATATCATTTGCTGAAAAGTCTATACTTTCCCTATTGAGTGATCTTGGTACCCTTGTTAAAAATCATTTGGCCATATGAGGTCTGAAAATTAAGTTTGTGAACTCATTCTAGAAAAAGTGTTTATACCTCATTGCTGAATACCACTAGGGTTACCCTCAAGCTACTCCCCCTTGGGAAGTTATGCACCAATACCAGCGCCTAGTTTACCCTTCAAAGCTCTTTTGGAAATCTTTCTCTGGAATATCCATCAGTGCTGTCAATATATTACCTTTGATGTCCTGAATATCATCAAAATGTTTTCCTTTCAATTTTTTTTACCTTTGGATAAAGAAAAAAATCACTGGGGGTCAGATCAGATGAGTAGGGAGGGCATTCCAAAACCCTTCCTCACAGACAGTGCTGTGCATTGTCATGAGTTGCTAACAAAAAGTTCAAGTTGTTTTAGTCTTTTTCATGCAGTCTTTTCAGCACTTCTAAATAGTAAACATGGTTAACTGTTTAGTTGGTACAAATTCATAATGAATAAGCACTCTGATATCAAAAAGGTTATTAAAATCATTTTGATTCTTGATTTGGACTGATGGAACATTTTTGGTCATGTAGAAATTTCTGATTTCCATTGTGCACATTGACACTTTGTTTCAGAGTCATGTTGGTACACCCATGTTTAATCATCAATAACACCGCCCAAAACATCATCTTGCCTCTTGGCAAACTTTGACTCTCCTTTGCTTTTGTTCTTCAGTGAGCTCCTTCAGGACCATTTTCACACACACCTTTCTCATGCAAAAATTTTCATTTAAAATCTTCATAACTTTCTCTATTAATATTCACTTGATCTGCTTTGCTTCTCATAGTTAGCTAATGACTTTGACACACAATTCCATGAATTTTTGCAATGTGTTTGTTAGTTCTGTTCATTACTGGCCATCCTGACCTCTCTTCATTAGTGACAATTTCTCTCCTCTCATAAAAATGTATATGAGCTCAGGTCAATCCAAGTGGTCCCTAACTTTGTAATAAAGATGATTTTAATATTATGGTTTATGATATATCATTTTATCCTCACAAAATTCATTTACAGAGGTAGGGCAATTAATGTTAACTCCACTTAACATATCAGGATACTAAAACACAATGAATTTGTGAGAGTTATATAAGATCTTACAGCTATGAAGTAGCACAGCTAAAACTTAAAACATACATATTTGACTATAGTGTAAGTGTACATTTTACAACCCTACAATACTTATAATGACATTTTAATTTTGTAGACCTTTTGAGGTTAGAGATTATTTATACATTTGTGTATCACAATTATGAGTTTGTTCCCTGCTCTAATTCAAACTATTGTAAACTATTGTAGTTTGAATTACAATAGTTTCAAAAAGAATAAAATACTTAGTAATAAATTTAACCAGAATATGCAAGACAAATAATTCCTGGCTTATAGAAAATACTTGATAAATATTCATTTGGCTTTTAAGCTCATGTATATACATTGTTGCATTTAACTTTTACCATGATCAAATAGATAGTGTAATCGTCACTTTTTAGACGTTAAAATTGATGCTCAGGTAGGTTGAGTAAATTTCTCAGTTTCATAGCTATGAAATTAGGAAACAAGAGCCCTCTAACTTTATTCTTTTTATCAGATTATTTTGGCTATTCAGGATTGCATTTCTATATAAATTTTAGGATTACTGGCCAATTTTTACAAAACAGACATTGAGGATCTTTGTAGAAATGGCATTGAATATGTAGCTCAATTGGGGTAGTATACCCATCTTAACAATCTTAATCTTTCAATCCATAAACATGTGAGGAATTTTCATTTATTTAGGGCTTAATTTTTTTCATACTAGTATTTACTACATTGTACATTTGCTTTTCCATTCCAAAGTGAAGTTTTATAGATTTTGGTGTGCGAGTCCTGCATTTCTGGTTAAATTTATTACTAAATATTTATTCTTTTTGAAACTATTTTAATTAGAATTATTTTTAATTACATTTTGAGATTTTTTGTTGATAATGTATAGAAATAAAATGAATTTTCATACTGATCTAGTACTCTACAACATTCCTGAAATTTCTTATTAATTCTAATAATTCATTGGTGGATCCCTTAGAATTTTCTATATAAAATATCAATGTCATTTGCATATGGACATAGTTTTACTTCTTCCTTCCTGGCTTGGATGTCTTTTATTTATTTTTCTTTCCTAATTGTCCTGGCTAGAACTTCAAGAACAATGTTAAATAGAAGTATTTGTACATGCTTTGTTCCTGAAATTAGAGGGCATGTTTTCAGTCTATTACCATTGAGTATGATGTTAGCTGTGGGTTTTTCTCAGATGCTGTTATCAGGTTCAGGAAGCTTCCTTCTATTTCTAGTTTGTTGCATGTTTTTATTGTTAAAGGATTTGGGGTTTATCAAATGCTTTAATCTATCATCAACTGAGATTATTCTGTGGGCTTTGTCCTTTATTACATTATATTGGTTGCATACAACAATTTTGTTTTTTTACATTTTATGTATTACGTTGATTAATTTTTGTGTGTTGAACCAACCAAATATTCCTAAGATGAGTCTCATTTAATCATGGTGTGTAATTTTTATATGTTTTTACATTTGGTTTGTTTATATTTTGTTGGAATTTTTGTGTCAGTATTCATAAAGGATATTGGTCTGTAGTTTACTTTGCTTATGATACCTTTCTCTTGTTTTGGTTTCAGGATAACACTAGTCTCATAGTTGGGAAGTATTTCTTCCTATTATGTGATTTGGAAGAGCTCTTGAATGATTAGTGTTAATTCTTCTGAAGACTTTTGGTGGCATTCACCAATGAAACAATCTGAATTAGACTTTTCTTTGTTAAGTAGTTTTTTTGATTACTAATTCAACTCCTTTACATATTATAGATCTATTGAGATTTTGTATTTCTTCTTGAGTAAGTTTTGGTAGTTGTGCCTCTCTAGGAATTTGAACATTTTATCTAAATTATCTAATTCATTGGCATTAAATTATTAATAGTATTCCCTTATTATTATAATTTCTATTTCTTTTTTTTTTTTTAATTTTTTTATTAAATCATAACTGTATACAATGATATGATTATGGGGCATCATACACTCACTTCATAAACCATTTGACACATTTTTATCACAGTGGTTAACATAGCCTTTCCGGCGTTATCTCAGTTACTGTGCCAAAACATTTATATTCTACATTTACCAAGTTTCGCAAATACCCCTGTAATATGCACCACAGGTGTGATCCCACCGATTCCCCTCCCTCTACCCACCCCCCCCTTTCCCACTTCCCCCTATTGTTAAGTTGTAGCTGGGTTATAGCTTTCATGTGAGAGTCCCAAATTAGTTTCATAGTAGGGCTGTGTACATTGGGTATTTTTTCTTCCATTCTTGGGATACTTTACTAAGAAGAATATGTTCCAGCTCCATCCATGTAAACATGAAAGAGGTAAAGTCTCCATCTTTCTTTAAGGCTGCATAGTATTCCATGGTATACATATACCACAATTTATTAATCCATTCATGGATCGATGGGCACTTGGGCTTTTTCCATGACTTAGCTATTATGAATTGGGCTGCAATAAACATTCTGGTAAAAATATCTTTGTTATGATGTGGTTTTTGGTCTTCTGGGTATATGCCCAGCAGAGGAATTACAGGATTGAACGGCAGATCTATTTTTAGATCTCTAAGTGTTCTCCATATATCTTTCCAAAAGGAATGTATTAATTTGCATTCCCACCAGCAGTGCAGAAGTGTTCCCTTTTCTCCGCATCCACGCCAACATCTCTGGTCTTGAGATTTTGTGATATAGGCTAGTCTCATTGGAGTTAGATGATATCTCAAAGTAGTTTTGATTTGCATTTCTCTGATGATTAAAGATGATGAGCATACTCAGCAATAATACTCTTTCATTCCTGATTTTAGTAATTTGACTCTCTTTTAAGTATAATCAAATTTTATCAATTGTGTTGATATTTTCAAAGAACCTACTTTTTTTTTTTTTTTTGCAGTTTTTGGGCAGGGCTGGGTTTGAACCCACCACCTCCAGCATATGGGCGCCCTACTCCTTTGAGCCACAGGCACCTCCCAGAACCTACTACTTTTTAAATTTCAGGTTAATGTGAGGGTACAAACAACTAGGTCACAATATTTGAGTTTGTTACATACAGTCCATCTTGTAGTTGTGTCTCGTACCCAAAAGATGTGACTTACACCCCTACATTATGCCCATTCAGTGGGAACACCCCCAAACTCCTTCCCCTCTCCTCACTCCCTTGTTCCCCCTCCCTCATTCCATCCCCCCCCAACTTGAATTAAAATGAGTTTTACTCCTATGTGGGTATGTATTAGATCATCTACTGGCTTCATATTAGTTTTTAGTACGTTGGATATTTGCTTTTCCACTCTTGTGATACTTTAATAAGAAGAATGTGCTTAAACTCTGTCCATATTAATACAAAAGATATAAAATATTTTTTATGGCTGAATAGTATTCCATGGTATACATATACCACAGTTTGTTAATCCACTCCTGAGTTGATGGGCATTTTAGAATTCCACATCTTGACAGTTGTAAATTGAGTTGTGATAAACAATCAAGTGCAAATGTCTTTATGATAAAATGTTTTTTTTTTTTCTTCTGGGTAGATGCCTAGTAGTGTGATTGCAGGGTCAAACGGGAGGTCTAATTTGCATTATTTGAGGATTCTCCATACTTCTTTCCAGAGGCTGTATTAGTTTGCAGTCCCAACAACTGTGTAAAAGTGATCCCCTCCTCCACATCCATGCCAGCATCTGCAACTTTGAGATTTTGTGATGTGGGCTAATCTTACTGAGGTTAGATGATATCTCAGGGTGGTTTTGTTGCATTTCTCTGATGATTAGGGACAATGAGCATTTTTTTTATATGCTTGTTAGCCATTCATCTGGCTTTGTCAAAGAAGTTTCTGTTCATGTCACTTGCCCAGTGATAGAATTGTTTGCTCTTTTTTAGTTGATTAATTTGAGTTCTCTATAGATCCTAGTTATCAACCCTTTGTCAGATTCATAACATGCAAATATCTTTTCCATTCTTAAGGTTGTCTATTTGATTTAATTGTGTCCTTAGCTGTGCAGAAGGTTTTCATTTTAATTAAGTCCCATTTTTTTTTTATTTTTGTTGTTGCAATTACCACTGAATTCTTCTTCATAAAATATTTTCTCAGGCCGACATTCTCAAGAGTTTTTCCCACACTTTCTTCTAGAATTTTTATTATTTCATGTCTTATATTTAAGATTTTATCCATCTCGAGTCAATTATTGTAAGTGATGAAAGGTGTGGGTCCAGTTTCAGTCTTTTACATGTAATTATCCAGTTCTCTCAGCACCACTTATTGAGTAGGGAATGTTTTCTCCAGTGTATGCTTTTGTTGGTTTATAAAAACTCAGATGCCTAGAAGAGACTGATTCCAAATGGGGGCAGAGGAGGTCAAACTCTGCTCTTTGCCAATGATATGATCTTATACTTAGAGAACCTCAAAGACTCAATCACAACAGTCCTGGAAGTGATCAATAAATACAGTGACATCTCTGAGTACAAAATCAATGTCCACAAATCAGTAGCCTTTGTATACACCAATAATAGCCAAGTTCAAAAGTTAATCAAGGATTCCCTTCTCATTAGCTTCATAGAAAATGAAATAACTAAGAATATACCTAATAAGAGAGGTAAAGGACCTATACAAAGAGAATTATGAAATACTAAGAAAGAAAATAACAGAAGATATTAACGAATGTGGTATATGTACACCATGGAATATTATGCAGCCTTAAAGAAAGATGGAGACTTTATCTCTTTCATGTTTACATGGATGGAACTGGAACATATTCTTCTTAGTAAAGTATCTCAAGAATGGAAGAAAAAGTATCCAATGTACTCAGCCCTACTATGAAACTAATTTATGGCTTTCACATGAAAGCTATAACCCAGTTATAACCTAAGAATAGGGGGAAAGGGGAAAGGGAGGGGAGGGAAGGGGGAGGTGGGTGGAGGGAGGGTGATTGGTGGGATTACACCTGCAGTGCATCTTACAAGGGTATATATGAAACTTAGTAAATGTAGAATATAAATGTCTTAACACAATAACTAAAAAAATGCCAGGAAGGCTAGGTCAACCAGTGTGATGAAAATGTGTCAAACAGTCTATAAAACCAGTGTATGGTGCCCCATGATTGTAATAATGTACACAGATATGATTTAATAATAATAATAAAGATATTAACAAATGGAGGAACATATCATGCTCTTGGCTGGGAAGAATCAACATTGTTAAAATGTCTATACTACCCAAACCAATTTACAGATTCAATGTAATCCCCATTAAAATATCAACATCATAATTTGAAGAACTGGAAAAAACTAGTTCTTCATTTTGTATGGAACCAGAAAAAAACCATATAGCCAAGGCAAATTTTAGTAATGAAAACAAAGCTAGAGGCATCCCTCTACCACACTTTAGTCTATATTGCAAGTACACAATTATCATAACAGTATGGTATTGGCACAAAAATAGAGACATAGGTATATGGAACGAAATAGAGAACCTACTTTTTCCCATTGATTTTCTCTATTGTATTCTATTTATTTGTTTCTATTCTAATATTTATTATTTTCTTCCTTCTACTCAAGTTAGTTCTTCCTTTTCTACTTTTTTTTTTCATTCAGATTGTTATGGGGGTACATACATTTGGTTACATAGTTTGCTTTTGTGTGGGTAAAGTCAGAGTTATAGGTTGTCCTTATCCCAGAAAGTGTGCAATATAGCCATGCATTGTATCCATTGTGTGAAATTAGGTTAGGCTTTTGATTTGGATCTTTCTTCTTCTTCCTCCTCCTCCTCCTCTTCTTCTTCTTCTTCTTCTTCTTCTTATTTTTTTTTTGTTTTGTTTTAGAGACAGTCTCACTTTGTCACACTTGTAGAGTGATATGGCATCACAGCTCATAGCAACCTCCAACTCTTGGGCTTAGCTGATTCTCTTGCCTCAGTCTCCTGAGTAGCTGGGACTAAAGGCACTTGCCACAACGCCGGGCTATTTTTTTGTTGTAATTTGGCCAGGGCCAGGTTTGAACCCACCACCCTCAGTATACAGGGGGCTGGTGCCCTACTCACTGAGCCACAAGCACTGCCCTCTTTCTTCTTTTAATGTAGGCGTTTATAAGTAAATAATTTTCCTTTAAGTACTAATCTCCCGTGTGTGTGTGTGTGTGTGTGTGTGTGTGTGTGTGTCTGTGTGTGTGTGTTGAGACAGAGTCTCAATGTCTTGCCCAGGCTGAAGTACAGTAGAGCAATCATAGCTCACTGTAGCTTTGAACTCCTTGGCTCAAAGGATCCTCCTGCCTAAGCCTCCTGAGTCACTGAGAGTACATACATGTGCCACCACATCTGGCTAATTTTTATGTGAGTGTGTGTGTGGAGATGTGGTCTCACTGTGAACTCTCAGCCTTAAGCAATCCACCTACTTCAGCCTCCAAAAATGCTGAGATTAAAAAAAAAAAAAACATCAAACTCATCCCTTCCTTGTGGTTTCTAATTTGAGTCATTGGTTACTTGAGAGCATTTGATTGATTTTCCCATATTTTTAAATTTCACATATTTCTTTTCATTATTATTTTTCTATTTTATTCTATTGTAAAGAGACTGTAATTTGTATCACTTTAATCTTTTTAAATTTATTGAGGATCATTTATGGCTTCATATATGATCTATCCTGGAGAATATTTCATACGCACTTGAGAAAAGTATCCATTCTGCAGCTGTCAAGAGTAATGTTCTGTAAATTTTTGTTATAGTTAGTTTATTTATATTTTATTATTAATCTTCTGCTCAGTTTGCCTTTCCATTATTAAAAAGGGATATTGAAGACTTCAAATGTTGTTGGATTGTTGGTTTCTCCCTTCCATTCCATCTGGTTTTGCTTTATGTGTTTTGGGGTTCTGTTAGTAGATGTATATATTTTTTGTTTTCTTGATTGATTCACCCATTTATCATTATATTATACTCCTTTTTGTCTCTAGTAATATTTTTCCCTAAAGTATATTTTGTCTGATATTACCCATTTGTGCTTTTTCTTGGCTTCTGTTTGTATAGTATGTCTTTTTCCATTATTTTATTTCAAGCCTATTTCAGTATTTTTAACCTATATTGTATCTCTTGTAGATAGAATTTAGTTGGATCATGTTTTTCATTCATTCTTCCAATTTGTGTCTTTTAATGGGCTAGTTTAATCCATTCACATTTAATGTAATTACTGATTATAAGGACTTTTGCTATTTTGCTTTTTATTTTCTATATGTATTGTGCATATTTTTGTTGCTTTAGTCCTCCGATACTGCCTTCTTTTGGTTTGAATAGTGATTTTCTAGAGTGCTATTTTAATTCCTTGTTATTTCTTTAATTATATTTTTGAGGTTTATTTTCTTAGATATAATTCTGGGGATTACATTTAACATATTTTCAATTTTTTCCCAACTTTATTGAGGTATAGTTGAGAATTTAAAATTGTATATATTTAAAGTATGCAACTTCATATTTTGATATATGAGGTCAGGCAATTTTATGACTTCATTCTAGAAACCGTGCTACCTACCTCATTGCTGAATATCACTATGGTCCCTTTGAAATACTATCTTTGGGAAGCTGTGAAGCAATGCCAGTGTCTCCTCCACGCTTTGAAGTAATTTTGGAACTCTTTTTCTGGAATGATTATCAGAACTGTCGTCATATGAAATCCAACAATTAAGTTCACAAACTCATCCTAGGAAAAGTTCTATACCTCGTTGCTGAATATCAGTATGGTCACTTTTGAAATCTCCCATTGACTATCTGGTGACCATACATATATGCTGTGAAATATTCATCACAGAAAGCTATTTAACATATCCATCATCTCATATAGTTACTATTTTGTATGTATGGTGAGTGCACTTAAGATCTACCTTCTTAGCAAATTTTAAATATACAATATTGCTAACTACAGTGAACTTGGACGCTAGCACTACTGCCACAGTGAACATGAGTTTTCCCTGGGATGTAAATACCCATATCTTTCTTGCCATATCCAAACTGATTTTTGTTTTGTTTTGTTTTTGACTTTTGGCAGTTTGGGTAGTATGAATCTATATGTGGAACTTTTTTAGTCTATACAACTTTGAGTTCATTAGTCTTCTTGAATGTCAAAATTAATATTTTTCACCAAATTTAAAATTTTTTCTGCCATTATTTCTTCAAAGTGTTTTTTTTTACTTCCTCTTTCTCCTTTTCACCTGAATCTTCTGTTACATTTATGTTGATACACTTGATAGGGTACCTCAGGTCCCTTAGGCTCTGCCCATTTTTCTTCCTTTATCTTTCTCTCCTTCAGACTGGATAATCTCAGTTGATCTATTATCATCAAATTTGCTTCTTTTTTCTTCTGCCAGCTGAAATCTGCTATTGAGCTTTCCAATTTTTTTTTATTTCAGTTATTGTCATTTTCAGCTTCAGAATTTCCGTTAATATTCTCTATTTGATGAAATATCTTACTTTCCTTTCTTGTTCTTTTGACATATTTCTTGTAATTTTTGTGCATATTTAAAATATCTGATTTTAAATCTTTGTCAAGCCTGACATCTAGGCTTGCTCAGATACATCTTCTATTGCCTGGATATTTTTTTCTTTTGCAGGTCCATACTTCCTTATTTCTTTGCATGTCTTGTATTTATTTATTTATTTTTTTTTTTGAGAACTGAACATTTAAAATAATGTAATTGACAACTCTGGAAAGCAGACTCCCTCCTCTACTCAGGGTTTGTTTTTGTAGTTACTGTTTAGTGACTTTTTTGTTTTGTAGTTACTGTTTAGTGACTTTTGAAATAACACTGTAAAGTCTACATTCGTTGTTGTGTGTGGCCACTGCATTTTCTGCTTAGAATAGCTTAGTTGCCAGTTATTGGTTCAACAGAAATGTTCTTAAATGCTTGAACCAGTAAGTTCCCTTCCATTTGCCAAGAATTGCTACATGTGTGTTGGGGTACACTTTTCAATACTCTAGATAGCATTTGACAATTTTGCCTTAGCCTTCACTTCTTCATTGCATACAACCTTCACATCAGTCAGAGGTGAGAGATTAGGGACCTTTTGGGTCTTCCCAGGACACACACACAGCCCTGCACAAGAACATGTCTTTCTAGATCCCCAGTTATCTGTGGGAGCTTTTCAAAGCCACTTTTAAACATCTCATTCACAACTTTTCCTTTTAAGGTTTTTTTGGTCAGCTTGTTATTTGTCCCAAGTGTTAGTGTCCCAGCTGTCAGGCAGCTGTCACGTTAACTAATCATTTTTAACAAGCATCCCTCAAGAAAAAACTATCCATCACGAGTGAGATCTAAGTTACATCAAATGAAGACAAGCCCTTGAAAATGTCAAGTTTTACAAGGCACTTCTATACAACTTGTATAATGGTAATTCTGTGGTGATAGGACTGTTGAGGAAATCTTAAGTCACTCTGCTCCTTCTGTAGGCTTTCAAGGCCACTGTGCATTTAGGAAAAAGAAGGAAATAGGGTGCATTAAAAATGTCACAAAGTTGGGCGGCGCCTGTGGCTCAGTCGGTAAGGCGCCGGCCCCATATGCCGAGGGTGGTGGGTTCAAACCCGGCCCCGGCCAAACTGCAACCAAAAAATAGCCGGGCGTTGTGGCGGGCGCCTGTAGTCCCAGCTACTCGGGAGGCTGAGGCAAGAGAATCGCTTAAGCCCAGGAGTTGGAGGTTGCTGTGAACTGTGTGAGGCCACGGCACTCTACCGAGGGCCATAAAGTGAGACTCTGTCTCTTCAAAAAAAAAAAAAAATGTCACAAAGTTTGCTGTTCTTACCATATTTCAGACAGGTTTGTTTTTGTTTTTGTTTTGTTGTTGTAGTTTTAATGAACATTCCTGAAATCATCACAAGCCTTTGATTAACATCCAGAGTTCTAGAAAAGTTGATTTTTACAATTTGCCAGTGTTCTAAGTGCATTTAATAAACAGATTTTTGGTGGGTCTTTTTTCTGCCATTCCCACTGACATCACCCATATTTAAAGTTATATAACAAAAGATTTCATGGCATAAACATAATATGAACTTTTATAACATTCAAAGAGTTAATACCATACATTTTCTTTAGTATTTTTAATTTCTACAGTGAGAAAAAAGTGCTTTCTAAACAAGCTAATTTAGGGCAGCACCTGTGGCTCAGTAAGTAGGGTGCCAGCCCCATATACTGAGGGTGGTGGGTTCAAACCTGGCCCCAGCCAAACTGCAACAAAAAATAGCTGGGTGTTGTAGCAGGCACGTGTGGTCTCAGCTACTTCGGAGGCGAGGCAAGAGAATCACCTAAGTCCAAGAGCTGGAGGTTGCTGTGAGCTGTGACACCACTGCACTCTACTGAGGGTGACAAAGTAAGACTCTTTCTCTTAAAAAAAAAGAAAAAGACATAAAGCTAATTTAATATTAACTGAAATACAAAGTCAACCATAGACAGACTTTTAATTAAGTCTCTTCTGGATAATAAGTGACTCACAAGAAATAATTTTATCCCAACTCTCCATTATTTCAGTAAACTGCAGGGCTATATATAACTGGTGTAACATTGAATGGTTTATATAATTTGCAGCTGAACTTGGCTTCAGGCTTCTATGAGTATGTCAGGGGACATAACAATGTAAGTATGAAGTATTTGATAAAATATTTGTAGAAAACCTACCACATGCAAAAAGGTATATGCTACATGTTAGGATAGGAGAAAGCAGAAATACAAACATGAATGTGGACAGTTATTTTTTTTTTAGTAAATCTCACAGTCAACTGGGAGAAAGAAACAGACTTGAACTAAATGGAGGGAGTAAAGTGGAAGAACAGCAGAAAGAATCTTGAATGTGGAGAGCACTACTCACTAATCTTTACCCCATCATTGTCTTTCATACCTTCATGCTTTTTCATATACTATTCCATCTGCCCAGCATGTTCTCCCAATTTTCCTCACATTTTTCTGATAAAACCAGCTCAGATTTTAGCACTTTTGCCTCAGACAAGAGAATTACTTATTTCCTCCTTGATATTCCCCTAGGACTTATTAACAACCTCATAGGAGCATATTATATTATTCTATAATTATTTTTTACATGTGTATCTCACCTAGTAGAATGTGAGTGCCTCACAGGAACTGTGCATTATTTACTTTAGAATCCCCAGAACCTGTGCACATACTATGCAAGGAGAGAATGAAAAATTAGAACTTTCTACTTCAAAGATCCAAATTTGCATAGTGATTTCATAATGTGGAAGGGCAGCTTTAGGATATCCTCCTAGTGGCAACATCTAGATTAGAAAGGAATGCAAACTTAAGAGAAATACTAATTTAACCTCATGTTCTAACAATACAGTTATTGGTCAAACAATAATCTATCGAGCTTGAGGCTATGAAAACAGTCCAGATGGACAACTGGTATGAAAATTCGTAGTTTATAAACAGCTTTTATGTGTTTCACATTTAATCCTTACAAAATCTTATGAAATAGGTACTATAATCATTTTCATTTTACAGGTCAAAAGACTATAGTTCAGAGAGGTAATATAATTTTTCCAAGATCATATAAGTAATAATTTGGTATTTATTTTTAAGTGATTCATTTCACTCTCTGCTATAGCCAATAGGAACAGTATCTTACATTTAAACTATTTCACAATTTGTAACATACTTTCTTTTTTTTTTTTATTGTTGAGGATTCATTGAGGGTACAATAAGCCAGGTTACACTGATTGCAATTGTTAAGTAAAGTCCCTATTGCAATCATGTCTTGCCCCCATAAAGTGTGACACACACCAAGGCCCCACTCCCCTCCCTCCATCCATATTCTTACTTTATTCTCACACTAATTTTCTAGGTAGACAGATAACAGTATCCCCATTTTCTAGGTGAGGAAACTGAGACTCAGACATGATATGACTTGCATAAAATCACACAGCTCTATTAAGTGGTAAAGGGAAGATTTCAGTTCAGATTTCCTTACTCCAGCTCCAAATATGGAAGGTTTCTCATTATACTTGGACCCCTTTTGCTGCTCCTGCATGAAGCCATGAAGGATCACCTGCATCTTAAGCTCATGGGGCAGCCAGGAGAATACTTATGTCATAATGTGGCTGACATATTATTTAATATAACATACCAAGGGTGTCAAAAATATTTACAAATTTTAAGAGATGTTATCTATGTATTACTTTCTGAAGTTGAATTGAATTATGGTAGGTATGTGTAGTGTAATGTTCTTTCAAAAGATAGCATTAGCCAAATCAAATGAGTGCTAGCATCACCATGCAACAGGCAGGACAGTTGAAGAAAATGGCTGAAAGTATGGTTATTATTCGAGGAGTGCAAGACCATTTTGAAGTGATGTTTGAAATTCAAGATCCTTGTACAAGTACAACAATGGAGATGTGAGTATGCAATGGAACCTCCAACATGCTCCACAATTGCATGCATTCTGCATTCATAATAAGATTGAGACACATGATACTCTGTGTGATGTGCACAAGGGAAGACCTGAAAGGCTTCACACAACAAGTTCAGCCTCTTCTGCTATGGTATTAGAACAGTTTACACACTCACCAGAGAAACAATGTGTATTCAAGACAGGATTTAGCAAAAAAAGTATATAACACATTCTTAAAACAGCAAAATGAAAGTTTTCATTCCAAGATTTTACATATATGAGACAAGACATCTTACCTCAAGAATTTTCCAGGAAAATGACTAGGATGAAGAGGTGTGTTTGAATTTTCCCCGTCTTCTCCTGACTTAACATCCCTTGGCTTCTACCTATGGGGTAACTTAAAGGATACGGTATACCATAGAAAAAAGCCTATCCTGGCAGTACTTTGGGAAGAAATTGAAATAGCATGTGCAGTGATACAAGTGGATACTTTTCTCAACATTGCTCAAGCAGTAGTTTGCCATAATCAGAAGTGTCTGGACACTAATGCTAACCACTTCTTTTAATTGCAGAAGTCAAACATGACTTGTATTTTTTTTTTTTTTTTTTTTTTGCAGTCTTTGGCCAGGGCTGGGTTTGAACCTGCCACCTACGGCATATGGAGCCAGTGCCCCACTCCCTTGAGCCACAGGTGCCACCCGTATTCATTTTTTTATTGGTATACATTGACGATTATAATTTTAGTACATACTACATTTTTTTCTTTCTTAAAATGTGTATACATTTTTTGGCACCCTCTGCATATTGTATTATTAAGCATTCCTTATTCTGAAAGCCTCTGGAATATTTCTAAAACTATTTCTTATGAGCTTCACTGACCACAGAAGTATTCCTACAGCTGAGATAGAACAGAACAGCTGTTGAAAAGAGCAGTATATAATTCAGAAAAGAACTGAAAACAAATAGTGTGTTGGTTGAAATAAGGACAATTAAGAGCTAAGCTAAGACAGCTTTGCAATCTATAAAGATCCTTCTATTCACCTTTTCCTTTCTATTCACATTTGCATAGAGAGATGCATCTTGAATTTCATCTTTAAGAGTTTTGGAGCTAACCAGACTTAAGATGACGACATCACGGCTAAATAGCTGACACTTAGAATTGGCCTGATCATCATGTCCTTTCTCATTTTAGTCTAATGATTTAAGTGTAAAGATAGAAACTGGAATTTACTCTATTCCACTCATTTTGCAAAGCAATGTAATTTGAGAAAATCGAGAAAGATCAAGCCCAGTGTCATTAACAGAATGGGATTCTCAAGATATGTTTATTGCTATTGAAGTCATAAGAAAGGCACTGTTTTTATCTAATTTACTGTAAGTTATAGAATGATACATTCCCCTATAGCTTTTGACCAAGAATCTTGGGATGGGATGCAAGAAGGTGCCACAGAAAGAAAAAGAGAAAAGGAGAAGGAGAAAAAAGGGAAGGAGAGAGAGAAAGAGAACTTCAATGAATCATGGATGTGGGGATGTTCTCTGGAAAAGCCACTTCATAACTTCTCCTCAGCCATCACTATAGGCCAGAGAATACATATTATTCACTGAAGAGTTACCATAGCAGAGATAATCTCCTGTAGCTTATAATGAAGTTTTCTGCATGAATTTCAAATGACTTTTCTCTAGACCAGGCGTCCTCAAACTGCAGCCCGTGGGCCACATGAAGCAGTGTGAATTGTATTTGTTCCCATTTTGTTTTTTACTTCAAAATAAGATATGTGCAGTGTGCATAGGAATTTGTTCATAGTTTTTTGTTTTGTTTTGTTTTTAACTATAGTCCAGCCCTCCAACCGTCTGAGGGACAGTGAATTGGCTCCCTGTTTAAAAAGTTTTAGGACTTTATATAGAGAAAGTCTATATAAGTCTCTATCTTTATATAGAGAAAAGAAAATAGTATGTATTCTACAACTTTCTTGCCCTTTTGGAGTATAAAGCACTCCAAATGTTTTTTGTGTGGATTCAAATGATTGATTCCACTATAAATTGAGTTTACAATTGTCAGTGTAGTTTTAATTAGTTTGAACGCCAATTAAACAGGAGTGTGTGCAGTACAAGATTATTTAGATGTGCTGTGGACATAGATCCTTTATAATGGAATGAGTGGCAGTGAAAGGCAGCAGGAAAATGAACCTGAGTTTAAAAACCCAGGGATAATTGGTCTTAAAATCAAATCATTGTGTGTCTTTTTTTTAAGTCCTAAAAGGGTGAATGGGTAATGAAAATCAATAGACTGTTGCTTTCCTATAAACATTTTGTCTAAAGCTTCAACATTTGATGCAGCGGAGGGGACAAAATTGAGGTAGTTTAATCATGCAAAGCTTTTTGGTGTCTTTTGGCATGAAATCCTAAATTTTGAGTAAGCTCAGTTGTTTTTAGCCCCAGCTGTGGCATGTTATCATATTGAGAATGCACAGAAGAAAAAAAATAAAAGAGAGAGAAATAAAGTAAAAGCCAATTTTGTTTTGAGTATAATGTAAAGCCAGATAGGTTGACAAAAGTGCTCTTATTGCCGGGAGGAAATCTTATTTTTATAAGTCACAGAAAAGACTTATTTATTTGCTAAGTGTTACCTATAAGTCATGCAACAGCACGCAAACAGGTGGGTGTAGTTGGAGGTTGAAGAAGCAATCTGTGTCTCCTTTATGATATAATTATTGTATGTGACTCACTTTTATAAATGAAAATGGGAATATTTGAATTTGGGGTTTTCTCAAAGTACCTTCATGCAAACCTTTTCCATATTGAGATTTAGTAAAGTTTGCAAACCCCTTTGCCTCCCAAACACCAGAGAAAGCCCTCACATCATATTTCTCTGTGAAATTTGTATAACTTCTTTAGCTGATGTACTTGACATAGGGAATTGGAGGTGGGATATAAAAGTCATAACATCTCACATCTGGATTATATAAATAATGACATGCTCTGTTGAACACTTAGGCAAGTTTAAGATACAATGCAAATGTAAATCATTGTTCATAAATGAAAGCACTGAGGATAGCTCAAGGATGGCTCAATAATGGTGAATATTATCACCATTAATTGAAGTTTAATAATAACTCTTCTTCTCTTTGTCATTTAAAAGTAAAATGTGATAATTTGATACAATACAGATTTGGATTTGTTCTCTTTAAAGCTACAGTGGTCCAGTTCAGAGAGGAGAAAAGGTTAGTACTCTTATGATAATTGAATTATAAGTTATTTCTCAATTATCTGGGCCCCACCAAAATTCCCACATAGCAGATAATTTTTGATATGTGTATTTAATTTAGGGATGAGTTTTATGAAAAATAAATGTCAGAAGGCAAGGTAAAGACACCTGTGTAAGTAGGTGTCCATAAGTCTCTATTAAAACTTGGATTTCCAAAACACAATAAAGTATTTTGTTCTTGACTTGGCTACAGCCAGGTAGCTCTAGCCCACATGATTATTGGCTTTTTTGAACATTTCCAGTGATTTTAGCTCAGTAGACATAGCCAGATGTTTCTGTCTATATATGAGGTATCATTCGACAGATTTTAGAAAAGATCAAGTAGAGTTTGTTGTAGAAGCTGAAGACTGATTTGGGAAAATTGCTCTGTAAAAATGCAAACTAAATGAATTGTATTTCATATTAAAAGAATTAGGGAGGGAGGAAGAAAATAGGGGAATATTTGATCTTTTTTCTTGGTGAAAATTCTTTGAGGTCACTTTTAGCACATTTTGCCTGCCTATGTTTGTTCGCTTTTTTAGAGTCAGATGTAAGATTGCAAATCATTTGCTTAATCTTATTTTTTTTTTTTCAGTTTTTAGCCCAGGGCTGGGTTTGAACCCACAACCTCTGGCATATGGGGCTGGTGCCCTACTCCTTTGAGCCACATGCGCCGCCCCTGCTTAATCTTATTCTTAAGCCAGTTATTGGCAAGCTCTGTACCTATTATAACATGTGTCTCTCTGGTGACAAAACTTATATCTTCCTAAAACAAATGGCATCCCATCATATAATTTTATTTATTTATTTATTTATTGTTAAATCATAGCTGTGTACATTAGTGCAATCAAGGGGTACAATGTACTGGTTTCATATACAATCTGAAATATTCTGAACAAACTGTTCAACATAGCCTTCATGGCATTTTCTTAGTTATTGTATGTAGACATTTGTATTCTGCATTTAGTAAGTTTTGCCTGTACCCATTCTAAGATGCACCGTAGGTGTGGCCCCACCCATTACCCTCCCTCCACCCTAACCTCTCCCCTCCCTTCCCCTCCCTTGGCCCTTTCCCCATATTCTTGTGCTATAGTTGGGTTATAGCCTTCATGTGAAAGCTATAAATCAGCTTCATAGTAGGGCTGAGTACATTGGATAATTTTTCTTCCATTCTTGAGATACTTTGCTAGGAAGAATATGTTCCAGCTCCATCCATGTAAACATGAAAGAGGTAAAGTCTCCATCTTTCTTTAAGGCTACATAATATTCCATAGTATACATGTACCACAATTTGCTAGTCCATTTGTGGGTCGATGGGCACTTGGGCTTCTTCCATGACTTAGCAATTATGAATTGGGCTGCAATAAACATTCTGGTATAGATGTCTTTCTTACATTGTAAATTTTGGTCTTCTGGGTATATACCTACTAAAGTAATTATAGGATAGAATGGCAGGTCTATTTTTAGATCTCTAAGTATTCTCCAAACATTCTTCCAAAAGGAACAAATTAGTGTGCATTCCCACCATCAGTGTCGAAGTGTTCCCTTTTCTCCACATCCACGTCAACATCTCTAGTTTGGGGATTTTGTTATGTGGGTTAGGTTACCTCTTACTGGGGTTAGGTGATATCTCAAAGTAGTTTTGATTTGCATTTCTCTGATGATAAAGGATGATGAGCTTTTTTTCATGTGTCTGTAGATCAGGCGTCTGTCTTCTTCAGAGAAGTTTCTCTTCAAGTTCTTCGCCCACCCTGAGATGGGATCACTTGTTCTTTTCTTGCTAATATGTTTGAGTTCTCTGTAGATTCTGGTCATTAAACCTTTATCGGAGGTATGACCTGCAAATATTTTCTCCCATTCTGAGGGCTGTCTGCCTGCTTTACTTATTATGTTCTTGGCTGTGCAGAAGCTTTTTAGTTTGATCAGGTCCCAGTAATGTATTTTTGATACTGCTTCAATTGCTTGAGGATTCCTCATAAAATATTCACTCAGGCCGATTTCTTCAAGACTTTTCCCTGCACTTTCTTCAAGTATTTTTATAGTTTCATGTCTTAAGTTTAAATCTTTTATACAGTGAGAATCTATCTTAGTTAATGGTGACAGGTGTGGGTCCAGTTTCAGTCTTCTACAGGTTGCCAGCCAGTTCACCCAGCACCGTTTGTTAAATAGGGAATCTTTTCCCCACTGAATGTTTTTATTTGGCTTGTCAAAGATGAAATAATGGTAAGTAGCTGGATTCATCTCTTGGTTCTCTATTCTGTTCCAGACATCTACTTCTCTGTTTTTGTGACAGTACCATGCTGTTTTGATCATTATCAATTTATAGGAGAGTCTCAGGTCTGGTAGCATGATTCCTCCTGCTTTGTTTTTATTTCTGAGTAAAGTTTTGGCTATTCGAGGTTTTTTTGTGATTCCATATAAAATGAAGTATTATTTTTTCAAGACCTTTAAAATATGACAATGGAGCTTTAATAGGAATTGCATTATAATTACATATTGCTTTGGGTAGTATAGACATTTTAACAGTGTCAATTCTTCTCAACCATTAGCATGGTAAGTTTTTCCATTTGTTAACGTTGTCAGCTATTTCTTTTCTTAAAGTTTCATAGTTCTCTTTGTAGAGATCTTTCACGTGCTTTGTTAGGTATACTCCCCAATATTTCATCTTCTTTGGCACTACTGTGAAAGGAATAGAGTCCTTGACTATTTTTTTGGCTTGGCTATTGTTGGTATACATAAAGGCTACAGATTTATGGGTGTTGATTTTGTACCCTGAGACATTGCTGTATTCCTTGATCACTTCTAAAAGTTTTGTAGTAGAATCCCTAGTGTTATCTAGATGTACAATCTGGATAACAGATTTTAATTCTTCAATCGTCTGCGAAGAGTGAAAATTTGATCTCTTCTGACCCTATGTAGATACCCTTTATTGTCTTTTCTTCCCTAATTGCAATGGCTAAAACTTCTGTTATAATGTTAAAGAGCAATGGAGACAAAGGGCAATCTTGCCTAGTTCCTGACCTAAGTGGAAATGATTTCAATTTATCTCCATTCAATATGATTTTGGCTGTGGGTTTGCTGTAGATGGCTTCTATTAGTTTAAGAAATGTCCCTTCTATACCAATTTTCTTAAGTGTTCTGATCATGAGGGGATGCTGGATATTATCAAAAGCTTTTTCTGCATCAATTGAAAGAATCATATGGTCCTTATTTTTTAGTTTGTTTATGTGCTGAATTACATTTATGGATTTACGTATATTGAACTAGCCTTGAGACCCTGGGATTAATCCCACTTGGTCATAGTGTATAATTTTTTTGATGTGTTGTTGGATTCTGTTTGTTAGGATCTTATTGAGTATTTTTGCATAATATTCATTAGTGATATTGGTCTATAATTTTCTTTTCTTGTTGGTTCTTTCCCTCATTTAGGGATCAAGGTGATGTTTGCTTCACAGAATGTGTTGGGTAGTATTCCTTCTTTTTCTATATTTTGGAAGAGATTCAGTAATGTATGTACTAGTTCTTCTTTAAAGGTTTGGTAGAATTCTGATGTAAAGCCATCTTGTCCTGGACTTTTCTTTTTAGGGAGACTTTGTATAGTTGGTGCTATTTTAGAACTTGACATAGGCCTGTTCAATATTTCCATTTCGTTCTGGCTAAGTCTTGGTAGGTGGCATACTTCCAAGTATTGGTCGATTTCCTTCATATTTTCATATTACTGAGAGTAAAGTTTCTTGTAACATTCGTTAAGGATTTTTTGAATTACTGAGAGGTCTGCTGTTATTTCATCGTTACCATTTCTGATTGATGAAAGTAGAAATTTTACTCTTTTTTTCCTGGTTAGGTTGGCCAAAGGTTTATCTATTTTATTGATCTTTTCAAAAAACCAACTTTAGTGGGCGGCGCCTGTGGCTCAGTGGGTCGGGTGCCGGCCCCATGTGCCGAGGGTGGCGGGTTCAGACCCGGCCCCGGCCAAACTGCAACCAAAAAATAGCCGGGCGTTGTGGCAGGCGCCTGTAGTCCCAGCTACTTGGGAGGCTGAGGCAGGAGAATCGCGTAAGCCCAGGAGTTGGAGGTTGCTGTGAGCTGTGTGAGGCCACGGCACTCTACCGAGGGCCATAAAGTGAGACTCTGTCTCTACAAAAAAAAAAAAAAAACTTTTGGATTTATTGATCTGTTGTATAATTTTTTTGTTTTCAATTTCATTTAGTTGTGCTCTGATTTTGGTTATTTCTTTTCTTCTCCTGAGTTTGGGGTTGGAATGTTCTTCCTTTTCCAGTTGCTTGAGATGTCCCATTCAGTTATTAACTTCCTCTCTTTCTGTTTTCTTGAGGAAGGCTTGCAGTGCTATAAATTTCCCTCTTAGTACTGCCTTTGCAGTATCCCAGAGGTTCTGGTAATTTGTGTCTTGATTGTTGTTTTGTTCCAAAAATTTGGTGATTTCCTTCTTAATGTCATTTATAACCCATCTATCCTTCAGCATATGGTTATTTAGCTTACATGTTTTTGTATGAATATGCAGATTCCTGTTGTTATTGAGTTCAACTTTTATTCCATGATAGTCTGAGAAGATGCAAGAAATAATTTCTATTTTTTAAAATTTGCTGAGTTTAGATTTGTGGCCTAGGATGTGGTCAATTTTGGAGTATGTTCCATTGGGCTGATGAGAAGATTGTGTATTCAGTTTTGTTGGGATGAAATGTTCCGTAGATGTCTGTTAACTCCAGATGTTGAATGGTTAATTTTAAATCTAAAATTTCTTTGCTTAGCTTCTTTTTGGAGGATCTATCCAGCACTGCTAAAGGGGTGTTAAATTCTCCAACTACTATGGAACTGGAGGAAATCAAGTTGCTCATGTCTGTTAGAGTTTCTCTTATAAATTGAGGTACATTCTGGTTGGGTGCCTAAATATTAATAATTGAAATCTCATCACATCGAATATTACCTTTAACAAACATGAAGTATCCATCCTTACCCCTCCTTATTTTGGTTGGCTTAAAGCCTATTGTATCTGCAAATAGTATTGCAATGCCTGCATTTTTCTGCTTTCCATTTGGCTGGAGTATAGATGACCATACCTTCACCTTGAGTCTATATTTGTCTTTTAAGGTAAGATGAGATTCTTGTATGCAGCAGATACATTGGCTTGAGTTTTTGTATCCAGTCAGCCAACCCATGCCTCTTTAGAGGACAATTTAAACCATTCACATAATTGAGAACATTGATAAGCCTTTCGAGAGTCCAGTGGACATTTTCAATCCTTTTGAGACTGTGGAAGTTGGAATTTGATCAAAAGTTTCTGGGTGGGTTTACTTTTGTGGTGGAGGATTATGCTGGTCTTTATGAAGGATAGGTCCGAGAATATTCTGGGGAGCTGGTTTAGTTATGGCAAATTTCTTCAACATGTGAATGTCATTAGAGTATTTAATTTATCCATCATAAATGAAACTCAGTTTAGCTGGGTACAGGATCTGGGTTTGAAAGTTATTTTGTTTTGGGAGATTAAAAATCAATAACCATTTCTCTGATGATTAAAGATGATGAGCATTTTTTGATATGTCTGAAGGCCTTGCGCCTGTCTTCTTCAGAGAAGTTTCTCTTCAAATCCCTTGCCCAGCCTGCGATGGGATCCCTTGTTTTTTTCTTGCTGATGCGTTTGAGTTCTCTGTGGATTCTGGTTATTAAACCTTTGTCAGAGATATACCCTGCAAATATCTTCTCCCATTCTGAGTGCTGTCTGCTTGCTTTGCTTACTGTGTTCTTAGCTGTGCAGAAGCTTTTTAGTTTGATCAAGTCCCAGTAGTGTATTTTTGAAGCTGCTTCAATTGCCCGGGGGGTTCTCCTCATGAAATACTCACCCAGACCAATTTCTTCAAGGGTTTTCCCTGCATTCTCCTCTAGTATTTTTATAGTTTCATGTTTGAGATATCATCTAACTCCAGTGAGACTAGCCTATATCACAAAATCTCAAGACCAGAGATGTTGGCGTGGATGTGGAGAAAAGGGAACACTTCTGCACTACTGGTGGGAATGCAAATTAATACATTCATTTTGGAAAGATATATGGAGAACACTCAGAGATCTAAAAATAGATCTGCCATTCAATCCTGTAATTCCTCTGCTGGGCATATACCCAGAAGACCAAAAATCACAACATAACAAAGATATTTGTACCAGAATGTTTATTGCAGCCCAATTCATAATAGCTAAGTCATGGAAAAAGCCCAAGTGCCCATCGATCCACGAATGGATTAATAAATTGTGGTATATGTATACCATGGAATACTATGCAGCCTTAAAGAAAGATGGAGACTTTACCTCTTTCATGTTTACATGGATGGAGCTGGAACATATTCTTCTTAGTAAAGTATCTCAAGAATGGAAGAAAAAGTACCCAATGTACACAGCCCTACTATGAAACTAATTTGGGACTCTCACATGAAAGCTATAACCCAGCTACAACTTAACAATAGGGAGAAGTGGGAAAGGGGGGGGTGGTGGGTAGAGGGAGGGGGATCGGTGGGATCACACCTGTGGTGCATATTACAGGGGTATTTGCGAAACTTGGTAAATGTAGAATGTAAATGTTTTGGCACAGTAACTGAGATAACGCCGGAAAGGCTATGTTAACCACTGTGATAAAAATCTGTCAAATGGTTTATGAAGTGAGTGTATGATGCCCCATGATCATATCAATGTATACAGTTATGATTTAATAAAAAAAAAAGAAAAAAAATCAATAACCATCCTCTTCTACCTTGAAAGGTTTCAGCAGAGAGATCTGCAGTTATTCTAATATTCTTCCCCTTGTAGGTTATGGTTTTATTTTATCTGGCTGCTTTCAAAATTTTCTCCTTCATATTAACTTTAGTGAAATTTGTTATAATGTGTCTGGGGGATGTTTTATTCAGGTTGAGTCATGCGGGAGTTATGAAACTGTCTGCTATCTGAATTTCAGAATCTCTTGGCATGTCTGGAAAGTTGTATTTCATAATCTCATGAAGAAGAGACTCTGTGCCTTGTGAAGCCACTTTGTCACTTTCGGGGATCCCTATAAGACGAATATTGATTTTCTTCAAATTATCCCAGAGCTCTCTGAGAGAGTGATCTGTTTTTGCCCTCCATTTCTCTTCCTTTTGGAGAGTTTGAGAGCATTCAAAAGCTTTGTCTTCAATGTCAGAAATCCTTTCTTCTGCTTGCTCCAATCTGTTACTGAGGGATTGTACTGTGTTTCTGAGATATTTGAGGGCTGCAACTTCTTGTCTCAATGTGTCAAAATCTTTGTTCATTTGGTCTTTGAATTCGTTGAATTCTTGAGACATCTTTTGGGTTACTGCTTGGAATTCTAATTCGATCTTATTTGCTATCCAGATTCTGAATTTGATTTCTGACATCTCAGCTATTTGTTTGTGCATGGGATCTTGTGCTGTGTCTGCCCCATTGTTCCTTGGGGTAGTTGATCTACTCTGATTATTCATATTGCTTTGGTTTTTCCATTGATTCTGCCCCATTATTGTTTTTCACTGTTGCCTCTGGCCATCCTCAGAGTTGGGGTGGTGTCTCTCCAAGATTAGACCCCACCGGGATCACTCTATTGTTGCTGAATCTTTGTAGGGAGTGACCCTGTGTAGCTCCTCCAGGGCTGCCCCAGCCAGGGAGTTCTTGTTGTGGGAGCAGCTCCAGAGTGTGGCACACCCAGATCCAGCAACAGTGCAGGCGGTGGTGCACACGGTTCTGTGAGTGCCTGGTGCCTGGTGACTTTGGCACAGAGAGCCCAAGCCTTCAGCTGTCTCTGGCCAGGAGTTGGGCTCTGCACAGAGGCAGGGAGGGCTCAGGATTGTGCGTGACTACCAGAGTTCCTGGCCAGATGAGTGGGCCAGTGTGGAGGCAGGGAGGGTTCGTGAGGGAGGATGCACGGTTGTACGGCTCCCGGAGTTCCTGGTCAGGGTATGTGGAGGCCTGGCGGGTGCAGGTCGCAGGTCACAGGTCATGGTGCCATTTGTACAGAAGTCCAGGCGGGTGTGGGGCACAGGTCATGGGTCGCAGGGTGCGGCATAGTTTGTATGGAGGTCCTGGTGGGCATGGGGTGTGGGTTGCGGCATCCAGGCAGGTGCAGGTCATGGTGCCACTCGTACAGAGGTCCGGGCAGCCACAAGTTTCAGGTCACGGGTTGTGGCGCCACTCATATAGAGGCCCGGGTGGACACAGGGTGCGGGGTTCGAGGCCGTGTGGCTGCCAGTGGAGATGCTGCTGTGGGGGGCTCGGCATGGCCCCCAGAGTCTCTTGCTGGGGGGGTGCTTGGTTTGGCAGGCAGGGAGGGGGGCACTGCTCAAGAACCTCCTCCCTTAGTCTCAGCAGGGGTTAGGCCTCTGGTTCATGGGGTAAGGGGGAAAGGGCATACTGGAAGTTCAGAATGGTAGGGAAGATCTTAGTTCAATATTTATGCCTAGCAAGAGATTATTCAGAGTCATGGCAAGGTACCTCTAAGGAAGTAGTTCCCACTTCCCACAGCATTCACCCATGGGGTGAGGCAAGAGGTCCACAGTTCACCGCTTGTCCATAGAAAACCCACAGGAGCAAACAAAGAGAGAAAAGAAAGGAGGCAGAAAAACAAAGAAAAACCACAGCTTTCTTGGGGGAGGGGACAGACTCTTCTCCTTCCAGATGAATTTTGTACCTGAAGCTTGGTTTCTTGGAGTCGCAGCTTGCCTTAGAAGAGATGACCTGCAGTTATCATCTCTCTCTCACTGGGCTCCCAAGTCTTCAGCTTAATTGGGCTGTTTCTGGACATTATCTTTCCTTTTGGACAGGAGCCTCTCTCAGAAGCTGCTTTCAGTCGGCCATCTTGCCCTTCCCCCTCCCCATCCTATAATTTTATCTGAGTTTTCAAAGTATGTCAGTCTTTAATGCATTCATTTATTTTTTTTCAATCAGTAACAAAGAAAGATAACAACTCTTTTCTTTTTTTTCTTTCTTTCTTTTTCTTTTTTTTTTTAGAGACAGAGTCTCACTTTGTCACCCTGGGTAGAGTGCTGTGACATCACAGCTCACAGCAACCTCCAGCTCTTGGGCTTAGGTGATTCTCTTGCCTCAGCCTCCTGAGTAGCTGGGACTACAGGTGTCTGCCACAACGCCCAGCTATTTTTTTTGTTGCAGTTTGGTTTGCCGGGTTTGCCACCCTTGATATATGGGGCTGCTACCCTTCTCACTGAGCCACAGGTGCTTCCCCAGATAACAACTTTTTCAACACCTGTCATAAGTAGTAGCTAGAACATCATCTTTAAAACTCTTCTCCACAATTCCCTTCCTTTTTGGGCAAAAGTGACAATTTTCTTTGAGCCATCTTCAGTGCTTTCATTTATCACTCCTTACCAGTAATATTAAGTGTGTAGTGTTGACTAAGGCATTATATCATATTAATCTCCATATACTCATAATTTTTAAAACACTTCCCTGCCCAGCACATTTTTACTCCTCCTTCTTGTTGTGTGACCAGAGAGGCAAGAGAACAGCAGCTTTGCCACAGGTGCAAGCTCACTTCTGCAATTATTAAGGGTAAATAAGAAACAGACTATACCACATCGGATGACGTGTAGCATAGGATCTTTATTCTTGACCACCTTATATACACTGGTGGTCACATATGCACTTAATCTATGATTTCTAACTCTTTCTATGCAAACTTAACTTGTGGGAAGACACCAAATCTACAAATCAGCACAATCTTTCCTGCTCAGACTTGTGTCAACTCTTGAGAAAGATATCTAAATAAAAATCACAAAGAACTCCTGGAGAAGAAAGGGAAATAAAATCCCTCAAGCACACACTTAGTTTGCCTCATAATGGAGTAATGACTTTGTTTCTCCACAGGGCAGAGACTTTTAGGCTCCAAAGACAATGTTTTTAAACCTGTCAACCTCTGGCCCATATCTCCAGCAGCAGATATTGTTAGTCTCTGACCACCTGGGCTTGACATCAGAGAAACTGTTCCGGATTTTTACTTACAAACAAATAGGCACTGTGTATGTCTCAGGGGGAACCCAGTTCTCCTTTTGCCTTTGTGTTAGCAAAAGCCATTTTTAACCCATTACAGACTTGCCTTGCATGGCTTATATGGGACAGTTTAACCCATACTTCTAAGGTTCAACTCATAGCTCCCCATCCCTTTTAACACTTAATCAGTTAGCCACATTTTGCAACTATGAATTGTGCAGTTATTTGATTATTGTCTGTTTTCTTCCCTACCACCATTATTATAAGGTCCTTGAGATCAGGATTCTTTTGTGTTTTTATATCCCCAGCCTCTAACATGTAGTCTTATACATAAGTGTCACTAAGTAAATAATTTTAAATGAATAAATTAAATTTATGAGTCAGCAAATTATTTCATATAATATTTCCTTAAATAATTATTTCCTAATCTCTTTAACTACTACCCCCACAAGCTACTTTCCTGACTGAGTTGAACATTCCTTCCTCTTTATGTCAATGGAAATTTGCAAGTAAATTGGGTGACCAACCATACATCCAGGTTTTCCTGAAACAGCCTCAGTTTATGCCAATTTTGTTGACATAATCAATAGTAAATACTCCCTTCATTCTCAAAAGTATCCTGGCTTAAACTGTAATTGAGGTGCTCACCCTCTATATAACCACATTTCAGTACTTCCTATGGATACTTCTAGCCAATATTTTACTAGTTTGCAAGTTCTTTGAGAAATGGCTCAGTTCTAGTTTCTCTTCCTAACCCCTGGGGCTTAGCACAATGTCTAGAGCTCAGGGACTGTTTTTTGAATGAAAAGACATTCCTTTTGAATGAAAAGACATATGTTGGGCAGCATCTGTAGCTCAGTGGGTAGGGTGCTGGCCCCATATACCAAGGGTGGTGGGTTCAAACCTGGCCCCAGCCAAACTGCAACAAAAAAATATCCAGGCATTGTGGCAGGCACCTGTAGTCACAGCTACTCAGAAGGCTGAGGCAAGATAATCTCCTAAACTCAGGAGTTGGAGGTTGCTGTGAGCTGTAATGCCATAGCACTCTACTGAGGGCAACAAAGTGAGACTGTCTCTACCAAAAAAAAAAAAAAAGAAAAGAAAGAAAGAAAAAAGAAAAGACATACCTTATCTCAAGACTTTCACATTCTGAAACAAAACAAAACACACACACAATATAAACATATGATGACAACTACCCACTTACACAGGTTTTAGGACAGACAACTAACATTTTTCTTAAAATCTTCTTAAGTCTTTAAAAGGTAAATCAAAGTTTATTTTTACTAAGTTATTTATTTTTCTTCTACTTTAAGTTATTGAGTAGGAAATTTTTGCAATAATAAGTGGTAATCTCAGTGACGGTTTCTCATATTTATGAGATTCTCCCTGATTTTAAATTTGCTACTGTACATAGCAAGAGTGTTCACACCGATGTCAATTTGTATGGAACTAAATATTAGATAGTAGACAATGAGAAAACCATTCTATGGTTCACTAAGTTAAAAGCAGTTAAACTTGTCTTTTACAAGTACCATTTATTTGCCAAACAAATACACATTTAGTTTTATAAACAGTTGGTGTTAAGTGATTTAGAAGATTTGAATAAATGCAAGGGGAAACATTTCAATGTCCTGTGTACAGTGGAAATTATTTACAAGTGAATAAAACATAAGTAAGATAGTAAATGTAGAACTTACAAAGGAAATGAACTTTAAAATTTGAATAACAAAGATTAATGGAGACGTGGGAGTGAAATGGCTTTCTATGTGTTGGCTAATTTATTAAGGGAAAATGTTAAAGTCACAATGATTAAACAAGTCAGTATATGCTGCCAAAATATCAGTTCTGGGATGTCACTTCTGTGTGACTGTATTTCCAAATGTGACTCCTAAAGTAAGCATGCAATTGTCCATGACAGCCTTCAAACTATTGCTGGCTTTTCTTCTCACTTATAGAAATAGTATTGAGGTATAACTGGAAATTCCTGGTACACTGGTCACATAGATAGCCCGGCTTTAGATCAGGGAGAATGCTGATCTGAAGAGCTGATCAGTGCTCAGAGGTCTATAGCCTTTCCTCACTGTCTGTTCTCTATTTTATATAAGAGAAAAAACACAATGTAAGGGTGTTCATCGTGACCCCTGGATGAAAGGCTCAACTACAACTTTAACTTTACCTTAGAATGAAAACAATGTACCCTAATATTAATTTGAAATAAAAAAAAACACCCAAACTCATGTTGGTGTCTATTCCTACCTTTATATAGGGAACCTAGTCTGCACTGTTAACTTTTCTAAGCACTTGTCTTATACACTTTATGTAATCCTTACAATTATCCTGTGAGGTAGCTATTACTATCCTCATTTTACACATGAGGAAACTAAGGATCAAAAAGAAGAAAACACTGTGGCCTGATTAGAACCTGAAACCTGCCAGGACAGACAAAGTAGGTGAGGGGAGGGGGGGTTAAAATAAAATTGTTCCTAATTCTCTTCTGTAAAGAATATTATTTTAAATATGTTCTGGTTTCTCATGCAAGTTGAGTTGAT
This sequence comes from Nycticebus coucang, assembly GCF_027406575.1. NCBI lineage: Eukaryota > Metazoa > Chordata > Mammalia > Primates > Lorisidae > Nycticebus > Nycticebus coucang. The sequence continues at coordinate 70,906,393 of NC_069804.1, forward strand.
TTTCTCCTTTTGTTTATCAATTACAATAAATAAAATAGGCTAAAGATACATTCAAGAGTATATACACACCTCTTTCCTTATCTGGAACACACTTCTCTATTACCCTTACAGCCTACTTTAATTATCTGAAAGCAAATTTAATGGTTGTCTCTCTAGTTGATGGGGTTCCTGATATTAGGCAACAAGTAATGTTAGAGAGGATGTATTCTTCAGGAGTGGATTTCAGCCTTATAAAGAAGGACCTGGTGTGAGATCTGGAAACATTTCCTTGTCAGAAAGGAAAAAGAAAGTCCTTCCAAGAAGATATATCTATATCTATATATTTGAATATATATTATTCAAATACAATGTTTCTCTTTCTCAAAGCTGTGATAAGCAGAAAACTTTACCTCTTTTTTTTTGTGGGAGAGGAATTATAGCATTATTGCCACCACTGAAATTTTATGTCTAAAATTATTAGAGAATTAGGTACTCTATATTTCTAATGTGAGCCTAAATCATTATAAGCAGAAAAATCAAATGCCAGAGAACCCATAGTTTCTTAGGAAGAAATCTTTGTATTCTAAAATTATTTTCCAGATGTTTAATAAACATGACTGTGGTGTGTGTGTTTATTCATAGGGATTGTTAACATCTGAACACACCAAACCAAACAGGCAAACTCTTCCACCATTGCTACGACATTTTTTCAAAAAGGAATGCCACTGTATGTGGATTCAAATCAGGATAAAAAGGAAAAATACCTGATTAGACCTCAGACTACTCACTGAACGGAATGACGGCTACAGCTGCAGTGGAGACACCAAAAATGGAGAAGAGTGCCTCCAAGGAAGAAAAGCAGCAGCAGAAGCAGGACAGCACAGAGCAAGGCAATGCTGATTCTGAAGAGTGGATGAGCTCTGACAGTGACCCTGAACAAATAATCCTCAAGAGCAGTGATAAAAACAACAAAAGGAGCCAACCTGAGGATAGTCAGTTGAAGAAAAAGGAGATTCCCAGCAAGCCACATCGTCAGCTGTGTCGATCACCCTGCCTGGATCGTGCAAGCTTCTCCCAGAGCAGCATTTTACAGGATGGTAAGCTCGACTTAGAGAAGGAATACCAAGCCAAAATGGAATTTGCACTAAAGCTGGGCTATGCAGAGGAACAGATTCAATCAGTGCTAAACAAGCTAGGCCCAGAATCACTTATTAATGATGTGCTGGCAGAGCTTGTCAGACTTGGTAACAAAGGTGATTCAGAAGGGCAGATCAACTTAAGTCTGTTAGTGCCTCGTGGTCCCAACTTCAGAGAGATTGCAAGCCCTGAATTGTCTCTTGAAGAAGACATAGATAACAGTGACAATTTGAGGCCAGTTGTCATTGATGGAAGTAATGTGGCAATGAGGTAAGCCTGGTATATGTTTTCTCTCTTTTTAAAAAACTGCCCTGAGATTATAGGAATTGTCTTCCTTTACAAGCACTGTAAGAGATCCTTGATTGTTGTATGTGGCTTGTGTATGTAGACAGATAAAATGATTCTTCCCTTGCCTTTTCACTCTCCTTTGAAATTGCTACCAATTTGTTTTTAAGTGCTCTGAAGTCTTAGATGTAAGTGTTGTGTCAGCTTTGTTCATGTTGGAGTCTGCTGTCCCACTCCAACTTAGCAAGACTAATCATCCTGAAAATGCTGTTTTGATAATGTCACTTGGGGGGCCTAGTTAGGAACTTTCAACAACTCCCAATTGCAATTCTACCAACTTTGTATCCCTTTCCCTGGCTTTAAGGCTCATTGTGATCTGGCCTTCCTCTCCTCCCATTTGATTGCATATCTTCATGCTTATTGCATTTACCAGTCCCTTTAATGGTCTCTGTGTAAATTATGTTGCTTTCTACAACCCCACTACCTGTGTTTATGTCATTTCCCAACCTAGAAGTGATCTCCTTCTCATCTTCATACCCATCAAGATAGACCATTTCCACAAAATCCTTCTTGATTTTTCAGATCCCAGTGACTATTTCTGAGCTATAATATCTGTAATAGCCTAAATTATAGCCCACCAAATACGTCCACATCCTAATCTCTAGAACTTATAAATACATTATCTTACATGGAAAAAGGCACTTTGCTGGCTTGGCTCCCGTTGCTCAGTGGTTAGGGCGCCGGCCACATACACCGGGGCTGGCAGGTTCAAATCCAGCCCCATCTAAACTGCAACAACAATGTAACAACTATAACAACAACAAAAGGCTGAGGCAAGAGAATCACTTAAGTGCAACAATTTGAGGTTACTGTGAGCTGTGATGCCATGACACTCTACCAAGGGTGACAAACTGAGACTCTGTCTCCCAAAAAAAAAAAAAAAAGAAAGAAAAGAAAAGAAAAGAAAAAGGCACTTTGCAGGTGTGATTAAGTTAAGGATCTTGAGATGGGAGAGATACCCTGGGTTATCAGGGTAGACCCCAAAAAATCACAGTAGAAAGAGATGTGATGGAAGAAACAAGAATCTGGGGTAATGTAGGAAAGGGGACATAAGCCAAAGGGAAAGATTCTCCCTTTAAGCTTGCAGAAGGAACATAGCCTTGCCAAAACCTTGATTTTTCTGACCTCTTGAATTTGTAGGAAAATAAATTGCTGTTATTTTAAGCCATTAAATATATGGTAATTTGTTACAGCAGTAATGGGAGCTAATATAGTACCTATAGTGCCTTCACACTCCATTTCATACTTTCTCATATAATTGATTTTATTTTATATCAGAGAGCCTTAGGGATCCTTTCTTCTATTTCCCAAATGAATTGGCATCCAGCCTTGGCTTAAAAATTCCCAGTGATCGGGAGACTTTTCTATTGAGTCCATCATTGCTTGATGGACTTACTAGAATCTGTAGACTGTAAGCAATAAGAACAAAATTAAAAAGCCTTATTCTGTCAAGTTTTAAATTATTATTCCCTTGTTTTTGACGGCAAATTACTTATCTGTAAGTTTGATAAGTTACTGATGAGTACTATTTATTCTGCAATCACATTTCACAAGGTCAAAATTCAGTGCTATTGTTTGCGTATAAATTTGTTATTGCCATCTAATCTGAATTTGGTTTGTTTTTCCCATTAGTTAGCTATAACTTTATCATGAGATTGTTATTTCTTAAACAAACTACGTTAACATGTTTCTCAGCATTTTGGATGAGCCTGCATTAAAATCGTAATGCTTTGTTTGCCATTGGTGGCCTTAGCATTTGCAGTAGTAGTGTACCTGTGATTCACATTCTGGTATAACCTAAAATCCTAAAGGGTACATTCATTCTGAGTGCTGTCTCCTTTGGAAGGAAAAGTCAATTTCAGAGAAATTAAGACTTTATAATGTAAATGCAACCACATTCCTTGTTAAGTCTGGGAGGAGCCTAAACATGTTAGCGCTACTTAAAAAAAAAATGCAGAGGGAAAGGCCAGTGACCCATCTGCTATGGAGAATTTGGCTTGGGAACATGGATCATAATGTTTCTAAGTCAATTTATAGGACAAAACGAGTGTTACCAGCATACTCTGTGACTTGCAAGTCCTTTGGGCAAAAACAGGTCACTTATCAGCGTTACTTTTCTTAATTTGTGCATTCCTTAACTATTTGCTGGGCTCTAGACTTTGATACTGGGCCGGTGTATTGTTCTTCATTGCCACCTGCATAAATGGTGAAAAAGTGCTTTCTGATTCTTATTGGGAATTTTGTATGCTTCATGGATGTCTCAGTGGCATAAATTTAATATGTTGTAATGGGATACTACACATATATTGCATTTTTCTTAATGTAATTTTCAGTGTGTTAAGAACTGTGGCTCAGGGGCGGCACCTGTGGTTCAGCGGGTAGGGCGCCAGCCCCATGTGCCGAGGGTGGTGGGTTCAAACCCAGCCCCGGCCAAACTGCAACAAAAAAATAGCCAGGCGTTGTGGCGGGCGCCTGTAGTCCCAGCTACTTGGGAGGCTGAGTCAAGAGAATCGCCTAAGCCCAAGGATTTGGAGGTTGCTGTGAGCTATGTGACGCCACAGCACTCTACGGAGGGCGATAAGGTGAGACTCTGTCTCTACAAAAAAAAAAAAAGAAATTTATATCAGAATATAAATGCATCAGAATGGTAATGATTTTATCTCTGGATATTAGAAAATCAGTTGTATTTGGGATTTTTTCCTTATATTTTATATACATTCCACATTTTATACTATAAGTACATTATTTCTTTTGTAATGATGAAAAATATTTTTAAACAAAGAATTTGGCAGTATAAAATACTGTTGCAGGAAGACAAGGCCCAACGGAGAGAAAGAACACCCAAACACCACGTTTATAAGAGGAAGGGCTTTATTCACCAGCCGGGAGCTTACGGCATAGAAGAATTCCAATTGTCAGCGCTCCCCGACTGCCCTGGTCTTTCCCTTTTTATTGACAGTCAAAAAGTTCCACCCCACAGGTAGCCTTCTCATTGGCCAGTTTGAATCAAGCGGGAGATGCTATTCCTGCCCCCACAGAACTACAGGATTTCACAGAACTTGGAAATTTCCAAGTTTCAGGAAGTTAAAAATTCCCAAGAGCTGAGTCACCGTGGAGAGGACGCTGCATGTGTATCCTTGTGGTCTCCTTGAGAAGATCTGTTCTTCTAGACCTCACCCTTCTCGGGTATCCTCTCTCAATACAAAGTTGGGATATCCAACAACAAATATTACTCTTGTATTTATTTCTGGACTCAGACTATGTTTGGGAAAAGATCACACTTCAGTATCACCTTCCTCCAAATCCCCCTTCTAATGGCAATTCTGATGATGTTCCCCAAGTTCTGTTATTCTTTATACTTACCAGCACCTTAACAGTGGAAAAAATCACAACTGAACATCTTCCTTCCTGCCAGTTTCATGCTAGATTCATCCAATATTAACCTTTTAAGTACTGTGGCCTTGACCAATTTTCCCCTTGTTCAACTTTTTAGAAACAATCAGTGATACCTAACTCTTCAGGCTACTTTGGAACATACTGGCAATTAAATGTATTTTTTCCTTTTGTTTCTTAAGTGCTTTCTGTTGAGGGGTCTAGTACAGCCACTCACAAACCATTTTCCCTCTCTTCCTCCTCCTTCTCTCCTCCTAAGACAAAGACACAAAGAATCGGGCGGCACCTGTGGCTCAGTCGGTAAGGTGCCGGCCCCATATACCGAGGGTGGCGGGTTCAAACCCGGCCCCGGCCAAACTGCAAAACCAAAAAAAAAAAAAATAGCCGGGCGTTGTGGTGGGCGCCTGTAGTCCCAGCTACTCGGGAGGCTGAGGCAAGAGAATCACTTAAGCCCATGAGTTGGAGGTTGCTGTGAGCTGTGTGAGGCCACGGCACTCTACCGAGGGCCATAAAGTGAGACTCTGTCTCTACAGAAAAAAAAAAAAAGACACAAAGAATCTGGCTAGCCTACTCCCTGAGACGTTCCGCCCTAAGACAAGCTGTGGAATGTGTCCACCATCCATGGGTAGTCTCTAGGGCGGTGCCTGTGGCTCAGTGAGTAGAGCACCAGCCCTATATACTGAGAGTTGAGGGTTCAAACCCAGGCCCAGCCAAACTGCAACAACAACAAAAAAAATAATAAATAAATAAAAAATAAACAAAAGGGGTCTCTGACTGCCTGCCACTGCAGACACCATCTTTCCACTGCCTGGGCAGGTCATCCTCCCCTTTCAATAAATCTGGCCTGAATATATCCTCTGAGGCCTCCTCTCTGGATATTTGGTTTATTGTTTAAACCTTTCACTTTCAACTATTTCAGTAGAGTAGTATAATTGCTTTATGGCACTCACTGGAGACTTTTAAACATGATTAGCATATGCTTGAAAATGTTAACAAAGGCATTTAATAAATATTTTCAGTGAGCCTCAAGAATGGTAACATTAAATGTAATTAAATGGACATATGAGAGAAGTATTTTCTTTTCTTTCTTTCTTTCTTTCTTTTTTTTTTTTTTGTAGAGATAGAATCTTACTTTATTGCCTTTGGTAGAGTGCCATGAAGTCATACAGCTCACAGCAACCTCCACCTCTTGGGCTTAGGTGATTCTCTTGCTTCAGCCTCCCAAGTAGCTGGGACTACAGGCACCCACCACAACACCCAGCTATTTTGTTGTTGTTGTTGCAGTTTAGCCAGGGCCAGGTTTGAACCCACCACCCTAGGCATATGGGGTCAGCATCCTACCCACAGAGCTACGGGTGCTGCCAGAGAGAAGTATTTTCAGTGAGCATTTTATGTGTGTGTGTGTTTTTGTTTTTCTGTCAATGTAATTTTTTAAGCTTACCATGTATGTGCTTAAGACTCATGTCCAATTAATCTTCAATATAAACTTTACGTAAACTTCTGGTAACCCTTCTTTTTTCATCTGTTGAGAATATATGACTCTTTCAAAAGAAGGTGGTAGTAGAAACAGAAAAAGTGGAGAGAAATGGAACTAGGAGTTAGCCTCAGTTATGCAGTAAATTGAGTTTTTATTAACCATTTGTGGCCTTGAATAAAATTTACTTTTTATTTATTTATTTTTGAGACAGTGTCTCAGTTTGTTGCCCTCGGTAGAGTGTCATGGCATCATAGTTCATAGCAAACTCAAACTCCTGGGATCAAGGAATCCTCTTGCCTCAGCCTCCTGAGTAGCTGGGACTACAGGCACAGTGCCTGGCTATTTTTTTACAAAGCCCAACTATTTTTAGAGAAGGGTTCTCGCTCTTGTTTAGGCTGTTTTCAAACTTGTGAGCTCAAGTGATCCCGCTGCTTTGGCTTCCCAGAGTGCTAGGATTACAGGTATGAGCCAACACACCTGGCCCCTGAATAAAGTTTATAATAATAATGACAATATTTATAACAATTTAATAAAAAAGAATTTGATTTGCTTTTTTGAAAAGAATACATCCATTGGCATCATCAAGAAAGACAATGTTTGCTGTTAATACCTTATCCTAAGAAAAAGCCTATTCGGGGTATTTCTTTGCTATTTGTTATCAATTTTCTTTCTTCTTATTTTATATGTCCCTAAAGTCATGGGAATAAAGAAGAATTCTCATGCAGAGGAATACAACTTGCTGTGGATTGGTTTCTAGATAAAGGGCATAAAGATATTACTGTATTTGTGCCTGCATGGAGAAAGGAGCAATCCCGCCCTGATGCACCAATTACAGGTATTACCTAAAATAAGACCTTTCTTCTCATCTAGATGCGAAGCGAGAAAGATAGTTTGGGGGTAATTGTCTCAATTTAGATAATTATTTTTCTAAGTTGTTAAGTATATATAAACAGTTTTTTCTTACACGTATTTTTGATAAAGTGATCCAAATACAGCCATCATTGTTTTGCAGCTTGTGACAGTTAAATGGAGAACACTTAAATTCAGTAACGGATATAGCAAATAGTTGGAAAAAAGGAGTGCTTTATTATTTGACTGTAGGCTTCACATTAAAGGTAGATGAATCCAGTTATGAATATGACTGAATTTTCAAGAGACTAAAGACATCATGGTAGACAATGGATCTCATTCTGCACCAGAAAAGTGACTGGAGGGTTTGCAAACCAGGGGGTGAAATAGAGAGAAGTTCCATGGCAGTCAGAGCCAACTTATCCATGAGGCATAGTATGTCCAGCATTGAGAGCTGAAGATAATTGTAAAATCCCATAGAAATGTCTTTATTTTCATATCAGAAGAAAAATAGAATATAATAATGGTGAATATATAATGACGTATCTAGCTGGATTATACTTGGCTTTACACCATTGCAGTTGTATAAATTTAGAATAAAATTTTTAATATTTCTTTATGGAGGAAATGACCCATGAAACCAAAAGGGTCTAAGGTTCACAAGATGCAGTACTAATGGAAGTAGGGTCATTATATTGACTTACAACAGTATCTGAAATATGTGCTGTTTACAGCATTTGAAAGCATATATAGACCTCAGTCCTCTGAGTTATCAGCTTTTTACTAATGGGCTTAATGAGAAAATTCAATGACTAGCTGGCTGAGCTGTGTGTGGAGATATTTGCCATCTGCTGAACAGACTGATGAGCCTCATTCTGAGAAAAGAGCCTGGCCCAGATCAAGCCCAGCCAGCAAGTTTTCTCCCCTAGCAATTAGGAGACCAAAAGGGAAGGTGGTCAATACTCAGATGCTATAGCTTGACATTTCACCTTAGTTTTGTGCTATCTCCAGGCAGAAGCCAAAAATCTAAGTCCCTAGAAGTGATGCTTTATTCTCCTGACAGACAAATCCTCAGTTGACACATCCTCTGGCTGTTTTCTTTAACAGCCAGAAAGCTGGTGCTTTGGCCAAAGGACAAAACAAGCATCAAGAATGCTAGAATATCAGTGTTACTTCTCACTATTCATGGAAATTTTTAAAACTTAGATGTCATTGAATCCAGTTCCTTCATTTTATAAAAACAAAAACAAAAAAACTCCTGAAGTTTGAAGGGAAAAGTAACATGCCTAAAGTCATATAAAGTCACATAAAGTAGACAAGAGTCTACTTTCCCTCTAAAGACAAATAATATCTTGATCTAGTAACAACCTTTGTATTTATAATATTGGGGTAATGCTGTAAATTTTCAAAGATGATTTCTGCTTCACGACATATAATCATATTTTGACAGATCAAGATATTCTACGTAAACTGGAGAAAGAAAAGATTCTTGTCTTCACGCCATCTCGAAGAGTCCAGGGCAGGAGAGTTGTCTGCTATGATGATCGGTTCATAGTGAAACTGGCTTTTGATTCTGATGGCATCATTGTATCTAATGATAACTATCGAGACCTTCAAGTTGAAAAGCCAGAATGGAAGAAGTTTATTGAGGAGCGGTTGCTGATGTATTCTTTTGTGAATGACAAGTGCGTATCTTTCCAGTAGGCCTATATCCTAGTTATGAGTAGGAACAGATTTCAATAAACATTTACTGAATACTTACTGTGTACCATACATTGTGCTGGTTGCCATGGAGATAAAAGATAGGACTTAACCTCATGAAGTACAAGGTACAGTGGAGAAGAGGAGACAACCACAATGTGTTGTGATAAGTGCTACAATTAAAGGTTTTTCTTTAAATTGCTTTGTCTTGGCTGCTTGCAGTGGCTCACACCTATTATCCTAGCACTCTGGGAGGCCAAGGTAGGTAGATTGCTTGAACTCAGGAGTTTGAGACCAGTCTGAGCAAGAGCAAGACCCTGTCCCTATTAAAAATAGAAAAATTAACTGGGCATTGTGGCAGGAGCCTGTAGTCCCAGTTACTTGGGAGGCTGAGGCAGAAGGATCACTTGAACTCAGGAGTTTGAGGTTGCTGTGAGATGGGCTGACACCATGGCACTCTATCCTGGGCAGCAGAGTGAAACTCTTTGTCAAAAATAAAAACTGCTTTGTCTGTATGAAGCAATAAGAAAAGGCCTCCAAACGGAGATGGCATTTGAAATGAAGTTTACGACACAGGAATGGGGCCTGCTATTCATGACAGGTGAAGGAAACATCATGAATAAAGCTATGAAGGTGTGACAGTGGTAGCACGTTGGGAGAACCAGCAGGTATACTAGTATGCCTGCAACATGTAGTTCACATAAGAATGATGTACAAAGAAAATCATCAGCTTGGTGCCTGTAGCTCAGCAGTTAGGGTGCCAGCCACATACACTGGAACTGGAGGGTTCAAATTCAGCCTGGGCCTGCCAAACAACAATGACAACTCCAACCAAAAAATAGCTGGGCGTTGTGGTAGGATCCTGCGGTCCAAGCTATTTGGGAAGCTGAAGCAAGAGAATTGTTTAAGCCCAAGAGCTTGAGGTTGCTGTGAGCTGTGACTCCACGTCACTGTACCCAGGGAGACATAGTGAGACTCTGTCTCAAAAAAAAAAAAAAAAAGAAAGAAAGAAAATCATCCTTTCTATGTGATCAAGCAGGAACCAAGGGAAGAACTGTCAGATTAAGAGAAGATAGACTTAAGGCAGGAAGGACCATTAGAACACTGTGACAACAGTACAAGCGAGAGGTAACAAAGGTGTGAACTCCTGGTAAAGGGGTAGTTGAGACAGAAGGGAAAACATTCGCCCCTTGCTTGCTTGCTTTCAGATTTATGCCTCCAGATGATCCTTTAGGACGCCATGGCCCAAGCCTTGAAAATTTCTTAAGAAAGAGACCTGTTGTTCCTGAGCATAAGAAACAACCATGTCCTTATGGTGAGTACCTATATACAGAGAACCGAGTTCTGTACTAAGAGAAACATAAAGGACTCTTAATATTATTTTCTCTTCCAGGTTTCCCTTTCAGTGGGAAATCTGACTTGTCCACTTTCTGTGAGTTCAAGTTTGCGTCTTCATGTTCTCTTGGTTACATGTTTAAAGAAACATCTTAGCAATTGCATGAGGAAAAGGTAACTAGAATAGAAGGGAAGATTAGTTGTCACTTGTGAAAATAATGCATGTGCTGGCTGGGCACAGTGACTCACACCTGTAATCCTAGCTCTCTAGGAGGCTGAGGCAGGTGGATCATTTGGGCTTAGGAGTTCGAGACCAGACTGAGCAAGAATGAGACCCCATCTCTACTAAAAATAGAAAAACTAGTCAAGTGCTATGGCAGGCACCTGTAGTCTTACCTATTGGGGAGCCTGAAGCAAGTGGATCACTTGAGCCCAAAAGTTTGAGGTTGCTGTTTACTAAGATGATGCCATGACACTCTACCCAGGGCAACAGAGTGAAACTCTGTCTCAAACAAAAACAAAACTAACAACAAGAACAAAAACTGAATGTGCTCTAGCTGCCTAAGTCTTGAATAATGTTGCTGGGAGCAGAGAAATGCAGAAACCTACATGGCCTATGGAAACAGAAAGGGCAATGCCAAACTGGGTTTGGCCCTAAGAACATGTGTCTTAAGATAGGTGACTAAACCCTCTGTCAACTAATACTACCCTTTTCTTCTAATTTGTACTTTCCAGTTTGCACCCAAACTTCACTTTCTTTTTTTGTATTTTTTTGTAAATACAGTTTTCTAGAGTATTTTGGTGCTCTTACCCAAGTCCCTCTGCTAAAAAGTTTGTGAGCCTAACAGTGCAACATGGGCTGCTTGGTCTGAGGCTAACTTTGGATGTTTTCACTTTTTGGATAATCCTTTGTTTTTATGGGGTATTTTGGTTTTTATCCTCAACATTTAAATCATAGAGTACCTTCATGTTCATTATTTCATTTAATCTTTACAATGATCCTATAATATTGGCATGATTATGTACCTTGTTTACAGAAAAGGAAAATGAGGCTCAGAAAACAAAGTAAACTATCAAGATCACATAGCTACTAAGGGACATAGCTGGAAAATGAAACTCAGGTCTGACTGGCCTGGAAACATATACTCTTTGCGCTGCACCATGCTGCCTTCTGTTACTCCACACTGCCTCAGCATGCAGATTAAAAAAGTTAAACCAGGTCAATTGCTCAGCTCTTAGCCTTTACTCTGCATTTCCTCCCCAGGTTTCTACTTCCTCCTTCTCCCCTCACAGTGTGTGGTGCCTCCTGGGTGTTGTCTGTCTTTCATCCTTGTGGACAATTAATTTTCTGCCTTAACCCCAAACAGTAAAACCCTAACCTGAGTGACCAGATTGCTATGACAGTTTCTGGCACAGGTTACACCATTATGAGACAGACTCTTACACCCAGGCATTATTTTTCAGGCAAAAAATGTACCTATGGCCACAAATGCAAATACTACCATCCAGAGCGGGCCAACCAACCCCAACGTTCAGTGGCTGATGAGCTCCGCATCAGTGCCAAACTGTCCACAGTGAAAACCATGAGTGAAGGCACCCTAGCCAAGTGTGGCACAGGGATGTCTAATGCCAAAGGTGAGATAACCTCAGAGGTCAAATGTGTGGCTCCCAAGCACCAATCAGATCCCAGCATCCGGTCTGTGGCTGTGGAGCCTGAGGAATGGCTGCCCATTGCCCGTAAGCCTGAGGCCAGCTCTGTCCCTTCGCTTGTGACTGCCCTAAGTGTCCCCACAATCCCACCTTCCAAAAGCCATGCAGTGGGTGCACTCAACACCCGATCAGCCAGCAGCCCAGTGCCAGGATCCTCCCATTTCCCCCACCAGAAGGCCTCATTAGAGCACCTGGCCAGTATGCAGTACCCTCCCATCCTGGTTACCAACAGCCATGGGAACCCTATTAGCTATGCTGAGCAATATCCAAAGTTTGAATCTATGGGAAACCATGGCTACTATTCAATGTTAGGTGACTTCTCCAAACTAAACATCAACAGCATGCATAATCGAGAGTACTACATGGCTGAAGCAGACCGGGGGTTGTATACCCGGAATCCCAACCTCTGTCCTGACAGCCGAATGAGCCATACCAGAAATGACAACTATTCCTCCTACAACAACTTATATTTGGCTGTAGCTGATGCCCATCCTGAAGGCAGTTTGAAGCTGCACCGCTCAGCATCTCAGAACCGTCTTCAGCCTTTTCCTCATGGTTACCATGAAGCCTTAACACAAGTGCAGAGCTATGGCCCAGAGGATTCTAAACAAGCTCCCCACAAACAGTCAGTCTCCCACTTAGCTCTGCATGCCCAGCACCCAGGAACCGGAGCACGTTCCAGTTGTCCTGGAGACTACCCAATGCCTCCCAATGTCCATCCTGGGGCAACCCCCCAGCCAGGCCGTGCCCTGGTGATGACTCGGATGGATAGCATTTCTGACTCACGCCTCTATGAGAACAACCCCATGAGGCAAAGACGACCTCCTCTGTGTCGAGAACAGCATGCCAGCTGGGACCCACTGCCCTGTGCAACTGACTCCTATGGCTACCACTCCTACCCATTGAGTAACAGCCTCATGCAACCATGTTATGAGCCAGTCATGGTAAGGAGCATGCCTGAAAAGATGGAGCAGCTTTGGAGGAATCCTTGGTTTGGAATGTGCAATGATTCTAGGGAGCATATGATGCCAGAGCACCAGTATCAGACTTACAAGAACCTCTGCAATATTTTCCCTTCTAATATTGTCCTTGCAGTGATGGAGAAGAATCCCCACACAGCAGATGCCCAGCAACTGGCAGCCTTGATTGTTGCTAAGCTTAGGGCTGCACGTTGACATGATATAAGACTTATTCTTTTATAAAAATATAAATATTGGTACTAATAATACACTAATACTATGATTATCATAACCAATAATTTGTGTTGCACTTTACAAGTTAAAGAGTGTTTACATCATTTAAGTGCATAACAACCCTGTGAGTTAGGTCTTACTTAATCCTATTTTATAGAGAAGGAAGCTGAAACACAGTGAGATTAAGTGACTTACCAAGGTCACACTGCTAGCAAATGACCAAGTCAAGACACACACCCAAGTCCTCTGACTCCAAGTCCCACAACCTTTTGCACTGCACCATGCAGGTAACGGAAGACAAAACCTAGGGGGAGAGGTCTAAATGCAAGAAACCCTAAGGGATTCTAATACCAGCGTTTTTAGTCACACATTCTGTATCACAAAGTGTGGATAATATATCCAATTTAGAAAGCAAAAGTATCAGAATCAGATTGTATGTTGAATTAATCCTTTAGGTTTTTAAAATAAGAATATTTAAATATATTTAAAAGTAAATGCATACTTCATTGCATGGATATCTGAACATTCTATATCTTTATTAAGCAAGCTATAGGGTTACATTGAAGCTTCTTAGAGCTATATTTCAGACATATTAGCAATTATATTGCATGTATGAATGTATATATTTGGTTTGAGATGTGTATCTCTGTATAACCTTTTATATAGTGGCAATGAGAAGGTAGGCTTGATATAGTCCTTAGTCTGTAGTTGTATAGTTCATGAACATAACTTTATTTTATGTCATATTTCATAGTTTCAACTCACTTTGAGAGCGAAATTACATGTCAATATTTGAACACTGCTTAGTCACCAGAGCAAACCAACTCTATTTCCTTTGTACTTTTTACTTGCCAACATTTATTAACAGTTCTTAGTTTCCAAGTCTCTTCACCTTAGCAAATTAGGGATCAGGTTGAAGCCTTCTGCCGCAGAGGAGCTGATGGTTAAGTTCAAGTTCCAAGTATAGTACATGTATGCTAGACAAGCTCAGAAGAGTCTGACCAGGATCAAGCAGTTTACTTCCCTTAACCCTGGAGAGGTGGCAAAATCCATGTGACATTAAATGGTGACTACGAAAGCTTCACTCAAGAAGAAACTTTTGGATTATCTTTGGACTTCTGACCTATGCAGTATTCAACATCACAGAATGAAATGTAATGGAGGACAGTGTATAGCCATGTGATCCACTTTCTCTTGCTGTTCACCCTTTGGGCAATAAGGTCAATCATTGGTGAGTAGAATTTCTGTAGGAAACAAACCAGGGGACTGTCTAGGTGGGAAAAAGGCAGCTTCTAAAAGGGGATGCTGCATCTTTGCTAATAGGTGGCTCAATCATGCACCTCAAGTCTAAACAAAGAAGGTGTACTTGGCTGTTAAATAATTCTTACATGTGTTGCTAAAGAAAGCAGGACTTTGGGGTTGGGCAGCACCTTTTTTGCAACTTGTATCTTGCTCAGGTGGGAACCTTTGTAGTTAAATGCCTCTAGAAGAGGACTTTATTGTTGTTTTTTTAAGCTGTACTAATGAACCCCTTTTTTGAATCTATTGTATATTTCAACATTTTGCACCCTGACCAGCTCACTATTTCTTGAGCTGGAACTTGCTGATACCTATGGTTGTTTTTTTCATGAAAGTTGAGAAGGCCTGGCCTTGGTCTTTTTGTTTCTTCATGAGAAGGTGAGACACTACCTATAAATGTTTCTTACTGTGAAACGCTCTGAATGTGAGGCTACAGTCAGGCTTGTTTCTGGTGGTTTGATAATGGCTTGCATGCTGCTTTCTGTTTCTGTCCATGTTGATTAATACTGCATCTCAATCCATGTTTCTCTTCAGTTAACCAAAGCTTCACATTCATTTTCTATCCTCTAATCTCCCCATCCCCAGGCATACTGATAAAAGTATAAAAGTATCTTCTGCCAGGTAGGTCCATAGAGAATCACAGTTGCCACTGCAGTACTTCTTATTTCACAGCAACACCATTTCAGTCTCACATTGCCTTCGGTAGAATGCCATGGCATCACAGCTCACGGCAACCTCAAACCGTTGGGCTTAAGCGATTCTCTTGCTTCAGCCTCCCAAGTAGCTGGGATTACAGGTGCATGCCACAACACCCGGCTGTATTTTTGTTGCAGTTGTCATTGTTTTTAGCTGGCCCAGGCCAGATTAGAACCCACCAGCCTCAGTGTATGTGGCTGGCACCCTACCCACTGAGCTACGGGCACTGCCACCAACACCATTTCATACCTTCAACTTCTTGAACTTTCTAAATCTTCCCTATGTCTAAATCAGGGTATTTGAATGCCTTTGTGCTAGTTACTTCATCTCCCTACCAAAATCATTAATGACACCGCACGCACAATTTACAGGGAAGCACATGATTAATTTTGTCAGCTGCAATTCATCTTGAACTGAAAAAATTTGTAAGCTCCTCCCAATACGGGATATATTTTTTAAGGCAGCATATGTATTTATTTCCCAAAAACAATTGTCATTCTTCTCCTCTCATGAAATGTGTATAAACCAAAGCAGCTAGGAGCAATGCCTCAAATAACCAGAAATGACCTTTTGTTGATACAAATTGTATCACTTTTTTTTTCTGATGGTATAGAAGCGAATGTACAAACCTCACCTCAAACTAGGTTTGGTACTGAATTTTCACTTCAATGTTTGTGGCACTGTGTGTCACAGGGAAGTAGCCCAGGGGTTGTGAGGGAGCTTTTATTTCCAAAGGGCAATAGTAGTTTATAGGAAAAGACAATTTTTCAAGGCCTCTTTATTACTAGGTACACAGCTATTGTGTGTACAATTTCAAACATGATATTGCATGAGTTCTCTTTAGCCTATTAAATTTAATATGTCCTTGTAAAATGGATTGTGTAAAAAGTGTCCGTGTTAGTAAATTATCTGCAAGAATGTGTAAATGGAGCTGTAAAATTATGAATGCATAAATTCAGATTGATTTTTAAGTTATTAGAGAAACATTTTCTTTATATTGAGGTCTGAACACTTCTTGATTTTTCCATTTTGTCTATAATTATAAAATAGCAAATAACAAAGAAGAATTGGGACCCCCTTGGCTCCCATAATAATAAAATCAAGTATCCTTCATGGGGCTAAGCATATGTATTTCAGGATACTTACCTCCAAGCACTCAGCAGGGGTTACTGCACCGTATTTTGTGTGGTTTTCAAGAAATAGTATATTTTGCAAGAGGTGCTTTGTGATTTTAATTCTTTCATTGATTTTCTGACCTCATAGCAAGTTTGTGCCTGTTCAGGCCTGAGATTTTGTGATTTTGTTTTCATTTTGACCTAAAGAAGTGTGACCCTGGAGTGGCATGGTCAATCCAGGACACCCTTTCTATAAGATAGCTCAAAGGGAAAGGAGCCTATTCAAAGGTAACAGTGAGTCACTGCACTCTCTCTTATAATGTGCCAGGTATGGAAGGGAGAATGGCAGATGCCTTATAAAAATGGTCTACAAAGCTTTTCTTCTTCTAGATAATGAAACAGCATGATTTTCTTTATCTTTTTTTCTCTCAGTCTGTCTCTCTCTCTGCTAGTTTCCAAGAGAATAATTCTCTAAAATTCACTTTTTCTATTTTAGAACAAATAATCTTTACGTAGTAATCCAAACATTGATATCCAGCAACCTTTGGCACCAAGTTTTCTTCTAACACAGAAGAGTTCACTTTGAGAGGTGCTCAGTTACCATTCTATCTATGCTGTAAGTATGGGACTTTGTACAAACACCCTCTTTGAGGGGCAACAATTTCAATTCCACTTTGTTCTACTCTGTGAACCAAATCTGGATCTGCACAGGGAATGTAATGCTGAGCTGTCCAAAGAGCCCTGCTCAGGTCTCCTCCTAACCCTTCTATACTTTCCCCTAGTTTGCCTCTCTTCAGGTTTGACACTGAGGAGTACATAGTCTTCAACAGAAACAACACTACAGTTCTCATTGAAAACCAAACCAGTATATTTCTGGAACCTGCTTGTCTAAAGTAGTCAATGCCTTTGTAAAGACTCAGTATATTCAATGTCTATTGTATTGCAGATAGCTATATACATAGGCAGATTGACTATTCTTGTGTATCATTGAGCTATAGTAGTTTGCTTTATCCATTTGTGGGATTAAACACTACTGTTTAATGGTTGTAAACTTCTATAAAATCTCTTTGGGTTTTTTGTTTGACCCAAATATAATGTAAGTCTCAATGACAAAATACACAAAGCCAACCAGAGGTGGGGGAAAATACAGCCCTTCCCCAATTTTGTCTACCCATATAATACAAGTGTAATGCTTTGTGATTTGTTCTTACTAGCATGAATGTGCTATAGTTACTTCATGAGGTTTTAATTTGTTTCATCTATAATTGTGATGGAAAACACTGTATCACTGACAACAATGAACTGTAATCACAATTATTTACTGCATAAATTGTCAACTAACCACTCATGGCTCTGTTTCTTTAAGAACATCAACAAAAGCCACACCACACATACTTCGTTTTATTCCTAAAATATTAAATTTCTATCCTTGCAACTTGCATCTTGAGATATGCTATAAAGGCAGGTGGGCAGGGATTCCACCCAAATTAGTTAATCTTAATTTCACTACAGTATAAGTACATGCTCTCTAAATTTGTAAGACTAACACATCTCCATGTGCTAGTCAAACAGGTGTCTCCCACATGGCAGGGCTCGGACTCTCCTGATAGGTCAGAACCAGGTGGCAGGCTTAGGACTCAGACTTAATCTCTGTACACAGCCTACTGTTTCTCCCCTGAATAGCCTCAGGGCCACAGAGACATTATCTGCTGAACTTTAGACAGAATATCAGAGCTGGAAGGGACTTAGCATCCCATATTTCACATTCTGGGAGTACTTAGATACACCAACCCCGTCTGGGTATAGTGTGGGATCTGAGACTCCAAAGAGTGCTAAGCTATTTGACCAAAGATGAAAAGAATTAGTGACAAAGGCAGAACTAAAAGTCTAGGCCTCAAAACTCCCAGGCGGATAAACCCTTTATCACAGTGGTGTCTTTCCTCAGTCCTCTTTGGAATCTCCTACCCAACACCCATTGTACTCCAGGCCAGTCTCATTCTAAAGGTAATGGTAGATCCTTTGGGCTACTCTTGAATCTCAGAATATCTCTTCTTTTTAAATTATCCTCCATGGCACTAAGAGTGTTCATCTCTCCCCAATTATTTCCTTGTCTCTTTTACTCTTACTGCCTCCTCTCATGTTTCTTAAGGATACACGTATCAAGTTCCTACTGAGTACCTACCAAATAGAGGCCTGGCTTACACTCAGGCAGACTGAAAAGGAAGAAATAGTCCCAGGCTTGAGGAATTTGCACTCTAGTAGGGGAAGGAAGCAAACTTAGAGAATAAATTAAAACATTAAGACTTCTTTGGAGGGTAGTGGTAGCTTAGGGGTAGAGAAAGTGATAAGAATAATTAGAATTCCAAGAAGGGACAATTCAATGTCCAACACTTCTCTCCTAATCACAGATGGGAAATAAACTAGGCTAGCCATCTCTCTCTCCAACTCACTACTCCGGCTTCTTGGCCTACCCAGTCCTTCATATCATCATGTCCCAATTATCCTAGAACCTGTGCTGGTGCCCCTGACCATGATCTTTCCCAACCTTTTCAGATTTTTACCTTCCTTTTGGTCCTCGTTCTGACTAGGAAGGAAAGTCTTGCCTTTGAAGACACAGTGCTAATATCACCTCCTCTATCAATTTATCTGATCTTGTGATACAGCCATTACTAGTCCTTCTCCCAAGTGGGCCTTGCAGGAATATTGAACAATACTCGTCACTTTCTTATGTTGGCACAGTCTCCACAAGACAGGAAGTTCCTGGGGGGAGGGCAGAAACCATGTTCTTCATTGCTGACGAATTATTCCTATCAGAGGGGGTCTCTCAGTTACTGTTGTTGAATAATATAATCTATGTATAAATGGAAACAATGTAACCTAATCATGTGTACCTTCACATTAATCTGAAATTAAAAAAAAATATATATAATCTATGCTTCCGTCCCTTGACCCCCATCCCTGTTTCCCAGTTGAATGTGTGTAGTTAAGACTTTTTCTAATCAGTTTCTGATCTCTAATCAGAAGGAAAAAGTCCAAGGACACCAGGTTAAGATTGCTTCTAGGCAGCTCCACCTCCTCCCTCACCATCTGGTCTTTCAACCTGGACTTGAAAATTCCAGGTTTCAGGACTCCAACCAACAATGATCATTGGTTTTTACTCTCTGGACCTACACTAGAAATGAGCTCAGAAAATCTGCTCCTCACCTTTAGCCCAGTCATTGAAGGCCAGTAGGAAAGTGCTTTGTCCTGTGTATACACAGAGACCCAAATCCTGAGTTCAAAGCTCACCAACTTTGGCACAAATCTGTACCACTCACACATACAAAACTTAATATATTTTACATTTTAGATAGCACTTTCACATCTATTATCTGTTTTGATCCTTACAATAGCATATGAGGCAAATACTATCCTCCTTCTGTAGATGAAGAAACGATGGCATGATTTGCCCAAGGTTGCTCCTGTTAAATAGTGGAGCTCACCTGGAAACTAAGTCTTTGGACAGCTTTTTTCTCTTATATCACTACATCTCAAACTTCACTGCACATCAGAATCACTTGAAGGGCTTGTTAAACCATATATTGTTCCCACCCTCAACCTTTACGATTCAGGTCAGGAGTAGGGGCCAATAATTTGCATTTTTAACAAGTATCCAGGTGATGCTCTTAGGAGAAAAAAAAAGATCTATACCAAACTATTTACAAGCTCTGTGGCCCTGGGCAAATCCCTTTCTTTCTATCTGCCTCATGTCTCAATCCATACACTGAGGGGGCTAAACTAGAACTGTGACTTCCACCTTCCTTTCTTAGCAGCAAAACCCATCTTTCAGAGAGAAATCTTACAGATTTTTCCAACACATACATAATAGATAAACTCTGGTACATTGGTGGAGGGGAACTGAGCTTGCATCACTTTATCTCTCCATGGAGCAGGCACTGGTATACCTCCCAGAGCAGATTTGCAAATACCTTCCATAGATGTGACCTAGATGCTCTTTGAGGGCTCTTACCAGCTAAAATTCCAAGCTGCTGAAAGGCTATTCATATTTGCCATTGGGATAGAAAAGGGAACAGTTGGAGGAAAACTGACCACATTAACCAGTACACAAAACTGCTTTGCCCATGCCATAGGCCAATGATTTTCAACTGGTGTGTCAAGAAAGTTTTTAAAGATCATTATTTTCAAAAGAAGTTCTAAGAACAGTAAGTATATTCTTTTTTTTTTTTTTTTTTGGATCATAATTCAAGTGTGCCGTGAAGTTTAACTATAGGGTCAAGTGTGCCGTGAGATAAAAAAAAAAACAACAAAAAAAGAAAAGGTTGGAAAATACTGCCATGGGCCTACACAGGAAAGGAAATTCCTGATAGGCAAATAGACCCCTGTGACAATAAGACAAAAGCTATGAGCCAGCTTCCTAGGAAATAATGATATATACATATAAAGATATTTACAATGCCTTTCTAGTGTTGTGGGCGCTAGGGGTCCTAACTCATTTAAACTCTTGATTGGGTCCTGGCAGAATTTCCAACAAATTTCTCCTTGGAATTTTCTTAGCATAAGCTCTGTCCTTCCTCTCATCATATTTTGGTGCAGCCACTTACAGCAATGCCTTAACTTGGAGAGGCAATATCAGGTTATATCACTTAGTGACTGTCCTTCATCACTGGACCGAAGGCTCTGAGTGGTGAAAACATGGTTTACTCATCCTTCTCTCTTAATAGCTCAGGACTGACACAGGAAAAATCAGTCTAAGATGAGGTGAGAGTGTCTGGGAGGGGATTAGGTGACCACAGAGAAGAGGCTCTAGGACAGTGGTTGGTTCTCAACCTTCCTAAGGTCTCCTAATGCCGCGCGCGACCCTTTAACACAGTTCCTCATGTTGTGGTGACCCCCAACCATAAAATTATTTTTGTTGCTACTTCATAACTGTAATTTTGCTACTGTTATGAATTGTAATGTAAATATCTGATATGCAGGATATATTTTCATTGTTACAAAGGAGTCGCAACCCACAGGTTGAGAACTGCTGCTCTAGGACAATCCATAAGACATTTTGTTGCTCCAGGACCACCACAGGGAAGCCCATCTTATCTTTTCTAGGCTGAAAAAAAATAGAGAATTGACAAAGAGAAGCTTCTCTCTGGTTTTTAACTGCTGTTCGGTGCCTGGCGAAGGCAGGCAGGGAGATGAGCAGAAAGCCTGCTGGGTAACAGCAAAAGGCCACGAATGATCTGACTTCTGGCTGCACTCAGTAGCCAGCAATACTTCTTCTCTGAGGCCTGATGCTGCCTCTGATCATACTACAGCTGAGAGGAGCAGAAATGGTTTGAGAAGTCAGGCAGAAGGTATGGGAGGTAGCTGGTTGTGGAAGCAATCAGGGTCAATGGGCCCAAGGGGCTTCAAAACCTACCTGCTGCTCAAAGCCCTGTTATAATCTCACCTTCTCCGGAGCCCCCACAATAAAGGGAAAACTGAATTGGTCTACCCCAGCACCCACCTCCTTCATCTCATGAACACCAAAACAACAGTTGCCTGTTTAATTGTTTTTAGAAACAAAACAAACCCAAAAGACATTCAAAATTCCATTGTGGTAGAAAGCTGAGTTGATGTGGCTGATCCAGGTTGTCTTTCAGGTTGTCTCAGGGAGCATTGGGGCATGGGCTGTTGCCCTGGCAGGGCTAGATGAACACTTGCACCAGGGCTGACATCAGAAGAGCTGCAGGTCAGTTTTGAGCCCATGCAGCTGCCCCTGGCTCCAGAGAAGGCCCTCAAAGTTGCTGCTGCTGCTGTTACTGCAGTTTCCACTGCTGACACCACAGGTCAGGCCCAGGGTGCTGAAGAGAGAGTGGGAGGTCAGTCAGGGAAGGAGGCAGCTTCAAGCTCTAGATGAGCCAAGGGCACTTGACATGTGTTATCTATGGGGAAAGGCCCACCCTCTTGCCTGGCTTTATAAATTAAGGACTGGAAGAAATCTGAGAGACAACTTCAGATGAGCCTCAGGGGTAGCTCTGACCTCTCCTCAGTTCAGGAAGGGATCTATCCTCCTCCAGGAAAGTCGAACTTTTCAAATGAAGCTTTACGCAGAGTCCAACTACATAAACCAGATTAAAGAAGAGCTGTTTGGGTTGAAAGAGGGGAAGGGACTCTGTACCATCCCACCCCCAGGAAGACACTGAATATAGCTTTCTTAACAGGTCCTCCTCCTAAGGTTCTAGAACTTGGGGGCCCAGAGGAATCTGGGCTGAATCCCTTCCACACCTAATAGTTGGCTAAGGTACTAGGCCCTGTTCCCATCCCATAATTGCAAGATTGTTTCTAGGGATGGTGGTTCTGCCTTCCCTCTTGCTGCCCTGCTCAAAACACTCTTGCTTCCCCTGCTTCCTTGAAGGTCAAAGGTCCTTGTAGCTGGATGTGGGTGACAACTAAGAGCAAAGCCATCATCTTTTCCCATAGGCAGATTCATAGTTACATTACTGCCGCTGAATAAACCCTTAGAGATGATCTAGTTTCATCCTCTCCCATAACCCACAATACTATAGACAAACTGAGGCCCAGAGATGAGAAAGGGCTTGCCCAAGGCTACAGAGCCAAGTCAGGGGTGGAACTAATACAGGAACAGAAGTAGGCATGCCTCTTCCCAGAAGAGGAAGATTCTTTAATACAGGGGATGTGGGAAGCTGGGTTGGATAAGCTTCCTTCTTGATCAAACAGCTCTACCTGCCCATACTTCATCCTTGATGCCCTGGTGCTCACAGAGGCAATCTTACTCAGGACCAGGCTGGTTGGGACTGAGGGGAGAGTGAACCTCTCTCTCAGACATGTGAACCCCACTGCCAGTTACAGACTACCTTTTCCAGCTGCCTCTTCTCTTCTCTAAGAGATTTGTTGCCCACTGGCCTCAGACAGAGTCTGTGGCATGGCCTTGGGTATGGCCTGCTTCTGGACCCTTGGATTCTGTAGCCCTCTTCCAGAATGCCCATCTCCCAGGGAGTGAGCTGGCAGTACAGGGATAAAATCTCGATTTCAGGAGCCCATAGGAGTCTCTCTCTTTAGTGACAATGGCTCAACATTCTGGAATGTATAGGCCTTCTTGATGGGCTCTTTTTCTGTGTTACCAGCACAGCCCCTCAGCAAAGGCTGCTTGATTCTTGGCTCCTTGTTGACCCAAGGGCTCCCAGGCCTGTGATCCCAAAGTGAATTTCAAAAAAGAGCAGGCCCAAGATGCCTAGACAGTGTGGGGAAGCCTATTGATTACTCTGTGTACTTTTGGACAAATTCCTTCCCTTTTCTGGGCCTCAGTTTTATTTTCGGGAACATGAGAAAGCTAGAATAGAGTATCAGTTCTTGACCTTTTAGGAGCGGTAGGCTCTATAGAGAATCCATTGAATGCTATGGACCTTTCTCTTCCCAAAATGCATGTGCAAACAAGCACACCCACTCTCCCACATGCATGAACTGGATGTAATCTGAGGCGTGCCAGGCCAGCTGTCACTGGCTCTCCACACTGGGAGCAGGGAGTCCCAGCGAGAGCCCAGCCAGGGACTGGAGACATACTTCACTTATTTAGGGCCTGAGTGGGACAGTTACCTCTTCCTGCTCCGCTACCCCATTTTATCTTTTTCTCTCCCTCCTACTGGCAGCAGAAAAAGAGAATAAAAGATCCTGCTGCTGTGGGCACTCACCCAGTCTTGCACATTGGGCGTTCCAGCCGCTGCTCTAGCACAGGCTGGTCCAAAAGATACATGGTGTCATAATTCTCCAGCATGAGCTCTGCTGGGTCCTCGGTCTGACCTGGCATTCGGCCTAGGGGAAATGTGTCCCATCGCACGTCTTCTGTAGAGCAAAGGGAGGTGGCAAGAATGGGCTGACAAGCTGGTTCTCTGATTGGTACACAGGCCAATTGCCCCTGTACATCCACCCATCCCACTTAACCATCTCTGCAAGGGCAGGATCTCTGAGTTTATCTCCAAATGAGTGCCTCACCACACATTCTGCACTCTACCACATGTTCTTTATGGCCTTTCTTCCCCTCTACATGTTTACATATATACACACACACAAACAAAACTCGACACATTTTCATTCCTTTCCGCTCTTCTCCCACTTCCCCAGGTATATTGCCACACAGACAACATCTTTAGATGGGGATGTATCACTGCCTCTGCCTCTCACCCTCAACCCCCTCCCGTGTAGACTGACAGACAGACACACACACACACACACACACACACACACCTGGTTTGATTGCCACATCCTTTCTTAGTAACTGCCTGGAGAGAGACAAACATACACCCATACCTACCTCAGGGTAGACTCTCAAAGGGAGTATGCACCCCCTGTCTCATGCAAGGTCATTCTGCCCCAGATGCACACATAGAGAATACCCCTCTTTTAGAGGAAGGCTGTGTCACTGCACATACCATCCTAATGGTCACCCAAGTATGTACCTGGAAGCATACATACCAAACCCTTCACTCACTCAGTTTCACTCTCTACCCCCATATCTCTCATTCACTAGCACACAGACCACAAATCTTCAGGTCTCTACTCCCCCACACAAATGTACATACACACAAACACAGAGAGAGAGAGGCCGAGGGTGCACTGGCAAAGCTATCGCCCTGGGTAGAATGCCATGGTGTCATAGCTCACAGCAACCTCCAACTCCTGGGCTTAAGTGTTCTCTTGCCTCAGCCTCCCGAGTAGCTGGGACTACAGGCGCCCGCCAGAACGCCCAGCTATTTTTTGGTTGTAGTTGTCATTGTTTGGCAGGCCCAAGCTGGATTTGATCCCACCAGCTCTGGTGTATGTGGCTGGCGCCTCAGTCGCTTGAGCTATAGGCACTGAGCCACATTTACATCCCTTGCCCATAGCACACAAACATGCAGATATTCCACTTTAGGTTGGACCAGGCCATGTACCTTCCACCCCTCTCTCTCTTACCACTTAGACACCCTCCACACAGTATTATATTAAATTCCCCTCCCCATCCTCATACAAATGCACCAAGTGTTTTCAAGTGAAGCCCTCACCAGTGAGCTCCACAGATTCTGTTTTTGGCCTCCTATATCTCTCTGGTACTAAAATAATTCTCCCTGTCATAATGCCCTTGGAATTCTGTGACATATTAACTAACCCCCAACCAGCTTTTTATATAACCCAGAGAGAAGCTCCTCAGGAAGGGCTGTTGCTCTGCCTGCTGACCACTGCATTGGTTCTCTTATAGGAAGCTGTACCTGTATTAACACCCTGTATTACCCTATGATACAGATACAACTTCATGTTCAGAGGCTACTCCCTACATTGGCTCTCTGTCATTGACCTGACAGTGTATCACTAACATCCCTAAACTGCCCCTGCCTCTTTAGCCCCTTTTTACATGTCCTCTCAGTGATAGCATGGACACACAGGCTAACTCTCACTACTAGTTCCCATGTCCCTCCTTAGACCCCCACCTCTCATTGCTGTCATTTTTCTCCCTCATACAGGTATTTCTTGGTCTTCATGTGTCACAGTGGCTGATTCCTCTTCCAAAAACATACATGACTGTACATGCATGGTTACACCGCTGCATGACAACCTGTTTCACCGTGACTTCTCCTTTCACTGTCCCTTCTTTGCTCTTTCTTTCTTTCTCTCTCTCCCTCTTTCCTTTCCTTCCTTCCCTCTCCTTCTTCCCTTCCTTCCCCTTCCTCCCTTCCTTCCCTTCCTCCTTTCCTTCCTTCCTTTTTTTTTTTTACTGACAAAGTCTCACTCCATCACCCTGGGTAAAGTTCTGTGGCCACAGCAACCTCAAACTTTTGGCCTGAAGTGATCCTCTTGATTGACTTCAGATACCTGAGTAGCACGGATTTTAGGCACCTGCCACAACACCCAACTAGTTTTTCTATTTTTAGTAGAGACAAGATCTTGCTCTTACTCTTGATTAGACTGGTCTAGCACTCCTGAGCTCAAGAAATCCACCCACCTCAGCCTCCCAGAATGCTGGGATTACAGGGCTGAGCCACACCACCCAGGTCTTCCCTTCTTTTTTCTCTCTTATAAATACACACACACATAGCCGGGTGTTGCGGTGAGTGCCTGTAGTCCCAGCTACTGGGGAGGCTGAGGCAAGAGAATCGCCTAAGCCCAAGAGTTTGAGGTTGCTGTGAGCTGTGATGCCACAGCACTCTACTGAGGGCGACAAAATGAGACCCTGTCTCAATAAATAATATATATATATACACACACACACACACACATACACAATTTTGCCTGAGCCAATGTCTCTTCCTTTCAATATTTAGAGACCACCAAACATAGACCTCCTTAGCCTAACAGATTTCTGTCAGTATGCCAGCAGGTGCATTTACAAACATATAAACACTGTCACACACAGACATAAACCTGTACTCCTAACCCTGGCACTAGGGCCTTTACAACCTAGCCCTTCCATGTACATTCATACAAAGACAAAAGCCACACCTTTCCCCTTAAGCCAATTCACTGCCTCCCCGATTCTCTGCCCCTGCCTACCCTAAACCATGCCCAGCTCCAGCTGTTCTCCCTCCCTCCAGGCCCCTGCCTCTGGTGTGTACACATAAACACATCCCCTTGCACACACACTGGTTTGTCATTCCTTCTGGGTCTCTCTGCTTTGAGGTTCCTGCTCCCTAACCTAAACAAAAGTACAAAGGCCATCCTGAAAGGAGCAGATTCCTATCACCAACCCTCCCTGCAACTCCCTCTTGGCTTTGGTCTCATCAACTTATGTGCTCATCAAAAACCACAGTACTCCTTAATCTCTCTTCTGATTTCACTTCACTGACTTAATGCCCTGGGTTCCTTCTTTCTAATACAGTAAAATCCTATCTCACCATCACTCAGCCTCCATGTGTACACAGACACACAAATGTACAAAGAAAACAATACATGTCTCAGCGTACATGAAAAACACATGCACATGAAAAATATACCATACATATATACCCCCTATCTCTCACGTTTTCTTGCTTCTGTGTTATGGCCCTGTGCCCATATCCACACCATTCTCTCAGAATATGCTTGCTACATAAAATAGCCAGGAGCTTGACTGTGGTCTCTGGCATGCTTATACGCTCCATCCTAAGAAGGGGGGAAGCCATGTAACAGGGTGCCTCCCAGGCTTGCCTCAAACTGGCTACCTCCTTCTACTTTCTCTTTCCTATGGGGTGGGAAGCCTCAAGAACCAGCCAGAGAGGGAAGAAATTGATGCGAGGAGAAAGTGGATTATTGGGCTTCTTACCTGAGCTAACCTGCCATGCAGAGCCCTGTAGAGCTCCTCTTTTCTGTGCCAGGATCCTGGCATTCTTGGTAGTGGGGGACTCCTGCCCTGTAGAGAGAGGCCCCACCTCCATTCTGTCTTCATCTTCATCATCTTCATCGTCATCATCGTCATCGTCATCCTCTTCCTCCTGGTCATTTTCTTCCCCCCCCTCCTCCTCTTCCTCCTCCTCCTCTTCCTCCACCTGGTCTTGTAAGACCACTTTCTCTTCCTTCTCCTCTTCTTTGACATCATTAATGCTTCCCTGCGGCTCCTGCTGCCGGACCTTTCCTTCAGACCCAAAGCTGGAGCCAGTTGGTTTGAGGCTCCAATACAGGCTGTCCAGAGTATATGGAGACTTCCCAATGGGGGAGGCCTCGCAACCCTCCTGCACCGGGCTGTTTTCACCACTCTGGGTATAAATGGAACAGATGCGCAGCAGCTTCTCCTGCTCTCCGTCTGGCAGGACCTGCCCCATGGCTTTGAAGATGCTGAGCAAAGGGAGGGATGGGGTAGGAAAGATTCAAAATCTTAAGTCACTTCACACCCCAATACTCCAGGGTTTGAACTTGGTATCTGAGCTTCCAGACCTGCCTTTGAAAGGCAGTGCAGTAGAGCAGACAGAACATAGAAACAACAGAACCATGGACCCTGAATAAGCTCTGTGGTTCATCTCTGTGCCTCACTTCCATTCTCAGTAAAATGAGGACAATAATGTTACTTAACATATAGGGTTGTTGGAAGAGTAATAAGAAAGCTCACATAGAATGCCTGGCACAGTGCCTGGCACATAGTGGGCATGCAATAAATGATAGCTATTAATCTGCACTGAGGTGCTATGTAAATACACAATAAGCCTACAGGGCTAGAAATGAGAATGGAAAATCTCTCTCCTCTGGCCTAGCTGAGCAATCTGTCCTAAGCTCCAAAGATATGCCTAGAAGTGTGCTGAGCCCTTTCTGCATGGAACACAAAGTGTGATCCCTTTATGGGAACAGCTACAGCCCAGCTTAGAATGGAAAAAAAAAAAAAAAAGAAAAAGAAAAGCAGCAGTTGACAAGACAAAGCAGGATGTGGGAGGCAGGCCAGATGAGCACTTAGGACCTACTATGGGCACTGTGGGGATAGGGAAGGCAGAGAGTATGAGGGCAGGAGATAACAAGGAGGACTGCATGCAGGAGGTGGGGCCCAGGAGGCCCAGAGACAAGGGCTAGCACATGGTGTTGCTGCGTGCAGTGAGAGTAGCCCAGCTAGAGGGCATGGCCCATGCTGAGGAGCCATGGGAGGAAGAGAAGGCTGGGAAGGTTAGAGTGTGTGTGCACGCACCTGTGTATGTGTGTTGGGGTGGAGGGGATCACCTGTCAACTGAGCACAGGTGAAGATCACCATGGTGATGGCCATGTGGAAGCTGGCCTGGACAGGGCAACCTGGAGGCAGGGAGACCAGGGAGGAGACTGTTCCCACAGTTCAGGCTAGAGTTGGGGAGGGCTGACCTAGGGCACTAGCAGTGGAGATGAGAGGGAGAGAAGCTATAAAGGACACACAGACAAAGAGCAAGGCTTGGTGACAGATGGCAGGGTCAGGCAGAGGAGACTTAAAGATGATGATACCGTGCACACAAAATACGGCGCTAACAGCAAAACCAACAGACACAGAGCTGCTGGGAAGGAGAGCTCAAGGGAAGGAAGAAGGCGAGTACCCTTTACAGAACCTCATATAGAACCTGTCATCAAACAGGTATCTGGTCACTGCTGGACACACAGGTGGGGTGGAGGGATGGAGAGTTTCCTTCTGGATGTATCAAGTTGGAAATGTAGGCAGTTCATGTGAGACCATCAGTTCAGCAGGCTTCCTTCTCTCCAGACACATGCAGACCAGTCACTGGTCTGTTGGGTTAGGGCTGGGAGCTAGTGGCTCCACTGGGAGACTAGGAGAGCCTCTCTGCAGAGTTAATTTAATATTCCGAAAGAATATTGGCTAGAACTAAACTGATATTGGCTGGCTGGAGGAAGCTCTTGAAAAGCTGCCAGCTTTATCAGAGGAATAACCAGGGAGAAACTCTCTGTCTTCTTTGTGGTCCATTAGTATGATTAATTTATCTTGAGTTGTCTAGGCTGACCAGTAAGATGTAGGGGTGATATGAATCTTAAAATGTATCCCTTTCTTCGGTTATGACTGGTCATAGCTCAGGACTGAGAAGGTCATAGGCTGATGAACAAAGATGGACTTTGGACTCACATGACCTGGGCCCAGATCCCTGTCCCACCACCAACAGTGTATATAAGTCACATCACTCACTCCTCAGAGCCTTAATGTCTTATCTGTCAAATAAGGGTTTAATACCTCCAACCTCCCAAGATTGCTGTGTCAAATTAAATGAAATAACCTCTACAAAAAAACACAGCACCATGCCTGACACTTAATTGTCAATGATATCCTTTTTATTTTTTCTCTGGGGAAAACAAAAGCCAAGTTCTATGTGTCTATAACAGATACTTTCCGCAATAGTGGAGCATTATAGAAGAGAACAGGACTAAAGGCAGGCTATCTAGATTCTGGTCCCAGCTCTGACTTGCAGCATAATACCTAGGTAAATCCTCTGTTTTTATTCTGTGTAATGGGGTAATTAGGACTGCATTCACAGATTGTCTGGGAAAGGGAGGATCTGTACACAAGAAATCATACCCAAGAAAGCTGCTGTTACTGCTGGCATGTGTCGCATCCCTCTGGTATGCTTGGGTTGGGAGATCTCTGTGGTCCAGACTTCTCCAAGACCAGCAGCTTCCACTCTGCAAGCACTTAGGATTGGAAAGTACCTTGAAGGCCACCTATCCAAACCTCTCCATGCTGCTCTTTTCACTCCCTTCCCACCCATTACATACAGATGCCATATTCCTTCTGGACTTTGAAACTTCATTATTTTTCCTCAGTGAATTTTTCAAATTCCTCCTTTCTGTTGCTCTTCCTGACTCCTCCAGGCCCTGTTTGTTCTCCTCCAAGTTTCCCACCCATCCATGTCACTTCTAGCCTGTAGCACACACATCTGGTGATGGGGCTATTAGGCTCAGTTCCATCTCCTGGAGGTCTTGTGTTGTCTGACTTTGTCTACAAGGCCACATCTTTTATCTTATAAATCCTTCTGTGTCTCAAGTGCAATCAGGGTTCAAGAAAGACTTCTGGACTCAATAGGGGAATCAGGGACTAAGAGGGTCTTGGTATCCAGACTCCCACTTCTTTCATTGCCCAGTCATTCCCACCAAGGATAGCAATGCTGGCAATAAGACAGCAGAGCACAGTTCAGTTCAATGACGTTTACTGAGGCCTGTTTGGCTCCTGGACTTGTATTGTGTGCTGGGGTACATATAGAAAATGTAGAGCCCTTGAAAAGCTTATTCTGATAGAGGGAAGGAGACACTAGGGGAAATAGACACAGCAACACAAAACCTCAGATTTGGGAAGTATTCGAGAGTTAACAGGACAGGGTAGATGGTGCTGCCACCAAGTGAGATAGGCAACGGAGGAGGAAGATTACTTTGGAGTTGAGGTGGTGAGTAAGATGACCAATTCTCTTTTGGTCACAGTAAAATGCCTGTGGGCCATCCAAGGGGTGATGTCCAATATATAGTTGAGTATAGGAACCTGAATCTTGGGGGAAAGGTCTAGGCTAGATAAAGAGATTTGGGCTCAGCACTTTATAGGAACTAGTAATAAGCACAGGCATTATAAAGAGGGAGTGGTAAATAGCATCAATGCAGCAGACACAGAGACTGACAAGGGCCCAGTGGATTTGGTAATTATTAGGAGGTTAAGGCAACTTTGAGGGTGAATGTCAAATTGCAGGAGACTGAGGAGTAAGAGGGTAGTGAGGAATTTGAGACTGTTGAGTGTAGACTACTCTTTTGAGATGTTTTGATGGGAGTGAGGGAGTGTTGAGCTGTTAATAACCCAACAGAGGGATGTAGGATCAAAGGAAATTTTGCTTGTGTTGCTGTTATTGTTGTTTTGTTTTGTTTTAAGATGAGAAAAAACTCAGGTACGTTCATAGGTTGAAGAGCAAGAGCCAGCAGAGTAAAGGAGAGGCTGGGGTGAGGCCCCAGTGATGCTGGCAGAGGTGTCTCCAGAGCACAGGTGGAGGAGCAGGCTTTGAGGCAGGGCAAGGCCATCTCATCCTGAGACTGGCGAGAAGGTTGAGTGCAGCCGCAGATCAGTTCACGAGGGCAGGGCTGGACCTCAGGTCGAGGGGGCCCTGCTGGATGCCTCCATGTGCTCGAGGAAGCTAGGGTGAAATGGGAGAGGGGAAGGGGCTTGAGGTGAGTGGTAAGGGTTTAGAATAGTCAGGAAATGGGAGAGAAAGTGGTCAGAAAACAAGTAAAAGTTCAGACAAGCAGAACTGAGACCTGGCCCAAGATTAAAAACCGTACCTCTGCAATGGCAGCAATCCGCAGGGCTATGTGGTTTTCTCCAGCAGAGCTCAGCTACCCGGGCTGAGGAGCAGGGAAAGCAGAATGGGGAAGATCAATCCCAGCTCAGGGGTTTGCAAGTCAGATACGGCCAAAGGCTGGGCAGAGCTGAGGGTGCTGATGATGAGTGGCTGAATTGATCAACCACAGACAGGATTGAGGGGAAGCAAGGTCGAGGGAGGTAGGAAATGGAGGGATGGAGGTTTGGATGCAGGCAAAGAGCAGATGTCATGGGATGCAAGGGTGAGAACTAGAAAGACAAGAGGTAGTGGTCACCGAGTGAGATGCTGGGATGTCAGCTTTCAGAGGTGGAATAGCTCTGAGAGATGGAAATGGGTTGCTGAGTGTAGTGGAGAATGAAAGTCACCAGAGTTGAGGAGCTGTAGAGTGTTATATGGGTCACCCAAATGAAACAGATATTGCTCCAGAAAGCAGAAAGAGAATCAGGTGCTAAAGGCTTCCATGAGTATGAGGGAAGTGACTCAGGGTCAGGAAATGACAGAGAAAAGGAAAGGAGACAACCACAGGTATTTACAGGAACCAGTGCAATATTCCATTTCACCACAGAACCCAGGGTGGATTGGGTAAAGGGGACTCACAGGAGATACGGTTATCATGCTAGGTTGGGCCTGAATCAGAAAGATCTTTGAACGTCAGGCTAAGAAGCCTAGACTTCACCAGGAAGGCAATAGGGATCCACTAAAGGTTGCTGAGCAACTATCAGAGGTATACTTTGGGTATATAATAGAGGAGACAGCACTGGGCTTGGAGTCAGAAGACTGGGTTCAATAATAAACAGCAGCTACCATTTATTGTGTACTTACTCTGTGCAGGCCACTGTGCTAAGCACTCTAGGGGGATTGTCTCATCCATTCTCATGCTGGACTCAGTTCAGTAAGGTCTTATGCTGTATGATATTATACCCTCTCTCTTCCCCCTCTGGACTCAGTTTTCCCATCTGTAGGTGGAATGAGGACTGGCCTAGACTATCCTTAAATGGGCCCTTCCAACTTGGCCATTCTAGGGCTGTGTGGCTTGCAGGGCCTCACCCTCTTACCAGATGGAATTAAGAGACTTACAGCTGAAGGAGTTGGGGGCTGGCCCAGCAAGGTGAGCCCAAGCAGGACTCCACCACCTGGGGCCAGTCAAGTGAGGTGGAGCAGTTAAACAGCCTCCAGCTCCTTCTTGCTTCCCACTGGCTTGCAGAAAATCGGCGAGCATTCCGTCCTGAGAGAGAAGAGAGAGCCTGAGGAGAAGGAAGCAGTGAACCCCCCACCCAACTTTCACCTTGAAGTTTGGCTCTGCTCTTCCCCATCCCCAAGACTCCCCACTTATACTTCCCAACTGCTCAAAGCATTTAGGGTACTTTACCCCAGCCCAGTTCAGTTGGTGCTAAGGAGAAAAAGGAAGAGGGAAATTTGTCCACTGTTGCCACAGGGCCCAACTGGGCAAACCTAAACCTTTAACAAGGGAGGTGTCCACCTGGTGCTTCTCAGCAGAGAGCTGAGGACAGTGGCAGATGTTCCTGCCTGGGCTGCCTTAGGCCCTGGGTCTAAGGCTAGTCTCCCTCACCAGTTTTGGTGTTGGCCACGATCAGTTCAACGGTCCATCTGAGGATGTAGGTGGGCCGGATCCCACTGTCCCCCAAGGCTGGCAGCTCAGAGAACATCCTCTCCAGCAGGGCCTGTGTGAAGGTCTGGGAGTGCAGGCCCCTAAGCAAGGGCTGCCAGAACTGAGAGAATGGCTTTGGTACCAGGATGTCACTCAAGTCCACGTTTTCTGGTTTATAAGGGACATCCATTGGGGAGGAGAAATGGAGGAGAGCAGGAGAAAGCAACAGAGAGAGAGAAAAAGAGAGCACACCAGAGCAAGAGAGAAAGAGTGTGTGTGTGCATGCACATGAACCAGCCCCGCCAGCACCAACAGAGTTGCCACCACAGAAAAGAAGGAAAGAGGAGAGCAGAAAAAGCAGGGAGAGAGAAGCCAGTTAGTATCTGGCAACCCAACAACTGACTCAAAAAGATTAAAAGAAAAAGAGTTCTGGGTCTAGCTTCAGCTTTGTTAATAACTCACTGTGTGATTTTGCATCAGTACCTTCCCCTCTCTGGACCTCAGTCTGACCATCTGTAACATGAGGGTGTTCAACTAGACCTCATAAGGCCCTTCCAGTGCTGCTATTCTAGCTCTCTAGCTAGAAGCTAAATCACAATTAATATGGTACAATAATGGCATTAACACCCCCCACCCTACCCCACCCAATCCCACTCCAGATCACCTAAGAACAACCCCACAATTGTCATATAAGTGGAGTAATGGTATTCTTCTTAGCCAGGAGGTCTGTGAGGCTTCTGGAAGCTATGGTATGACAGGACAAAACCCTTGCCCCCAGCCCAGGGCCCCTGAGCCTACCCCTGGTGCTCCCACCCAGGAAACATAGAGCCCTAAGCCTGCAGTGAGGCCCCAGGACCCCACCTTCATAGTCTATCTGCAAAGCTGCCAGCTGCTCAAATGTGGGGATGAGGAAGCCGTCATCTAGAAAAGCATCCAGCACAGCCTCCCTGGAATAAGAGGATACTAGTTTAGCAAACTGAAGCTGCCAGAAGACACTCTCCTACTCTCTCACCCACCTCCACCTTCTGGCAGGAGCAGGGGCAGCAGGGAAGTAGGAGAGGGGAGGAAGGCAGTTGACAGATCTGAGGCTTCAGAGGCTTCAGCCTTCTAGGGAAGAGGTGGGCCAGAGGCTGGTATCAGCGGGTTTTGAACAAAAATTGGCCAAGCACATGCTGATCTAAGACATACAATGAAGGCAGTAGTGGCTAAATAGTCCTTAAAACAGACAGAGAAAAGCCCCTGGTCACCAAAGGAAGGAGTTAAATGCCTGGGATCATGGAGTCAAGGGCTTTTAGTCTTCCGTTCCTCCGCATCTTTTGTTTTCTCTTGACCATTCTCCAGTTCCATGCCCTCTCTTGACCATTCTCCAGTTTCATGCCCCAGGAGGCTGCCTTTTTTTTTTTTTTTTTAGATGCTAAAAGTAGAAACCTTGGAGATTCAATTGCTGGACCAAGTATGATTCCACAGCCCTTATTCCTAGGAACTCCAAGAGCTCAGAAAAATTCAGATGGTTTGAAGGAGTAGGCCATGGCGTAATCACTCCTCCTCATCTAGCTCAAACCTACACCAGCAACAAAGGCATAAATGTATTCATGATCTATGTATTTGTGACTTAATAAAAGGAAAAAAATAAAAAAAAGAAAGCTGATTTCTCCAGAAGTAGTGGCTCCCCACGAGGCTCTCTGCTATGGTTTGGATGTTTGTCCCTTCCAAACCTCATGTTGAAATTTGATCCTCAATATTGGAGCTGTTGGGTCATGGGGGCCAATCCCTCATGATGATTTGGTGTCATCCTTGTGGTAACAAGTGAGTTCTCTCTTTATTAGCACCCCCCAACAAAGAGATAGTTGTCGAAAAGAGCCTGGCACTGTGCCCCAACTCTGCCTTGCTTTTTCTCTTACCATGTGACATGTGATCTCTGCACACACCAGGTCCCCTTCACCTTCCAACATGAGTAGAAGCAGAAGGTGCTTATCAGAAGCAAATGCCAGCGTCAAGCTTCCCAGAAGCCAAATAAACCTTGTTTCTTACAAATTACCCAGTCTCAGGTATTTCTTTATAGCAACACTAAACAGACAGACACTTTCCTCACTGACTAGGCCCAGTGAGGGGTAATATCTACAAAGGTGTCCTAATGCTTAGAGTGTTGACATACTTAGATCCTTCCCTCCAGCAAACCAGGCTTGAGGACACAGCTGTTCTTCCATCTATCTCCTAACTCCTTGGGTCAACATCCAAGAAGAATGCTTAAAGGAGTGAGCCACTTGTTTGTTTGCTCAGCACTACCAGGCAGGCATTACTATGTAGGGGCATAAAAATAAGTTTTCCCAGCTACTAAGGAGGCCACCCCCTTGGCTGAAGAGTGAAGCCAAGAAGCCTAGGCTGGGCAGATAAAAATAAAACACCATTGGAACTAGTATCCTGAGAATGAAGAGAAAACTCCAGGGGCCATCATAGCCTACACTGATGACTCCCACCCAGGCCTGCTCTGCCACCTGCAGCACCTACCCATACTCTCTGTTCCATCCCAGATTCCTTTCAACCTCTCTCTAGCTGGGAAGGTCTAGCAGTACTTCCACAGGTTCTTAGTAGAAAGTTTCTCAAAACCCTTTGTGCCTAAATTTAGGTAGAAAGCCCCCAAGAGCTAAGAAGAAGAAAAGAATGGATAGAGATATTATTTGTCTGCTCTAAATTGAGCTACGCACTCTTTATTAGAAAAAGAGAAGGCTCATCACCATTTTAAGAGAAGGCCCTCTGTGCCCTCAACTATGACTACTCAGGGGATACTGACACTCTCCAACAGCAGTTCAAAAGAAAAGATTAGCAGTGCTCACCATGTATCTTTTACCTCAAACTTGGACATGGGCTAGGCAATGAGGTGGTAAGGGTCAATGACTTTTCCTAGTTGCCAAAAGCTCCACATTCTATCTGACAGAAAGGAACAAGGTTGATCAGGAGATGGATGATAGTGGGCACTCCAGCCTCTGGTAATTCTAGTGACTGAGAAGTAGGCAACCCCTACCTAGTGGCTGGCAGGGGTGGGATCAGAGGGTCATGCTGAATGTAGGGTCACTGTATGAGGGATCAAGATTATCCCTGTGATTTCATACAGCAGAGGTTGGTGAACTAGGATATGCAAACTGATTACAGTAGGGCTGCTACCTTCTAACCTAAAGAACAGGCACCCCCTGGTTACCTAGTTACATACCTGTTCTCCCATGTAATGCCCTTGAGCTCTGCCAGGATGCATTCTACACGTGGGGATGGGTTATTCCATGCCTTAATGGCCTGAGGTAAATGCCTAAATTTCTCCAACACCTGCTAGCAAAGAGGGTCCCATCAGAAGGCTGGTTCAGCCAGGCAACCCATTCCCACCTTTTCCAGGATCCCTTCATTTAGGACCTCTCAGCACTGCCCTGCAGAGGATAGGGCAGGGCCTGAAGGGATAGACCTCAAACTCCTGTATTAGCCCTGGAACTAAAATAACCTTTCAAATGTCAGACTTTCCCCTCCTTCTTCCTCCCTCTACTGAATTTCCTATGGCTCCCAACCACCAGATATCTTAATACTGAGTTGTCTGATGGGGGTATTTGGTTGGAGATAGGCAGAGACCCTTAGGCCCAGAGGTAAGGAGAGGCAATGGTTTATAGAAGAAGAAAGAGAATCAGAAAATCCAAGTTCTAATCCTGGTTCTATTATTAACTGTATAATGTAATCTTGGGCCTGTCCTTTCACTCATCTATGGCTTCAATTTCTTAGTCAGTGAAAAGGGAGGGTTGAGCTAAATGGTTTATGACTTATCACCCTTCTTCTAGGAAAGCTCTTGTACCCCACCTGCTGGTCAGCTGCACAATTGTAGGTTGTGCAATGGGCTGTGCAACTAACTACCCATTCCTGGTTGTTGCCTACTACCCAGTGGGGCAGATTATCCACAAACTTCAACATCTGCTCCCTTCCATCAGTGTGGAGGATTAGCCAATTGGACTCTGCACCTCTTGACTCCTTTCTAGCTCCCTCCCACCTCCCATCTCTCTTTCAGACAAGTTTCCTCATGCTTTGCCACTTTTCTTTCTTTCTTTTTTTTTTCCGTTTTCTTTTTTCTTCTTCTTCTTTATTTTTTATTTTTTTATTTTTTTTGCAGTTTCTGGCTGGGGCTGGGTTCGAACCCACCACCTCCGGTATATGGGGCCAGTGCCCTACTCCTTTGAGCCACAGGCGCCGCCCCGCCACTTTTCTTTCAAATTCCTTCTTAAGACTTCTCTCAGGTAGCTGGCACAAGGAAAGAAATGGCTATGGCAGGTGAGAGCACACCAAGATAAAGGGTACTTTCTTACCTTAAATTGCTCCTCTTCATATGACACCAGTAGTTCTCTGGCTCTTTCTGGAAACAGAATAGGAAGACAGATAGGACTGCCAGCCCAGACCCTACTCCTGCTGGGCTCTTGCTGAGCCCCTCTCCCCTCATTATTTGTGTTGTAAATTGGGAGCTAGAATTTCTCTACCTCCTACTTCACAGGGGTCAAGGAAGATGGTTTGTAAATCCAAGGTGATAGCCACTACACTATGCAAACTGGCCAGGGAAGATGGTTTGTATAATTTTTTTAAGCTGGGACTCACCACAGCCCAGAGGGTTTGTGTAATTTTTTTAAGCTGGGACTCACCACAGCCCAGAGGAAATGCTGAGCCAGGGAACTAACCAGTGCTAACTCCACACTGATTCTTCCAGGCTCATAGGCACTCTCTGTCCCCAAGGACACCTACCATATAGCTCTTTATGTCTCATAGCCTTTTCGAAAGTAGAATCCACATCTTTGTTGTCTTTGCTGTCACCATCAGGCCTGACATCTGACTCTGCATCTTTCTTAATGTCCTGAGGCTCTGATTTCAATTCTGTGATGGCATTAACAACATTTTTATCTTCCTGCTGGTCCTCTTCATCTGTCTCTTCTCTGTCTTCCTCTAACTCCCATGTCTCTCTAAGGCTATTCTCCAATTGGCGGCACCAATAGGCCTTCTGGAGCCAATCCAGGACAAAGTAGCAGCCTAGAGGAAGGGAAGAAGGCAGGCAGTATCATAGGACCAGCTATAGGCAAACAACTAGCAGGCTCCCCACCTACTCAGCCCCCAGCTTCATCTTGTGAGCATTATGGTAAAGTCTCAGAGAAGGGGCATGGCTCTAAGAAGGCTCAAGTCTCAAATATCCAGAAGCAACCTCTCTTACTCTGATTTATCTCTGTTCTTTGCTTTCTCCTGTTCACTGTCACCTTTCCTAGAAGTAACTAATACTGGATTTATTTATTTATTTATTTATTTATTTATTTTGGTAGAGACAGAATCACACTTTTATCACCCTCGGTAGAGTGCTGTGGCGTCACACAGCTCACAGCAACCTCCAGCTCCTGGGCTTAGGCGATTCTCTTGCCTCAGCCTCCTGAGTAGCTGGAACTACAGGTGCCCGCCACAACGCCCGGATATTTTTTAATACTGGATTTAGAAACAGGAAGCCAAATCCAAAAATGGGCTGATAATTAAGAAAACTAGTTAGTTACATGGCCTTGACCAAGTCTCTTCCCTTTTCTAGATCTATTTCCCCATCACAAGTGGCAAGGCTAAATCAGGGATTCTTAGCTGGGCTAGAGAAGGTGCCCAAAGAACTCCAGGCTTCACAGCACTGTTGTTGGCTCATGCCTCTCAACCCATCCATCTTCCCCAACTAGCATGAAGTGAATGAAGCTAATTAGGCACCAAATTTAAGGGGAGGCCAAAATTTCTGTAGTCAAGGCATCAAAACAATGATCAGCTCAGTGCCCTGCCAAGCCATGTTGGAGCCTGAAGCAAAGGAGAAATCAGTAATAATAAATCTGTTTTATTTAAAATTTTGAAATTTTGTTTACCAGGGATTTTTCCACATTATAATGTTATTTATCTTGATTACTGAAACTTTTGCCACTCCCCCTTCATTAAATGTTGTGCACAAAGTCCCTCACTTATCTCACTCCAGTCCCAGCCCTGACCCTGGGTGCCCCTCTACTCCCAGTTACCCCTAGTCCAGGTCCCTGGGCCTAACTTTGATAGATATAACCCCTGGGGACTCACCTCTGCGACAATCATTTATATGGGGCATTTTCTTGTGGGTCAACTCATGACGAAGTTCAACAATCCAATCCGGAATGTTCACCTGATTATGGAGGAGGGCATGAATACAAAAATAAGTAATATTAAAGTTGGAAGGAACCCAGAGATGAATGAGCCTGACCTCCACCCCATTTTCCAGATAGAGAAACTGAGGTCCTGAGAGAAGATTCTAGTCTTAGTAGCAGACCCAAAATTAAAAACAAGTCTCCTGATTCTTTTTTACTGTGCTGTGGAGATGGTCTTGAAAATCACAAAAGGCATCTACTTCCCCCAAATACCAACTATCCTCCTCCTACAAAGAGATTCCTGTGAATGAGCATCAACAATCACCTTCCTTAGCCTCCATTCTTTCCCATCCCTCTCCCTGGTTATCTTTTACCCTTCTCTCTCTCTCTCACACCTCCATCAGGAAGCTCCTCTGGATGACTGAGGCATGCCTGCTCCCAGGGTCTGTGTCAAATATTCACTCAGGGCCGGAATGTCTGGTATTTTCAACCTGCTTGACTGAGCTACCTCCTCCCTCAGACTGCCACCTCTTTCATGTCCTTATCTACTAGCCCATTCTCAACAAGCTGGGGAGGCCAAGACCTCTAAGATACTAGTCATAAGCAAGGGAACATTCTGGTTTATTTTACTTTTTAAGCTAGAAGCTGAGGCTCTAAGATTCTTTCTGAGCTTGGCTGATAGTGATGGTATGAGCTAATCTGACTGTGTGTCCACATTACCCCATGCCTTATTTAGTGAGCCTCTTGGAGAAAGAATTGAGCAAGGCCACTTTATCATACATACCTCCTGAGCCAGGAACTTGAGGGGGAGCTTGGAAAACTTTGTCTTCCTCTCCGAGATAAGATTCACAAACCTGGAGTTGGAAAGAAATAAGTGGCACAGCCCAAGGAACCATTTTACTCTGAACACCTTGCCGAGTTACTGACACCTTGCATTTCCACAACCTTTCCATTGCCTGTTCCATCCTGTTCTTATGGTTGGTGTCAGCCAGAGCAAGGACAATTCCATCCACTCCTGTACTGAAAGTCATACAGATGAATAAGACACTGATCTGGCCTTGAAGAGTTTAGTCCAGGAAAAATAATCATGACATATTACACTAGAATGCAATGTTATAAATGCTAGAAACAAAGGACTACATCAAATGATAACATGGAGTACAATGGAGAAGGTAAAGAAAAAAAAAAAGCAAGGGAGGCTCTCAAAGCAGACAAAGAGAACAGCATATGAGATGAGCAAAGACTTTGACGGATCAGAAAACTCAGTGGCAACCTTTTTACTGATATGTATGAGACAACTAGAACCACTATGTTAAGTCAGGAATTCCTAACTCCACTTCCACAACTCAATAATCTTTCAGTGTTCATGGAGGAGAGAAGGGGGAAAGAGTGGTGCTAGGTATAGACAGGGGTAGAGTTGGAAAGTCCACTTTTAATCACAGCCACGGGCATTCAGAAACGTTTCTCTGGGTGATGAGTTAAAGAGGAAGAAAAAAATATCAGACTCACAGAGATCACCTAATCTGAACCCCTCCCCCATATTCCAAGAGGGAAAGAAAAATGAGAGAAGACTTTCAGGAAAAGGGAAGAAAAAGAGAAATGTGTTGACAGGGGTACCAAAACCTTTCAATTCAAGCAACAATCACAGGCTGACCCACACTCAGGGAAATGCAGGGTTTTGCTCCAAAACCTAAAGCCAAATTTTGTGTATCATGTGCCTCCCCCCACCAAGCCAACCCTTACCCTTACCCCCATGCAGGTCTTACCTGACCAATGCCATGCCATAGAGCAGTCTAAGTTCATCAGTGCCCAAGCCACCAGTTACATCCATGAGCTTACAGCGTATCAGGTCAGCGGTAGAAGCCACTGCCAGGGGGAGTTCGTTGCCTAACCTAAAGGGCCACAGTCCAGCACCATCATAAAAGCCCCTTACATTGGTCCACCCTCCACCTCATAACCTAGGTTGGTGTAGGCTATTCCCATCATATACTGGCTCGAGTGTACGAACAGACACAAAACAAGAAGGTGGGCGATGAGAGGGTAATGTCTGTGGGATCCAACAATATACAGGGCATGAGGGGCTGGCTAGGGTGAACACAGGACACCTAATTGCCAGACTGTCAACCAACAGTGTCTGAACACATCTCCTTTCTTTCACTCTGAAATCCTTAACGCATTCAGCTAGAGAAGTCCTTTATCCGTCATTAATCTCATTATCTCACTTCAATCAATTTAAGGAGTAGGTTGCTACTTACTCCTCAGGCCCCGCTGGTCCCTCTGGCACCCTCCTCAAATTGAGAGGAAGTCACTTTTCAGAGGTAAGGGGTAAAGGTCACAGATATGACAAGAGGATTCTTGAGAAACAACCCCTTACTTTCCATCCACAAATGGGATTAGTGCAAGAGCTTGGCTCCTCTTTACCTCCAGGCACTTGAAGAGGGGCATCAATAGGCAATTTAGGGAAAGCCTGGACAACACGGCTTTATAGAAACTCGAAAAAGAGGTGCGGCGACATCAGCATTCAGGCAAGAAGGCGGAGCTCGTCACATTACCTGCTCCTCCACACGGTGATGCGGTTCAGCGCGTACCGTTGCAACTTATGGTCGTCACAGAACAGATAAACCGTCACCTGGTCCCACTCGGCCCTACTGAGCCAGGCGACCACAAGGCTCTGGGCCCACAGTGGCGATGATTCCTTTACTTTGACACACTTGCAGTACCACGCACTCCACACGAGATCCATCCTCCGGGGACCCGGACGTGGGCAAGCCTGGGATTCCCACCAGACCCTGGGCACAAGGCCAGTCCCTGTGCTGCGGCGCACTGCAAAGACTTCAGCTCAACGTGCTACCCTCACTCCAGACCGCCGCTGAGCCAGCTGCCAATGGGAGAGCTTGACCCCTACGCAATCCCGCCTCACAGCGTCGGCATAACCAATGGAAACATGAGAGGTTGGGGGCCGCCTAACCACACAAGAGAATATGTGTGAGCCTGCAGGAAGTGTTCTTTTCACAAAGCAACCCTACCAAGTGTAAGCGGTCTGCCTCAAGGTTCCGCTAACTTCCTGGTTGCTAACAGGCAACCAGACCCAGGGGTGTGTTTGGACTACAGAAGCAATTTTATTTTGCACCCCTTGGCGGGCGGCGGAGGGATTTTGATCAACCAGTGCACTTCCTGGAAATGTGATTATAGGTATGTCTGATTGCCATGAACCAGTATCCAGCCCAGTAAAACATTATGGACACTGGAGCGGTACTACAGGGGCAAATACCCAATATCTAAATAGATAAAGCTGGGGTGAGTAAATCTGCTTTTTGGGCAGGTACCCAGGGGTCCTGCCTT
The DNA here is from genome assembly GCF_027406575.1 of Nycticebus coucang. Classification (NCBI taxonomy): domain Eukaryota; kingdom Metazoa; phylum Chordata; class Mammalia; order Primates; family Lorisidae; genus Nycticebus; species Nycticebus coucang. Next base: position 70,949,456 of record NC_069804.1, read on the forward strand.
CTAAATTGGTATCAGCCTATTGTTGCACAGTGATGCGAAGTCTGAATTACTGGGATGAGATTTATGTTACCAGCATAGAGGCTTGGGTTCTAGTCTCAATTTTGCAACTAACAGGCCTGTATTGATGGAAAAGAAGCCATACTCTGTAAAATAATTTAAGAGGGTTTATTCTGAACCAAATATGCAGACCATGACCCAGAGTCACACCCAAGACGCCTTGAGCAAGTGGACTTGAAGTGTTGAGGTTACAGTTTGATTTTATACCTTTTGGAGAGACAGGAATTGCAGGTGAGATCGTAAATCAGTATGTACAAAGCGTACATTGGATTGGCCCCAAAACATGGGGTGTATGAAAGGGGAGGTTATAGGTGGTTTTAAAGATTCTTTAGCTGATAATTGTCTGAAAAAGTTAGGCTAAAAGACCAGGAGTCAGTGCAAAGGAATGGTTGAGATAAAGGGTCTGTTAATTAGAGACCAATTACCTGGCAGACTCAAATGATTTGTTATTTATATTGAGGACCTGCAGGTATGTCTTGCTTAGCCTTAAGCCTGTTAATGAGTCACAGAGGACCTCTCTAAGAAGGGGAGGAGGCCTGGTGAGGCGTGTCTGGTCTCCTTTCTTATGGCTAGCAACTCAGTTTTAGAGATCCCCTTGGCCAAGAGAGGGTCCGGTAGGCTCCTTGGAGGACCCTTAAAATTTTTATTTCACAATCCCCCACTTTGGCCAAGATCTGCCAGAGGCAGCATTAATGGCCAGACTCCTATTTTGTCCCATGCATTGCTGGGGCAGTGTGGCTACCTCCCCCAGGTCCATCCAGGCCCTCAGTGGGACCTTTGTGGCCAAGAAAACTAAATAGCTAAGAGGGCTTATGACCAATTAAGTGTTTTAGGCTAGATGATGAGGGGAGTAGGCACTCATCAACCCTTTAAACCCTTCTAGGCAATATGACAGTAAAAATCAAAATATCAAAGCCAAGGTGACAAAATTACTGTGTAAGTGTTGAGCTACTTACTGTATTCCTAGGTTTAGGTGCAAACTTATAGCAAACAGAAACATTGTTAACTGTTTGAGCTAAGGGATTTAGATACTTTTGTTGTATTATGATATTTTATGATAGTCTCTTTAGTAATTTATCGTAAGGTAGCCAATAAATTTCTTGTTATATTTCCTTTTGCAAAAACCGTGTAACTGAGAACAACTGTACCCAGGAAGTTCTATGTCTATGGGAAGCAGGATTTTTTTTTATGATTGTGATAGATACCTGCACCATGTGACCCAGAAAGACCAAGACTCTCATGCAGTATTTTTTTTAGGCTTCTGTGTGCCCATCCTTGATCTGGAGGGCTTAAACTAATTCCATCCCTTTCAGTATTTACAATCTCATGTCCCCCCTCTTCCACAATAGTCCTTGGGCCTAGAGGGAGGACTTTGAGTAGCAGTAAATAACAGATTGGGCCTGGCAGGATTCAATAGTTTTAAATCCTGAAGATATCAGGTTAAACTTACTATTTACTCAAAACTTGTCATAACTCTGGAAAACAAAGCAAAATAATCAGTAATGTTTTAAACAAATAGTCATACAAATTTAGTTCAGTCCATGTAATTCATTTCTGTTCTGTTTGAGGTTGATTTGGTAAAATTCATGGGCTATCAGCTTTTTAATTAAAGTTCTAGAAGTTTGCTTTGTTTTAATCTGATGTTATATAATCTCCAAAACTAAAAGAAATCTATATTCAAGAGAACTTGTCAGTTCTTTCCATGGCTTTTCTTGAAAGATAAACTTTCAACCTATCCAGTTAAAACAAAACAAAACAAAACATTTATGAGCTTAATCAAAATAAAATAATAATTTCCTAAGAAAGACAAATGTCTTAGAATAGCCATGGTTAAAGAGATGAATGGCAAACAAAGTTGGTTATTTTTGTGGCATACAAAAATTTAACATTAATAACCATAATTATTACCGATTATATACACTGAGACACAACAATATTCTACACTATTGGGCCAGGACTCACACCTGTAATTGTAGCTCTCTGGAAGGCCCAGGCAGGTGAACTTCTTGAGCTCAGGAGTTCAGATCAGCCTGAGCAAAAATAAGATCCTTTCTCTACCAAAAATAGAAAAACAAGCCAGTCCCAGCTACCTGGAAGGCTGAGGCAAGAAGATGGCTTCAACCCAGGAGTTTGAGGTTGCTGTGACCTATGATATCATGGCATTCTATCAGGACAACAGAGTAAGACTCTGTCTCAAAAAAAAAAAAAAATTGACTAAGAGTGATAGATTTCAAAAGGTTCTAAAGACGATACAGAAACTTATATGAAGGTAAACCTTAGCCATTTTAATTATCCAGTTGCCAAAAAAAGTAAAAAACTTTTATAGTGCAATTTTAAGTTAAAAGGAAAAAGTCATGTAATTTCATAAAGAGTAAATTAATACTTTAAGAAAACTTTGTTATTTTAATCAAACCTCATAAATTATAGCCAACCAAATCACATGCAAATTCCTTCATAAAACAGGATCACAATTTACTCTAAAGTTAATCATTTGCTTAGCCAAACTGTTTTTTTTTTTTTATTGTTGGGGATTCATTGAGGGTACAATAAGCCAGTTACACTGATTGCAATTGTTAGGTAAAGTCCCTCTTGCAATCATGTCTTGCCCCCATAAAGTGTGACACACACTAAGGCCCCACCCTCCTCCCTCCATCCCTCTTTCTGCTTCCCCCCCCATAAACTTAATTGTCATTAATTGTCCTCATATCAAGATTGAGTACATAGGATTCATGCTTCTCCATTCTTGTGATGCTTTACTAAGAATAATGTCTTCCACTTCCATCCAGAGCTTAGCCAAACTGTTAATCAGAAAATTTCTAAAAGCAAAAATCTTACTCTTTGACAGAGAAAAGACTCAGTTTCCCAATCATAAGACCTAAAATAGACAGCTGGGTGGCACCTGTGGCTCAAAGGAGTAGGGCGCTGGTCTCATATGCTGGAGGTGGTGGGTTCAAACCCAGCCCCGGCCAAAAACTGCGGGGGTGGGGGGAAGTAGTGGGTGGCGCCTGTGGCTCAAAGGGGTAGGGCGCCAGCCCCATATGCCGGAGGTGGTGGGTTCAAGCCCAGCCCCGGCCAAACGCTGCAAAAAAAAAAAAAAAAGTAAAATAGCTGAAATGTTATACAAGTCAAAAGGTGAACACAGATATTTTGGTATTTCTACTAACATTATATGAAAACCTTGTTCAAAAGGAGAAAACCAAATTATTTTGTTCCATTAGTGTATTAATAAAATCTTACAAACAACTCCACCTAACTTTAATCAATTTCACTGTAAATTAATTTTATAAATCTGCTATAACCTTTACTTTTAACTTTATATCCTTTAGTTTTCACTATCACTTATTTACTTTAAAACAGTTCTTAACCTTTAAATTAAACCAAATTATCTTTTTGTAACAAAACTGTTATTATTTTTACATTTCTATAACCTCTCTATTTATAAGAATCTTATTTGGTTACCTTTCTCTTTTATCTAGTAGTTTTAATTACATAAAATCATAATGTCAACTCTTAGAAAAACCAAAGAAGTTAAAGTAACTTTGAAATGTTTTCAGTCTTTAATTTTATTTGCATATCTAAATATAATTTTTTATACCACATAAAATAAGACATTAAAGTACACAATTTAAACATATTTAACAATTTCTATTTTTATATATTTATATATATATATATATATATATTTGCAGTCTTTGGCTCAGGCTGAGTTTGAACCCAGGGTTCTCCTGAAATACCCAGGGGGCAAAACTTGAGCAGGAAAGAAGGGGCCATGTGGGCTAGATTGTGCCTTGTAGCTGCTGGCCTAGGCACTGAGAATATGTCCCTAGGCCTTACCATGGCCACATATGTAGACATCAGAATTAAGAGACTGAAAATTAATAATATAAGCTCACAGTCAAGTCCAGCTAAATTTAGAAATATTATAGAAGTGGCAGTTTTATAACCTCTAAACATCTGAACTTCAATAACAGCTTTAAAACTGGTTTTATTTATCAAAGATTACCAAAGTCACATGACTGAATAGGCATTTGTGTTCTTTTCTGATTTCCTGATAGAATATTAGCTGTAAGTACTTGCTTTCCTAAAGCCAATTAATTAGAGCTCTTTTGCAATAGTGAAACATCACAGACACATGACATATATACACAGACAGACATACAGACAGGAGAAGAATTTATATTTGCCAGCTTTTAAGCATATATTTTTGTAAAATACCTGATTTATTTTAGCAGTTTACCAGCTATGATTTTAAGTTTTTTTTTTCTTGTTAACCATTTTTATGCCCTGTAAATTAGATATGTAACACAGACCCAGGATTAAAATATAGTTCTAACTACTGCTTTTAATCTCAAAAATCCTATCAAAACAAACAAACCTAAGTATTTTAATAAGACTTTTTACTGTAAACAATGTAACTTTTTTATTATTTGGGATTCATTGAGGGTGCAAAGAATTAGTTTACACTGATTGCATTTGTTAAAAGTTCCTCTTACAGGGTGGCGCCTGTGGCTCAGTCAGTAAGGCGCCGACCCCATATACCGAGTGTGGCGGGTTCAAACCTGGCCCCTGCTGAACTGCAACCAAAAAATAGCTGGGCATTGTGGCAAGCGCCTGTAGTCCCAGCTACTCGGGAGGCTGAGGCAAGAGAATCGCTTAAGCCCAGGAGTTGGAGGTTGCTGTGAGCTGTATGATGCCATGGCACTCTACCAAGGGCCATAAAGTGAAACTCTGTCTCTACAAAAAAAATAAAAAAGTTCCTCTTATAAGTTTGTCCCACCCCCAAGAGGTGTGCAATACACCTGACATCCTTCTCCCCTCCCTGAGTCCCTCTCCCTACTCCCTCATTCCACTACTCCACCCCTTGTATTAGCTTATATACTACTTTCATATCAGAATTGAGTATATTGAATTCTTGCTTCTCCATTCTTGTAATGCTTTACTAAGAAGAATGTGTTCCACCTCCATCCAGGTTAATACAAAAGATGTAAATTCTCCATCTCTTTTAATGTCTGAATAGTATTCCATGGTATACATATACCACAGATTGTTAATCCATTCCCAGGTTGGTGGGCATTTAGGTCGTTTCCACATTTTGGCGATTGTAAATTGAACTGAGATAAATAGTCTAGTGCAAATGTCCTTATGATAAAAGGATTTTTTTTTCCTTCTGGGTAGATGCCTAGTAATGGAATTGCAGGATCAAATGGGAGTTCTAATTTGAGTTCTTTAAGGATCTCCTTAATTCCTTCCATAAAGGTTGTATTAGTTTGCAGTCCTACCAGCAGTGTAAAAGTGTTCCCTTCTCTCCACATCCATGCCAGCAATGTCAACTTTGAGACTTTGTGATGTGGGCCATTCTCACTGGGTTAGATGATATCTCAGGGGGTAGTTTTGATTTGCATTTCTCTGATGATTAGGGACAATGAGCATTTTTTTCATCTGTTAGCCATTCATCTGTCTTCTTTAGAGAAAGTTCTATTCATGTCTCTTGCCCAGTGATATATGGGATTGTTAGCTCTTTTTTGCTGATTAATTTGAGTACTCTGTAGATCCTTGTTATCAAGCTATTGTTCAATTCATAATATGCAAATATCTCTTCCCATTCTGAAGGTTGTCTATTTGCTTTGGTTGTTGTTTCCTTAGCTGTAGAGAAGCTTTTCAGTTTAACTAAGTCCCATTTGTTTTGTAACATTATTTCTAAATTTTATAAGTATAGTAGATATTTTTGACTATCTGCTGTTTAAAAGTGTTTAATTAGAGACTTTCAAAAACCACATTCTGAACAAAATATATTGAAATGGTAGGGATTGATCAGAGTGTCCCTGGCCCTCTAAAGCAGTGTTTTCAACCTTTCAACCTTTTTCTTTTTATCTCAGGGCACACTTGAACCTATAGTTAAACTTCCATGGCATACTTATGTTAATCAAAAAAAAAAAAAAGAATATACTTATTGTCCTTTGAAATTTTTTGAAAATAATTTAATTAATGGTCTGTAAAAATATTCGCAGCACAACTAAGATCCTCTCATGGCACACCAGTGTTCCGTGGCACACCAGTTCAAAATCACTGCCCTAATGTTTAGCCAAACTTTCTGGAGAAAGGGCCACTGTTCTCATAAAGGTTTGCTAGAAATTAACTAACATAAAGCCGATGAATTAATAGTAGGAAAAGTTATGAATTTATATGTGGGCGCCTTTAGAGTGAACACTTAAAGATACCAAGGAAATTATCCATTTTTATGCTCAAAGTCAACAAAGTATGGGCAACTGCATAGATATGTGATTGAGCTAATGCTACCAGGCTAGATAGAAAAACACACAGATGCCTGTCTATCTAGATTCTGTTTGGCCTCTCTTAGTATGCATTCCTTCCTTCTAGGAATGGGCCAGGGCCTTTTCTGGAATGGGGGTTTTATAGTAAAACAAAGTAGGCCATCTTATTACTTTATGGCCAGTTATTACATAGAACAATTTAAAGTTTTATGGCTAGCTTTCAGAAAAAAAGGGGTTCTAGATTTATTGGCCTGTCTTGAGAAAAAGGGATTCTGATTTCTATGGCTAGGTTCAACTGAGAGGATACCCAGAAAAATATGAGGTCTATGAGAACAGAGATATTCTCAAAGAGACCCCAAGGACACACCTGGAAAATCCTCCCCATGGTCACTCATCTCTTAGGAATTTGTAGAAACTTAACTTCCTGGGACCTGGAAACTAAGACTTGCTTCTGCTTCTGTAAGTAGAAACTTGAGCCTACTTTTCCAGCTTGATTCAAACTGACCAATGAAAAGGTACTTGTGGACTGGAATTTTTGACTGGAGATAAAAAAGAGAAGACTAAGACAGTCAGGGAGCGGGGCCATTTTGGACTCTTGTCTGCCAGCTGTAATAAAGCCTTCATCTTTTAAACAGGGTGTTTGGACCTGTCTCTGTATTGGGCCTTGTCTTCTGCAACATTTCTGGTTCCCTGACCAGGAAGTGAAACCACCAGAGGAGAGAACAGGCTCAAACTCACCTGCTCATTGCCACCAACTTTCTGGACACCCATGGGGGCTGGGGAGGGGGACGATCAGCTTGGGTGATGTGAACCACTGGAGTGCTCCAGTGATGGCAGTTTTGCCTCCCTATGTGGACGCCTCGACTGGGTGGAGAAAGGACCCCCTTTACGAGTCTTTGAGGAGTCAAACACCAGGAGCAAATGGCAGGCAGGCACTGACACATGCACTGGGAGACATCTGCAGCAAGGAGGACTGGTTGAGGCCCCCTATATTTGAGTGGAAGAGGAATCTGATCAATCCCTGGGCATTAGATTGCCTGCAGGACTGGTGGGAGGTACATCAAAGAGTGTGGGTGTGGTATGACTGAATGGACAATGAGGGTGGAGTTCTAACTTCCCCTCAAAGGGCTGAGGTGATTGTTGGCTCCGAACTGTGGTACTGTATGATGCCCCTTACAGCTAAGTGGCAGTTCCAGTGGGAAACCGAGGCTGCCCAGTTTAGGAAATAGGTTGGGAAAAGGTTAGAATTATTTGCCTGTGATTGTTTGCAGACTGACTGAAACAGATTGAGACAGATAATAATAGGCGGGCTCCACCCACTTCCTTCACAGGGAGAAAGGATTCTGTGACTTCCCCATCTATATCTCCACTTTTACCCCATCGGTGACCCTGCTTTTACCCCGTCTGTCACATGTTTGTGGTTTGTCTGAAGGATGGAAATGGGAAACACACAGGGGAAGCCCACCCCTTTGGGAACTATGCTGAAGCATTTTAAGAAAGAGTTTAAGGAGACTATGTTGTAACTATGTCTCTAGGGAGATTGAGAATTTTGTGTGAGCAGGAAGGGCTCAAAGGAATTTGATTTCAGATAATTGTGGTATCCTTTTAGATAAAATTGGTTTTGAACCTGTAATTAAAGTTCAAATGTTCAGGCTGGGCTCCTAGTGGCTCAAGTGGCTAAGGCACCAACCACATACACCTGGCTGGTGGGTTCTAGTCCAGCCCAGGCCTGCCAAACAACAATGATGGCTGCAACCAAAAAATAGCCGGGCGTTGTAGTGAGCACCTGTAGTCCCAGCTACTTGGAAGGCGTAGGCAGGAGAAGGAGAATCACTTGAGCCCAGGAGTTGTGGAGGTTGCTGTGAGCTGTGATGCCATAACACTACCCAGGGTGACAGCTTGAGGCTGTGTCTCAAAAAAAAAAAAAGTTCAAATGTTCAAAAATTGTAAGATTGCCACCTCTGTAATATTACTGATTTGCTAGATTCGACTGTGAGCTTATGTTCTTGATTTTACGCCTCTGAATTGTGAGGTCTAGAGAGGTAGCTATGGTGAGGCCTAAGAAACATGTTCTTTTTTAAAATTATTTATTTATTTATTTATTTATTTTTTAGAGACAGAGTCACTTTCTCACCTTCAGTAGAGTGCTGTGGCATCACAGCTCACAGCAACCTTCATCTCTTGGGCTTAAGCAATTCTCTTGCCTCAGCCTCCTGAGTAGCTGCAACTACAGACGCCTGCCACAACACCTGGCTATGTTTTTGTTGCAGTTTGGCTGGGGCCAGGTTCAAACCCACCACCCCTGGTGTAGGACTGGTGTCCTACTCACTGAGCCACAGGCACTGCCCAAGAGACATGTTCTTCATACTTAGGCCAGCAGTCTCAAGGCACTTGTCTACAAGACCCCTTCTTCCCTGTTCCAACTTTGTCCTCTGGCTATTCTGAGATGTTTCAGTTTCCTGCTCTCTGTGTTGAACTCTGTACCTGGTAAATGAATTAAGGACACAGGTCCTGTCTTTGCATCCCTCTTTGATGCCATGTGGTCATGTGAAACATAGGGGGACAATGAAAAGACATCAGAAATGATGTGTGCATTGTGGTTTCAGAACATTTTTTGGTAACTTAAAACCTTAAAGTCAGGTTACATTCCATAAAATGTCTGTCATTTGTTAAATGTAATAATTTGGGTGTTTAGATTGTTTGGGAAACTAAGTCTTTTTCAACCAATAAGATTCTTGCCTTTAAACCTTCTAATTATCAGATTAGCCAGTGTCTTAAACAAGATGTCCCAGAGGCCAGTCCACTTTCTCTTGAGTTGTTCTCTTGATTTGAGTGTCTGAATGCTGGGGTAGCTATGGTGAGCCCTAGGGACATGTTCTCAGTGCCTAGACCAGAATCTACAGGGCATAGTCTAGCCCACATGTCCCCTTCTTCCCTGTTCCACTTTTGGCCCCTGGCTATTCCAGGAGAAATTGAATCATCCAGTTATCTTTGTTTTCTGTCCTTCCACCTAGTAAATGAATTAAGGACACAGATAGGTTTTTTTTTTCCTTTATAGCCATCTTTGATTCCAGGTGGCCATGTGAGACTTAAGAGGACCAGGAAAGACATCAGAGATGGTGACTATGTTGTGGTTGCAGAAAACTTTTTAGTAACTTAAAACCTTAAAGTCACATTACGTTTCATAAAATGTCTGGGTCATTTATAAGATGTAATATTTGGTTGTTTAGATTGTTTGGGAATCTGAATCTTTTCTCTGTCAAAGAATAATATTTTTGACTCTTAAAATCTCTTAATTAACAGTTTGGCTAAATGAATGATTAACTTTATAGTAAACTGTGATCTTTTTTTAAAAAAAGTGTTTTTTTCTCAAAAAAAAAAAATTAAACAGAAAGAAAAATAACATTGTGTAAGGAAGGATCTTGCATGGTAAAATTTGTCCTGAAATAGAATGACTGGTTATTTCAGAAAAAAGAAAGCAAGGAGAAAACAGAAAGTTTATCACATTTGTAGATTGTCTGTGCAGGTTAAATAGAACTCATAAGAGAGAATCTATGAATGAATTTGTATGTAATCTACTTAGCTATGATTTATAAAATTTGGTTACCTGTTTCCCTTTAATCCAAAAAATTACACTACAGGAGGGTTTTATTTTTATTTATTTTTTAATCTTCTTAGTTACTGGCCTGAAATAAACAATCCCTGGATTGTGTGTATTAGGGTCTTGGCTAACTAGAGAAGGATGACCTTTAAAAGAGTTAAGGTTTACACCCATATAACCTCTTGTATTGCCTTTAGAATATTTTGACTTGTAATCCTATTTGAACAGATGTTTTAAACCTTTCATATTTGAAAAACCTTCCAAAATCAAAACTCTAAATTTTGTCTTTTTTAAGACCACTACGTGTCTAAGAAAGAAATGTTAGCCTTATTTGGTGTGTTAAAACTGTATAGGAAGCATTGTTAAATAATGAAATGATGTTTAATTTTCTGTGCATTATGTTTGTGTATATATATGTGTTGTAATATTATAAAATATTAATATGTTTTAGTATATGCTATCAGTCATAATTTTATATTAATCTCAGAAAGTTGTTTGTTTGTTTGTTTGTTTAAATTGTGTAAGTCCAAAGAAAGTAATGGAAGGATTGACAGTGATCCCCATTCATGGCTGGACAGAGACTCAGTTCCCTACGCATGAGCAATTTCATGTAAATTTTCTAGGCCTGGGCAATTTCCTGTAAGCCAGCCTTTTCTGAAGTGGATGCCCTGCCATTTTGCCTGGAGCTGGAGGGACTGAATTCATTTGTTAATACACTCTTTAACACTTAAAAGGTTTTTTGTTTGTTTGTTTGTTTGTTTGTTTAATGTACTAAGTCCTGGCCAAATGTAATTCTCATGAGCTTATACCTCCAGGCAAAAACCCATGCAATGACTTCCCACTTGGGTCTCTTTCCCTCTTCCAGAAGCTCTAGTTCCTTTTATTCCTTATGTATTCCTTTGGGTCTAATAAATCCTATCTTACCACTGATCTGTGGTCCATGGGTTCATTCTTCAAATATCTGAGACCAAGGACCTCCTGCAGAAAGAAATTCTGCCACTGTATTTTGGGGACTTTGTCCAGGATTGAAGAACAGTTGTAAGCAATGGGACCACGTAATTCTATCTTGTTTTTTTCTATAATCTTAGTAATGGCGACTAATTATTTGAATGTCCATCAGCCCCTAAGAGTGCATAGGGTGGCTGCCGACCTTCAAGTCAGGGGTGAAAGGTTGTTGGGGATCAAAGTTTTTAATTCCCTTGGCTCCAAAAGAAAGGAGCTGAAGGGAATGTTAGAAGGCTACTGAACCCATTTTGTATCCAATATTTTTCTCTGGTTGACAGCCGAAGAGCAAATAGAAATAGCACCCAGAGATCATGGGGTCCTTAACAATGGTTGTGACTGCATGGCACTGGAAGGCCTTCTGAAAACATGCTCTCTCAGCTCTTTTACTATCCACTCATGTCTTTCTGGGTTCCAAAGAGCTTCTGAGTATATCCACAGACCCTGTTTCTTTCTCTCTCCTTATAGTTTGTGTGCTTTGTTTGTATGTCGGTAAGGGATCACTTTATGTAGTTAAGTTTGTACTGGCTGGATCTTTCTGGTATTTTTCAGATGTTGTGTGTTTTAAAAAGGTCCTTTTCAGTTGGCACCTATGGCTTAGTGGGTAGGGTGCCAGCTCCATATACCAAGGGTGGTGGGTTCGAACCTGGCCTCAGCCAAAATGCAACAAAAAAAAAATAGCTGGGTGTTGTGGCAGGCACCTGTAGTCCCAGCTACTTGGGAGGCTGAGGCAAGAGAATCGCCTAAGCCCAGGAGTTGGAGGTGGCTGTGAGCTGTGACGCCATAGCACTCTACCGAGGGTGATAAAGTGAAATTCTATCTCTACGAAAATAAAAATAAAAAGGTCCTTCTTGTTAGGTAATTGCCCCAGAGAAAGCCCCTCCCCCAGAAAAGCCTCTCCTGCTTTCTACAGACCAAGATTAGCTATCTCACTCTTAAAGTTACAGCTACCCGCTGAAAATTTCAAACTTATGGCCTGCCCTTAAGGCCTCTTCTGGCCAGGGCAGTAACTCCTTATTGGCTATTCTACCATCCCATCACCATTCTAAGACTTCCCCTAACCGAACCTATATAGCTCTCTCTCGCATGGGTGCTCTCTGTCCCCTCCTCTCTCTTCTCTCTCTCTCCCCTCCTCTCTCTTCTCTCTCTCTGTCTCTCTTGGTCTCTCCTCGCTCCCCGTCTCCCCCCCGCCCTTTTCTCTCTCTCTCTTTTTCCCCTCTCTCTTCTTTTCTCTCCTTGGTGCTGCTCTGCAACATCCCTCCCTTGCCAATAAAAACCTTTCGTACAAGCCTTGGTGGTCTGTGAGATCTTTCCCGGTCGAGTGCCCCCCTCCTTCTCTTCTCATTGCCTTTTCTTCAAAAATTAAATTCAATTGGCATTTCCATGGGTTTGCAAAAGAAGCTGAACTATGTTACAAAGGGTAAAATGATTCCCCTACATGTCTCCTCTAAGTGACCAGGAGCCTGTGTGTGGTAGCCAGGGAAACTCCCTGAAGCAAGAACGGCCCCTCTAGACTACAGTTCAGTCTCTTCTTTAAAATAAAAGAAAAAGAAAGAAACCTTTTAAAATGACGAAAGACAAAGAAAATGACCCTGGGTATTTGAACTTTTCTTGTCTATTAGTGTAAATAGAAAGGTCAAAGTCATTCCAGGTTTTTCTAAGACTTCAGTTAGTTGTAACTAATTCTAATGCAAAAAAATTAAAATGTCTCTCAACACTGATTTTTTATGGAGTTTGAGTATTGCTACCTTGCTAACTTTTCAAGAAGAAAGGAGGGTGGAAAATGTAGCATGTAGACTTGCTCATGATAAAAAGCCTATTTTCCTTTGTAACTGGGAATTTAGAAAGAAAAAACTTGTAAAAATTATAACTTAATGGTTACACATATGACCCTGGCCATTTTCTCCAGTGCAGAGTTTATCCCCACTTTGATTGATAGATATATTCCCAGTGGCAGGTGCAGAAAGGGGCAGAACTTTCATCAGGTGAGACCAGGCTCCTGGATACCTGATTTTTTTGTCTGCACTGCTGACTGCAATAAGCACAGGAGAGCCTGCAGGTACAAAGCACTACAATGGTAATCATGGCTAAATCCAGACAAGCATGTGGGCTGGGGAGACCATGTTCCTCAGGAATTCTTCCCCAAGCATCAGAAGGAGACTTCCTTTTGTTTGGCCAGAAGGCTTCCTGGGTTGGTCAGAGGATGCTTTGACAACCAGGAACACAGAGGGTGGGAAAGATTAAGATGCTGGATGTTTGTTCTTTCTCACAGATGTGTAACATGTTCTCAAGAGAACACCCTGGTAACATGTTCTCTGTCTAAGAGATCACCCTACTGGGCTGTATTTTGGAGCATTGGAACATATTTGATCTCCAAATGCTGAGAAAAGAGTATATGGTTTTCTTCTGCACCCATGTCTAGCCTCAGTATTAACTCTCCAATGGTGAACTATGGCCACCAGAGAGTACCTTAAATTATAATACCATTTTTCAGTTAGATCTTTTCTGTAAACAAGACAGGAAGTGGTCTGAAGTGCCCTATGTACAAGTTTTCTTTTTTTCTCACAGATAACCCCAACTGTGTAAAACATATTAGATCTAGCTATCCTTGCTGTAGTAACTTCCCTAAACAACCAGGGATTCACAGGAAAGAAGCTATTACCACCTAATTCAAACCTGCCATCAGTTTCTCCTGTACCTTCCTCTGTGCCTTTAGAAAAACCCAAGAACGCTTCTGTTCCAGGAGTTTCTTCTGGTCCCATTGGGACCCTCAGAAAGCAATTGAATCCTTCTTTTATTTTTTTTGGGGGGGTAGATATATTTATTTTTGGTAATTACATTAAGTGGCACTAATTACATAGTAGCTATAAGATAACTAACCTGAAACCACAGAACTGTAACTTGGCCATAGCTGCACAGATTTGGGCCTTTCTGGCTGCTGAGCACATTTTCAAAAAACTGGATGCCCACCCCAGAGCTATGCCAATGAGATATATTAAGGAATAAAGCTCTGAAATAGGATTCACTAGAGTACTTTGCAGCTGACAGATGATAGGCAGAACATGTTAGTTATAAAGTAGCTACAGCCTAATTCACAAAAGTTACCAACTGTTTCTCTTTCTAGAAAAAAGCAAGAAGTTATTAAGAAATTCCTTGAATTAGCGTCCGGAGTGTCAGGTAGGAGTGCAGAAGAGGGGTGTTAGAACAGTGTCAGAAAGACCCTGGTGGGCCAGACAAGTTAGACGTTATTAATAATCATGGTTGGCTTCTAAATACTAGTAGCAAGATGACTTGATTTGTAATTTTAGGTAAATTATAAATAAATGAAAAAGGCCAGTAATCATACACTAAGATTAATAAATAACACTTCAAAATTAACTGCTTAATGGCTGTGTTTGCAGCAAGGTTTCACAACGCAAGGCACCCAGATTTCTTCTTCCCACATCTGGCTTGCAGAGCAGCTCTCATAGCCATTTCATAAACCTCCCTCACTCCATCTTTGTCTTTGCTGAACACTCCATGTACCCAAAAGCACCAATCCTGTTTTTCATATCTCTGCCTTCTTCATGTTTTATGGGCTCCTGCTCCATCTTGATTAACTTCCACCTTGTGTGCTCATTATTCCCAAGATCCTTCTTCTTCCCAACTGGGATGATGGGCACATTGGGGCAGAAATGCTTGACTTCTGGGGTCCATTTTTCTGGGATGTTTTCTAAGCTGTTAGGGCTGTCGATGGAGAAACACATCAGTATAACATCGGTTTCTGGGTAGGAGAGGGGCCTCAGGCAGTCATGATCTTCCTGCCTCGCTGTGTCCCACAAAGCCAATTCTACCTGTTTGCCATCCACCTCAATATCTACTAGGTAGTTCTCAAACACTGTGGGCACATAAACCTCTGCAGAACTGGTCCTTGCTGAAGACTATGAGCAAGCATAGCTTGCTCCATAACCAACAATCACCTTCCTGATAGCAGCCATCACTTACAAATGCCTTGTAGCATGCACGGCCTGTGTAGAAGAAGTTGTACCAAGTACCTTGAATTTCTGAAATGAAAGGCTCAAGCCAGGACTCCGAGTCCAGCTTCTTCCAGCCAAGTACTCTCGTCTGCCAGTCCCAAACTCAAAGATGAGAGCAGGGAGGTGAAGGAGCGACCTTGGACTAACGAGAGAACCCATGGAGGACCACAGGTGGTGGGGAGCATGACTGAGAGAGGCGGGTAGTGGTAGGAGGGCAGGGAGCAATATGGGCACCCCCAGCACCCAGAAGGCTCGAGCTAGCCACCAGCTCAACTATCTGAATCCTTTGTGTCCCTTCATTGAGATTACAGGTAATGAAAGGAGAAATATGTGAATATCTACTCCATTTTTTCTGGTTGATTTAAAACAAATCAAAGTTGATTTAGGAAAATTTGTGATGATCCAGGTAAGTACATAGATGTTCTCCAAGGCTTAGGATAAAGTTTTGACCCCTCTTGGAGGGAAGTAATAGTACTATTAGATCAAACTTTAAATGAAAAGAATGAAGTCTTAGATGAGTCTAGAAAGTGGGGCGATTTGTGGTTCATGTCCAATACTGATAGCAGTATGTCCTCTGAAGAAAGGGACATATATGCCATGGGAAGACAAGCAGTTCCCTTTAAGGATCCTGAATGGGACACTGTGAAACAAGGTAACTGGTGGCATAAACATTTTCTAACATGTATCCTGGAAGGTTTTCATTGATCCAGGAAAAAGCCTATAAATTATTCTAAGTTGTCTACTATTTACCAGGAGAAAAATGGGAGTCCCTCAGTGGCTTAGGAAGGTGATGAGAAAACACATTAATTTGACACCTGATTCCTTAAAGGCCCAAACTATTTTAAAAGATAATTATATCATTCAAAGGGCCCCAGATATTAGGGAAAAACTTCAGAAATTGGCTCTGTGGGATCAGAACATGTTACACATCTGTGGGATCATAACCCAATCATAACCTGGAGAACCTTCTTAAAATGGCCACAGAAATTTTTTTATAATTGAAGTCAGGAGGAGGAGGAGAAGAAGGAAGGGATTAGAAAAAGAATGACAGCACTAGTAATGGCCCTACAGGCAGGCACCATTCAGGAGCAGAGCGAAGCCAGAGAGCTAAGAACAAATGCTTCCAAAGTGGTCAGACTGGCCACATTAGGAGAAATTGCCCCAGGCAGCACTGCCTGCCAGGCAAGCCACCAGGCTCCCATCAGGAATGCAAGGGTGCAACAATGATGGCTGTAACCAAAAAATAGCCAGGTATTGTGGCAGATGCCTGTAGTCTCAACTACTTGGGAGGCGGAGGCAGGAGAATTGCTTGAGCCCAGGAGTTGGAGGTTGCTGTGAGCTGTAATGCCATGGCACTCTACCCAGGGCGACAGCTTGACGCTCTGTCTCAAAAAAAAAAAAAAAAAAAAAAGAAAGAAAAGAAAAAAGAATGCAAGGGTGACCACTGGAGGGCAGTCTGTCCCCATAGGCAAAGGCCTCCAGGGCAGTGACCCTGGCAGTCCCCAAACAGGACTGAGGGTGCCAGGGCAGTTTCTCATGGCTCCAGCTTATGTCATCACCCCTTAAGAACCCCAGATCTGCCTCATAGTGGAGGTCCAGGAAATAGAATTTCTTCTGGACACTGGTGTCGTGAACCAGTGTGGCGAAGGGGAGTAAACCAGAGTGGAATTGGTGGGGAATGAGGAAAATACAGCATAAGAGAAGACACAGAAACAAAGGATGGGATCAGGAGGACTGACTGAGCTGATGGCTGCAGCCAGCACCAAAGCACAAAATCAGCTTTATTTTATAGCATCTGTACAGGGTTCTCTACAGGGAAGTAGCAGAAACAAAAGACATATTTTTGGTCTTACAATATGATTAGAAACTGTAAATGACTCTAATAGAGACAATCTTGTTAATGGTTTCTACTCAACTTCATTAGCATATGACAAGAAGTAAGAAGGAGAAGTCAGGAGGATTCTGTGTGGTTAACAAAACAAAGGAAGAACTATGTGTTTCTACTTACCTTTGTTAGCATATGACAAGGAGAAAGAAGGGAGAGATCTCAAGGATCTCTGCATAGTTAACTAAACAAAGAAAGGCTACATGACTTCTGGCAGAGGGAACTTGAAGAAAGGAATATGGCTATTTTGGGAATCCTGGAGAAGCAGTTGGGGGCTCATTCTCTGAATGTCCCCCAGGCTATGAGGGCCCTGCCATCTCACAGCCCACTCTCCACACACTGGAGTGACATTTTCTATACTCCTCTCTAACCCTGATCTTCTGTTCTTCAAATCTGTAACTATACATGGTGTATCTAGAATGCCAATTACCAAATTCTTCTCTCATCCTTTAAGCTGCAATTGGGGGAATGGGCAGTTCTCTCACATCTTCCTAATCATGACTGAAAGTCCTATTCTCTTTTAGTGGGGAATAGGACTTTACTGACTAAAGCAGGGACCACCATTTATATGAATATGGGACAAGAACTGAAAGACTTGGGGCAGGACCCTCCACTCTGCCCTGAGCGATGATAACCCCAATCAATCGCAAGAGATGGCGCTTGATGCAAACAGCAAGAGGATTTTATTGCAGCATGCTGGGGCTTGACTCGCAACTCTTTTAGGAGCCGAGGAGTCAAGCCCTGAACAGCAGGTTTTACAAGCTTATAAAGGCAAAAACCATAAAGTAGGGAGGAGTAGCAGACATAGCAGGGGCTTTAGGGAGGGGTAGCAGACATAGCAGGGGCTTTAGGGAGGGGTAGCAGACATAGCAGGGGCTTTAGGGAGGGGTAGCAGACATAGGGGCTTTTCCAGATAAGAAGAACTCTGGTTCATTACTCATCTGTCTTAAGACAAGATCAGCAGTTAAACATTTGCTTAGCTTTTTTCTTTCAGAACCAGTTACCGGTTATCTGCTTCAGCTCGGGGCTATTTCCTAGGACAGTTACAAAAGGTCACATTCTTATGGTAGGGGGCGAGGGGTGCTGCCGCATATCTGGTCCCCCCCCTTTTGGATTTGGTAGTACTTTCCTTCATTACCCCATTTGTTTTTTGGGAAGTTCTAATCATGGAACTTCTGGCTCTATGTATTCATTCTCATGGCTATCGTCCCAGCAGAGAGACTGGTAATGCTGTCTGAGCATTAACACTTGTACAGCATTTACTTTCTCCCGGACGAAGGTGACTATACAGTTGAAAATGCAGGGCCCAAAGGTACGGTTATTAAGTCCCAAGAGGAAATGGGGTGCCAGGAGGCCTGCCCAGTCGTTTCACATTCCCATTGCTTACAATAGAAATTTTCTATCCCCCCGCATCTGTTGGCCTGTCTTCTCGTTCTCCCATCCCGGGGACAGATATAGAACTCCGTTTGTCGCATCTGGCGCTAGGCGGGCGAGTTGCAACAACCAGGGGCGTCTGCAACGTACTGGCCTTGGGATGTGGAGCCTCGGGTAAGCGAGCGCTTTGCCAAATGATGATTAAGGCTCGATGGAACCTCCTTAAAGGTCTCATTGGGGATATGCCAGTTATCTAGCTCTGCTATTAAGGCGCAAATATCTGGGGTGAGGGACGGCCACCAGGTCCAAGGAGGGTCCTCTTTTGTAGTACTCCATACTACATCACCAGTCTGAGAGAGAACCTGCCAGGTTAACCTCTGGGGGGCATGGGGATTGGGACCAGAGCTACTTATCACCGGGAGTTGTATCAGCAGGAGCAGGGCTACTGCAGCCGATGCGGAGCTTGAGGGGGTTGTCCGTCTTTTCCACTTTCCACCCGGAGTCTGGCGGCGGTGCTGGTTTGACATGAGATGCGTGGATCCAGGCTGCGATGCCATCAACTTTTACTGTGGTCGGGGTTGTGAGCAGTACTAGGTATGGTCCTTTCCACCGTGGTTCAAGGTTGGCTGTCCGGTGGCGCCGGATGTACACCGAATCTCCAACCTGGAACTGGTGAGGTATTTGCAGATCTCCGGGCTTGTAGGCTTCGATCAGCCAGTTCCACACTTCCTTTTGCACAGTTTCAAGGGCTTTTAATCTGGTGTATAGAGATTGAGAGGAGTAAGATTCTGGGGAAGGGAGGTGCTGCATGGCAACGAGCGGGGGGTAAGCTCCATATAGGATTTCAAAGGGGGTCAGCTTGAGAGTACTAGGGGTGTTGTGCACACGGAACAGGGCAAAGGGAAGGAGGACTGTCCAGTCAGTAATGCCAGTCTCTAAGGATAATTTAGTCATGGCCTCTTTTAGGGTTCTATTCATCCTCTCTACCTGCCCTGAGCTCTGGGGCCGATAAGCACAATGTAATTTCCATTCAAGCCCCAGGATTTTGGCCAAACCCTGACTAACCTGGACAACGAAAGTGGGACCATTGTCGGATCCGATTACTTTGGGTAGCCCAAATCTTGGAAAAATCTCTTCTAATATTATTTTGGCCACAACTTGAGCAGTCTCCCTCTTTGTAGGAAAAGCTTCGACCCATTCTGAGAAAGTGTCTATGAACACTAGCAAGTACTTGTATCCGTACATAGCCGGCTTAATCTCTGTAAAATCTGTTTCCCAGTAGCTTCCAGGGCGATCCCCTCGGAGTTGTTTTCCCTGAGGTAGTGTGCTAGGCTGGGTGTTTACTAATTGGCAAGGTCTGCACTCTTTTACAGCTGCATCAACGAGCTTACTTAATTCTATAATATAGTATGGAGAGGACTGAACAATGGTTTTCAGATGCTTGGGGCCCAGATGGGTTAATTTATGAAGTTGCCTGAGAAAGGTGATTGCCTGCTCCTCAGGGAGGATGTTTTTCCCTTCCGGGGTCTCTCGGATCCCCTCTGGGGATTCTAGGTGGAGGCCTAATCTGTCCATCCTCTCGAGATCCCGCTCCGAATATTTAAAGTTTTTGATAAGGGGGGGTGCTATTTCTTTAAGGCTAGGCCTTAAAGTGTTTTCATATAGTGGTAGGATGTTGAGCCCTTGAGCCGCTCGTTTAGCTTCTCGGTTGGCTCTTTGGTTTCCCTCGGCAACTCTGGACCCCCCTTTCTGATGTCCAGGGCAGTGGATTATGGCCACTCGCTTAGGGAGGTGAACAGCCTCCAGTAGACTTAGGATTTCTTCCCTCTGTTTAATTTCTTTTCCTGCTGAAGTCAACAGTCCTCGCTGTCTGTAAATGGCCCCATGGACATGGGCTGTAGCAAAAGCATACCTGCTATCGGTGTATATGTTAACTTTTTTCCTTCTGCCAAATGTAAGGCCTGGGTCAAGGCGACCAGCTCGGCCTTCTGGGCCGACGTCCCTTCAGACAGACTACTTGCCCAGATGGTCTGCTTATTGTCCACCACCGCCACCCCGGCCACCCTTTTATCTTCTATTATGGAGCTGCTCCCATCAGTGAACCAGGTCAATTGGGCATCCAGCAGGGGCTGATCACAGAGGTCCCTCCGAGTTCCAGTCTCCTCAGCCAGTACTTCTTGGCATGTGTGTAATACGTCCTCCCGGACAGAGGTATCAGGTAGTAGGGTAGCTGGGTTGAGGATGACAGGCGGGCCAAACTGGACTCTGTCTTCATTTAATAGGAGACTCTGGTAATGTGTCATGCAGGCATTGGACAGCCACCGGTCAGGGGGCTGTCTGATGATGCTTTCTAAGGCATGGGGGGCAATGACTGTCAACTTCTGCCCCATAGTCAATTTGTCTGCGTCTTTTACCAGTACCGCTACTGCCGCCACAGACCTCAGACAGGCTGGCCAACCACCAGCGACGGGGTCTAATTTCTTGGAGAGGTAAGCTACCGGTCTTTTCCATGGCCCTACAGGCTGCGTCAGCACCCCTCGGGCCACTCCTCTCTTCTCATCTATGTATAGGACAAAGGGCTTTGTTACATCTAGTAGAGCCAGGGCCAGGGCTGATAATAATGCCTTTTTAATGTTGTCAAAGGCCCTCTGTTGGCTGGCACCCCACTAGAAGGGAGTGCTTTCCTTGGTCAAAGGGTAGAGGGGGGCTGCCAGAGTAGCGAACCCCAGTATCCATAAGCGGCAGAACCCCGCAGTGCCTAAGAATTCTCGCACCTGGCGGGGCAAGCGGGGAACTGGAATCTGAGTCACAGTATGCTTCCTGGCTTCTGTTAACCATCTCTGCCCTCCTCTTAGTGTGTAACCCAGGTACGTTACCTCTTTCTGGCAGATCTGGGCTTTCTTGGCGGAGCCTCTTCCAGTAACAGTTCTGTGCCCCGATGGCACTCTTCCTTTGTCGTTCCAGCTAGTAGTAAGTCATCTACATATTGTAGGAGCATTACCTGAGGGTGGCTGGCGCGAAAGTGAGCTAGGTCTTGGTGGAGGGCTTCATCAAAGATGGTTGGGGAGTTCTTGAACCCCTGTGGAAGTCGGGTCCATGTGAATTGCCCTGTCATTCCATAGTCCGGGTCTCTCCATTCAAATGCGAAGATGTTCTGGCTAGAGGAGTGTAGTTGGAGGTAGAAGAAGGCATCCTTCAAATCCAGGACAGTGTACCAGATATGGTCCAGAGGGAGAGAGCTTAACAGATTATAAGGGTTAGGCACGGTGGGGTGGATGTCTTGTGCCTGCTTGTTTACTTCTCTCAAGTCCTGCACAGGGTGATAGTCTCCTGTGCTGGGTTTTTTGACGGGTAATAAGGGGGTGTTCCATGGTGACTGGCACTTTACTAGTATGCCCAGCTGTAGGAGACGCTGAATGTGAGGCCTAATCCCTTCCCGAGCTTCCCTAGTCATAGGATACTGGCGCACTGCCACAGGAGTGGAAGTAGCTTTGAGTTCTATGACTATAGGCGGCCTTTGTGCGGCCAGTCCCATTCCGGCAGTTTCGGCCCATGCCCCGGGATATTTTTCAACCAGTCATGTATGAGACTAGTCCCTTTCTCCCGTTGCTTTTCAAAGAGTCTATGTTCATCCTCCAAATGCATGGTCAGGGCTGTTACTCTCTTATTCTGGGTTACCTCTGGGCCATCAGGAGTGAAAGTGATCTGGGCTTTCATTTTAGTGAGTAAATCTCTCCCAAGGAGGGGCGCAGGGCACTCAGGGATAATTAAGAACGAGTGGGTTACCCATCCCACTCCCAGATCTACTGATCTTCGGGTAGTCCATGAGTACTGCTGATGCCCTGTGGCCCCTACAACCCAAGATTTTTTTCTTGGAGACAGGTCCTGAGGTTCGAGTAGGACTGAGTGTTGAGCTCCTGTGTCTACTAGGAACTCAACTGGCTTCCCCTCCACCTTAAGTATTACCCTAGGCTCGGGGAGGGGTTCCGAGCCCCGTCCCCGCTAATCTTCTTCTTTCTCTAAGGCCAGTACTTTCTTCCTTTTTTAGGACATTCCCTGGCCCAGTGCCCCTTCTCCTTACAGTAGGCACATTGGTCCTTCTCTAACGGGACGCGGTTGCCCAGGCTACCTGACTTCTTAGTTCTACCTTGGGTCTGTTCTTGGCTCTTCTCCCCTACTACTGTGGCCAAAATCCGTGTTAAGTTTTTCTCCTGTCTTCGGTCTCTCTTATTTTCCCTTTCCTCTCTCTCTTTCTCCTTTCTCTGCTCTTTTTATTCCTCAGTTTCTCTTTTATGGTATACTTTTTCAGCTTCCTTAACTAAATCCTGCAAGGTATAGTCCTGCAATCCTTCAATCCTCTGCAGCTTTCTTTTAATGTCTACAGCTGACTGCCCTATGAAAGTCATAGCCACGGAAGCCCTCTGTCCTTCAGAGGCAGGGTCAAATGGGGTGTAGTGCCTAAAAGCTTCCATTAGGCGCTCAAGAAACACTGAGGGGGGTTCCGTGGCCCCCTGTAT
This sequence comes from Nycticebus coucang, assembly GCF_027406575.1. NCBI lineage: Eukaryota > Metazoa > Chordata > Mammalia > Primates > Lorisidae > Nycticebus > Nycticebus coucang. The sequence goes on from NC_069804.1 coordinate 70,972,180, forward strand.
TACTTCTCTTACCTTAGCCAAATTAGTGGGGCATCTTGCCGCCCCACGGAGGCCAGCCACTAGAGCCTGGTGATAGACTGTCAGTTGCTCCCTACCTTCTGCCATGTTGAAGTCCCGGTCAGGTCTGGAGGGGAAAGGCAGCCTTGATGATGTTGGGGAACTGGGTAGGACGCCTGTCCGCCCCAGTACATTCTTCCTAGCTTCTAGTAAAATCCTCTCCCTCTCTTCAGTAGTGAAGAGAGTCTGTATGAGCTGCTGGCAGTCATCCCATGTGGGCTAATGAGAGAACATCAGGGACTCTACCAGCCCAGTCAGGCGTTGGGGGTCTTCTGAAAAAGGGGGGTGATTAGTTTTCCAGTTATACAGGTCTGCGGAAGAAAATGGCCAGTACTGGAGGGGCTGGAGAGGAGGTGGTCCCTCATCTGTTGCCACCGGCGGGGGCCCGTATGCCCTCAGGGGCAGGGCAACAGTAGTGTCGGGAGACATTCCTCCCCGGCGGTGACTCCTGGTACCTTGTGCGGGCCCCAGTGAAGGTTCCCCCGGGGGTGCAGAGGGGGCAATTGCCGGATCCGGCGATGCTGGTCCTCCCTGCCCCCCGACAGGAGCCAAGGCGGGAGGGTATGGGGGAGGAGGGGGTGGAGGGTCGAGGAGAAGATGATCAGTCTGAATTTCCGGGTAGAACTTCTTAGGGGGGTCCGAGCTTTTGCCCCCTTTTCTGGAACCGGAAGATTGGACAGCAAGCACCTGAGGATTAGACGGGGGCCTGGATGTGGCAGTCCATGGCTGAACCCAGGGGGGTGGATTCTGCACCAGGTCCTGCCAGACTATGATGTAAGGTTGTTGATCCAGATGGGCTCCCGGTCCTCTCTGAAAAACAATCTGTTTGATAGCAAAAATAGGAGATAAGTCAAAGGTTCCTCCTGAGGGCCAGCCGACGTTAAAAGTGGGCCACTCCGAGGAGCAGAAAGTCTGCCATGGGCCTTTTTTAATCTACTGACAGATCACGACCTCTTCTCTTCACTTCAGTCTAATGATCTAGAGTCAAACTCAGAGGACAGTGTCACAGTCTGTCCCATCATCAGTAGATACGTCAGAAACACAAATAACAGGAATAACAGAAATATTACAGATACAAGGACCTACCTACCACATTTGGTTCCTCACAAGCCTACAACAGAATCAGACGGGTGCGTTTCCCATAATTTTTGATTGAACAACTGGACTCGATCAGCACCCTTACAGCAGGAGACAACCAGGCGTCCCTGGTTCTCCTCAGTTCCTGGGGCGTCCCCCAGGATTTCAGCCTGTGGTCCTCCGGGCACGTCTACCGACCACTGTCCGGCCACTCTCACGAGGTGCCGAACGGCTGCGAAACCGAAAGCGCACACACAAAGTCAAACAAAGGACTGAAGACACAGACCAGACAGTTTTTGGGGTACCCCTTTCTTACCTCCAAGGTCGACTCTGCAGGTGAGGGGTGGTCGTCAAATCCCAGACGAGCCCCCAAATGAAAGACTTGGGGCAGGACCCCCCACTCTGCCCTGAGCGATGACGACCCCAATCAACCGCAAGAGACAGTGCTTGATGCAAACAGCAAGAGGATTTTATTCCAGCATGCTGGGGCTTGACTCGCAACTCTTTTAGGAGCCGAGGAGTCAAGCCCTGAACAGCAGGTTTTACAAGCTTATAAAGGCAAAAACCATAAAGTAGGGAGGAGTAGCAGACATAGCAGGGGCTTTAGGGAGGGGTAGCAGACATAGGGGCTTTAGGGAGGGGTAGCAGACATAGCAGGGGCTTTAGGGAGGGGTAGCAGACATAGGGGCTTTTCCAGATAAGAAGAACTCTGGTTCATTACTCATCTGTCTTAAGACAAGATCAGCAGTTAAACATTTGCTTAGCTTTTTTCTTTCAGAACCAGTTACCGGTTATCTGCTTCAGCTCAGAGCTATTTCCTAGGGACAGTTACAAAAGGTCACATTCTTATGGTAGGGGGTGAGGGGTGCTGCCACATATCTGGTCCCCCCCCTTTTTGGATTTGGTAGTACTTTCCTTCAGAACCTATATCATTCCTTCCCTTATTAGAGATAGAAATTAGAGATGGACTACTGAGGGATAGGTGGAAAGAGCAAAATATACTCAACCAGTGCAAATTAAGTTAAAAAAAAAAACACCCACTATCTGAATCAAAAACAATATCCTCTACAAGCAGAAGCTAAGACTTGGCGAATACCCATAATGAGTTTACAGTACAGACAAGGCTGAGATTTAATACAGGTGGGCCACAGCCTCTTTTTTCTTAGCATCATTTTTCTCTCTCCAATTTTTCTCTTTACTAAAGACAAATTATAGCAGAACTAAGTTAGTTGCCAAAATAAACTGTACCTTCAGTATACTGGGTCTGATTATTTGCATAAATGCAGTAAGAATAATTATTGGCCAACTAGGTTCTTCTTTCCTTTAAAATTGGCTTTGCTGGAACCTTTTATAAGGAATCTCAGGGTGGACTTTCTTGAAAGCCTTTCAGAGCCCAGGTTTCATATGTGCCATTAGATACCTGTATGCATTGGGTAAATTCCTCTTCTCTCGCCTGTCAGCAGGTGACCTTCATTACTTACCACAGATCAGGAAATGTTACTGATGGGTATCTGGCCAGTTTTCCAAAGGGCTTTTTTTCATTGACCTTATGAAGTCAACCTCAATTCCTTAACACAGTCTGGATAAGTCTGGAAATGTTATTCTAGCCAAAGCCTTGGTAAAATAACCAGTGCCTTCATCATGTCCTATAGAACAAAACAGATTCTTACTTAACTTATGCAAATAACTGTATTGTCAGAAATTGAGAATACTTACAAATGGCTTTCAAATACCAGATAAATCAAGGAGAGAGAAAAATACATGTTTCAAATTCTGCTCATAAGTATATACATTGCTTGAAAAGCTACAAATAGCTCAAAAGACAGAAAACGTTTTTTTGACTTCTGGAAAACAGAACATAAACAGAATCAACAATATTTTGAACAAAAACTGATAACAAACTAGCCCAGTTCTATGTAACTGATTTCTGTTCTGTTTGAAGTTAGGTTAGCAATACTCATAGATATGTTAACTTTCCAATGAAAGTTCTAAAAATCTGCTTTTAGTCCGAAGGTATTTGATTTCCAAAGACATTAGAAATTTGAATTAGATAGAATTCGTTAACCTCTCTTAGTATTTCTTTTTCTTTTGAGGATAAACTTTGGACTCAGCCAGTTACATAAAAAAACACTTTCTTTTTTAGATGAATTAAAATTATTACCAAAAATATATGTTAGGACAGACCAGTGCTTTATACATTAGGACAACAAATGCTTTATAATATTGGAACATATATATAACCATAACCAATACAAAATTAATCACCATTGCATATTTGAAAATGTTTCCTATGTATTTTTAATAAATCAAATAAATTTACTTTTTTTCCTATGACTTTCAGTGGTCTTAATATTTCAAGAAGACCAAATTTAGAGTTGTGGTTTTGTTGTTTAGTTGGCCCAGGCCGAGTTTGAATCTGCCAGTCTCAGTGCATGTGGCTGGCACTGCAATCACTGTGCTATGGGTGCCTAAGCCTCAAATTTAGAGTTTTGATTTTGGAAGGTTTGTCAAATATCAAAGGCCTAAAACATTGATTCAAATAAGATTACATGCCAAAAGATTTTAAAGGAAATACATAGTCAACTGGATCACATGTAAATTCTTTCACAAATTCTCTTTTATGACCATTTAACCTGCACAGATAATCTACATTCTAAACTTTCTTTAACTTTTTCCATCTTTCACTTTCTTACCCAACCATTCTGTTTAGTTAGGACACAATTTATCACACAAGATTCTTCCTTTCCACAATGCTGTTCTCCTTTCTATTTTCTTACTTTCAAAAACTCACTTCCCACAAAACAGGATCCCAGTTTACTATGAAGTCACCCATTCACTTGGCCAAACTGATAATTAGAAGGTTTAAAAGGCAAGAATATTATCCTTTGACAAAGACTCAGTTTTCCCAACAATTTAAACAACTGAATTATTACATTTTACAAAGAGAGACATTTTATGAGATATAACATTGATACAGGATTTTCCCACTCGGGGCTGGACAGGGAACCCCCATTTTTCAGGCTCAGGTGAGCTCAGATATCAGACTCCCATCTCCAGGTACAAACCCTCCGAGCCCCAGCAAGGTCATAGAACAAAGCAGCCCAAAACCTTTTGGATGGCTCCACCTTGACTAAGGAGCACACACCCTAAACCCCTCCCCAGACAAAAACTGCAGCTAAGACCTAATAATCTTGTCCAAGGTGAGGGGCTGCATTCATTCATTTGCTAGAACACCCATTCAGTTTGTAAAGGTATTTTTCCATCTACCAAATCTTGGCCAAAATATCTCTCAGGGCCAATTATTTACCCCTAGACAAAGGACTCATGCAAGAAACCTCTGAGCTGGACCTCCTCTCCCCTTCCAGAGGCTGTTCACCTTGGAGACAGACCTATTGCTGATATGGATACAGACTCATTCAGCATGAGATTTATACTCTCTCCCCCAGATTTTCATGGGCCAACCAGAGCTCATCAGACTGCCCGAATCACAACACTTTCCAAGGCATGGCACCTCTGCCAAGAGCTCTGGCACTCTCCACTCCCTCTGCATGCCCCTCAGTCCAACAAAATCCCATTTTATCACTGATTTGTGGCACACAGGCTCAATTCTCAAATTCCTGAAACCAAAGACTCACTGAAGAAATTCCAGTAACAAAACTACAACAATATCCTTTCTAATGTCTTCATTTTCCCCCAAGACTCACATGGCCATGTGGCCACCAAAGACAGACAGAAGGCAGAAAACTGGAAACTTTCAGTTTCTCTCAGGATATCCAGAGGGCAAAGTTGGAGCAGAGAAGAAGGGGACACTCACACATTCGTTTTACCCCATGAGTGGGGAGGGGCAAAATCCCACTTATTGTAATTTTTTTCAGTCTCCAAGCACTCATATGCACACCATTTCAACCCATTTCTTAACCTGGACAGCCTTGATTTCCCACTTGAGCTGCCATTTAGCCATAGGAGGCAAACCAACACTCCCCTAGGCCCTGTGAAGGGTGGTCCAACTCCACACTCAGAGTTCTTTCAGTCACACCCCACAACAGACCTGCCAGTAATCTAACACCCAAATTGTTGATCAGGCTCCTTCTTCCACTAAAACTGCAGTGGGACCTCCAGATCAATCATACATTGCCTTAGATGACTCCCTGTGTAGGTCCCTGTTCCTGCATTCCAGTTCCTCCTGGTGTTTGACTCCTTGAAGACCCGCCAACAGGGTCCTTTCTCATCCCAGTCAAGGCATCCACACAGGGAGGCCAAACTGCCTCCTTGGTGTGCTCAGTAGTTCACATCACCCAGGCTGATCAGGGGCCCCCATGTGGTGTCCAGAGGATTGGCGGCAACTACCAGGTGTGTGTTCTCTCCAAGGGTGATCTCGCTTCCCCATCAGGGAACCAAAAGTGTTGCAGGACAATGAGGCCCAACAGAGAGAAAGAGCACCCAAACACCACGTTTATAAGAAGAAGGACTTTATTCACCAGCTGGGAGCTTACGGCATAGAAGAATTACAAATAGCCCTGCCCCCCAATTGGCTTGGTCTTTCCCTTTTTATAGACATTCCAAAAATCTCCCCCCCACAAGTACCCTTCTCATGGGCCAGTGGGAGATGCTATTCCAGCCCCTACAGAACTACAGTATTTCACAGAACTTGGAAATTTCTCCAAGTTCTAGGAATTTAAGTTTACAAATTCCCAAGAACTGAGTCACCATGGAGTGGACCCTGCAGGTGCATCCTTGTGGTCTCCTTGAGAAGACCTGTTCTCCTAGATCTCACCCTTCTCCCGTGTCCTCTGTCACCAATACTGGCTCACCCTACACCTCAAACTCTCAGCTGCAAGGCTTCTTAGGAATTATAGGCTTTTTGCAGACTCTGGATTCTTGGATATAGTGAAATAGAAAGACCACTCTATTCTTTAATTTAAAATGCTCAAAAAGAGTGCCTGGTCACTCTAAGAATGGGAACCAGAATCTGATAAGGCATTCCAACAGTTGAAAAATGCTCTTTTACAGGTTCCTGCTTTAAGTCTTCCTACCAGAGAACAATTTAATCTGTATGTGACAGAGAAGCCTGGAATTGCCCAGGAGTCTTGACCCAACACTGGAATTCAATTTTACAACCTGTAGCTTATCTTGGTAAAGACATTGACACTGTGGCCAAGGGATGGCCACACTGTCTGTGAGTTGAAGCAGCTGTAACCCTGGAGGCAACTAAGCTAACTTTGGGAAGAGACCTAATTATTTATACTTCTCATGACCTTACTGGACTTTTAAATTCAAAAGGCAAATCTTTGGCTGTCAGACAACCACCTCCTTAAATATCAAGCCTTATTACTAGAAGGGTTGGTGCTTCAATTACACAACTGTGCCACTTTTAATCCTGCCACTTTTCTCCCTGATTCCAGTTAGGAAATAGGACACAAATGCCAACAAATTATAACACAAACCTATGCAGCCAGAGAAGACTTACAAGAAACTCCTCCATCTAATCTGACATGGTCTTTAAAAAAAAAAAATTCTTTATTAAATCATAACTGTGTGCATTAATGCATTTATGAGGTACAATGTCCTGATTTGATATACACTGTGGAATGCTTACATCTAACCAATTGACATAACCATCTCTTCACTTATTTGTTGTGGTAAGACATTCATACTCTATCCTTAAAAGTTTAGAAATGTATCATTGTGGGCAGTGCCTGTGGCTCAGTGGGTAGGGCGCCCGCCCCATTTACCGAGGGTGGGGGTTCAAACCTGGCCCCAGCCAAACTGCAACAACAAAAAAAATAGCTGGGCATTGTGGTGGGTGCCTTTAGTCTGAGCTACTTGGGAGGCTAAAAAAAGAGAATCACCTAAGACCAAGAGTTGGAGGTTGCTGTGAACTGTGACACTACAGCACTCTACCAAGGGTGACAAAGTGAGACTGTCTCTAAAAAAAAAAGAAAAAGAAAGAAAGAAATGTATCATTGCATTATGCACATTAGGTTAGGTCGCCCCATATACTCTCCCTCCTCCCAGCCTTCCCTCTCCCCTTCGCTCTCCTTCCTCTTCCCTGCTTCTTTATGAACTATAGTTATGTTTTACCATTTCTATGAGTGTCTAGGTGATTATATACTGATTTCATTGTAGTATTGAATACAGTGGATACTTTTTTTCCCCCATTCTTGAGATACTTTACTAAGAAGAATATGTTCCAGCTCCAAGCAGGTAAACATAAAAGGTGTGAAGTCTCCATCTTTTTTATGGCTGCATAGTATTCTATGATGTACATATACCACAATTTGTTAATCCATTCATGGGTCGATGGGCACTTGGGATACTTCCATAACTTGGCAATTATGAACTGGGCTGCAGTAAACATTCTGGTGCAAAAGTCTTTATTGTAAAATAATTTTTGATCATCTGGGTAAATACCTAATAGGGTGATTGCAGGATCAAACGGTAGGCCCACTTCTAGTTCCTTGAGTATTCTCCAAACTTCTTTCCAAAAAGGCCACATTAGCTTTCATTCCCACCAGCAGTGTAGAAGTGTTTCTTTCTCTCTGCATCCATGCAACCATCTGTAGTTTTGGGATTTTGTTATGTGTCCTAATCTTACTGGATTTAGATGATATCTCAAAGTGGTTTTGATTTGCATTTCTCTGATGATTAAAGATGGTGAGCATTTTTTCATGTGTTTATAGGCCATGCACCTGTCTTTTTCAGAGAAGTTTCCATTGAAGTCTCTTGCCCACATAGAAATGGGGTTATTTGTTCTTTTCTTATTAATTAGTTTGAGCTGTGTGCCTTCTAGTTTTCATACCTTTGTCAGAAGCATAACCTGCAAATATCTTTTCCCATTCTGAAGGCTGTCCATTTGCTTTATTTACTGTGCTCTTGGCTATGCTGAAGCTTTTTAGTTTGATCACATCCCAATAATATAATTTTGGTGTTGCTTGAATTGCCAGTGGAGTCATCCTCATAAAAAATTCTCCCAGGCCAATGTTTCTCAGGGCCTGGGACTGGCCAGGGCTTGGGCCCAGCTTAACTAGGTTCCAGACACAGACCCCTAAGCTACCTTGCTCAGGAACAATTACTCTCAGGTGCCTGAGGGCTATCTACTTTAGCAGAAGAGAGAGGGAGGACAGTCTTAGAGACAGTAAAGCAGTCTTCTTAGAAAGATAGATCTTAGTCTTTAGTAGACCTTGGTAATCTTCAGCAGAGAGATGCCGTGCTGGCGTTCTGCAGGCAGGAGAGGAGACAGTCAGAGTAAGCGTGTCTGTGGTAGAATGTGCATGCTCCCAACTGCCTTCTCCTCCAGCCTAATATAAGGCTGATCTCGTGCCTCTCAACACCACAGATGTAGAGACTGCCAATTCACCAATTCTCTCATCTTGTGAGCTCTTATGCTTGGTAGGAGAGCTAAATCCCTCTCTCCATGCCCTTTTCACCAAGGTGTTCCATTATTGAGCTATACAAGTATTTCTTATACCTTTAAATCCTCCTAGCCATAGGCTATATGGGCTGCTACAATTTTTTTCAAGCGTTTTTCCTGCACTCTCTCCTAATTTTTTTATAGTTTCATGTCTTAAGTTTAGATCTTTTATCCAGTGAGAATCAATCTTTGTTAATGGTGAGAGATGGGAGTCCAGTTTCATTCTTCTGCAGGTTGCCAGCCAGTTCACCCAGCACCATTCATTATATAGCGAATCTTTCTCCTAAAGAATGTTTCAAAGAAGATGAAATGTCTGAGAATTTATCTAACAAAGGACATGAAAGATCTCTATAAAAAGAATTATGAAACTCTGAGAAAATGAATAGCTGAATATGTTAACAAATGGAAAAACATACTATGCTCATGGTTGGGAAGAATCAACATTTTTTTTTTTTTTTGAGACAGAGCCTCAAGCTGTTGCCTTGGGTAGAGTCCCGTGATGTCACAATTCACAGCAACCTCCAACTCCTGGGCTTAAGCGATTCTCTTGCCTCAGCCTCCCAAGTAGCTGGGACTACAGGCACCTGCTACAACGCCCAGCTATTTTTTGATTGTAGTTGTCATTGCTGTTTTGCAGGCCCGGGCTGGATTCGAACCCACCATCTCTGGTGTATGTAGCTGGCAGGTTAGCCACTTGAGCTACAGGCGCCAAGCCAGGAATCAACATTGTTAAAATGTCTATACTACCCAAAGAAATCTATAGATTTAATTAAATCCCTATTAAAAGCACCATCATCATACTTTAAAGCAGGCATCCTCAAAGTTTTTAAACTGGGGGCCAATTCACTGTCCCTCAGACCGTTGGAGGGTCGGACTATAGTTTAAACAAAAAAACTATTAACAAATTCCTATGCACACTGCACATATCTTATTTTGAAATAAAAAACAAAAACGGGAACAAATATAATTCACACCGCTTCATGTGGCCCACGGGCCACAGTTTGAGGACGCCAGCTTTAAAGTCTTTGAAAAAATAGTGCTTCACTTTACATGGAATCAGAACAAACCTCAAAAGAAATTACACTAGACGGAGATAAAAACAGATCAGGAGTTATCACATTACCAGACTTCAGGCTATACTATAATTCTGTAGTGATCAAAACAGCCTGGTACTGGCACAAAAATAGAGAGATAGATGTATGGAACAGGATAAAGAACCAAGAGATGAACCTGACATGGATTTACATACAAGTGGAAGTTTTTTTATAGTACAAGGAACTCGTAAAGCTGGCTATACTGTAATTACTCAGCATGCTGTAATTGAGACTGTATCTGTCTCTCCAGGAACCAGTGTGGAATTAGTTGAGTTAATAGCTTTAAGATGTGCTTTAGAAATTGGGAAAAACAAATGAATCAATGTATACACTGACTTAAAATATGCTTTTCTCATTTTACATGCCCATACTGCCATTTGCAAGTAAAGACAATACTTAACTCCCAATGGATCTCCCATAAAGTATAATCATGAAATAGACAGATTATTACAAGCTGTTCATGCTCCATGAAAAGTAGCAGTTATCAGCACGGTGCTGGTATTTCAGTGGTTAGGGCGCTGGCTACATGCACCGGGACTGGCGTGTTCAAACCTGCTCCAGGCCTGCTAAACAACAATGACAACTACAACAAAAAAATAGCCAGGCATTGTGGAAGGAACCTGTAGTCCCAGCTACTTTGGAGGGTGAGGCAAGAGAATCACTTAAGCCCAAGAGTTTGAGGTTGCTGCGAGCTGTGATGCCATGGCACTCTACTGAGGGTGACATACTGAGACTCTGTCTCAAAAAAAAAATAGTTATCATTCAAAACAATTTAGATGATATTTCTGAAGGTAAGGGACTTGCTGACAAAGAGGCTTAAATGGCAGTACAGAAGGGAAAAATTTCCTTTGTGGCACCTTTCATTCGGGAGGGATCACTTGAGAATCACGCGCCTCAATATACACAAAAAGGAAAAAGAATGGGCTCTTTCCAGAGACTATTCACTACTTCTTTCAGGCTGGCTACAAAATAAAAGTGGACTTTTGCTATTACCTTCTGCAAGTCAATGGAAAATACTTAAAACATTACATCACTCTTTTCATTTTGGCAATGAGAGTAGCTATCAAATGGCTAAAGCTCACTTTAATGGAAACAACTTACTTAAAACCATGAAACAGATAATAAGGGGCAGCACCTGTGGCTCAGTGAGTAGGGTTCTGGTCCCATATACCGAGGGTGGTGTGTTTGAACCCAGCCCCAGCCAAACTACAATTAAAAAAAAAATAGCTGGGCATTGTGGTGGGTAGATGTAGTCCCAGCTATTCAGGAGGCTGAGGCAAGAGAATTGCCTAAGCCCAAGAGCTCGAGGTTGCTGTGAGCTGTGACACCACAGCACTCTACCAAGGGTGACAAAGTGAGACTGTCTCAAAAACAAAACAAAACAAAACAAGAACAACAGATAATAAGGACTTGTGATATATGTCAGAGAAATAATCCTTCAAACCACCATTTACCTCCCCCAGTTCTACAAAAACAAGGTAAATATCTAGGTGAAGATTCTCAAATGGTAGATTTTACTCATCTCCCTAAGGTACATAGTCTATAATATTTGCCAGTATTTATGGATACTTTTATTTATTTATTTATTTATTTATTTATTTATTTATTTATTTAGAGACAGACTCTCACTTTGCTGCCCTTGGTAGAGTGCCATGGCGTTACAGCTCACAGCAAATTTCAGCTCTTGGACTTAGGTGATTCTCTTGCCTCAGCCTCCTGAGTAGCTGGGAATATAGGCGCCCGCCACAATGCCTGGCTACTTTTTTTGTTTCATTTTGACCAGTGCCAGATTCGAACCAGGCACCATCTATGTATGGGGCCGGCACACTACTCACTGAGCCACAGGCACTGCCTATTTATGGATACTTTTAGTAATTGGGTTGACGTGTTCCCTTGCAGGATAGAAAAGACTCAGAAAGTTGTAAAGGCTTTAGTGAAATTATCCCCAGGTTTGGACTTCCTCAGAGTTTACAAAGAGATAATGGGCCTGCCTTCAAAGCAGCTGTTATGTAGGGAATATCTAAAGCCCTAGACATAAAATACCATCTACATTGTTCTCGGGGTCCCCAATCCTCTGGGAAAGCAGAAAAAAAAATGAATGATACAATCAAAAGATGGTTATGAAAACTAAGTCAGGAAACTCATTTCCCTTAGACTAAATTACTTTCCATTGTTCTCCTTAGAATAAGAAATTTACCTCAGAGACTCAGTTGTAGCCCATTTGAGTTATTATATGGAAGGCCCTTCTTAACTAACAATGTATTATTAAATCAAGAAACTACAGAATTAGTAAAACATATTATTTCTTCGGCTAAATTTCAACAAATCCTTAAAAACCTCTCAACTACATTTTCACATTCAACAGTAAAAGAAATTTTCTCTCCTGGAGATCTTGTTATGATCAATACTCTTCAATTTACCTGCCCTGACCCCAAGTTAAGAGGGTCTTTTTTGGTAATCTTGTCTTCTCCTATAGCTGTTAAAGTTATAGGAATAGATTCTTGAGGGTAGAAATATGTGTACTTAAGGGAAGAGTCATATCTTGATGTGCTTGCATTGCTAGAAATAATGATTTAACAAGCTTAAAACCAATATTGAGGACTCAATTTCCAAAACAATCTAAAGAGCTGAAGGATTACATCTTATAAATGATTCAGACATGTTATGAAACATAATATGACCTTAAGGTTTTAATGTACTAAAAGGTGTTCTGTAACCACAACATAGTCACCATCTCTGATGTCTTTCCTGGTCCTCTTAGGTCTCACATGGCCACCTGGAGTCACAGATGGCTATACAGGAATTAAGGTTATCTGTGCCCTTAATTCATTTACTAGGTGGAAGGACAGAAAACAAAGATAACTGGAGGATTCAATTTCTTCTGGAATAGTCAGGGTCCAAAGCTAGATCAGGGAAGAAGGGAACATGTGGGCTAGACTGTGCCCTGTAGCTCCTGGTCTGGGCACTGAGAACATGTCCCTAGTCCTCACCACAGCTGCCTATCTAGACCTCAGCATTCAAAGAAATAAATGAAAATAAAGAACATAAGCTCATAGTCAAATCCAGCAAAATGTAGAGGTGGCAGTTCTATAATCTTTGAACATCTGAACTTTATTATTTTTTTTTGAGACACAATCTCATTATGTCACCTTCAGTAGAGTGCTGTGGCATCACAGCTCACAGCAACTTCAAACTCTTGAGCTTAAGCAGTTCTCTTGCCTCAGCCTCCCAAGTAGCTGGGACTACAAGCGTCCGCCCCAATGCCTGGCTATTTTTTTATTGTAGTTGTCATTGTTGCAATTTGGCAGGCCCAGGCCAGGTTCGAACCCACCAGCTGTGGTGTATGTGGCCAGCACCCTAGCTGCAGAGCTACAGGTGCTGAGCCTAAGTGTATATCTTTTTTTTTTTTTTTTTTTGAGGCAGAGTCTCATTATTTCACGCTTCGTAGAGTACTGTAGTGTCACAGCTCACAGCAACCTCAAACTCTTGGGCTTAAGCAATTCTCTTGCCTCAGCCTCCCAAGTAGCTGGGACTATAGGCTCCTGCCACAATGGCTAGCTTAGTTGCAGTTGTCATTGTTATTTATTTATTTACTTTTTTCATTTATAAAAGTTTATTAGATTGATACACCAACCGACTGACTGATATCCTGCCCTTTATTGATACCATGTCAAGTGGCAGGTTGACATTTAGTATGTATTAATAAAATCTGCATTTCCTTAACTACTTCACAGTATCTTTGAATTATGCTTTTATCTTTACTGCCATTCATTCAAGTTATTTTTTATTAAGTCATATACACATAGCTCAAAAATAAATTTATGCATATGTGGGGTACAAGTCAAATCTGTCAAGTTTAGAACATAAATATCTTAACACAGTAATCAAGTAAATGAGGCGAAAGCTATGTTGATTGGTTTGATGTAACCACATCAGATTGTATAAAAAAAATCAACACATTGTCATTGTTATTTAACTGGCCCGGGTTGGATTTGAACCCACCAACCTCTGTATACGTGGCTGTTGCCCTAACTACTAAGCTACAGGCACTGAGTCTGAACTTTAATAACAGTTCTAAAACTAGTTTTATTTATGAAAATATCAAAGTTGGCCAATGTCTGTGGCTCAGTGGGTAGAGTACCAGCCCCATATACCGAGGGTAGTGGGTTCCAACCCGACCCCGGCCAAACTGCAACAAATAAAAATAGCTGGGTATTGTGGTGGGCACCTGTAGTCCCAGCTACTCAGGAGGCTGAGGCAAGAGAATTGCCTAAGCCCAGGAGTTGGAGGTTTCTGTTAGCTGTGACACCAGAGCACTCTACTAAGGGTGATAAAGTGAGACTCTGTCTCTAAAAAAAAGAAAGAAAATGCCAAAGTTGTCTGAATAAAAAGAAATTTGAGTTCTTTTCTCTTTTCCTGATAACATATTTAAGTACGTTTTCTTTCTCTTTTAAGGCAGATTAATTTGAGTTCTTTTGCATATTTTGATAGTGCAATATCACAGGCAAATTACATATACAGATACAGACAGACATAGAGGAAGAAGCAGAATTTTTATTTTCTGGCTTTTAAGCACATAGTTTTATTCAGACACTTAATCTTTTAGTTACCTAATTTATTTATCTTAGTAGTTTACTGAGGTTTTAGCTATCAGTTTAAGTTATTTTTCTATTAACCATTTCTATAACCTGTAAATTATATAGTTTTAATTACTGCTTTTAAACCCATAAATTCTACCAAGCTAAAAGAAAAAAAAACTATTTTACTTATTATTATTTTTTATTTTTTTTAGCCATTCTCACATTGTCACCCTCAGTAGAGTACCATGGCATCATAGCTCACAGCAACCTCAAACTCTTGGGCTCAAGTGATTCTCTTGCCTCAGCCTCCCAAGTAGCTGGGTGCCTGCCACGATACCAGGCTATTTTTAGAAATGGGTTCTTGCTTTTGCTCAGGCTGGTCTTGAACCCATGAGTTAAAGCAATCCTCCTGCCTCAGCCTCCCAGAGTGCTAGTATTACAGGCATGACCCACTGTGCCCAACCTCAAACCTAACTATTTTAGTGAGACTTGTTATTTGAAACAATTTAACATCATTATAATAATTTAAGGATCCATTCAAAGGCCATTTTTCTTGATGATACATCAGCCAAGCCATGTTACGGTAAAGTTTCATTGCTTTTCAGTTATAGGCGGGTATCCATACTGAGACCAATCAGACAGAATACACCACAATGGGCTTTTATTTGGGGTTGAGGCCTGAGCTCCCATAATACAGACTTTACAGAAATACCAGACTTCTTGACAACAAAAACAGAATTGTTGAAAACTAAAGTTATCAAAGTGCAACCATGAGGCCTAAGCTCCTATAATACAAGATACAGAAACACCAGATTTCTCAAGAACAAAACAAGAACTGATGAGAACTAAAGTCTTCAGTGCACAATAAGAAAAAAGCAGGTGGAACTAAGTGATTAGCAATGGTGAGTGCATGAGAGCAGAGTGAAAGACTGCCAGGAGAAATTTCCCAACAGTACTGCTAGGAGCATTTAAGCACTGCACCCCCAGGCCCACCTGTCCAGGGCATGGTAGGCTTTTCCAGCAGAGCACTTACTGGAGCCGTCTAAAGGTCTCTTCATAATCATCAGAAATGTCACCAGAGGAAGAAGGTCCAGCTGCCTGTCACTCTTTGCCAATATGCAGAGATGGGGATAGCTTCCCTGAACTATTTGTCAGAAGGCTGGTGATTCTGGAGAACAGTAAGAGTAGTCTCTCCAAGACTGTTCTGTTCTTCCATTTTTAAAGTCACCATTTTATACATAAAAGTTCAAAGCAGAATATGTTCCAGGGAGGGTGATTGGTGGGATTACACCTGCGGTGCATCTTACAAGGGTACATGTGAAACTTAGTAAATGTAGAATATAATTGTCTTAATACAATAACTAAGAAAATGCCAGGAAGGCAGTGTGATGAAAATGTGTCAAACTGTTTATAAAACCAGTGTATGGTGCCCCATGATCACATTAATGTACACAGCTATGATTTAATATTAATAAAAAAAAGTTCAAAGCAAAGACTACGTTAAGCCTTATTTTATTTTATTTTATTTTTTTGCAGTTTTTGGCCAGAGCTGGGTTTGAACCTGCCACCTCTGGCATATGGGGCCGGTGCCCTACTCCTTTGAGCCACAGGTGCTGCCCTTATTTTATTTTATTATTATTTTTTAAATCTTTTTTTTTTTTTTTGGCCGGGGCTAGGTTTGAACCTGCCACCTCCGGCATATGGGACCGGCGCCCTACTCCTTGAGCCACAGGTGCCTCCCATTATTATTTTTTAGAGTCTCACTTTGCTGCCCTTGGTACGGTGCCAAAGCATCACAGCTCAGAGCAACCTCTAGCTCTTGGGCTTCAGCGATTATCTTGCCTCAGACTCCGGAGTAGGTGGGACTACAGGTGCCCACCACAATCAATGCCCAGGTGGCTATATTTTTTTGTTGCAATTTGGCCGGAGCCAGGTTTGAACCCGCCACCCTCAGTATATGGGGCCGGTGCCCTACTTACTGAGCCACAGATGCCGCCCTAAGCCTATTTTATATAATAATAAGAATAATCAAGTGCCCTACTACAACATTTCTTTTTTTTATTTTCTATTTTCAAGGATTTTTTTATTAAATCAATCATAG
Source organism: Nycticebus coucang (assembly GCF_027406575.1). NCBI lineage: Eukaryota > Metazoa > Chordata > Mammalia > Primates > Lorisidae > Nycticebus > Nycticebus coucang. The sequence goes on from NC_069804.1 coordinate 70,988,500, forward strand.
CTGTGTACATTAATGCAATTATGGAGTTCAATGTGCTGGTTTTATATAAAATTTGAAATACTTTCATCAAACTGGTTAACATAGCTTTCACCTGGGCACTTGTGGCTCAAGGAGTAGGGTGCTGGCCCCATATAGTGGGGGTGGCAGGTTCAAGCCTGGCCCTGGCCAAACCTGCAAAAACAAACAAACAAACAACAACAACAACAAAACACATAGCCTTCACCATATTTTCTTAGTTATTGTGTTAAGACATTTATATTCTATACTTAGTAGATTTAACATGTATCCTTATAAAATGCACCATAGGTGTGGCCCACCAATTACCCTCCCTCCACACATTCTCACCTCTCCCCTCCCCTCCTCCTCCTCTTTCCCCTTCATCTTGGGCTGTAATTGGGTTATACCTTTCATATGGAAATGTGGGTGTTTATAAATTGGTTTCATAGGAGGGCTGAGTATATTGAATACTTTTTTCTTCCATTCTTGAGATACTTTGCTAAGAAGAATATGTTTCATATCCATCCATGTAAACCTAAAAGAGGTAAAGTTTCCATCTTTTTTTAAGACTACATAATATTCCATGGTGTACACATACCACAATTTATTGATCCATTCATGGGTCGATGGGCACTTGGGCTTCTTCCACGACTTAGCAATTATGAATTGGCTTGCAATAAACATTCTGGTGAAAATATCTTTATTATAAAGTGATTTTTGGTCTTCTGGCCATATACTTAGTAGCAGAATTGCAGGATCGAATGGCAGGTCTATTTTTTGATCCCTAAGTGATCTCTGAACTTCTTTCCAAAAAGAATGTATTAGTTTGCATTTCCACCAATAGTGCAGAAGTGTTCCCTTTTGTCAACATCCATGCCAACATCTTTTGTTATGGGATTTTGTGATGTGGGCTAATCTTACTGGAGTTAGATGATATCTCAAAGTGGTTTTGATTTGCATTTCTCTGATGATTAAGGATGATGAATTTTTTTTCATGTGTCTCTAGGTCGTGTGCCTGTCTTCTTCAGAGAACTTTCTCTTCAAGTCCCTTGCCCAGCCTGCGAAGGGATCACTTGTTCTTTTCTTGCTAATACGTTTGAGTTCTCTGTGTATTCTGGTTATTAAACTTTTGTCAGAGTTATAACCTGCAAATATCTTCTCCTATTCTGAGGGCTGTCTGCTTGCATTATGTACTGTGTTCTTGGCTTTGCAGAAGCTTTTAAGTATGATCAGATCCCAGTAATGTATTTTTGGTGTTGCTTCAATTGCCTGGGGAGTCCCGCTCATAAAATATTCTTCCTGGCTGATTTCTTCATAGTTCTCGTTATAGATGTCTTTCACTTTCTTCTAGTATTTTTAGTTTCATGTCTTAAGTTTAAATCTTTTATCCAGTGAGAGTCTATCTTTGTTAATGGTGAAAGTTGTGGGTCCGGTTTCAGTCTTGTACAGGTCACCAGTCAGTTAACCCAGCACCATTTGTTAAATAGGGAGTCTTTTCTCTACTGAATCTTTTTGATTGGCTTATCAAAGAACAAATGACAGAACATAGCTGGGTTCATCTTTGATTATCTATTCTGTTACATACTTCTACTCTGTTTTTGTGCCACGACCATGCTGTTTTGATTGCTATTGATTTGTAGTATAGTCTGGGGTCTGATAGCATGATTCCTCCTGATTTGTTTTTATTTCTGAGTAATGTCTTGGCTATTTGAGTTTTTTTCTGATTCCATATAAAATGAAGTATTATATTTTTGAGTCTTTAATGTACAACAGTGGGGCTTTAATAGGGATTGCATTGGGTAGTATGGACATTTTAACAATGTTGATTCTTCCCAGCCATGAGCATGGTATGTTTTTCCATTTGTTCACATCTTCAGCTATTTCTTTTTGTAGAGTTTCATACTTCTTTTTATAGAGATCTTTCACATCCTTTTTTAGGTAAACTACCAAATATCTTATCTTCTTTGGCACTACTGTGGAAGGAATAGAGTCCTTGACTGTTTTTTTTTTTTTCAGCTTGAATATTGTTGGTATATATATAGGCTACAGATTTGTGAGTATTTTGCAACCTGAGATGCTGTTGTATTCCTTGATCACTTCTAAGAACTTTGTAGTTGAATCCCTTGGGTTTTTCAGATATACAATCATGTCATCTGTGAAAAGTGACAGTTTGATCTCCTCTGACCCTATATGGACACCCTTGATTGCTTTTCTTGCCAGATTGCAATGGCTAAGACTTTCATTACAATGTTAAAAAGCAGTGGAGACACTGGGCAACCTTGCCTGGTTCCTGATCTGAGTGGAAATGATTTCCATTTAAGTCTATTCAATATGATATTGGCTGTGAGTTTGCTGTAGATGGCCTCCATCAGTTTAAGAAATGTCCCTTGTACACCTAATTTTTTGGTGTTCTGATCATAAAAGGATGCTGTATATTATCAACAGCTTTTTCTGCCTCGGTTGAGAGAATCTTATGGTCTTTGTTTTTATTTTCTACGTAATGTGTTATATTTATAGATTTACATATTTTGAACCATCCTTGATACCCTGGGATAAAACCCTCTTGGTCATCATGTATGATTTCATGTGTTGCTGGATTCTGTTTGCTAGGATCTTATTGAATATTTTGCATCTATATTCATTAAAAATATTGGTCTATAATTTACTTTTCTTGTTGGGTCTTTTACTGATTTGGGATCAGGGTGATATTTGCTTCATAGAATGTGTTGGGGATTATTTCTTCTTTTTCTATGTTTTGAAAAAGGTTAAGTAATATAGGTACTAGTTCCTCTTTAAAGGTTTGGTACAATTCCGATTTGAAGCCATCTGGTCCTGGACTCTTATTTTTTGGGAGATTTTGTATGGTTAGTGCTATTTCAGTACTTGAAATATGTCTGTTCAACATTTCTAATTCTTTCTGGGTAAGTCTAGGAAGGTGGCATGCTTCTAAGTATTGGTAAATTTCTTTCAGATTTTCGTATTTGCGAGAATAGAGTTTTTTGTAGTATTCATTAAGAATTCCTTGAATTTCTGAGGTGTCTGTTGTTATTTTGCCTTTGTCATGTCTGATTGGTGAAATGAGGAATTTTCATTTTCTATTCTGGTTAGGCTAGACCAGGGTTTATCTATTTTGTTAAACTTTTCAAGAAACCAACTTTTTGATTCATTGATCTTTTGAATAATTATTTTGTTTTCAGTTTCATTTAATTCAGCACTAATTTTGGTTATTTCTTTTCTTCTGTTGGGTTTGAGGTTGGAGTGTTCTTCCTTTTCCAGTTGCTTGAGACATCCCATAAAGTTGTTAACTTCCTGTCTTTCTGTTCTCTTAAGGAAGGCTTGCAGTGATATAAATTTCCCTATTAGGACTACCTTTGCAGTATCCCAGAGGTTCTGATAATTCGTATATTCATTATCATTCTGTTCTAAAAACTTGGTAATTTCCTTCTTGATCTCCACTTTGACCCAGCTATCTTACAGCATAAGGTTATTTAGTTTGCATGTCTTTGTATGAGTATGTAGATTCCTGTTATTGGTGAGTTCAATTTTTATTCCATGATGATCTGAGAAAAAGAAAAGGAATAATTTTAATTTTTTAAAAATTTGCTGAGGTTAGACTTGTGACCTAAGATGTGATCACTTTTGAAGGATATTCCATGGGCTGATGAAAAGAATTTGTGTTCAGTTTTGTTAGTATGAAATGTTTTGTAGATGTCTATTAAATTCAATTGTTGTATGGTGAAGTTTAAGTCCAGAATTTACTTGTTTAGTTTCTTTTTGGAGGATCCATCCAACACTGCCAGAGGGGTGTTAAAATCTCCAACTGTTAAGGTGTTCGAGGATATCAAATTGTTCATGTCTGTTAGGGTCTTGCTATAAATTGAGGAGCATTTTTGTTGGGTGCCTAAATGTTAATAATTGACATACCATCATGTTGAGTGTCTTCCCTTAACAAATATGAAGTGACCATCCTTATCTTTCCTTACGTTTGTTGGTTTAAAGCCTAATGTTTCTGAAAACAAAATTGCAATCCCTGCTTTTTTCTGTTTTCCTAGATTATAGTTGTCCATCTTTTCACCCTGAGTCTATATTTATCTTTTAAGACAAGATTAGATTCTTGTATGCAGCAGATATCTGGCGTGAGTTTTTGTATTCAGACAGCATCCTTTGCCTCTTTACTACAAAATTTAAGCCATTCACGTTAATAGAGAGAACTGATAAGCCTGGTAGTATTTTTTTTTTAATTATTAAATCATAGCTGTGTACATTACTGCAATCATGGGGCACCATACACTGGATTTATAGACCATTTGATGTATTTTCATCACACTGGTTAACATAGCCTTCCTGGCATTTTCTTAGTTATTGTGTTAAGACATTTATATTCTACAATTAAAAAGTTTCACATGTAACTTTGCATAGAACACTGTAGCTGTAATCCCATCAATCACCTTCCCTCTACCCATCTTCCCCCCTCCATCCCCTCCTTCTCGCTCTTCCCCATATTCTTAGGTTATAACAGGGTTATAGCTTTCATATGAAAGACATAAATTAGTTTCATAGTAGGGCTGAGTACATTGGATACTTTTTTCCCCATTCTTGAGATACTTTACTAAGAAGAATATGTTCCAGCTCCATCCATGTAAACATGAAAGAGGTAAAGTCTCCATCTTTCTTTAAGGTTGGATAATATTCCATAGTGTAAATATACCACAATTTATTAATTCATTTATGGATCGATGGGCACTTGGGCTTTTTCCATGACATAGCAATTATGAATTGGGCTGCAGTAAACATTCTGCTACAAATATCTTTGTTATAATGTGATTTTTGGTCTTCTGGGTATATACCTAGTAGAGGAATTACAGGATTGAATGGCAGATCTATTTTTTGATATCTAAGTGTTCTCCAAAAATCTTTCCAAAATGAATGTATTAATTTGCATTCCCACCAGCAGTATCGAAGTGTTCCCTTTTCTCCACATCCACGCCAACATCTCTGATCTTGGGATTTTGTGATATGGGCTAATCTGGAGTTAGATTAAATCTCAAAGTAGTTTTGATTTGCATTTCTCTGATGATTAAGGATGATGAGCTTTTTTTTCAAATGTCTGTAGGCCATGTACCTGTCTTCTTCAGAGAAGTTTCTCTTCAAATCTCTTCCCCAGCCTGCGATGGGATCACTTGTTCTTTTCATGCATATATGTCTCTGTTCTCTGTGGATTCTGGTTATTAAACCTTTGTCGAAGACATAAGCTGCAAACACATTCTCCCATTCTGAGGGCTTTCTGCTTCCTTTACTTACTGTGTACTTGGCTGTGCAGAAGCTTTTTACTTTGATCAGGTCCCAGTAGTGTATTTTTGAAGCTGCTTCAGTTGCCTGGGGCGTCCTCCTCCTGAAATACTCGCTCTGACCGATTTCTTCAAGGGTTTTCCCTGCACTCTCTTCTAGTATTTTTATAGTTTCATGTCTTAAGTTTAAATCTTTAATCCAGTGAGAGTCTGTCTTAGTTAATGGTGAAAGGTGTGGGTCCAGTTTCAGTCTTCTACAGTTTGCCATCCAGTTCACCCAGCACCATTCATTAAATAGGGAATTCTTTCCCCACTGAATGTTTTTAACTGGCTTGTCAAAGATCAAATAATTGTAAGTAGCTGGGTTCATCTCTTGGTTCTCTATTCTGATCCATACAAATACCTCTCGGTTTTTGTGAAACTACCATGCTGTCTTAATCACTATCAATTTATAGTATAGTCTGAGATCCGGTAGCGTGATTCCTCCTGCTTTGTTTTTATTTCTGAGTGATGTCTTGGCTATTCAAGGTTTTTTCTGATCCCATATAAAACAAAGGATTATTTTCTCAAGATTTTTAAAGTATGACAGTGGACCTTTAAAAGGGATTGCATGAAAATCGTATATTGCTTTGGGTAATATGGAGATTTTAACAATGTTGATTCTTCCCAGCCATGAACATGGTATGTTTTTCCATTTGTTAAAACTTTCAGCTATTTCTTTTCTTAGAGTTTCATAGTTGTCTTTATAGAGATCTTTCATGTCCTTTCAAATATTTCATCTTCTTTGGTAGTACTGTGAATGGAATAGAGTACTCAACTGTTTTTTCAGCTTGACTATTGTTGGTATATATAAAGGCTACCGATTTATGAATGTTGATTTTGTAACCTGAGCCCTGCTGTATTCCTTGATCACTTCTAAGAATTTTGTAGTAGAATCCCTTGTGTTTTCCAGATATACAATCATATCATCTTAAAAGAGTGAAAGTTTGATCTTTTCTGACCCTATATGGATACCCTTATTTGCCTTTTCTTCCCTAATTGCAATGGCTAAAACTTCCATTACAGTGTTAAAAAACAGTGGAGACAATAGACAACCTTGTGTGGTTCCTGATCTGAGTGAACATGATTTCAATTTAACTCCATTCAATATGATATTGTCTTTGGGTTTACTGTAGATGGCCTCTATCAGTTTAAGAAATGTCCCTTCTATACCCATTATCTTAAGTTTTCTGATCATTAAGGGATGCTGGATATTATCAAAAGCTTTTTCTGCATCAATTGAGAGAATCATATGGTCTTCGTTTTTTAATTTGTTTATGTGCTGAATGATGTTTGAAGATTTATGTATATTGAACCAGCCTTGAGACCCTGGAAGAAAAACCGACTTGGTCATGATGTATAATTTGTTTGATGTGTTGCTGGATTCTGTTTGTTAGGATCCTGTTGAATGTTTTTGCATCTATATTCATTAGTGATATTGGTCTATAATTTTTCTTTTCTTGTTGTGTCTATTCCTGGTTTGAGAATCAGTGTGATGTTTGCTTCATAGAACGTGCTGGGTAGTCTTCCTTCTTTTTCTACATTTTGCAACAGGTTGAGTAATATAGGTACTAGTTCCTCTGTAAAGGTTTGGTAGAATTCTGACATGAAGCCATCTGGTCCCAGGCTTTTTTGTTAGGGAGATTTCGTATAGTTGATACTATTTCAGAACTTGATATTGGCCTGTTCAACATTTCCACTGAATTCAGGCTAAGTTTTGGAAGGTGACGTGCTTTCAAGTATCAGTCAATTTCCTTTAGATATTCATATTTCTGAGAATAAAGTTTCTTGTAATATTCATTAAGGATTTTTTTAATGTCTGAGGAGTCTGTTATTATTTTGTCTTTGTCGTTTCTGATTGGTGAAATTAGAGATTTTACTATTTTTTTTTTCTGATTAGGGTAGACAGACGTTTATCTATTTTATTGACCTTTTAGAAAAACCAACGTTTTGATTTATTGATCTGTTGTACACTTCTTTTGTTTTCAATTTCATTTAATTCTGCTCTAATTTTGGTTATTTCTTTTCTTCTACGTGGGTTGGGGTTGGAATGTTCTTCCTTTCCCAGTTGCTTGAGATGTCCCATTAAGTTGTTAATTTCCTCTCTTTCCGTTCTCTTGAGGAAGACTTGCAGTGCTATAAATTTCCCTCTTAGGACTGCCTTTGTGGTATCCCAGAGGTTCTGATAATTCGTGTCTTCATTGTTGCTTTTTTCCAGCAATTTGGCAATTTCCTTCTTAATCTCATCTCTGTCCCAGCTATCATTCAACTTAAAGTTACTTAACTTCCATGTTTTTGTATGAGTATGCAGATTCCTGTTGTTACTGAGTTCAACTTTTATTCCATGGTGGTCCGAGAAGATGCAAGGAATAATTTTTATTCCTTTAAATTTACTGAGGTTAGAGTTGTGACCTAAGATGTGATCAATTTTGGAGTATGTTCTGTGTGCTGATGAGAAGTATGTGTATTCAGTTTTGTTGGGATGAAATGTTCTATAGATATGTGTTAAATCCGAATGTTGGATGGTGAGGTTTAAATCTAAAATTTCTATGCCTAGCTTCTTTTTGGAGGATGTATCCAACACTGGCAAGGAGTGTTGAAATCTCCGACTATGATGAAGCTGAAGAAAAAAAGTTGCTCATGTTTGTTAGAGTTTCTCTCATAAATTGAGGTGCATTCTGGTTGGGTGCATAGATATTAATAATTGAGATCTCATAATATTGAATATTACCCTTAACAAATATGAAGTGACCATTCTTGTCTTTCCTTACTTTTGTTGGTTTAAAGCCTATTGTATCTGCAAATAAAATTGCAACACCACCTTTTTTCTGATTACCATTTGCCTGAAATATGGATGATCATTCTTTCACCCTGAGTCTATATTTATCTTTTAAGGTAAGATGTGATTCCTGTATGCAGCAAATATCTGGCCTGAGTTTTTGTATCCATTCAGCTAACGTGTGCCTCCTTCTAGGACAGTTTAAGCTGTTCACATTAATGGAGAATATAGATAAGTCTGGTAAAATTTTGCGTATCGAGTTTTTTGAAATTCCAGTGGACATTTTTAATCCTTTCGCCACTGTGGAAGTTGGAGTTTGATCAAAGGTTTCTGAGTGAGTTTACTTTTGTGGTAGAGGATTGTGCTTGTCATTATGGAGGATAAGTCTGAGAATATCCTTCAGAGCTGGTTTGGTTATGGCAAATTTCTTCAACATATGAATGTCATTAAAGTATTTAATTTCTCTATCATAAATGAAACTCAGTTTATCTGGATACAGGATCCGGGGCTGAATGTTATTTTGTTTTATGAGACGAAAAGTCGATGACCACCCTCTTCTGGCTTGAAAAGTTTCAGCAGAGAGATCTGCAGTCATTTTAATATTCTTCCCTTTGTAGGTAATGGCTTTCTTTAGTCTGGCTGCTTTGAGAATTTTCTCCTTCATATCAACTTTAGCGAAGTTCATTATGATATGCCTGGGGTATGTCTTATTGGGATTGAGTTGTGCTGGGGTTCTGAAAGTGTTAGCTATCTGAATTTCAGAATCTCTAGGCATGTCTGGAAAATTCTCTTTCATAATTTCATGGAGAAGGGCCTCTGTGCCTTGCCAAGCCACTTAATTGCTTTCAGTGATTCCAATTAGGTTGGTATTAGTCTTCTTTGAATTATCCCAGAGCTCTCTGAGACAATGATGTTTTTGCTCTCCATTTCTCTTCGTCTTTGAGAGTTTGGGAGTGTTCAAAAGCTTTGCCTTCAGTGTCATAAATCCTTTCTTCTGCTTCCTCCACTCTGTTACTGAGGGATTCTACTGTATTTTTCAGATCTTTGAGGGCTGCAAATTCTTGCTTCAATGCATGAAAATCTTTGGTGGTTTTGTCTTTAAATTCATTGAATTCTTGAGACAACTTTTGAATTTCTCCTCGAATTTCTAATTCCAACTTTTGAATTGCTCCTCGAATTTCTAATTCTAAATTTTCTTACATTCTTTTAATCTTCTTTGCAATCCAATTTCTGAATTTGATTTCTGACATCTCGACTATCTGTTTATGAATGGATCTTCAGTTACATCTGTCATATCTTTCTTTAGGGGGGTTGATCTACTTTTCATATGTTGTTATATTATAAAAAATAAATATTATAAAACAAAAAAGAAAGTAAATGATTTTCAACAATTGGTAGGAGATTTTAATTGTATCTGTCCTTCATTAAAGCTTAATACTGGATACTTCAAACCTCTTTTTGATATTCTTTTTTTAAATTAAATCATAACTGTGTACATTGATATGATCATGGGGCATCATACATTAGCTTCATAAATCGTTTGACACATTTTCATCACACTGGTTGACATAGCCTTCCTGGCATTTTTTTAGTTATTGTGGTAAGACATTTACATTCTACATTTACTAAGTTTCACATATATCCTTGTAAGATGCACCACAGGTGTGATCACGCCTGTATCCTTCCCTCTACCCACCTCCCCCCTCCCTCCCCTCCCTTTCCCCCTTTTGGTTCCAAATCATCCTTCTTCCCATTCTTTAATTCCTCCAGCACTTGAAGCCCTCACTAATGTAGAGAGAGCCTTACAATGAGTACAACTTACCCATGTTAATCCCAATTTTCCAGTCTGTTTACTAATTTTCCCTACTTTTCATACTCCCACTACTTTATTGTGGAAATCCCTTGGCCCTTTAGAATGGATACACTTGGGAACAATACCAGAATGAGTTTTTTGTTTTGTTTAGTTTTGTTTTGTTTTTCAGTTTTTGGCCAGGACCAGGTTTCAACCCACCATCTCTGGTATATGGGGCTGGCGCCCCTCTCCTTTGAGTCTGCCCCACACCAAAATGAGTGTTAACTCCCTATTATGAGGTGGTTGCTGCTTTAATACTTAAAAGTTGCCAAGGCCTTTGGCAGCTCCTTGGACATGACACTGTGGTTATCCTCGTCCTTTATTCTACTGACCAACAACAGTGGCTCTGGGAAGTAACATGTTGGTGGCAAACTGCTTTTGCTAGTTTCACTGACCAAGTGAACTGTCATTACCCACCACATAAATTTGTTCAGTTTGCTTCCTTCACTTATTTTCTTTTTCCTTCTAACTGACTTTGTTCAGAGTTCTTTCAAACTTTACACTGACAGCAAATATTTAGTGGGCGTTTTGGCCACTATTGAAATACCTCTCATTTGATATACCACTGATGAATCATTGTTTAACAAATTTCTTCATTTGGGGCGGCGCCTGTGGCTCAGTGAGTAGGGCGCCCGTCCCATATGCCGGAGGTGGTGGGTTCAAACCCAGCCCCAGCCAAAAACCACAAAAAAAAAAAAAAATTCTTCATTTATACAGAGACTTATCCACGTACACCCAGGACAATGTTTGGTTGGACACATTAGAGCTCATTCTTTCTTCCAGGTCCATTGTCTCAGGGCAATGCTTTTGCTAATAAACATACTCATCTTTTTCTGAATTATCTCATGCTATTTGTCATAAAAATACCCCTTCCCTCCTTTGTCAATTTTACCTTACTCGTTAGGCAGCTCCTTAAACAGTGAAGAATCGCCCTTCTTTCCCACAACATTTCTCTGTTCCTTATTTTGGTGTAAATCTATGCAGCCTCTTGCCTGGTCAACTTTGGCAAATGGATGATACTCCTGTTCCATCGTTTAGAAAACTCTTTTGTCCATGTTACAGTTGACACTTATTCTTGTTTTATTTTCCCTTCTTCACATTCTGGCAAAGCTACTAGGTATGTTATTGCTCATTGTTTAGCTGATTTTGCTGTTTTAGGAATCCCATGACTAATCAAAACAGATAATTGTACTTCTTGTACTACTAAGACTTTTTATTTTTGTTCCACTTTTTCCATCTTCCCTAAAACAGCTATACCTTACAATTCTCAAGGCCAATGCATTGTTGAGCATGCTCATTGCACCCTTAAACTTCAATTACTAAAGTTAAAAAAGGGAGAGATACATCCTGGTACTCCATATAACCTTCTTTCTCAGGCTCTTTTCACTTAAAAAATTTTTAATTTTGGAGGCAGAGCATGATGGCGGACAGGACGGACGTGTAGCCCACCTCTCCCAGGTCATCAGGTGAGGGGGGGGGCTTGACCTTTTCCGCATGTGGATTTTTGGTGTGGACAGACATCTGGAGATGCTCAGTGAATTGGCAGATTGCTGTGTATGAGGTGTAATTTAAAACCACGGACTCTGTTGTAGAGATTTTCCCTGCTTGGCCGTGCTGGCCGGCGTGCCACTCCCTCACAGAGGACAGCAGCTTACAATTCCTGGCAAAACCCAATTGTCGAAAATTTATTCCTGAGCCAAGTTTAGCGACCCAAAAGTGGTCCCACTCAGATCCACAAGGGGCTAGGTAACCCGATGGAAAATTGAAGGGAAGGGATCCCATCTGGGAAACTGACATTTTGAATTGTCCGAAATGGTAGACACCTTCCCCAGGAACAACAGGAGTGATTAAATAGACTGGACCATTCCTGGTGGTGAATATTGGTGTGGGCTGGCAGTTCAGGCTGTGCGGTGATCTGGCGGGTGGCTGGACTCAAAAGTCCAGATTCAAAAGTGAGACTCGGAGACATAAAAGCTGAGGATAAGGTCTACATGCGCTGCAGCAGCTGGAGCAGTCAACAGCTAAAGCCTGTGGCAGCCAGCACCGTCCCCCACAGCTGATTGAAGTTCCCACTTTTCAGGAGAATGTGGGAGCAGAATGGAAAGATTTGTGAAGCGTGGACTCCTGCACGGAGTTGGGTGGTCTGATAGGAGTGCTGTCTAGAACAGAGCAGCTGAGAATGGACAATAATTAGGTAATAATTTTTTTTTTGCTTTTTTTTAATTGTTAAATCATAGCTGTGTACGTAAGTGCAATCGCCTGTACCCATTCTAAGATGCACCATAGATGTGGCCCCACCCCTTACCCTCCCTCCACCTTAACCTCCCCCCTCCCTTCCCCTTCCTTGGCCCTTTCCCCATAGTCTTGTGCTATAGTTGGGTTATAGTCTTCATGTGAAAGCTATAATTTAGCTTCATAGTAGGGCTGAGTACATTGGATACATTTCCTTCCATTCCTGAGATACTTTGCTAAGAAGAGTATGTTCCAACTTCATCCATGTAAACATGAAAGAGGTAAAGTCTCCATCTTTCTTTAAGGCTGCATAGTATTCCATGGTATACATGTACCACAATATGCTAGTCCATTCGTGGGTCGATGGGCACTTCGGCTTCTTCCATGACTTAGCAAATAGGAATTGGGCTGCAATAAACATTCTGGTACAGATGTCTTTGTTATATTGTGACTTTTGGTCTGCTGGGTATAAAGCTAGTAAAGGAATTATAGGATCGAATGGCAGGTCTATTTTTAGGTCTCTAAGTATTCTCCAAACATCCTTCCAGAAGGAACGTATTAGTGGGCATTCCCACCAGCAGTGTAGAAGTGTGCCCTTTCCTCCACATCCATGCCAACATTTCTGGTTTTGGGATTTTGTTATATGAGCTACTCTTACTGGGGTTAGGTGATATCTCAGAGTAGTTTTGATTTGCATTTCTCTGATGATTAAGGATGATGAGCTTTTTTTCATGTGTTTGTAGATCTTGCATCGGTCTTCTTTAGAGAAGTTTCTCTTCAAGTCCCTTGCCCACCCTGAGATGGGGTTACGTGTTCTTTTCTTGTTAATACGTTTGAGTTCTCTGTGGATTCTGGTTATTAGACCTTTATAGGAGGTATAACCTGCAAATATATTCTCCCATTCTGAGGACTGTCTGCTTGCTTTACTTACTATGTTCTTGGCTATGCACAAGCTTTTTAGTTTGATCAGGTCCCAGTAGTGTATTTTTGATACTGCTTCAATTGTATGGGGAGCCCTCCTCATAAAATATTCACCCAGGCTGATTCCTTCAAGAGATTTCCCTGCACTTTCTTCAAGTACTTTTATAGTTTCATGTCTTAAGTTTAAATCTTTTATCCAGTGAGTCTATCTTAGTTAATGGTGAAAGGTGTGGGTCCAGTTTCAATCTTCTACAGGTTGCCGGCCAGTTCACCCAGCACCATTTGTTAAATAGAGAATCTTTTCCCCACTGAATGTTTTTAATTGGCTTGCCAAAGATCAAATAACAGCAAGTAGATGGATCCATCTCTTGGTTCTCTATTCTGTTCCAGACATCTACTTCTCTGCTTTTGTGCCAGTACAATGCTGTTTTGATCACTATGGATTTATAGTACAGTCTCAGGTCTGGTAGCGTGATTCCTCCTGCTTTGTTTTTATTGCTCAGTAATGTTTTGGCTATTCAAGGTTTTTTCTGATTCCATATAAAACGAAGTATTATTTTTTCAAGATCTTTAAAGTATGACAATGGAGCTTTAATAGGAATTGCATTAAAATTATATATTGCTTTGGGTAGTATGGACATTTTAACAATGTTGATTCTTCCCAGCTATGAGCATGGTATGTTTTTCCATCTGTTAACATCTTCCGCTATTTCTTTTCTTAGAGTTTCATAGTTCTCTTTGTAGGGATCTTTCACATCCTTTGTTAGGTACACTCCCAAATATTTTATCTTCTTTGGCACTACTGTGAAGGGAATAGAGTCCTTGACTATTTGTTCAGCTTGGTTATTGTTGGTATATCTAAAGGCTACAGATTTATGGGTGTTTGATTTTGTAGCCTGAGACATTGCTATATTCCTTGATCACTTCTAAAAGTTTTGTAGTAGAATCCCTAGTGTTTTCCAGATATACGATCATATCACCTGCGAAGAGTGAAAGTTTGATCTCTTATGACCGTATGTGGATACCCTTGATCGCCTTTTCTTCCCTAACTGCAATGGTTAAAACTTCCATTACAATGTTAAAGAGCAATGGAGACAATGGGCAACCTTGCCTGGTTCCTGATCTAAGTGGAAATGATTTCAATTTAACTCCATTCAATATGATATTGGCTGTGAGTTTGCTGTAGATGGCCTCTATTAGTTTAAGAAATGTCCCTTCTATACCAATTTTCTTAAGTGCTCTGATCATGAAGGGATGCTGGATATTATCAAAAGCTCTTTCTGCATCAATTGAAAGCATCATATGGTCTTTATTTTTAAGTTTGTTTATGTGTTGAATTACATTTATAGATTTATGTATATTGAACCAGCCTTGAGACCCTGGGATAAATCCGACTTGGTCATGGTCTATAATTTTTTTGATGTGTTGCTGGATTCTGTTTGTTAGGATCTTATTGAGTATTTTAGCATCTATATTCATTAGTGATATTGGTCTATAATTTTCTTTTCTTGTTGGGTCTTTCCCTGGTTTGGGGATCAAGGTAATGTTTGCTTCATAGAATATGCTGGGTAATATTCCTTCTTTTTCTATATTTTGGAAGATGTTTAGTGGTATAGGTACTGTTTCTTCTTTAAATGTTTGGTGGAATTCTGACGTAAAGCCATCTGGTCCTGGGCTTTTCTTTTTAGGGAGATTTGTATAGTTGATGCTATTTCAGAACTTGACATAGGCCTGTTCAACATTTCCACTTCGTTCTGGCTAAGTCTTGGTAGGTGGTGTGCTTCCAGGTATTGGTCGATTTCTTTCAGATTTTCATATTTGTGAGAGTAGAGTTTCTTGTAGTATACGTTAAGGATTTTTTGAATTTCTGAGGGGTCTGTTGTTATTTCATCATTACCATTTCTGATTGATGAAATTAGAGATTTTACTCTTTTTTCCTGGTTAGGTTGGCCAATGGTTTATCTATTCTATTGATCTTTTCAAAAAACCAGCTTTTTGATTTATTGATCTGTTGTATAATTCTTTTGTTTTCAATTTCATTTAATTCTGCTCTGATTTTGGTTATTTCTTTCTTCTGCTGCGTTTGCTGTTGAAGTGTTCTTCTTTCTCCTCTTACTTGAGATGTTCCGTTAAGTTATTGAATTCCTCTCTTTCCATTTTCTTGAGGAAGGCTTGCAGTGGTATAGATTTCCCTCTTAGGACTGCCTTTGCAGTATCCCAGAGGTTCTTGTAATTCGTGTCTTGATTGTTGTTTTGTTCTAAAAATATGGTGATTTCCTTCTTAATCTCATCTATAACCCATGTGTCCTTCAGCATAAGGTTGTTTAGCTTCCATGTTTTTGTGGGGGTATGCAGGTTCCTGTTGTTATTTAGTTCAAGTTTTATTCCACGATGGTCTGAGATGATGCAAGGAATAATTTCTATTTTTTAAAATTTGCTGAGGTTAGATTTGTGGCCTAGGATGTGGTCGATTTTGGAGTATGTTCCGTGGGCTGATGAGAAGAATGTGTATTCAGTTTTTTTGGGATGAAATGTTCTGTAGATGTCCGTTACGTCCAGATGTTGAATGGTTGAGTTTAAATCTAAAATTTCTTTGCGTATCTTCTTTTTGGAGGATCTATCCAGGACTGCTAAAGGGGTGTTAAAATCTCCAACTACTATGGAAGTGGAGGAAATTGAGTTGCTCATGTCTGTTAAAGTTTCTCTTATAAATTGAGGTGCATTGTGGGTTGGGTGTATAAATATTAATAATTGAGATCTCATCATATTGAGTATTACCTTTAACAAATATGAAGTGTCCATCCTTATCCTTAATTATTTTGGTTGGTTTAAAGCCTATTGTGTCTGTGAACAGGATTGCAATGCCTGCTTTTTTTCTGCTTTCCATTTGCCTGGAATATAGATGACCATCCCTTTACCTTGAGTCTATATCTGTCTTTGAATATAAGATGCAATTCTTGGATGCACCAGATATCTGGCTTGAGTTTTTGTATCCAGTCCGCCAACCTGTGCCTCTTTAGAGGACAATTTAAACCATTCACAATAATTGAGAGTATTGATAAGCCTTTCGAGAGACCAGTGGACATTTCTAATCCTTTTGTGACTGTGGAAGTTGGAATTTGATCAAAAAATTTTTGGGTGGGTTTACTTTTGTGGTGGAGAATTATGCTGGTCTTTATGGAGGATAGGTCTAAGAATGTCGTGGAGAGCTGGTTTAGTTGTGGCAAATTTCTTCAACGTGTGAATGTAGTTGAAGTATTTAATTTCTCCTTCATAAATGAAGCTCGGTTTAGCTGGGTACAGGATCCTGTGTTGAAAGTTATTTTGTTTTAGTAGATTAAAAGTCGATGACCATCCTCTTCTAGCTTGAAAGGTTTCAGCAGAGAGATCTGCAGTTATTCTGATATTCTTCCCCTTGTAGGTAATGGTTTTCTTTCGTCTGGCAGCTTTCAGAATTTTCTCCTTCATATTAATTTTAGTGAAATTGATTTAATGTGTCTGGGGGATGTCTCATTTGGGTTGAGTCGTGCTGGAGTTCTGAAACTGTCTGCTATCTGAATTTGGAATCTCTTTGCATGTCTGGAAAGTTCTCCTTCATAATCTCATGGAGAAGAGACTCTGTGCCTTGTGAAGCCACTTCGTCACTTTCGGGGATCCCTATAAGACGAATATTGGTTTTCTTCAAAGTATCCATGAGCTCTCTGAGAGAGTGGTCTGTTTTTGCTCTCCATTTCTCTTCTTCTATGAGGGTTTGGGAGCGTTCGAAAGCTTTGTCTTCAATGTCAGAAATCCTTTCTTCTGCTTACTCCATTCTGTTACTGAGGGATTCTACTGTGTTTCTCAGATCTTTGTGGGATGCAAGTTCTTGTCTCAATGTGTCAAAATCTTTGGTCATTTGGTCTTTGAATCTGTTGAATTCTTGAGATAACTTTTGGAATTCTAATTCGATCTTATTTGCTATCCAGATCCTGAATTCAATTTCTGACATCTGAGCTATTTGTTTGTGCATGGGGTCTTGTGCTGTTTCTGCCCCATTGATCCTTGGGGGAGTTGATCTACTCTGATTATTCATATTGCCAGAGTTTTTCTGTTGATTTCGCCTCATGATTGTTTTTCACCATTGCCTCTGGCTGTCCTCAGAGTTGGGGAGGTGTTTCTCCAAGATTAGACCCCAGCAGGATCACTCTATTGTTGCTGGATCTTTGTATGGAGTGACCCTGTATAGTTCCTCTGGGACTGCTCTAGCTAGGGAGTTCTGGTTGTGGAAGCAGCTCCAGTTTGTGACAGACCCGGATTCAGCAACATTGCTGGGGGTGGTGCGCACGGTTCTGGGAGTGCCAGGCGCCCAGTGACTTTGGCACAGAGAGCCCAAGGCTCCAGCAGTCTCTGGCCAGGAGAAGAGCTCTGCGCAGAGGCAGGGAGGGCTCCAAAGTACACCCAGCTACCAGATTCCTGTCCAGATGAACGGGGTAATGTGGAAGCTGGGAGGACACAGGAGGGAGGATGCAGGGTTGCGTGGCTCACCCAGTTCCTGTTCAGGGAATGTGGAGGCCCTGTGGGTGGGGGTCACTGGTCGGGGGTTGCTGCACAGCTCTTATGGAGGTCTGGGCAGTGCCAAGCCCAGGAGTTTGAGATTGCTATGAGCTGTGATGTCACGGCACTCTACCCAGGGCAACAGCCCAAGGCTCCAGTGTGCCAAAACCGTCTCACTCTGCCCCTAAGGATTAAGGCTGTAAGGCTGCTCAGCCCCTGCCTGTTTCATGACCCAAGATGCAAACTAGCAGCAGCTTTGTTGTAGGTGTAAACTCGCTCCTGTAGTTATTAAGTTAAGAAACAGACTATACACCGTGGGATGGCATATAGCAAAGTTCTTTATTCCAAGTTTAAGTTTTATACTCTTCCAGTCACGTACACACCTAATCCATTATCTATTAGCTGAATTTTAACTTGGAAGGAAATATTTATCATATCAATGTAACCACTAGTGTAGTAAATCCCTTCCTCTAAACAGAGACTAGTTTTCTGAGCAGGGCACAAAGACGAAAGCAGCTATAGGGGAACAGAGTTAATAGAAGAATATCTTCAAGCATTCACTCTGTTTACTCAGTATGAAGTAACGACTGTGTCTTTCCCTCAGGGCAGAGTACCTATAGACCTCTGACAATATGTTGTTAACATATGTCAACCCTCTGGCCCGTATCTCTGAGGAAGGGCAGCATGCCCTTGGATCTCAGGCTTCACGGGGTGTACTGCTTCAGAGAAAAGGCCTAAGGAATTTTACAATTCCAAAAAAAGCCTAACTCTGCGAGTAACCTGGGGGGGTCCAAGCCTCTTAAGCCTCTGGAAGAAAAGCATGTCATTTTAAACTCACACTGAATTTACTTTGTGTGCTTGATGTAGGATAAGTTCATTTCTAAATATTATCCTACACCGCCTTTAGGCTGCTCAGTCAGTAGGTTACTTTGACCTGCCCAATCCTTGCTCTGAGACCCTGAGGGCAGAGCTTGCTGGGGCAGTTCTTTCGCAATGGCTTCCTGCACCCAGCTCAGTGGCTCAGTCTGGGGCCCCAGAAAATGCCCAGAGCTCTCCACAGTCCTGCTCAAGCTCTCCCCAAGGCAGTTCAACTGAGTGCCAAGTCCAAGAACACTGAAAGAGTTTACAGGTAAGGCCTTTCTGGTTTGCAGTCTCACTGCTGCTTGTACTTATGGTTGCCGGCGTGATTAGGTCGATCGAACACACGCAACCACTTGTCAGTTTTCCACTGTTTTTGTCCTCCTCTTGGGGTCCAGAAGTCCCTTGCTGGCTCTCTGTATCCTCAAAGGGATGATTATAGGCAGATCCCACCGGCCAGAGATGCCTGGAGTCTTGTTTCCCCAGACTTGCTGTACCCAGTTGCAGGGAAGCTGTTACTCGGCCGCCATCTTTAATCTCTCCCTAGGTAATAAACTTTTACAGAAACTTCAAAATGGCAATCGGCCAGGTAGGGTGGTTATCATGGTAACAGTGTAAACTGTGAACAAGATATAAGTCTGGGAACCACTCAGAGCACCATCTGGTGTGCAGAAAGTATATTGCATTTTAAATATATTCCTATGAAAGTTGATCCCTATGTCATACATATAGATGTATATTTCTACATATATACAAGAATAATATTTCTGTGGTTGGTGCCTTTTTTTTCTTTTCTTTTCCTCATCACTTTCTTGGAGGAGCTATTGTTAATTTTATTATTATTACATTTTCTTATACATATATATTTTTATTTTTATTTTTTCTATTTTTAATTTTTTCATTCTTCTTTTTTAACTTTTTTATGACGACCACTTTTTTTTTCTCATTTTTCCCTTCTCTCATCCTCTTATTCCCTTCTTATGGTTTCTGAAAGTGCTTATATAAGATTTTTAGACGTTTTTTGTTTGTTTGTATTGTTTGTTTTTTACCTTTTTTTCAATTATCTTACGATTATCTTTATTTTTATTGTAGTTGTATTTTTGTCTGTATGTCTATGTGTTTCTGATTGTTTGTACATCTGTGGGCTTGTATGTCTAGTAGCCTTTTCATCTGTCTATTTGCTCATTTGGCCTCAATGAGTTTGGTGTTTTGCAAAATCCTTTGGTTAGCTATTTTCCCTAACTCCAAATTTCACATTCAAAAAGAACAAGCAGGACGCTAGAGCTGACAGCTAACCGTGCTGTAAATATAAACCTGCAGGAGTATAGACAGGGCCTAAGGTACAGGTTCTGGGAACTCAAAACAGCTTCTCTTCTGCCGGAGAATTTAGCAGGGACAGAAACAAATTCCCACAAAGTTGTTCTGTTCTGTCAGTAACATCAATCAGGGGCGGGGCTGGATCTGAATGAACACCCACCAGCTTCCATCAAGTGCCCAATGTTTTCGGGCCCCACTTCTCCCTGCTATATAGAGACAGAGAGTAGCAGATATATATTTCCTGGAGTATCTGCCCAGTGGAGGCAACTGGGTCATAGCCCTGCGGGGCTATCAGTGACTGGGTGTGACAGAGGGGCAAGGTGTGGAAGGAGGCATCAACCTTCCTAGAATAATCTATTTGCTGGGTGGGTTCTCCTTACTTCATGGAGCACCAGAGTAAGTCATATTTGAGATATCAACAGACCCCTGTGATCCAGGTGCCAGAGACTTTTTAAGCTATCCCTCCGTAACAGAGGGGAGGAAGCAGAAGAAAGGATCTCTGACATTGAAGACAAAGCTTTTGAACACTCCCAAACTCTCAAAGAGGAAGAAAAATGGATCACAAAAATGTATCATTGTCTCAGAGAGCTCTGTGATAATTCGAAGAAGGCTAATATCTGCCTCATTGTAATCCCTGAAAGTGATGAAGTAGCCTCACAAGGCACAGAGGCATGTCTCCATGAAATTATGAAAGATAATTTTCCAGACATGCCAAGAGATTCTGAAATTCAGATAGCAGACAGTTTCAGAACCCCAGCATGAATTAATCCGAATAAAAAATCCCCCAGGCATATCATAATCAACTTCACTAAAGTTAATATGAAGGACAAAATTCTGAAAGCAGGCAGATGTAAGAAATCCATTACCTACAAAGGGAATAATATTAGAATGACTGCAGATCTCTCTGCTGAAACTTTTCAAGCCAGAAGAGGGTGGTCATCGACTTTTCATCTCCTAAAGCAAAATAACTTTCAACCCCGGATCCTGTATCCAGCTAAAGTGAGTTTTATTTATGATGGAGAATTTAAATAGTTTAATGACATTCATATGTTGAAGAAATTTGCCATAACCTAACTAAGTCTTCAGGATATTCTCAGACTTATCCTCCATAATGACCAGCCCAATCCTCTACCACAAAAGTAAACTCACTCAGAAACCTTTGATCAAACTCCAACTTCCACAATGGTGAAAGGATTAAAAATGTCCACTGGACTTTTGAAAAACTCAATATCAAAAATATTACCAGACTTATCAATATTTTCCATGAATGTGAACGGCTTAAACTGTCCTCTAAAGAGGCACATTTTAGCTGAATGGATACAAAAACTCAGCCAGATATTTGCTGCATAAAAGAGTCACATCTTACCTTTAAAGATAAATATAGGCTATGGTGAAAGGATGGTCGTCCATATTTCAGGCAAATGGTAATCAGGAAAAAGCAAATGCTGCAATTCTATTTGCAGACACAATAGGCTTTAAACCATAAAAGTAAGGAAGGATAAGTATGGTCACTTCATATTTGTTAGGGTAATACTCAATATGATGAGATTTTAATATTAATATTTATGCACCCAACAAGAATGTGCCTGAATTTATAAGTGAAACTCTAACAGTCAGGAGCAACTTGATTTCCTCCATCTCCACCATAGTCAGAGATTTCAACACTCCTTTGGCAGTGTTGGATAGATTCTCCAATAAGAAGCTGAGCAAAGAAATTTTAGATTTAAACCCAACCTTCCAACTTTTGGATTTAGCAGACATCTACAGAACATTTCATCCCAACAAAACTGAATACACATACTTCTCATCAGCTCATGGAACATACTCCAAAATCGATCACATCTTAGCTCACAAGTCTAACCTCAGTAAATTTAGAGGAATAGAAATTATTCCTTGCATATTCTTGGACCACCATGGAATAAAAGTTGAACTCAGTAACAACAGGAATCTGCATACTCATATAAAAACATGGAAGTTAAATAACCTTATGTTGAATGATAGCTGGGGCAGAGATGAGATTAAGAAGGAAATTGCCAAATTTCTGGAAAAAAATGACAATGAAGGCACGAATTATCAGAACCTCTGGGATACCGCAAAGGCAGTCCTAAGAGGGAAATTTATAGCACTGCAAGCCTTCTTCAAGAGAACAGAAAGAGAGGAAGTTAACAATTTAATGTGACATCTCAAGCAACTGGAAAAGGAAGAACATTCCAGCCCCAAACTCAGTAGAAGAAAAGAAATAACCAAAATTAGAGCAGAATTAAATGAAATTGAAAACAAAAGAAGTGTACAACAGATCAATAAATCAAAACGTTGGTTTTTCTAAAAGGTCAATAAAATAGATAAATGTCTGTCTACCCTAATCAGAAAAAAAAAATAGTAAAATCTCTAATTTCACCAATCAGAAATGACAAAGACAAAATAATAACAGACTCCTCAGACATTAAAAAAATCCTTAATGAATATTACAAGAAAATTTATTCTCAGAAATATGAAAATCTGAAGGAAATTGACCAATACTTGGAAGCACATCACCTTCTAAGACTTAGCCAGAATCAAGTGGAAATGTTGAACAGGCCAATATCAAGTTCTGAAATAACATCAACTGTACGTAATCTCCCTAAAAAGAAAAGCCCAGGAACAGATGGCTTCACATCAGAATTCTACCAATCCTTTAAAGAAGAACTAGTACCTATATTACTCAACCTGTTGGAAAATGTAGAAAAAGAAGGAAGACTACCCAACACATTCTATGAAGCAAACAGCACCCTGATCACCAAACCAGGAAAACACCCAATGAGAAAAGAAAATTATAGACCAATATCACTAATGAATATAGATGCAAAAATATTCAAGATCCTAACAAACAGAATCCAGCAACACATCAAACAAATTATACATCATGACCAAGACAGTTTTATCCCAGGGTCTCAAGGCTGGTTCAATATATGTAAATCTATAAGTATAATTCAGTACATAAACAAATTAAAAAACAAAGATTATATGATTCTCTCAATTGATGCAGAAAAAGCTTTTTTTTTGGGGGGGGGGTGTTTGTACAGGGCTAGGTTTGACCTGCCATCTCCGGCCTTTGGCAATGGCGCCCTACCACTTTGAGCCACAGGCGCCACCCCAGAAAAAGCTTTTCATAATATCTAGCATCCCTTCATGATCAGAACCCTTAAGAAAATTGGAAGTGACATTTCTTAAACCAATAGAGGGCATCTACAGCAAACACACAGCCAATATCGTATTGAATGGAGTTAAATTGAAATCATTTCCACTCAGATCAGGAACCAGACAAGGCTGCCCATTGTCTCCACTGGTCTTTAATATTTTAATGGAAGTTTTAGCCATTGCAACTAAGGAAGAAAAGGCGATCACAGGTTATCCATATATGGTCAGAAGAGATCAGACTTTCACTCTTCGCAGATGATATGATTGTATATCTGGAAAACACCAGGGATTCTTCTACAACACTCTTCGAAGTGATCAAGGAATATAGCGGTTTGTCAGGTTATAAAATCAACATTCATAAATCAGTAGCCTTTATATATACCAACAATAGTTAAGCTGAAAAACAGGTAAGGACACTATTCCGTTCACAGTAGTGCCAAAGAAAAGGAAATATTTGAGCATTTATCTAAAAAAGGATGTGAAAGATCTCCATAAGGAAAACTATGAAACTCTAAGAAATAGCTGAAAATGTTAAAAGATGGAAAAACATACTATACTCATGGCTGGGAAGAATCAACATTGTTAAAATGTCCATACTACCTAAAGCAATATACAATTTTAATGAAAATCCCTATTGAAGCTCCACTGTCATACTTTAAAGATCTTGAAAAAATAATACTTCGTTTTATATGGAATCAGAAAAAACCTCGAATAGCCAAGACATTACTCAGAAATAAAAACACATCATGAGGAATCACCCTACCTGACCTCAGACTATACTATAAAACGATAGTGATCAAAACAGCATGGTACTGGCACAAAAACAGAGAAGTAGATTTCTGGAACAGAATAGATAACCAAGAGTTGAGCCCAGCTACTTACATTATTTGATCTTTGACAAACCAATTAAAACCATTCAGTGGGGAATAGATTCCCTATTTAACAAATGGTGCTGGGTGAACTGGATGGCAACCTGTGGAAGACTGAAACTGGACCCACACCTTTCACCATTAACTAAGATAGACTTTCACTGGATTAAAGATTTAAACTTAAGACATGAAACTATAAAAATACTAGTAGATACTGCAGGGAAAACCCTTGAAGTAATAGGTCTGGGCGAGTATTTCATGAGGAGGACCCCCGGGCAATTGAAGTAGCTTCAAAAATACACTACTGGGACCTGATCAAACTAAAAGGCTTCTGCACTGCCAAGAACACAGTAAGTAAAGCAAGCAGGCAGCACTCAGAATGGGAGAAGATATTTGCTGGTTATGTCTCTGACAAAGGTTTAATAACCAGAATCCACAGAGAACTCAAACGTATAAGCAAGAAAAGAGCAAGTGATCCCATCGCAGGCTGGGCAAGGGACTTGAAGAGAAACTTCTTTGAAGAAGACAGGCCCACGGCCTACAGACATATGAAAAAGTGCTCAACATCTTTAATCATCAGAGAAATGCAAATCAAACTACCTTGAGATACCATCTATCTCCAGTAAGATTCACCCAAATCACAAAGTCCCAAGACCAGAGATGTTGGTGTGGATGTGGAGAAAAGGGATCACTTCTACACTGCTGGTGTGAATGCAAATTAACACATTTCTTTTGGAAAGATGTTTGGAGAACACTTAGAGATCTAAAAAAAGATCTGCCATTCAATCCTATAATTGAATATACCCAGATGACCAAAAGTCACACTATAACAACAATTTTTCTACCAGAATGTTTATTGCAGCCCAATTCATAATTGCTAAGTCATGGAAAAAGCCCAAGTGCCCATTGATCCATAACTGGATTAATAAATTGTTGTATATGTACACCATGGAGTATTTTGCAGCCTTAATGAAAGATGGAGACTTTACCTCTTTCATGTTTACGTGGATGGAGCTGGAACATATTCTTCTTAGTAAAGTATCTCATGAATGGAAGAACAAGTATCCAAAGTACTCAGCCTTCCTATGAAACTAATTTATGGCTTTCATATGAAAGCTATAAACCATTTATAACCTAAGAATATGGGGAAGTGGGAGAGGGAGGGGAGGGAGGTTGGAGGATGGGCAGAGGGAGGGTGATTGGTGAGATTACACCTGTGGTGCATCTTACAAGGGTACATGTGAAACTTAGTAAATGTAGAATATAAATGTCTTAACACAATAACTAAGAAAATGCCAGGAAGGCTATTTTAACCAGTGTGATGGAAATGTGTCAAACTGTTTATAAAACCAGTGTATGGTGCCCCATGATTGCATTAATGTACACAGCCATGATTTAGTAATAAAAAAAAATTTAATGTTGATAGTTTAGGATACACAGTAGCAGAAGGTTTTGGAATGCTCCATTCTCTAAAGTCCCTGAAGTCCTATGGAAGGACCCCTTAACTGGTACATGGCAAGGGTCTGATCCTGTGTTTATGTGGGGAAGAGGACATGTTTGTGTTTTTCCTAGAATGGCTGAAAGCCCTCTTTTGCTTCCTGAATGGAGATTTACAGATTACGAAGCGGTCTTTTCCACCCACTGTAATACCTTCTTGTACTCCTCCTTCTGTAATTATGGGACTAGTCTATAAGACTACTTTACTCTGATAATATTATTCATCATGTCCCTGCTGGAGAATGAATTTAAAATACTTTAACAACTGGGCGGCGCCTGTGGCTCAGTGAGCAGGGTGCCGGCCCCATATACTGAGGGTGGCGGGTTCAAACCCAGCCCCGGCCAAGGTGCAACAAC
The DNA here is from genome assembly GCF_027406575.1 of Nycticebus coucang. Lineage (NCBI taxonomy): Eukaryota > Metazoa > Chordata > Mammalia > Primates > Lorisidae > Nycticebus > Nycticebus coucang. Next base: position 71,014,216 of record NC_069804.1, read on the forward strand.
AACAAAAAAAATAACCGGGCGTTGTGGCGGGTGCCTGTATATACTGAGGGTGGCGGGTTCAAACCCAGCCCCGGCGAAACTGCAACAACAACAACAAAAATAACCGGGCCTTGTGGCGGGTGCCTGTAGTCCCAGCTACTCGGGAGTCTGAGGCAGGAGAATCACCTAAGCCCAGGAGTTGGAGGTTGCTGTGAGCTGTGTGACGCCACGGCACTCTACCAAGGGCAATAAAGTGAAACTCTGTCTCTACAAAAAAAAAAAAATAAATACTTTAACAACTGAAACAGGATATGTACAAAAAGATATTCGGCATCTTACTACAACTTTACAGCCAGCAGAAGTTTTAAAACCCTCAACTGACCTGATGCAAAATGGCTCTCAAACTTTGCATTATGTTTTTGGCTTGTGTTCCACCTCCCAGACTTTTATTAGTTGGTGATATTTCTATAACTAAATTTAGCATTTGTTCTCTTTAAATTGATTGAATTTTAATTTATCTAATTGTGTTAATCATGTTAATCCACTTGATGCTTATTGCTGTAATTGAACAGCAATCTTTTAGTATATTACCTGTGAAATTAACTCAGCCGGGTGGCACCTGTGGCTCAGTGAGCAGGGCGCTGCCCCATATACTGAGGGTGGCGGGTTCAAACCCAGCCCCGGCCAAACTGCAACAACAACAGCAACAAAATAGCTGGGCATTGTGGCAGGCGCCTGTAGTCCCAGCTGCTCGGGAGGCTGAGGCAGGAGAATCACGGAAGCCCAAGAGCTGGAGGTTTCTGTGAGTCCTGTGACATCATGGCACTCTACCGAGGGCGGTAAAGTGAGACTCTGTCTCTACAAAAAAGAAAGAAAGAAAGAAAGAAAGAAATTAACTCAACCATAGTATAATGAATTAGGTATACAGACTTTATCATTTCATTTTTTTTTTTTTTTGGGGGGGGTGGTTTTTGGCCAGGGCTGGGTTTGAACCCGCCACCTCCGGCATACGGGACCGGCGCCCTACTCCTTGAGCCACAGGCGCCGCCCGGTATACAGACTTTAATTGAACTTAATAAGTGTTTACACCATGGTATAACTCATAACAAAGGAGTCATAGGTATGATCATAACAGGCATTATAGCATTAGTTACCATAGTAGCCAGTGCTGTTACTTCAGTGATGGCTGGTACTTAATCTATTCAAACAGCCCATATTGTAAACACATTAGCTTAAAATACTTCTTTAGCATTGTATTTCCAAGAAGATATAGATAAAAAAAATAGAAATTAGGGTAGCACCTGTGGCTCAGTGAGTAGGGTACCGGACTCATATACTGAGGGTGGTGGGTTCGAACATGGCCCTGGCCAAACTGCAGCAAAAAATACCCGGGTGTTGTGGCGGGCACCTGTACTCCCAACTACTCGGGAGGCTGAGGCAAGAGAATTGCCTAAGCCCAGGAGTTGGAGTTTTCTGTGAGCTGTGTGACGCCATGGCACTCTACCGAGGGCAATAAAGTGAGACTCTGTCTCTACAAAAAAAAAAAAAGAAAAAGATGAAAGCTAAACTTGATGCATTAGAACAATTAGTAAGTTTTTTTTTTTTTTTTTTTTTGAGACAGAGTCTCACTATGTCGCCCTTGGTAGAGTGCTCTGGCGTCATAGCTCACAGTAACCTCAAACTCTTGGATTTAAGCGATTCTCTTGCCTCATCCTCCCAAGTAGCTGGGACTACAGGCACCCACCACAACACCTGGCTATTTTTTGGTTGTAGTTGTCATTGCTGTTGGCAGGCCAGGGCCGGTTCTAACCCTCCAGCTTTGTTGTATGTGACTGGTGCCCTAGCCACTGAGCTACAGGCACCGAGTCAATTAGTAACTTTAATAGGAGGTGAAGTTCAAAGTTTAAAAGTATGATTGCCTTTATGCTGCCACACCCAATTTCAATGGATTTGTGTCACAGCGAAGCCTTATAATGAATCTCAATGGAATTGGGACAAAGTAAAAAATACTTTACAAGTAATATGGTCCCATAGTGATAATATCCTTGATACAGTAAATCTTCATCAAGAAATTCAAAGTATGCATGAAGTTCATCTAAATGTTTATGGTCCTGTTCAACTTGCTAAAGATAATACAGTCTTTTAATCATTTAAAACAAGTTGAACATCTAACAATAGCATTAATTATGTTAAGAGCTTCAATGTTTTTATTTTTTATCCTCTCTATATTCTGCAAGTCAGAGCCAAATGAATCCTCCAATTAAAGGCATCCATTCATGAATTGAAGCTAACAAATAAAAAGGGAGGCGATGTGGAGAGTGGCCCATGAGGCAAGCAGCACCCCCACAGTCTGGGGAACATTCAGAGAATGACCCCCCAAGCATTTCTCCTCCTTTTCCAAAAAAACAGTGTTCTTTTTTTCATGCTCTGTCTGCCAGAAGTCATGTAGCTCTTTCTTTGTCTAGTTAATCTTTAGAAACTATGCAGAAATCCTTGTGATCTTTCCCTTTTTACCTTTTAGCATATGTTAACAAAGTAGAAACCATTAACAGGATGATTTGACTTTGATAAAGTTATTTATGCTTTCCAATCATATTGTAAGACCAAAAATATGTCTTTTGTCTATGCTATTTCCCCATCAACAACCCTGACAAGATATTATAAAATAAAACTGGCTCGGTGTCTATAGCACAGTGGTTATGGCGCCAGGCACATACACCAAGGCTGGCAGGTTCGAACCTGGCCCGGGCCAGCTAAACAACAATGACAACTGCAACAAAAACATAGCTGAGTGTTATGGCAGGTGCCTACAGTCCCAGCTACTTGGGAGGCTGAGGCAAGAGAATCACTTAAGCCCAAGAGTTTGAGGTTGCTGTGAGCTGTGATGCAACAGCACTCTACCAAGGGTGACATAGTGAAACTCTGTCTCAATAAATGAATAAATAAATAAATAAGTAAAGCTGATTTTGTGTTTTGGTGGAGGCTGTAGTCATCAGCTGCATCAGAATTTCTGACCCCATGTTTTTCCTCTTGCGTCTTCTCTTGTGTTTTATTTTCCTCAATCCACACCGCTTCCACTCTTCCACTTCCACAGGTACCTTTCTCATTAGTCACTTTGAATCAAGGTAGAGAAGCTGCTACAGCCCTCACAGAACTTCAGGATTTCATGGAAGGTGCAATTTCCCGGTCCCAAGAAATTAAGTCTACAAATTTCTAAGAACTAAGTCACCATGAGGAGGACCTCACAGGTGTATCCTTAGGGTCTCCTTGAAAAGACCTCTGCTCTCCTAGACCTCACCCTTTCCCAGGTATCCTCTATCACCAGCACATACTCAAGGATCCCTAGGCATATGGTGCTATAGGAAACTTCGAGCTGTGCCAGTTGCCTTACACTTAACACTATTAGTATTAGATTACAACTGAAAGGCATTACCCATGAAATCTTGAAATTAATCAAATTTGTCTTCAAACATCTTCCTCTTGTTTGTTTTATCATTTCCTTCCCTTCAACCTCTCTTCTCCCCGATTTTTGTGCATCCATTCATGTAGAGCAGTCCTGTGACCCCTGCTGAGCACACACACCTGTATGGTAATGTCCTTCATGTCCCCAGCTCCAGTTTTCTGTGGAGTTCCAGACACATTTAATCAACTACCTAATGCACTTATGTAGAGCCCCCAGCCATCTTAATATCAACTTATCCAAGACTACAATACTTTTCTCCCAAATCTTCACATCTTCGTATATCCTTCAATCCCAATACCATCCAACACTATCTGCACAATCATCCAAACATCGGTCTTTGCACTTAGATAGCTTGGGCTTGAATTGTGGATTTACCATGTACTATCTGAAATCTTAAAAAGTTACTTCTTGATGCTTCATTCTTCATTGTTTTTATCAGAAAATGGAAATAAGAGCACTTATTCTTAATACTCCTCACATAATAGTCTGAAAGGATTGTTAAGTAGATTAAAAGAGGTATTTGTAGAGCTCTTAGAACAGTACATGGACCACTGTAAACACTTACAAATATTAGTCTATATTGTTATTAACATTATCACGTTCCATTATTCTACCTCCTCCTTTACCCCATGCATACCCTTTCCCAGAAACTATATTATCTGTTTACCTAGCATTTTTTTTTTTTAAAGAAGAAAAGTCTTACCCTATTCTGGGTAGAGTTCCGTGGCATCATCATAGCTCACAGCAACTTCAAATTCTTGGGCTCAAGCCAGCTTCATGAATCAGCCTCTCAAGTAGCAAGCAGCTGGGACTATAGGTGTCTGCCACCACACCCGGCTAGTTTTTTCTATTTTTTTCTCACTTATTTATTTTTATTTTCTTTTTAATTTCAGATTAATGTAAGAATACAAACAACCAAATCACAATATTTGAATTGGTTAGGTTGACTCCTACTTGTAGCTGTGTTCTGCACCAAAAAGGTGTGCCATGCACTCCTATATAGTGCTTATAAGTGGGAGCACCCCAACACCCTTCTCCATCTCCCTCATTTCCTCTTCACACAATTTTGATTGAAATGAGTTTTTCTCCTATGTGGGCATGAATTAGATTGTGTATTGGCTTCATATTAGTATTGAACACATTGCATATTTGCTTTTTCATTCTTTTGATACTTTACTGAGAAGAATGTGTTTCAACTTGATCTAGGTACATAGTTTGTCAAACAATTCTTGAATTTATGGACATTTAGGTTGTTCCCACATCTTGGTGATTGTAAATTGAGCTGTGATAAACAATCTAGTGCATATGCCTTTATGAGAAATTTTTTTTTTTTGCTTCTAGGTAAATGCCTGGTAGTGCAATGGGAGGTCAAATGGGACATCTCATTTCAGTTCTTTGAGGAATCGCCATGCTTCTTTCCAAAGAGGCTGTATTAGTTTGCAGTCCCACAAACAGTGTAAAAATGTTCCCCTCTCTCCACATCCATGCCAGCATCTTCAACTTTGGGATTTTCTGATGTGGGCTCATCTTACTGGGGTTAGGTGACATCTCAGGGTGGTTTTGATTTGCATTTCTCTGATGATTAGGGATGATGAGCATTCTTTCATGTTTCTTAGCCTATATCTGTCTTCCTCAGAGAAGGTTCTGTTCATGTCTTCTGCCCAGTGATAGATTGGATTGCTCCTTATTTGTTCATTGAGATATCTATAGATCCTAGTTATCAAGCCTTTGTCAGATTCATAATATGCAAATAATTTTTCCCATAATGAAGTTTGTCTGTTTGCTTTGGTTGTTGTGTCCATGGTTGTGCATAAACTTTTCAGTTTAATTAAGGCCCACTTGTTAATTTTTTTATTAAGTCATATACACATAGATCATGAATACATTTATGCATATGTGGGGTACAATGTGTTGATTTTTTTAATATAATCTGACATGCTTATATCAAACCAATCCATATAGATTTCACCTCATTTACTTGATTATTGTGTTAAGACATTTATGTTCTACACTTGACAGATTTGACGTGTACCCTTGCGATATGCTCCATAGGTGTGGTCCTGCCATTTACCCTCCCTCTATAAAACCTACACCCTCCCCTCCCTTCCCACTTCATTTCACTCCTTCATCCTGGGCTATAGTTGTGTTCTATCTTTCATAAGAAAATGTGAGTAAATATAAGTTGGTTTCATAGAAGTACTGAGTACATTGGATGCTTTCTCCTCCATTCTTGAGATACTTTACTCAGGAGAATATATTCCAGGTCCCTCCATGTAAACATAAAAGAGGTAAAGTCTCCATGTTTTTTAAAGGCTGCATAGTATTCCCTGGTATACAAATACCACAATTTATTAATTCATTCATGGGTCGATGGGCACTTGTGCTTCTTCCATGACTTGGCTATTACAAATTGAGCTGCAGCGAATAATCTGGTGCAAACAGCTTTTTTGCAAAGTGATTTTTGTCTTTTGGATATACACCTAGTAGAGGAATTGCAGGATCCAATGGTAGGTCAATTTTTAGATCCCTGAGTGTTCTCCAAAGTTCTTTCCAAAAGGAACATATTAGTTTGCATTCCCACCAGTAGTGGATAAGTGTTCCCTTTTCTCCATATCCATGCCAACATCTGTAGTTTCAGGATTTTGTTCTGTGGGCTACTCTTACTGGAGTTAGATGATATCTCAAAGTGGTTTTGATTTGCATTTCTCTGATGATTAAAGATGATGAGCATTTTTTTCATGTGTCTGTAGACCATGTGCCTGTCTTCTTTGGAGAAGCTTCTGTTCAGGTCTCTCTCCCATAGTGAAATGGGAACACTTGTTCTTTTCCTATTAATAAGTTTGAGTTCTCCGTGGATTCTGGTTATCAGACCTTTGTCGAAAACATAACCTGCAAATATCCTCTCCCATTCTGAGAGCCGTCTACTTGCTTTACTTAGTGTGTTCTTGGAAGTGCAGAAGTTTTTAATTTGATCAGATCCCAGTAATGTATTTTTGCATTGCTTCAATTGCCCTGGGGATCCTCCTCATAAAGTTTTCTCCCAGGCCAATTTTTTTAAGTGTTTCCCCTGCACTCTTTCCAAGAATCTTTATGGTTTCATGTCTTAGGTTTAAGTCTTTAATTTAGTGAGAGTCAATTTTTGTTAGAGGTGAAAGGTGTGGGTCCAGGTTCAGTCTTTTACAAGTCACCAGCCAATTCAACCAGCATCATTTGTTAAATAGGGAGTCTTTCCCCCAATTTAAGTTTTTGATAGGCTTATCAAAGATTAAATGATGATAAGTGTCAGGATTCATCTCTTGGTTCTCAATTCTGTTCAATACATCTACCTCTCTATTTTTGTGCCAATACCATGCTTTTTTGATCACTATAGATTTATAGTATAGTCTGAAGTCTGGTAGCATGATTCCCCCGATTTGTTTTAATTTCTGAGTAATGTCTTGGATATTTGAGTTTTTTTCTGTTTCCATATAAAACAAAGTACTCGTTTTTCCAGATCTTTAAAGTATGACAGAGATGCTTTAATGGGAATTGCATTAAATCTGTAGATTGCTTTGGATAGTATGGACATTTTAACAATGTTGATTCTTCCCAGCCATGAGCATGCTATATTTTTCCATTTGTTGACATCTTTGGCTATTTATTTTCTCAGAGTTTCATAATTCTCCTTATAGAGGTCTTTCACGTCCTTTATTAGGGACACTCCCAGATATTCCATTTTCTTTAGCACTACTCTAAAGGGAATAGAGTCCGTGACTGTTTTCTTAGCTTGACTATTGTTGGTATATATGAATGCTACATATTTGTGAGTATTGATTTTGTTTCCTGAGATGTTGCTGTATTCCTTAATCACTTCTAGGAGTTTTGTACTTGAGTCCCTGGGGTTTTGCATATATAAAATTATATCATGTGTGAAGAGTGAAAGTTTGATCTCCTCTTACCCTATATGGATACCCTTGATTGTCTTCTCTTGCCTGATTGCAATGGATAAGACTTCCATTACAAAGATAAAAAGGAGTGGAGATATGGGCAACCTTGCCTGGTTCCTGATCTGAGTGGAAATGATTTCAATTTTACTCCACTCAATACGACATTGACTGTGGGTTTCCTGTAGATGGCCTCTGTCAGTTTAAGAAATGTCACTTCTATACCAATTTTCTTAAGCATTCTAATAATGAAAGGATTCTGTATATTATCAAAAGCCTTTTCTGCATCAATTGAGAGAATCATATGGTCTTTGTTTTTTATTTTGTTTATGTGATATATTATATTTATAGATTTATGTGTATTGAACCAGCCTTGAGACCCTGGGATAAAACACACTTGGTCATGTTCTAACCATGTTTGATGTGTTGCTGGATTCTGTTTGCCAGGATCTTTTTTTTTGTTGTTGTTGTTAGAACAACTCAGCAAAACAAAACAAAACAAAACAAAAAAAGAAACCTTTTCTCTTTGGCTTTTTTAACCATCTCATACAAACCAACTACTTATAGTACAGCTAAGTACATACACAAAAATAGTTACTGGAATGCTTGGAATAAGATTGTTTTTTTTGTTGTTGTTTTTGCTTTTCTTACAAGGTTTTTTTTTCTCCTTTGAGATTATAATGAACATGGTCACACCACAAGTAAAGTCAGAGTCAGAAGTGGGACAGAGACCACTCTGAAGACTGGTTTGGTCATCTAAGATCATTAAAAATGGCTGACCCCTAACAATATGTACAAAAATATAAAATGTAAATGAAAAATACAAACAAATTTCCTTTTTAAAGTACTTTTAAGGAAAAAAGCAGGTCCTTGGAGGTTTTGGTTATTTTTTCCTCCCCTGTTGCAAATTCTTGTGGTTTTGATTAGGTTGTGAAGAGCGCATGTCATCTGCTGGTGACACTGCCTGTGGTGAGCGGGTGGGCAGGCCTCTCTACTTGAAGGTAACCACGTTTAGATTCTGAGAAGGGAAGTGAAGGGTGAATAAGGTCTCCGTGGCCTTTTTTTTTTTTTTTAAGTTTAACTTTTCCTTTTTTGCTGTATAGTCATCCTCCTTAGACTTCTGCTTCTTGGTATCAACATCATCATCCTCATCATCTTCAGCTGCTTGTTTGCCCATGGTGACCTCAGCTTCCTCATCTTCATCTGCATCCTCTTCTTCACCATCACCTTCTTCCTCCTCCTCCTCTTCCTCCCCACCTTCTTCCTCTTCTCCATACACCTCATTGTCAGCCTCCTGCTCCCAATTTTCCTCATTAGTGTTCCCATTAGCAGGGGACATTCTCTTCCTTGTCCACAACTTCCTTCTTCTCCTTTAAGTCCTTAGTGGTGATCTCAGAGTTGATGTCCACCGCTGTGTCTGACATGGTGGGGCACATCAGTGATCCAATGCGGGGGATGGAAAAAAAAGCAAGAGTTCAGGAACCCTGGCGATAAAGCTGCCAGAGTCCTGTTTGCTGGATAATATTGAATATTTTTGCATCAATATTCATTAGAGATATTGGTCTATAATTTTCTTTTATTGTTGGGTCTTTTCCTGGTTTGGGGATCAGGGTGATGTTTGCTTCATAGAATGTGTTGGGAAGTATTCTTTCTTTTTCTATGTTTTGGAAAAGGTTAAGTAATATGGGTACTGCTTCCTCTTTAAAGGTTTGGTAGAATTCTGATGTGAAGACACCTGGTCCTGGGCTTTTCTTTTGGGGAAGATTTTTTACAGTTGATGCTATTTCAGAACTTGATATAGGCCTGTTCAACATTTACACTTATTTCTGGCTAAGTCTAGGAAGGTGGCATGATTCCAAGTATTGGTCAATTTCCTTCAGATTTTTATATTTCTGGAAATAGAGTTTTTTGTAATATTCATTAAGTATTTTTTTAATTTCTGCTAAGTCTGTGGTTATCTTTTCTCTGTCATTTCTGATTGATGAAATTAGAGATTTTATTCTTTTATTTCTTGGTAGGTTAGCCAAAGGTCTATCTAGTTTATCGACCTTTTTAATAAACCAACTTTTTGATTCCTTGATCTGTTGTGTAATTGTTTTATTTCTAATTTCATTTAATTCTGCTCTAATTTTGGTTATTTCTTTTCTTCTGCTGGGTTTGGGGTTGGAATGTTCTTCCTTTTCCAGTTGCTTGAGCTGTCCCATTAAGTTGTTGATTTCCACTCTTTCCGTTCTCTTGAGAAAGACTTGTAATGGTATAAATTTTCTGCTTAGGACTGCCTTTGCAGTATCCCAGAGGTTCTGGTAGTTTATGTCTTCGTTATCATTTGATCCAAAAATTTGGTAATTTCTTTCTTAATCTCATCTAAGACAAGCTATAATTTAGCATAAGATTATTTAGTTCCCATGTCTTTGTGTGAGTTTGCAGATTCCTGTTGTTATTGAGTTCAACTTTTATTCCATGATGGTCCAAAAAGATACAAGGAATAATTTCTACTTTTTAAATTTGCTGAGGTTAGCCTTGTGACCTTAGATGTGATCAGTTTTGGAGTATGTTCCATGCACTGATGACAAGAATGTTTATTCAGTTTTGTTAGGATAAAATTTTCTATATATATCTGTTAAATCCAATTGTTGAATGGTTAATTTTAAGTCTAAAATTTATTTGCTTAGTTTCTTATTGGGCGATCTATCGCCAACACAGCCAAAACACCCCTAACAGCCAAAGGGGTGTTAAAATTTCTGGCTACTTCAGTGCTGGAGGAAATCAAGTTGCTCCTGTCAGTTAGAGTCTCTTTTATAAATTTAGGAGCATTCTGGTTGGGTGCATAACTATTAATAATTAAAATATCATCCTGTTGGGTGTTTACCTTAACAAATATGAAGGGACCATCCTTATCTTTCCTTACTTTTGTTGGTTTAAAGCCTATTGTATCTGCAAATAAAATTGCAACACCTGTTTTTTCTGTTTGTCATTTGCCTGAATTACAGATGACTATCCCTTCACCCTTAGTCTATATTTATCTTTTAAGGTAAGAAGAGATTCTTGTATGAAGCAGATATCCAACCTGAGTTTTTTTATCCAGTCAGCCAACCTATGCCTATTTATATGGCAATTTAAGCCATTCACATTAATTGATAGTAGTGATAAGGCTGGTTTAATATTGGGTGTTGAATTTTTTGAAAGTCCAGTGGACATTTTTAATCCTTTCACCACTGTGGAAGTTGGGTTTTGATCAAAAATTTCTGAGTGAGTTTACTTTGGTGGTAAAGCATTGTGGTGGTCATTGTGGAGGATGGGTCTGAGAATATCCTGGAGAAGTAGTTTAGTTATGGAAAATTTCTTCACCATGTGAATATCATTAAAGTATTTAATTTCTCCATCATAAATGAAACTCAGATTATCTGGATACAGGATCCTGAGTCGAAAATTGTTTTGTTTTAGGAGGTTGAAGGTAGATGACCATCTTCTTCTAGCTTGAAAAGTTTCAGCAGAAAGATCTGCAGTCATTCTAACATTCTTCCCCTTATAGGTTATGATTTTCTTATGTCTGGCTGCTTGCAGTATTTACTCCATATTAACTTTGGTGGAGTTAATTATAATATGTCTGGGAAATGCTTTATTTGGGTTGATTCGTGTTGGGTTCTAAAATTGTCTACTATCTGAATTTCAGCATCTCTTGTGATGTTTGGGAAGTTCTCCTCAATTATATCTTGGAAAAGAGTATCTGTACATTTCAAAGCAACCTCATTGCCTTCAGGCATTCCTATAAGGTGAATATTAGTTTTCTTGGCATTATCCCAGAGATCTCTGAGAGAAAGATCTGTTTTTGCTCTCCACTTCTCTTACTCTTTGTGCATTTGGGAGCATTCCAAAGCTTTGTCTTTGATGTCAGAAATCCTTTATTCTGCCTGCTGTATTCTATTACTGAGGGATTATACTGTATTTCTCAGATCTTTGAGGGCTGCAACTTATTGTCTCAATGTGTCAAAATCGTTGGCAATTTTGTCTTTGAATTCATTGAATTCTTGAGACAATTTTTGAATTATTCCTGGAATTTCTAATTCCAACTTCACTTCCATTGTGTTAATCTTATTTGCCATCCAAATTCCAAATTTGATTTCTGACATCTCAGCCATCTGTTTATGAATGGGATTCTCTGGTATGCCTGGTTTGTCATTCCTTGTGGGATTTTATCTGTTCTTATTATTCATGTTGCCCGTGTTTTTCCGCTGATTCTGCCCCATGATTGTTTTTCACCATTTGGCTAGATGAGCAGGTAAGATGAAATTGGATTGGGGGTTTCTGGGGTTGTGGTTGACCAGCCCTTTACTAAAGAGCAGGACTTGTGACTGCACTTTTTTCTCTAGACCTTTGCAAAGGATCCATATAATACTACAGCCTGAGACTCTGGAGACCTGCTTGGTGTGGTTGGGCTAGGTTTGTCTGTCTTGTATTCAGCTGATCTCTGTTCATTCCTAGTGAATCAGTGACTCTGGGTTGAATTCTCAGCTGTGGAGAAATACAAGCGACTAAGATATCCTGCCCCCCAATGCAACAACAGGAAGAGTAAAATCAGACCTTCCCACTACAACAGAACCAGGGTGCCACCTTGGAGGGTCCTTGGTTGATCTGTGCAGTTCAAGAGTTCCAAACCAATTGTCCCAATCAGCAACCAGTCTCTAGTGGGAGAGTTCAAAAGGTCTCCAGCAACTAGATAGCAGGAGTCTACTGGTAGCTTAAGTGTGGCTCACTCCAGTTCTCCAAGGAGTCAGAAAGGCTTGTCCAATAGAATGTTTGGATCAAGGGGGCTGATGCCTCTTTCCCCACCTTGCTTCCCCTTCACCACCAGACTCTGGTAACCCAAGTCTCTGGTAACCCTACCACCAGTCTCTGTTAACTCAGTCTCTGTGGCCCAGTTGTGCCTAATAAGAAAAGGTGATGGGGGTTTGCACCTGCCAGAGTCAAAGCAAAGTCAATGCCTCCTCCTCTCAGCTAGCAACATCTGCCACCAACCAGCAGGGGGAGCTGAAGCCTGACTGCCTCAGGTACTCAATGGCAACTGGGGAGTATTCCACCTGAGATCAATCTAAACCTGAGGATATCCAGAGAGCAAATTTATTTCTCCCTCAGCCACCAGACCTTTGCCACTGCTGTTCTGCAGCTCTGGTATCCCTACAGGGTAAGGTCTGGTTCCCTCTGGCAGACCACAGAGTTGGGGAGATGACTCTCCAAAATTAGACCCCAGTAGGATTGCTCTATTAATGCTTATGTTGGGTGAAAGGTGTCTCCACTTGGTTTTGTGCACCTCAGCATTTCCCAAGTCTCCACCAGTCACGTGGAGACCCAAGTCTCTGCCCACTGCTCAGATACACTTTATCAGACCCAGGCCAGACACCTTCCCCTCTGTGTCTTTCTGCACTGTTCATGGATTCACCAATACAGTATAACTGCACTGCCACTGTCTATGCAATGCCCAGTCCTAGCCAAAATGTGAAGCCATTCTGGTCTCTGCAGGTATTGGAATTCTAGACCACCAGGAAAGGGGGAAAGGGTAGAATGGATGTTCAAGGTGGCAGGGAAAACATTAGTTCAGACTTCCTGCCAGACAAGGAAATTCCTAAGCTCACAGCAGGGACACTCTGGAGAAGGAGTCCCGGTTTCCAGCAAATCACTCCGGTGGGGAGAAAGAAGAGAACCTCAGTTCACTGCTCACTAGTATAGATCCCATACCAAGGAAGCAACTCTCTTGGAGGAGGGGACGGACACACATCCTCTTTGGGATTAGTTCTGTACCTGAAATTTGTTTCCTTGTAGTCGCAGCTTGCCTTTGCAGAGAAGATGTGTAATTATCTGTCTCTTCTCCCAGCTTGGCTTCCACCCTTCAGCTTTGTTGGGTTCTTTCTGGCTGTTATCTCTCCCTGTGGACTGGAGCTTCTGTAGAAAGCAGGGTTGAGTAAGCCATCATCCCCCATGCCCCCTTGTTCTTATTGAATGTAAAAATTGGAGTTAGAAAAAATAGCCAACCCAAGGATTTAGCAAAACACAAGGCATGTTGAAACAAAATGAACAAATAAACAAACAAAAATGCTACCAGACACACAAGCACACAGATGCACAGAGAATCAGAAACAAATGAAGAGACAAAATAAATAAAAATAATAATAATGAAATAATTATAAAAAAAGGAAAAAGAAAAAAACTCTAGTCGCCTGATGTAAGCACTCTCAACAACCATAAGAAGGGAAGAAAAGGAAAAGAAAAAAATAGTATTAATAATAATTAAAAAAATAATAACTCCTACAAGAAAAGGAACAAATGCAAAAGAGCAAAAAGAATGAGCAAAGAAAAAAGAAAGATAAAAGAAGGAACCACCAACAAAAATATTATTCTTTTTTTCCTCCCTGTGTAAACACTCTGTCATTGATTTGTCTATTCCTATTCTGATGTAATATATTTTTATTTCTTTTTTTGGCATTTTTTATTATTAAATCTTACCTCTGTACATTAATGTGATCATGGGGCACCGTAAACTGGTTTTATAGACCATTTGACACATTTTCATCACAGTGGTTAGCATAGCCTTCCTGGCATTTTCTTAGTTATTGTGTTAAGACATTTATATTCTACATTTACTAAGCTTCACATGTACACTTGCAAGATGCACTGCATGTGTAATCCCAACAATCACCCACCCATCCCCATCCCCCCTCCCAACCCTCTCCCCTTTCCCCTTATTCTTAGGTTGTAACTGGGTTATAGCTTTCATGTGAAAGCCCTAAATTAGTTTCATAGTAGAGCTGAGTACATTGGGTACTTTTTCTTCCATTCTTGAGATACTTTACTAAGAAGAATATGTTCCACCTTCATCCATGTAAACATGAAAGAGGTAAAGTCTCCATCTTTCTTTAAGGCTGCATAATATTCCATGGTGTACATACACCACAATTTATAAATCCATTCGTGGATTGATGGGCACTTGGGCTTCTTCCATGACTTAGCAATTATGAATTGGGCTGCAATAAACATTCTGGTACATATAACTTTGTTATAATATGATTTTTGGTCATCTGGGTATATACCTAGTAGAGGAATTATAGGATTGAATGGCAGATCTATTTTTAGATCTCTAAGTGTTCTCCAAACATCTTTCCAAAGGAATGTATTAATTTGCATTCCCACCAGCATTGTAGAAGTGTTCCCTTTTCTCCACATCCACACCAACATCTCTGTTCTTGGGATTTTGTCATATGGGCTAATCTTATTGGAGTTAGAAGATATCTCAAAGTAGTTTTGATTTGCATTTCTCTGATGATTAAAGATGATGAGCATTTTTTCATATGTCTGTAGGCCGTGCACCTGTCTTCTTCAGAGAAGTTTCTCTTCAAGTCCCTTGCCCAGCTTGCGATGGGATCACTTGTTCTTTTCTTGCTTAAATGTTTGAGTTCTCTGGATTCTGGTTATTAAAGCTTTGTAGGAGACATACACTGAAAATATCTTCTCCCATTCTGAGGGCTGTCTGCTTGCTTTATTTACTGTGTTCTTGGCTGTGCAAAAGCTTTTTAGTTTGATCAGGTCCCAGTAGTGTATTTTTAAAGCTGCTTCAATTGCTTGGGGGTCCTCCTCATAAAATACTTGCCCACACCAATTTTTTCAAGGGTTTTCCCTGCACTCTTCTAGTATTTTTGTAGTTTTGTGTCTTAATTTTAAATCTGTAATCCAGTGAGAGTCTATCTTAGTTAATAGTGAAAAGTGTGGATCAAGTTTCAGTCTTCTACAGGTTGCCAGCCAGTTCACACAGCACCATTTGTTAAGTAGGGAATATTTTCCCCACTGAATGTTTTTAATTGGCTTGTCAAAGATCAAATAACAGTAAGTAGCCGGATTCATCTCTTGGTTCTCTATTCTGTTCCAGATATCTACTTCTCTGTTTTTGTGCCAGTACTGTGCTGTTTTGATCACTATCAATTTATTGTATAGTCTGAGGTCTGGTAGCATAATTCCTCCTTCTTTGTTTTTATATCTGAGTAATGTCTTGGCTATTTGAGTTATTTTCTGATTCCATATAAAGCAAAGTATTATTTTTTCAAGATCTTTAAATGACAGTGGAGCTTTAATAGGGATTGCATTAAAATTATATATTTCTTTGGGTAGTATAGACATTTTAACAATGTTGATTCTTCCCAGGCATGAGCATGGTATGTTTTTCCATTTGTTAATATTTTCAGCTATTTCTTTTCTTAGAGTTACATAATTCTCCTTATAGAGATGTTTCACGTCCTTTGTTAGATAAACTACCAAACTTTTCATCTTCTTTGGCACTACTGTGAACGGAATAGTGCCCTTAACTTTTTTTTCAGCTTGACTATCGTTGGTATATATAAAGGCTACCGATTTATGAATGTTGATTTTGTACCCTGAGAAGCTGCTGTGTTCCTTGATCACCTCTATGAGTTTTGTAGTAGAATTCCTAGTGTTTTCCAGATATACAATCATATCTTCTGCAAAGAGCAAAAGTTTGATCTCTTCTGATCCTATATGGATACCCTTGATCACCTTTTCTTCCCTAATTGCGATGGCTAAAACTTCCATTACAATGTCAAAGAGCAGTGGAGACAATGGGCAGCCTTCTCTGGTTCCTGATCTGAGTGGAAATGATTTCAATTTAACTTCATTCAATACGATATTGTCTATGGGTTTGCTGTAGATGGCCTCTATCAGTTTAAGAAATGTCCCTTCTATACCAATTTTCTTAAGTGTTCTGATCATGAATGGATGCTGGATATTATCAAAAGCTTTTTCTGCGTCAGTTGAGAGAATCATATGGTCTTTGTTTTTTAATTTGTTTATGTGCTGAATTTTACTTATCGATTTACATACGTTGAACCAGCCTCGAGACCCTGGAATAAAACCGATTTGGTCATGATGTATAATTTGTTTGATGTGTTGATGGATTCTGTTTGTTAGGACCTTGTTGAATATTTTTGCATCTATATTCATTAGTGATATCGATCTATAAATTTCTTTTCTTGTTGGGTCTTTTCCTGGTTTGGGGATCAGGTTGATGTTTGCTTCATAGAAAGTGTTGTTTACTCTTCTTTCTTTTTCTACATTTTGGAACAGGCTGAGTAATATAGGTATTAGTTATTTTTTAAAGGTTTGGTAGAATTCTGACATAAAGCCATCTGGTCACGGGCTTTTCTTTTTAGGGAGATCTCATATGGTTGATGCTATTTCTGAAACTGATATTTGGAACTGTTCAACATTTCCACTTGATTCTGTCTTAGTCTTGGAAGGTGACGTGCTTCCAAGTATTGGTCAATTTCCTTCAGATTTTCATATTTCTGAGAATAAAGTTTCTTGTAATATTCATTAAGGGTTTTTTTAGTTTCTGAGGAGTCTCTTGTCATTTCATCCTTACCAATTCTGATTGATGAAATTAGAGATTTTATGCTTTTTTTTCTGCTTAGGTTGTACAGTAGTTAGGTGACAATTTCCTAAGCAATCTAGACAACCATATTATTAAATTTATAAACTACAGGCATTTTATGGAATATAACCTGACTCTAAGTTTTTAAGTTACCAAAAAATTTTCTGAAACTACAACATAGGCATCATTTCTGATTTCTTTTCATTGTCTCCATAAGTGTCACATGGTCACATGGCATCAAAGATGGCCACAAAGGACAGGACCTGTGTCCTTAATTCATTTACCAGGTGCAGAGTTCAAGACAAAAAGCAGGAAATCAGAACATCCAGTTCGTTTGAGAATAGCCAGGAGGCAAATTTGGAGCAGGAAAGAAGGAGTCATGTAGGCTAGACTTTGCCCCGTAACTACTGGCCTAAATATGGAGAACATGTCCATTAGGCCTCACTATAGCTACTTCTCCAGACCTCAGACTTCATAGGCTCAAAATCAAGAACTTCAGCTGACGTTTCCCGTGCGTGGATTATTGGTGTGGATGGACAGCTGGAGATGCTCAGCAAATTGGCGGATTGCTGTATATGAGGGGTAATTTAAAACCACAGACTCTGTTGTAGAGATTTTTCCCTTCTTGGCCATGCTGGCTGGCAGGCCTCTCCCTTACAGAGGACAGCAACTTGCAAATACTGGCAAATCCAATTGATGAAAATTTATTCCTGAGCTGAGTGTGGCACCCAAAAGGAGAGCCACTCAAAACCACAGGGAGCTGGGAAACCCGATGGAAAATTGAAAGGAAGGGATCCCACCTGGGAAACAGACATTTTGAACTCTCCAAAAAGGCGGATGCCTTCCCCCAGAACAGCAGGAGTGATTAAATAGACCGGAGCATTCCTGATGGGGAATGTTGGAGGGGGCTGGTGGTTCAGGCTGTGCCATGAACTGGTGAGTCCCGATTCAAAAGGGAATCTCTGAACCACAAAACTGAGAATAAGGTCTCTGAGCCCTCCAGCCACGGGAACCGGCTGCTGCCGCAGGACCCACCACCAGCCACGCAAGCTGCCAGCAGCCGTGCAAGCCGGCAGCAGCACACTCCCCAACAGTCGATTGCAGTTGCCATTCTGCAGGAGAATGTGGGAGCAGAATGGAAAGATTTGTGAAGCATGGACTCCTGCACTAAGTGGGGAGGTCAGATAGGAGAGCAGTCTGGAACAGAGCAACTGAGGTTGCACAATAGTTAGGTGACAAACTTTTACAGAAACTCCAAAATGGCCATCAGCCAGGTAGGGTGGTTACCGGGGTAACAGTATAAACTGTGAATCAGGTATAAGTCTGGGAACCACTCACAGTGCCACCTGGTGTCCAGAAAGTATATTGCATTATAAAGATAGTCCTACAAAAGTTGATCCCTACATCGTACATATAGATGTATATTTCTACATATATACAAGAATAATATTTTTGTGGTTGGTGCCCTTTTTTTTGTTCAGCTTTTTCCTCACAATTTTCTTGGAAGAGCTATTGTCAATTTTTTATTATTTTTTATAGATATATTTTTATTTCTATTTTTTTAATTTCTCCTTTCTTCTTTTTTAACTTTTTTATGAACACCACTTTTTTCTTTTTTTTCAATGATTTCACAAATCACTATTTTTATTATGGTTGTTTTTGTTGTTGTTGTCATGGGTGTTGTCTGTATGTCTATGTATCTCCGTTTGTCTGTGCTTCTATGGGCTCGTGTGTCTGGTAGCCTTTGTATCCGTTTATTTGCTCATTTGGTCTCAAGGAGCTTGGTGTTATGACCTGCAATTCTGAGCTCCCAGCACTCCTTTCCACTCTCACTCTGAGGTCTGGAGGCGTGTCCCCCAGGAGTCCAGATTCTAGGGTGATTTCTCGAGAGCTGTAGACAGGACCTGGACTACAGCTGGACAGTACTGATTCTGCAGCATGGGAGTGAGGAGATGACGGTCGGCTGAGAGGGAATCATACCGGAGTGGAAGTGCCCCGAGGTGCAGAGCAGCAGCTGCCTTAGCAATAACAAGGCCCACCCCCGGATATCCTGAAGCCACTCCCCCTGTCTCTCTGGGCAACCAGAGAAGGCCAGGCATCTTCTTAGATGGCAACCACCATGGAACACATCTGGGACTGAAACACAGGCCACATAAGTAAAGGGTTTGGATGAGGTGGTACTGGCCTGGGTGGAACACTGGGACTAGTAAACGCACACGCAGAGCCAGGAAACTCCCAGCACGGGGCTGACCCAGAGGACCACTTTACTGAGCCTAAGATGCACCCAGCCCTCAGGGGATCATCAGCCTATAGACAAAGGAGGACAGGAGGCTAGAGCTGACAGCTAACCATGCTGTGAATACAAACCTGCAGGAATAAAGACAGAGCCTGAGGCACAGGTTCCTGGAACACAAATCAGCCCCTCTTCTGCAGAGAAATTTAGCACAGACAGAAACAAACTCCCACAGGGTTGTTCTGTTCTGCCAGTAAAATCAATCAAGGGTGAGGGGACGTGGGTAGACGGAGGGGGACAGGCGTGATCACACCTGTGGGGCATCTTACAAGGATATATGTGAAACTTAGTAAATGTAGAATGTAAATGTCTTAGCACAATAACTAAAAAGACGCCAGGAAGGCTATGTCAACCAGTGTGATGAAAATGTGTTAAATGGTTTATGAAGCTAGTGTATGTTGCCCCAGGATAATATCAATGTACACAGCTATGATTTAATAAAAAAAAAAATCAAGGGCGGGACTGGAACTGAGTGAACACACCCCAGCCTCCATCAGGCACCTGAGGTTCACAGGCCAAATCACCCCCTGCTGGATAGAGGCAGAGAGCAACGGCCTGGCTGAGTAGATACAGACTTCCTTGTGATTTAGGCAGGTGCAAACCTCTGGAGTAGCTGCTTATTGGAGACAACTGACTGGGTCACAGCCCTATGGGGCTAGCAATGACTGGGTGTGACAGAGCTACAAAGTGGGGAAGGAAGTATCAACCATCCCAGACTAATCTATTTGTTGGGTAGGTCCTCCAGACTTCACAGAGCACCAGAGCAAGTCATATTTCAGTTGTCACCAGACCCCTCATTCCTGTTGCCAGAGACCTTTTAAACTCTCCTACCTGAGACAGGCGCTGACTGAGACAACTGATTTGGACCTTTTGAACTGAGCCAATCACCTAAGGATTATTCAAGTGGTGCCCTGGGTGTGTGGTTCAAGGAAGGTTTGATTTTTCTTTTCCAATTGTTGCCTGTGGGGGATGGGGTGACTTAATTGCTGGTATTTCTCCACAGCTGCTACTTCAACCCAGAGTAACTGTTCCACTAGGGGCGAACAGAGACCAGCTGAAAACAAGACAGAATCACTTAGCCCCACCACATCAAATAGGTCCCCAATATCTCAGGCCATAGCACTGCACGGGTCCTTGACAAGGCTCCAGGGGAAAAAAATCAAACAGCGTATAGTAAACATGGGGCAGAATCAGTGCAAAAACTCTGGCAACATGAACATTATTCATGTTGTTGGTTGAATAGATCAACCCCCCCAAGGAAAGACATGGAAGATGTAACTGAAGATCCCATTCGTAAACAGCTGGCCGAGATGTCAGAAATCGAATTCAGAATTTGGATTGCAAACAAGATTAACAGAATGGAGGAAAATTTGGAATTAGAAATCAGAAGAGCAATTTAAAAGTCAGAATTAGAAATTTGAGGAGAAATTCAAAAATTGTCTTAAGGATTTAATTTAATTTAAAGACAAAACCATCAAAGATTTTGATGTACTGAAGCAATAATTTGCAGCCCTCAAAGATTTGAAAAACAGAGTAGAATCCCTCAGTAACAGAGTGGATCAAGCAGAAGAAAAGATTTCTGACATCGAAGACAAGGCGTTTGAACAGTCCCAAACTCTCAAAGAAGAGAAGTGGAGAGCAAAAATGGATTATTCTCTCAGAGAGGTCTGGGATAATTCAAAGAAGGCTAATATCTGCCTCTATGTAATCCCTGAAAGTGATGAAGTGGCCTTGAAAGGCACAGAAGCCCTTCTCCATGAAATTATGAAAGAAGATTTTTCAGATATGTCAAGAGATTTTGAAATCCAGATAGCAGACGGTTTCAGAACCCCAGCACTACTCAATCCGAATAAGACATCCCCCAGGCATATAAAAATTAACTTCACTAGTGTCAGTATGAAGGAGAAACTTCTGAAAGCAGCTAGGCACAAGAAATTTATTACCTACAAAGGGAAGAATATTAGAATGACTGCAGATCTCTCTGCTGAAACCTTTCAAGCCAGAAGAGGGTGATGATAGTCTTTTAATGTCCTAAAGCAAAATAACTTTCAACCCCGGATCTTGTATCCAGCTAAACTGAGTTTCATTTATGATGGAGATATTAAATACTTTAATGACATTCATATGTTGAAGAAATTTGCCATAACCAAACCAGTTCTCCAGGATATTCTCAGACTTATCCTCCATAAAGACCACTTGAATCCTCTACCACAAAAATAAACTCATTCAGAAACTTTTGATCAAATTCCAACTTCCCCAATGGCAAAAAGATTAAAACTGTCCAATGGACTTTGGAAAAACTCAATACCCCAAATTTTACCAGATTGTTAATTGCAGCTCAATTCATAATAGCAAGTCATGGTAGAAGCCCAAGTGCCCACCAACCCATGAATGGATTAAATTGTGGTATATGTATACCATAGAATTATGCAGCCTTCAGAAAAGATGGAGACTTTACCTCTTTTATGTTTACATGGATGGAGCTTGAAACATATTCTACTTAGTAAAGTATCTCAAGAATGGAAGAAAAAGTATCCAATGTACTCAGTACTATTATGAAACCAATTTATAATCACTCACACTTTCATATGAAAGATAAACCACAACTATAGCCCAGGATTAAGGAGGGAAGAGGAGAAGGATGGGAGTGGAGGGAGAAGGTTTGATGGAGGGCTGGTAAATGATGGGACCACACCTATGGTGCATATTGCAAGGATACATGTTAAATCTATTAAGCATAGTGTATAAATGCCTTAACACAATAATTAAGTAAATAAGTTGAAGGCTATATTAACTAGTTTGATGTAAGCATTCCAAATTGTATTTAAAATCAGCACATTGTACTCCACAAATGCATTAATGTATACATGATCTATGTGTTTATGACTTAATAAAAAATAAATAAATAAATTCATAATAAAAACATTCAATCTCCTGAACTAGGAAAAAAAAAGAAGAAGAAATGCCACTGTGCCTTAGATTTTATAGAAAAGTGATGTGAGGTTGAATGTGACAGTGAGGACTGTAGGAAAAGAAATATAGTGCTCAAAAAAGAATAGTGGAGACAGATTACTCCATGGGTCAGTGTAACCTCTGAAGTTAGTCTTGCAAATTAGTAACCAAGTAACAGCCATAGGAGTCATAGTAAAGGAAAACACATCCTTTGGCCTATATCCTGGTACAGACTTGGATTAGGTAAAGCTACCAAAGCCTATGGAGAGATTAGTTTTCTTTTCTCTTTTTCTTTTTTTTTTTTTTGAGAGACTAGTTTTCAACCCTTAGAGAATTTAAAACCTCACTAGGAGGAGTGCTAGCCATCACCCGAGTTTGTTTAATTATTCCTTGTCTCTTCCCACTTGTAGTCAGGGATAGATGCTGGATAATTGTGACAGACAACAATTAAAAAAAAAACACACACATCATACATGTTCTATGTGAAACACTACTAGCTTCTATGGGAGCAAGCTGATTGTAAGATCCCACATTACAGAACCATGGGCTTTTACAGATGTGGAAATGAGTGTTAGTTTCCAGGTTCCAGGAAGTTAAATTTCCACAAATTCCTAAGAGTTGAATCACCATGGGGAGGGCCTTACAGGTATGTCTTTGGGGGAGGATGACATCCTTCTCCTTGAGAAGACCTATGTTCTTTTATTTTATTTATTTATTTTTGCCGTTTTTAGCCAGGGCTGAGTTTGAACCTGCCACCTCTTGTATATGGGGCCGGTGCCCTACTCCTTTGAGCCACAAGCACCACCCACCTATGTTCTTTTAGACCTCACTTTTTCTGGGTATCCTCTTTCATTCCCCCATTTGAGACTCCATATGTATTTTATTTATTTATTTATTTATTTATTTATTTATTTATTTTATGGGACAGAGTCTCACTTTGTTGCCCTGGGCAGAGTGCTGTGGTGTCATAGCTCACAGCAGCCTCAAACTCTTCAGCTCAAGTAATTCTCTTGCTTCAGCCTCCCAAGTAGCTGGGACTTCAGGTGCCTGCCACAACACCCGGCTTTTTTTACAGATTGGGTCTCAAATTTTGACCTTGCCATCTTCCCTCTGAGACATTGCTAAAGGTTTTCAGAAGTGGTGTCCTCTCTTTTGCCCTGGAAAGCTATAAACTTTTGTTGGTTATATTTGAGGAATGTAGCTTTTGAACACCATAGGATACAGATATAACATGGGGTTGACTGGGGAAAACTTACAAGGAAGTAGAGAAGTAGCAGAGTGTACATAGTCCCCCAAACTCTCCTTGTCCTATGGCGTAGGCTGGTCACAGAATACTGTATATACTGTAATAAAAGTCTCAGTCAGAGAAGGGCATGACTGGCCAGCAGGCTGACTGTGCTACTATGAGCACTCTGAGAGATCACAGGCTCCACCTCCACATTGGGAAAAGGAGCTAGGCAATATCTAGTTTGTCTAAGAAATAAGAAATATATCAATAACCTCCCAGGTCAGAAACAATGCTGGGGGGTGTGCATGCCCAGGGCCTGGTTCTGTATATAGAGGGCCCTAGGAACAGCCTAGCCTGCCAGAAATGCTGACATCAGAAAAAGGCCTTGTCTTTCTGTAGCCGACTCAGTGTAGTGCAGCCAGCTTTCCCAGCTAAACTTCTGAAAAGGTGGAGGAAACGAGACTTCATGGCCATCCAAATTTTTTTTTCTCATCAGGCACCCTAAATGTGATTTCACACATGACTATATGGTGGCAAGCTGCAGTTTAAAAAGACAATGTTCTCACAATTGGGGTAATTAATATGTTTATATGTGTATTATATTGATTGTGACCATGGTTTCACTGGTGTCTACATATGTCAAAATTCATTAAATTTTTAATTCAAATATATGCAGCTTTTCATATGAAAATTATGCCTCATTAAAGCTATGAAATATTAGTCAGGAGTGGGTGAGAGTACAGTATATAGATGCAGTAAGATTGATGTATGTTTATAAGTGTTAAAGCTAATTTTGTCTTTGTTAAATCTGAACATTTCGTAATTAATTTTTTTTTTTTTGCTGACATAGTGGATAATTTAGTTTTTGAATCAATGTACGCTATGTAGTCACACAATAGAACACCATAGAGCAATGAGAAGTAATGATCTAAAGCTGCATGCAGTAATCCGGATACATTTCACAAATGTAATGTGGAATCAAAGCAACTAGGTCCAAAATAGCATATACTGTATGATTATATTTACTGAAAGTCCCAAGAGAAGCAATCTATTCTGTGCTATTGGAAGTAGGGATAGTGACAACCACAGGCTGAATAGGAACAGCAGTGGACCTTCCATGGTGATTGTCTGTTTCATAATCTGGATGGTGGTTATGGAAGTGTGTTACAATTCAGCTTTGTGCAGAATTCTCTACACATGTTATTTGTCAAATAAGAGTTACACAGTTACTAACTCTCTTAAAATAAAGGTTTTTTTAACTGCTTGAAAAAAAGTGAGTGGGTATAAAGTCCATGTCTCATATATTCTGAAAACTGAATAAACCCTAGCTTTGACATGAACTCTGAAAATGTGGGCATTTTCAAAAAGAAAATGTAATAAGAATTGATGAAAGATGGAAGTTGCATCATTGACTATTGGTTAAAAAAGAGACGCTATGTGCTTTCTGACGGCCAGTTCTGAGATATTGCTTATGCAGAATGTTGCAAAGCAACAAAAATCAGAAAAAAATACAAATACTTCTGAAGTGGATTTTGTTGAATCAAGAAAATAACTAAGGTTTCCAATTTCTTTTTTTTTTTTATTAAATCATAGCTGTGTACATTAGTATGATCATGGGGCACCATACACTTGGTTCATAGACCGTTTGACACATTTTCATCGCACTAGTTAACATAGCTTTCCTGGCATTTTCTTAGTTATTTTGCTAAGACCTTTACATTCCACATTTACTAAGATTCACATATACTCTTGTAAGATGCACCGCAGCTGTAATCCCATTAATCCCCCTCCCTCCATTTACCTTCCCCCTCCTTCCCCTCCCTTTCCGACTTCTCCCTATACTTAGGTTGTAACTGGGTTATAGCTTTCATGTGAAGGTCCTAGATTAGTTTCACAATAAGGGTGAGTACATTGGATACATTTTCTCCCATTCTTGAGACACTTTACTAAGAAGAATATGTTTCAGTTCCATCCATGTAAACATGAAAGAGGTAAGGTCTCCATCTTTCTTTAAGGCTGCATAGTATTCCATGGTGTACATATACCAAAATTTATTGATCCATTTGTGGATCGATGGGAATTTGGGCTTATTCCATGACTTAGCAATCATGAATAGGGCTGCAATAAACATTCTGGTAAAAATATCTTTATTATGATTTGATTTTTGGTCTTCTGGGTATATGCACAGTAGAGGAATTACAGGATTGAATGGCAAGTCTATTTTTATATCTCTAAGTGTTCTCCATATATCTTTCCAAAAGGAATGTATTAATTTGCATTCCCACCAGCGGTGCAAAAGTGTTCCCTTTTCTCCACATCCACGCCAACATCTCTGGTCTTGGGATTTTGTGGTATAGGCTAGTCTCACTGGAGTTAGATGATATCTCAAAGTAGTTTTGATTTGCATTTCAATGATGATTAAAGATGATGAGCATTTTTTCATATGTCTGAAGGCTGCGCGCCTGTCTTATTCAGAGAAGTTTCTCTTCAACTCCCTTGCCCAGCCTGCGATGGGATCCTTTGTTCTTTTCTTGCTAATGTGTTTGAGTTCTCTGTGGATTCTGGTTATTAAACCTTTGTCGGAGACATAACCTTCAAATATATTTTCCCATTCTGTGGGCTGTTTGCTTGCTTTACTTACTGTGTTCTTGGCTGTGCAGAAGCTTTTTAGTTTGATCAGGTCCCAATAGTGTATTTTTGAAGCAGCTGCAATTGCCCGGGAGGTCCATCTCATAAAAAACTTGCCCAACCCAATTTCTTCAAGGGTTTTCCCTGCACTGTCTTCTAGTATTTGTATAGTTTCATGTCTTAAGTTTAAATCTTTAATCCAGTGAGAGTCTATCTTGGTTAATGGTGAAAGGTGTGGGTCCAGTTTCAATCTTCTACAGGTTGCCACCCAGTTGACCCAGCACCATTTGTTAAACAGGGAATCTTTGCCCCATTGAATGTTTTTAATTGGCTTCTCAAAGATTAACTAACGGTAAGTAGCTGGATTCATCTCTTGGTTCTCTATTCTGACCCAGACATCTACTTCTCTGTTTTTATGCCAGTGCCATGCTGTCTTGATCACTATCGATTTGTAGTATAGTCTGAGGTCTGGTAGCGTAATGTCTTGGTTATTCGAGGTTTTTTCTGATTCCATATAAAATGAAGTAATGTTTTGTCAAGATCTTTAAAGTATGACAGTGGAGCTTTAATGGGGATTGTGATGAAATTATATATTGCTTTGGGTAGTATGGACATTTTAACAATGTTGATTCTTCCCAACCATGAACATGGTACATTTTTCCATTTGTTAACATTCTCAGCTATCTCTTTCCTTAGTGTTTCATAGTTCTGTTCATATAGACCTTTCACGTCCTTTGTTAGATAAACTCCCAAATATTTCATCTTCTTTGGCACTATTTTGAATTTGATAGAGTCCTTAATTGTTTTTTCAACTTGACTATTGTTGGTATATATAAAGGCTACCAATTTATGAATGTTGATTTTGTAACCTGAGACGCTACTGTATTCCTTGATCACTTCTGAGAGTTTTGTAGTAGAGTCCCTAGTGTTTTCCAGATATACAAGCATATCATCTGCGAAGAGCGAAAGTTTGATCTCTTCTGACCCTATGTGGATATTCTTGATTGCCTTCTCTTCCCTAATTCCAGTGGCTAAAACTTCCATTACAATGTTAAAAAGCAATGGAGACAATGGGCAGCCTTGTCTGGTTCCTGATCTGAGTGGAAATGGTTCCAATTTAACTCTGTTCAATATGATGTTGGGTGTCGGTTTGCGGTAGATGGTCTCTATCAGTTTAAGAAATGTCCCTTCTATACCAATTTTCGTGAGTGTTCTGGTCATGAAGGGATGTTGGATGTTATCAAAAGCTTTTTCTGCATCTATTGAGAGAATCATATGGTCTTTGTTTTTTAATTTGTCTAAGTGCTGAATTACATTTATAGATTTTCGTATATTGAACCCAGCCCTGAGACCCTGGGATAAAACCAACTTGGTCATGATGTATGATTTGTTTGATATATTGCTGGATTCTGTTTGTTAGGATCTTGTTGTATATTTTTGCGTCTATATTCATTAGTGATATTGGTCTATAATGTTCTTTTCTTGTTGGGTCTTTTCCTGGTTTGGGGATCAGGGTGATGTTTGCTTCATAGAACGTGTTGGGTAGTCTTCCTTCTTTTTCTACCTTTTGGAACAGGTTGAGTAACATAGGTACTAATTCCTCTTTAAAGTTTTATTAGAATTCTGACGTAAAACCATCTGGTCCTGGGCTTTTCTTTTTGGGGGATTCTGTATGGTTGATGTTATTTCCGAACTTGAAATGGGACTGTTCAACATTTCCACTTGTATCTGGTTAAGTCTTGGAAGGTGACGTGCTTCCAAGTAAGGTCAGTTTCATTCAGATTTTCATATTTCTCAGAGTCAAGTTTCTTATAATATTCATTAAGGATTTTTTGTATTTCTGAGGAGTCTGTTGTTATTTTATCTTTCTCATTTTGATGAGATTAGGGATTTTACTCTTTTTTTCCTGATGAGGTTGGCCAAAGGTTTATCTATTTTGTTGACCTTTTAAAAAAACCAGCTTTTTGATTTATTAATCTGTTGTATTATTCTTTTGTTTTCAATTTCATTTAGTTCTGCTCTGATTTTGGAAATTTCTTTTCTTCTACTGGATTTTGGGTTGGAGTGTTCTTCCATTTCCAGTTGCTTGAGATGTCCCATTAAGTTGCTTACTTCCTCTCTTTCTGTTCTCCTGAGGAAGGCTGGCAGTGCTATAAATTTCCCTCTTAGAACTGCCTTTGCGGTGTTCCAGAGGTTCTCCTAGTTTGTGTCTTCATTGTCATTTTGTTCCAAGAATTTGGCAATTTCCTTCTTAATTTCATCTCTGACCCAGCTATCATTCAGCATAAGGTTATATAACTTCCATGTTTTTGTATGAGTATGCAGATTCCTGTTGTTACTCAGCTCAAGTTTTATTCCATGATGGTCCAAGAAGATGCATGGAATAATTTCTATTCCTTTAAATTTACAGAGGTTAGACTTGTGACCTATGATGTGATCGATTTTGGAGTAACTTCCGTGGGCTGATGTGAAGTATGTGTATTCAGTTTCGTTGGGATGAAATGTTCTGTAGGTGTCTGCTAAATCCAAATGCTGGTTGGTTTGATTTAAATCTAGAATTTCTTTACTCAGCTTTTTGTTGGAGGATCGATCCATCATTGCAAAAGGAGTGCTAAAATCTCTTACTGTTATGGAGTTGGAGGAAATCAAGTTGCTCATGTCTGTTAGAGTTTCTCTTATAAATTAAGGTGCATTCTGGGTGGGTGCATAGATATTAATAATTGAAATTTCATCATATTGAGTCTTACCCTTAACAAATATGAAGTGACCATTCTTGTCCTTCATTACTTTTGTTGGTTTAAAGCTATTGTATCCGCAAATAAAATTGCAATGCCTCCTTTTTTCTGGTTACCATTTGCCTGAAATATGGATGACCATTCTTTCACGCTGAGTCTGTATTCGTAGATGAAGTTAAGCTGTGACTCTTGTATGCAACAAATATCTTGCCTGAGTTTTTTTATCCAGTCAGCTACTCTATGTCTCTTTAGCGGGCAGTTTAAGCCATTCACATTAATGGAGAGTATTGATAAGTTTGGTGAAATTTTGGGTATCGAGTTTTTCAAAAGTCCAGTGGACATTTTCAATCCTTTCACCATTGTGGAAGTTGGAGTTTGATCAGAAGTTTCTTAGTGAGTTTACTTTTGTAGGAGAAGATTGGGTTGGTCATTATGGAGGATAGGTCTGAGAACATCCCGAAGAGCTGGTTTGGTTATGGCAAATTTGTTCAGCATATGAATGTCATTAAAGTATTTAATTTCTCCATCATAAATGAAACTCAGTTTAGCTGGATAGAAGATCTGGGGTTGAAAGTTATTTTGCTTTAGGAGATTAAACGTCAATGACCACCCTCTTCTGGCTTGAAAAGTTTCAGCATAGCGATCTGCAGTAATTCTAATGTTCTTCCCTTTGAAGGTAATAGTTTTCTTTCTCCTGGCTGCTTTGAAAATTTTCTCCTTCATATTAACTTTAGTGAAGTTAATTATGATATGCCTGGGGGATGTCTTATTGGGGTTGAGTCGTGCTAGGGTTCTGAAGCTATCTGCTGTCTGAATTTCAGGTTCTCTAGGCATGTCTGGAAAATTCTCTTTCATAATTTCATGCAGAAGGGCCTCTGTACCCAGTGAGGCCACTTCATCTTTTTCAGGAATTCCTATGAGTCGGATATTTGCCTTCTTCGAGTTATCCCAGAGCTCTCTGAGAGAATGATCCGTTTTTGCTCTCCATTTCTCTTCCTCTTTGAGAGTTTGGGAGCATTCAAAGGCTTTATCTTCAATGTCAGAAATCCTTTCTTCTGCTTTGTCCATTCTGTTGCTAAGGGATTCTACTGTATTTTTCATATCTTTGAGGGTTTTAAATTCTTGTTTCAGTGTGTCTAAGTCTTTGGTGGTTTTGTCTTTAAATTTGTTAAATTCTTGAGACAGCTTTTGAATTTCTCCTCGAATTCCTACTACCATTTTGTTAATCTTGTTTGCCATCCAAATTCTGAATTCAATTTCTGACATCTCAGCCAGTTGTTTATGCATGGGATCTTCAATTATGTCTGCCATATCTATCTTTGGGAATATTGGTCTATTCTGGTTATTTATGTTATCAGAGTTTTTCCACTGATTCCACCCCATGATTGTTTTTCTCCCTTTGATTTCTCTCCTGGTGTTTTGTCGAGGACCTGTACAGTGTTGTGGCCTGAGAAACTGGGGCCCTGTTTGGTGTAGAGGGGCTAAGTGGTTCTGCCTTGTTTTCAGCTGGTTTCTATTTGACCATAGTGAAACAGTCACTCTGGGTGGAAGTCTCAGCTGTGGAGAAATAACAGCAATTAAGTCGCCCCACCCACCACAGGCAACAAATGGAAAAGGAAAATCAAACCTTCCTATAAACACACACCTAGGCACCACCTGGATAGTCCCCAGGTGAGTGGCTCAGTTCAAAAGGTCGAAATCAATTGTCTCAGTCAGCAGCTTTCTCAGGTGGGAGAGTTCAAGAAGTCTCTGGGAACTGGATCACAGGGGTCTGATGACTGCTCTAATGTGGCTTGCTCTAGTGCTGCATGGAGTCAGGAGGAGCCACCCAGTAAATAGATCAGTCTGGGAAGATTGATGTCTTCTTCCCCACCTTGCAGCTCTGTCACACCCTGTCACTGCTAGCCCCACAGAGCTGTCTGTGGTAAGTTGTCTGCAGTAAGCAGATACTCCAGAGGTTTGCACCTGTCTAAGTCACAGGGTAGACTGTGTCTGCTCGTCTAGGCTGCTACTCTTTCTCTTTATGCAGCAGGTGGTGGTGTGGCCTGTCAATCTCAGGCAATTGTTGGAGGCTGAAGGTGTTTGCTCATTTCTAGCCCCACCCTTAGTTTATGTTACTGGGTGAATGGAACAACCCTGTGGGAGTTTGTTTCTGACACTGCTAGATTCCTCTGCAGAGGAGAGGCTGATTTTAGTTCCCAGAACCTGTGCCTCAGGCCCTATCTTTAGTCCTGCGGGTTTGTATTTGCAGCACGATTAGTTGTCAGCTGTAGCCTCTTGGCCTCCTTTGTCTATAGGGTGGTGATCCCCTGAGGGCCAGGTGCGTCTTAGGCTCAGTAAAGTGGTTCTCTGGATCAGCCCCACCCTGGGTATTTCCCAGCTCTGTGGGTGAGTTTTCTAGTCCCCGTTTTCCACCCAGGTCAGTGCCACCTCAGGGAAACCCTTTACTCACGGGGCCTGTGTTTCAGTCCCAGGTCTGTTCCATGGTGGTTGACATCTGAGAAGATGCTCAGCCTCATCTGGTTGCCCAGGAATACAGGAGGAGAGGCTATGGGATATCTGTGGGTGGGCCTTGTTATTGCTGAAGACAACTGTTGCTCTGTACCTCGGGGCACCACCACTCCAGTGTGATTCCCTTTTAGCTGACCATCATCTTCTCGCTCCTTTGCTGCAGAGTCAGCACTGGCCCGCTGCAGTCCAGGTCTTGTCTATACCTCTCGAGTGTTCACCCAAGAATCTGGACTCCGGGGGGGCCAAGTCTCCAGATAACGGAGTGAAAGTGGAGGGGAGTGCTAGGAGCTCAGAGTTGCAGGTCATAACACCAAGCTCATTGAGACCAAATGAACAAATAAACAGATATAAAGGTTACCAGGCACATGGGTCGATAGATACAGAGACAGATGGAAACACATAGACATACAGTTAGCAGCCACAACAACAGCAACATAAGAAAAACTGCAATAAAAATAGTGATAATCGTAAAATAATTGAAAGAAAGGAAATGAAAGAGAGAAAAGAGTGGTGTTAGTAGAAATGTTAAAAGAGAAGAAAGAACAAATTAAAATTAGAAAAATTATAATTAAAAATATATCTATGTAAAAAGTAATAATAAAAAATTATTGCAAAAAACAAGAAAACCAAAAAAAAAACAAAACAAAACAAAAAAAAGGCCCCAACTACAAAAATATTCTTGCGTGTAGAAATATACCTATATACATCTATATGTCTGCTATAGGGATAAACTTTTGTAGGAATATATTCATACTGGAATATACTTTCTGGACACCAGGTGGTGCTATGAGTCTTTGCAAGGTTTATACCTGATTTACAGTTTATACTGTTACCATGGTAACCACGTTCCATGGCCAATCGCCATTTTGGAATTTCTGTAAAAGTTTGTCTCCTAAGAATTGTGTAACCTTGGCTGTTCTTTTCCAGACAGCACGTGCGACCAACCTTCCCACTCAGTGCAGGTGTCCACACTTTTTAAGTCTTTCCACTCTGTTCCCAGGTTCTCCTGCAAACTGGCGACTGCAATCGGCTGTGGGGGGAATGGTGCTGAGTTTGTGCGGTTGCTGGCTGGTTTGCAGTTTTATCTGCTGTAGGTGGTTCCCAGGGCTGAAGTCGAGTTCGTGGCTTTAGCATCTGAAGCTGGGTCCGCGGCTTCAGCAACTGTAGCCGGTTCCCATGGTTGGAGCATTCGGAGAACTTATTCTGGGTTTTATGGTTCAGAGTTTCCCTTTTGGATTGGCACCCGCCAGTTCGCCATGCAGCCTGTACCACGAGCCCCCTCCAACACCTGGGGGAATGGTGCCCACCCTTTTGTGTAGTTCAAAATGTCTGTTTCCTGGGCAGGATCCCTTCCCTTCAATTGTCCAACAGTTTGCCCAGCTCCCCGTGATTTTGAGTGGCTCTCGTTTCAGATGCCTCCCTCAGATCAGGAATAAATATTTACCAACTGGGTTTTGTCAGCATTTACAAGCTGCTGACCTCCGTAGGGGAGGGGCCTGCTGGCCGGCATGGCTGAGCAGGGAAGAATCTCTACAACAGAGTCTGTGGTTTTAAATTACCCCTCATATATAGCAATCCGACAGTTCGCTGGGTGTCTCAGCTGTTGTTCCACTCGAATAATCCACACACAGGGAAGGTCCAGACCCCCTTTCTTCTCACCTGATGGCTTGGGAGAGGTGGGCTACACATCTGTCCTTTCTGCCATCTTGCTCTGCCTGTAATTATTTTTTAAATGAGTTTTAATACACAAATATGCAAAAAAAAATCCTCAAATCCCCAAAATCCTATTCTTAGGATCTGAATCATTGCAGCATGGTTATTTTGGGTATAATGAGAGCAGACCGACCATTAAAGAAACTCCAAAGCTACAGCAGACACAGCTTTCTTTTGGAGACTTTTGTTACTACTTTAATGAAATAATTTCTTTTTTATTTTCTTTCTTTCTTTCTTTCTTTCTTTCTTTCTTTCTTTCTTTCTTTCTTTCTTTCTTTCTTTCTTTCTTTCTTTCTTTCTTTCTTTCTTTCTTTCTTTCTTTCTTTCTTTCTTTCTTTCTTTCTTTCTTTCTTTCTTTCTTTCTTTCTTTCTTGCTTTCTTTCTTTCTTTCTTTCTTTCTTTCTTTCTTTCTTTCTTTCTTTCTTTCTTTCTTTCTTTCTCTTTCTTTCTTTCTTTCTTTCTTTCTTTCTTTCTTTTCTTTCTTTCTTTTCTTTCTTTCTTTCTTTCTTCTTTCTTTCTTTCTTTCTTTCTTCTTCTTTCTTTCTTTCTTTCTTTCTTTCTTTCTTTCTTTCTTTCTTTCTTTCTTTCTTTCTTTCTT
Organism: Nycticebus coucang; assembly: GCF_027406575.1. Taxonomy (NCBI): domain Eukaryota; kingdom Metazoa; phylum Chordata; class Mammalia; order Primates; family Lorisidae; genus Nycticebus; species Nycticebus coucang. Next base: position 71,047,669 of record NC_069804.1, read on the forward strand.
TCTTTTCTTTTCTTTTCTTTTCTTTTCTTTCTTTCTTTCTTTCTTCCTTTCTTTCCCTCCCTCCGTCCCTTTCTCCCTTCCTTCCTTCCTTCTTTCCATTCTTTTTTTCTTTCTTTGTTTCTTTTTTGATATAGACTCTTGCTTCTCTACGATCATGGTGAGAGTTTAATGGTGTCATCATCACTCACTGCAACTTCAAACTCCTAGATCCAAGAGATACTCTTGTCTCACCCCCATAGGTAGCTAAAACTACAGGTATGCAAATGCAAATGCTAGGCAATTTTCTTCTGTTTTCAGGGTCTCACTCTTGGTCAGGCTGTCTCAAACTCTTGATCTCAAGCAGTCCTCCTACCTGGGCCTTCCAGTAATCCTTATGCTGGGATTACAACACAAGCTACCACTCTTGGCCTAAAATAACTTTGTTTATTTATTTATTAATTATTTTTAAATTCCAACTCTGAAAGAATTTCTAATATCCTAATGATAGAGAACAATATGGGGATGAAGTGATATTCATGCATTCAATAGTTCATTTAAAAAATATTAATTGAGCACTCACATATGCCAGACACTGTCCTAGGCACTGGGGATGCACCAGTGAACAGAATAAAGTCTTGGTTCTCATGGAGCCTACATTCTAGCAAAAGGAGACATGTAACCTAAAATAAAACAGAGAACTTGTGTGGTATTTCAGGACATAAATAAAGTATGAAAAAAGAGGAAATGTGTTTATAGGGATAAAAGAGTAAGAGGGAGCTTTAGAAGCCTCTAAAAATAAATTTAATCTAGAGTTAGGAGTGAAATATTGGAAATGAAGATGGGAAAAACCAGAAACATGGGACTAAATACTAGAAATGAATGTAACTGGATATTAGAAGTAAAATGATAAAGACAGAAGACGTATTTTCTCAAATGAAAAGTGCCAAAGGAGTGACTCAAGATTGCGGATGAGAGTGAGACAGCAGTGAAGCCGCCTGCACCTTCGCTGGTGCAGATGATGGAAGGGAATGGAAACAGCCATGAGCACTGCAGCAATTGCGAGAATGAGGAAGGTAACAGCTACAACCGGGATGGTTTGAATCTAGCCAATGACACTGGAGCCAAAAAGAAGAAAAAGAAACAAAAAAAAGAAGAAAGAAAAAGGCAGCGAGACAGATTCAGCCCAAGATCAGCCTGTGAAGATGAACTCCTTGCCAGCAGAGAGGATCCAGGAAATACAGAAGGCCATTGAGTTGTTCTCAGTGGGTCAGGGACCTGAGAAAACCATGGAGGAGGCTAGCAAGCAAAGCTACCAGTTCTGAGATACGCAGTCTGTCCCCAAACTAGGGGAAGTGGTGAACACCCATGGTCCTGTGGAACCTGACAAAGATAATATCTGGCAGGAGCCCTATACTCTACCCCAGGGCTTCACCTGGGATGCCTTGGACCTGGGAGACCGTGGTGTTCTGAAAGAACTGTACACCCTCCTGAATGAGAACTACGTGGAAGATGATGACAACATGTTCCAATTTGATTATTCCCCAGAATTTCTTTTGTGGGCTCTCCGGCCACCAGGCTGGCTGCCGCAGTGGCACTGTGGGGTTCGAGTGGTCTCAAGTCGGAAACTGGTTGGGTTTATTAGCAACATCCCAGCGAAAATCCATGTCTATGACACAGAGAAGAAGATGGTAGAGATTAACTTCTTATGTGTACATAAGAAGCTACGGTCCAAGAGGGTGGCTCCAGTCCTGATCCGAGAGATAACCAGGTGGGTTCACCTGGAGGGCATTTTCCAAGCTGTTTACACTGCCAGTGTGGTACTACCAAAGCCTGTTGGCACCTTCAGGTACTGGCATCTGTCCCTAAACCCACGGAATCTGATTGAAGTGAAGTTTTCCCACTGAGCAGAAATATGACCATACAGCCTACTACGAAGCTCTACAAACTGCCAGAGACTCCCAAGACAGCTGGACTACGGCCAATGGAAAAAAAGCACATTCCAGTAGTGCACCAGCTCCTCACTCGGTACTTGAAGCAGTTTCACCTCACCAGTCATGAACCAGGAAGAGGTGGAGCACTGGTTCTACCCCCAGGAGAATATCATTGACACTTGCCTGGTGGAGAATGCAAATGTAGAGGTGACAGATTTCCTGAGCTTTTATATGTTTCCCTCCACCATCATGAACCATCCAACCCACAAGAGTCTAAAAGCTGCTTATTCTTTCTACAACGTGCACACCCAGACCCCTCTTCTAGACCTCACGAGTGACGCTCTTGTTCTCGCCAAAATGAAAGGGTTTAACGTGTTTAATGCACTGGATCTCATGGAGAACAAAACTTTCCTGGAGAAGCTCAAGTTCAGCATAGGGGATGGCAACCTGCAGTATTACCTTTACAATTGGAAGTGCCCCAGCATGGGGGCAGAGAAGGTTGGGTAGGTGCTACAATAACCAGTCACCAGTGAGATTCTGGATAAAGCCACTGAGAAGTCCAACCAGGAAATGGAACCCCACAAATTGGTCCAATTTTCACAAATGTGTGAATCTCTGGCAAAGGGAACAGAGCTGAATCGGCTTTACAAAACCGCCAGCGAACTTGACAATTATATTGCAATGGCGTGGGCTGCATGATGTCACCTTTGACCATGTCACTGGTCTCCCTGTTTTCCAGTTAATCACATCTTCATGCAGCCGTGATCAAATGAATGCAACTGCTGAAAACTAGTTCGTGATTGGCATATTATGGAGTTAATGGGTGAATAATAAAAGTACATATATATTTAAAAAAAAGAAAATTGCCAAAGGTCCTTCCCCCACCCCTACCTATAGAGGAAATTAACACAGGGTTTAAAGGCTAAATCCTAAGTGATTGAGGATCAGGTGTCAAGTTTTGACATGTAGGAACCAGCTTACTCCTGCTGGTTCCACTTACAAATTTTGAGTTGAAACAGCACAACTGATTTTTGGTTGTTCACCTTACTGTGTCTCATTTTCTTCTTGCATCAAATGACCCAGTGCTACTCTATTTTGCTCTGTAGTTGACCTATACATAAAGTGGAGAGGCTAGAGCTTGGGAACCCATGAACAAGGAGCTGAGAATTAAGTCTTGATCTTCCACTAATCAGGGTTGGGGGACTGATCTACTTAGAGGATTGTGACCCCAGATGGATCTTAAGTACTAGTACCATGCCTATGTGTCCTTATCACTTTCCAATTTTATAGCATTTTATTGTTATTAACTATATAAATTTGAACACATCAATATTGGAGAAATGTTGAATAGTCTTTTTTGTTGGAATCCTGCTCCCCATTATTCAAAAACTCCATGCTAATATACTATATCTTTCTCTTCATATATAAAAATATTCTTATGCATAGATTTATTTAAATGAGGTAATTTTATATAGACTTTAATTTACTATATTCAAAAATATCTCACTGAAAATCCTTCAAGTCATTTGGTATAACTCTAATTCTTTATTCATAATAGCTACATAGCATTCCCTTTGTGAATGTACTATGATTTATTCAATAATTCCCGTTACTGGGCATTCATTTTGTTACCAAATTTTTATCACTAGGAACTTCAGTGGAATAATATTCTTGTATAGATTTGCTAGAGAGTCAGTGTTGCAGTGCATAACTCACGTGGTTCGATTATTTGGCTGAGTTAGAAAGTTGAACACAGGCACAGCAGTAACTGAAAGCAAAAATGAGTGGAAACTGAAAAAAACTGGAGTGGCACAGGCAATGTGGCTAAAAAGTAAAAATACTCCACATAAGTTTCAGGGTAACAAAGAGAGGTTTTGTTTTGTTTTTTTGGGACAGACTCTCACTTTGTCACCCTTGGTAGAGTGTCGTGGCATCATAGATCACAGAAACCTCAAACTCCTAGGCTTAAGTGATTCTCTTGTCTCAACCTCCCAAATAGCTGGGACTATAAGCACCCACCACCACACCTGGCTAGTTTTAAAGACAGGGTCTACTCTTACTGAGGTTTCAAACTCCTAAGCTCAAGCAATCCACCTGTCTTGGCCTCCCAGAGTGTTAGGATTGCCTGCAAGGCTTTCATTGACCTCTCTGCATCTCAGTGTCTCTTCTCATTCCCCCTGGGATAAGCTATAGTCCTGAAATCTTGAAGGGAAAATGGATAATAACAACTCCTTACTTCTTGCTGTCAAAATGGAGCATTGGCTTACCTATCAGGGATGCTCCTCAGGTTCCCTACTCTAAGGTTCTTTTTCTTTTGGGAGGGAATTTGGAAGTTTCTGGCCACTTGGTCAAAAGCTTTCCTTAGTATTTGCTGGAATCTCTGCATTACCACCATCTTAACATGGAACTGCTGGAGCCTGGAAGACAAAAACTTGATAATGAGGTTGAACAGGCAGGGTCCAAACATTAAGAAAAGGATGGTCATAATTGTGTACACAATGAAAGGATATAGAAAGAAAGGTTTCTTTAAATCAGGTATTCTCAAGGCAGGTACATTTTAAAGAACAGGTTTTCAGGTTTGGAAGGATTTTTCATGTTCCCTACCCTATGTTAGCTCCTCTATCTCTTCTCCTTTTAAGATCTTGTACAGAGGCTTAGCCAGATCTCCATATCACGGAATCCATATTTAACAGTGACCTGTCATTCCAAGGAACTCTCTGAGTTGTTTTTTGTAGAGGGGCTGATGAGGGAACAACTTGTCTTGACTCTCTCACGTCAGAGTCTCTCCTGACCAGGAGAAATAACAAAGTCTAAGTAACTTCTGGTTTGCACAACTGAGAATTTTCCTTTGACATCTTAAATCATTCCTCCTTAAGGAAATTTGACATCTGTCTAGTGTCCTCAATAGAAGATTTATATGAAGGGCAATAGATCAGTAAGTCATCTATGTACTGCATACGGGCACTTGGAAGAGCCAAGTTCAGCTGAGAAGTTTACTTAGAGCGTTCTGTAAAATTCCAGGATGCTTGCACAGTTAACATTAATTGGGTAGCAGTTCACATTAATTGAGTGGAATGCTCAGTGTCATAATTACAAAGCAAAGGAGAAGTTAAATACCTGTGAATACATTGCACATAGAGTCAGAGGAGGAGGACAGGCTTTCACAACCGAAAAACACTGCTCCAAAGTATAATGTGACAACTTTACCAGTGATGTCCACTGTGATCCATGGCTCCTTTTGTTTGAAAAGCATGGGACCCATAAATCTGAAATCTTGGCTTGAGTATTAAGCACAATTCTCCATTCCACTGCACTGATTCTGGCTGAGTTGGTATACTTTTGGATGGCTTTCCAAAAGAAGGCTGGATTCAGCTCAGCTAACTTGGAAAAGTTTATAGGCTTTATTCGTATTTCCCTCATGTCTTCTATAAGGCAGGTCTGCATATAATCCTTGGTTGCTCTGCCAGCTTGCTGCTTGCCAAGTTCCACCCAGGATCTTGGGTAGGAATTGAATTTGCCCCATCAGCCAAATTCTGATTAGTAGCGTGTTGTCTCTCAGCCCTGTGTTATACAGCTGTTATTATATACTGCTTTTCATCCACAGTACAACAGTAAGATAGTAAAATCATTACATCCTTCCAAGTCAAATAAAAAATGTTAGTCAAATGCTTAAATTCCTCCATAAACTTCCTAGGATATGCTGAGAATGTTCTTGCTTTCTTTATCTTTTATTTTTATTTTTTTATATATACATGTGTTTATTAGGTTTCCACTTTTTGCCCTCACAAAATTAAAAAGGCTTAAAAATTAATAACAATAACAATGCTAAGGACTAGAAACAAAAAACTTCATAAAGAACGAATGAAGAGAGGGGAGGAGACAAGATGGCAGACTGAAGCCAGCTTTCCACAGAGGCTCCCGTCCAGAAGGAGAGTTAAAGGACAAAAATTTAGCAAGTAACCTGGTGGATTTGAGCTGCACTAAGAGAGAAGGTTGAAGAAGGCACGTCAACTCTGCTGAGGCGAGCTGTGACCACAAGGATACAAACAAAAGGTACAAAATCCATCACCAAGAGGATGGGAGTCCCCACCCCCATGAGAATGGCTCGGAGTGCCCCACAAAAAATTGGGCAGAGTTCAAAGGGCCTCCCACTACACTCCACGGAGAGACCCTCTAAAAACTGGACCTACCTCCCCTATTAGGGCGCCACGGCATCCTCCTGCCAGCATAAAACTGTATAAAAGTGTATATAGTCTCTACCTGGAATTCTGAGCTCCCAGCACTCCCCTCCACTCATATTGAGGTCTGGAGGCCAGTCCGCCAGGAGTTCAGAGTCTTGGGTGATTTCTCGAGGGGTGTGGACAGTGCCAGGACTGCAACTGGTTGGCACCAGCTCTGGGGCAAGGGAGTGACAAGAGGACGGTCCGCTGAGAGGGGACCACACCAGAGCAGCGGTTCTCTGAGGAACAGTGTGACAGCCGTCTTTTGGCAACAATACGGCCAGGCATAAAACTGTGTGTGTTCTCTGCCCGCAACCCTGGGCTCCCAGCGCTCCCCTCTGCTCTTGCTCCAAGGTCTGGAGGCCTGTCCCCCAGGAGTCCAGACTCTTGAGTGGTTTCTTGGGGGAGTGTGGACAGTGCCTGGTCTGCAGCTGGTGGGTGCTGGCTCTGGGGCACTGGAGCAAGGAGAGGACAGTCAGCTGAGAGGGAGCTGCACCAGAGTGGTGGTTCCCTGAGGCACAGTGTGGCAGCCGTCTTTTGGCGACAATATGGACAGGCATAAAACTGGGCAGAACTGTGTGTTTACTCTGCCTGCAACCCTGGGCTCCCAGCACTCCCCTCCACTCTTGCTTTGATATCTAGAGGCTTGTCCCCCAGGAGTCCAGACCCTTGTGTGATTGCTCAAGGAGTGTGGACAGTGCCGGGGCTGCAGCTGGTCCATGCAGACTCTGGGGCACAGGAACGGAGAGAGCATGGTTGGATGGAAGAAAGCTGCACCGAAGCAGCAGTTCCCTGAAGCATAAAACAGCAGCCCTCTTTTGGTAGCAATATAGCTCACCACCGAATATTCTGAAGCCACACCCCCTGTCTACCTGGGCAACCAGAGACTGTGAGTATAGGATTTGCCGGAGGCAACACCAACTTGCAAACTGGGGAAACTCCCAGGGCGAGGCTGACCCAGAGTTCCGCTTTACTGAGCCTAAGACGCACCTGGCCCTCAGGGGATCATCAGCCTATAGACAATACAAGAGCAGAGACAGGCTGATTTGGAACTTAATTCAGCTACTCTTCTGTAGGCAAAACCACACAGTTGTTCTGTTCTGTTCTGTCAGTAACGTTAATCAGGGGTGAGACTGGACCTGAGTGAAAACGCCCCAACCTTCATCAAGCGCCCGAGGATGTCAGGCCTCACCTCCTCCTGCTAGAGAGAGGCAGAGCACAGTGGCCTGGCAGACTTCCTTATGATTCAGGCAGGTGCAAACTCCTGGACTATCAGTTCACTACAGGCAACTGAGGCAGCCAAATGCAGGGCTATCAGTGACTGGGCGTGATAATGGTGCAAGGTGCAGAAGGAGGCATCAACCTTCCTAGACTGATCTATTGGCTGGGTGGCTCCTCCTGACTCCACGCAACACTGGAGCAAGCCACACCAGAGTAGTCACCAGACCCCAGTGACCCAGTTCCCAGAGAACTCTTAAACTCCCTCACCTGAGACAGGTACAGATTGAAACAACTGATTTGGACCTGTTGAACTGAACCAATTGCTTGAGGACAAATCAGGTGGTGTCCTGGGTGCACGGTGGTAGGAAGGTTTGATTTTCCTTTTCCAATTGTTTGCCTGTGGTGGGTGGGGTGACTTAATTGCTGATATTTCTACACAGCTGAGACTTCAATCCAGAGTATCTGTTTCACTAGGGTGGAAGAGAAACCAGCTGAAAACAAGACAGAACCACTTAGTCCCACCACACCAGACAGGGCCCCAGTTTCTCAGGCCACAACACTGTACAGGCTGTCGAAATACCCCCAGGGGAAAAATCAAAGGGAGTAAAACAACCATGGGGCAGAATCAGGGAAAAAACTCCGGGAACATGAATAACCAGAATAGATCAACTACCCCCAAGAAAGATATGGCAGATGTGATTGAAGATCCCATTCATAAACAACTGGCTGAGATGTCAGAAATCGAATTCAGAATTTGGATTGCAGACAAGATTAACAAAGTGGAATTAGGAATTCAAGGAAAAATTTAAAAGTTGAGAAATTTAAAAGTTGTCTCAAGAATTTAACGAATTTAAAGACAAAACCACCAAAGACTAAGACACACTGAAGCAAAAATTTGCAGCCCTCAAAGACATGAAAAATACAGTAGAATCCCTCAGCAACAGAATGGAGCAAGCAGAAGAAAGGATTTCTGACATTGAAGATAAAGTTTTGAACGCTCTCAATCTCTCAAAGAGGAAGAGAAATGGAGAGTAAAAATGGATCACTCACTCAGAGAACTCTTGGATAATTCGAAGAAAAGAGAAGAATATTAGAATGACTGCAGAGCTCTCTGCTGAAACTTTCAAAGCCAGAAGAGGTGGTCATCAACTTTTAATCTCCTAAAGCAATATAACTTTCAACCCCGGATCCTGTATCAAGCTAAACTGAGTTTCATTTATGATGGAGAATGTAAATACTTTAATGACATGCATATGTTGAAGAAATTTGCCATAACCAAACCAGCTTTTCAGGATATTCTCAGACTTATCCTCCATAATAGACAACCCAATACTATACCCCAAAAGTAAACTCACTCAGAAACTTCAGATCAAACTGCAACTTCCACACTGGTGAAAGGATTAAAAATGTCCAATGGACTTTTGAAAAACTCGATACCCAAAATTTCACCAGACTTATCAATACACTCCATTAATGTGAACGGCTTAAACTGTCCTCTATAGAGGAACAGGTGAGCTGACTGGATACAAAAACTCAGGCCAGATATTTGTTGCATACAAGAGTCACATCTTAACTTAAAAGACAAATACAGACTCAGGGTGAAATAATGGCCATCCATATTTCAGGCAAATGGTAATCGGAAAAAAGCAGGTGTTGCAATTTTATTTGCAGATACGATAGGCTTTAAACCAAAAAAAGTAAGGAAAGACAAAAATGGTCACTTCATATTTGATAAGGGTAATAATATGATGAGATTTCAATTATTAATATCTATGCACCCAACCAGAACGCACCTCAATTTATAAGAGAAACTCTAACAGACATGAGCAACTTGTTTTCCTCTAGTTACATAATAGTCGCAGATTTCAACACTCCTTTGGCAGTGTTGGATTGATCCTCCAACAATAAGCTGAGCAAAGAAATTTTAGATTTAAACCCAACCATCCAACATTTGGATTTAGAAGACATCTACAGAACATTTCATCCCAACAAAACTGAATACACAAACTTCTCATCAGCCAATGGAATTACTCCAAAATAGATCACATCTTAGGTCACAAGTCTAACCTCAGTAAATTTAAAGGAATAGAAATTATTCCATGCATCTTATCAGACCACCATGGAATAAAACTTGAGCTGAGTAACAACAGGAATTTGCATACTCATACAAAGACATGGAAGTTAAATAACCTTATGCTGAACGATAGCTGGGTCAGAGATGAGTTCAAGAAAGTAATTGCCAATTTTTAGGAACAAAATAACAGTGAAGACACGAAGTATCAGAACCTCTGGGACACCACAAAGGCAGTACTAAGAGGGAAATTTATAGTACTCCAAGCCTTCTTCAGGAGAACGGAAAGAGAGGAAGTTAACAATTTAATGTGACATCTCAAGCAACTAGAAAAGGAAGAACATTCCAATCCAAAACCCAGTAGAAGAAAAGAAATAACCAAAATTAGAGCAGAATTACATGAAATTGAAAACAAAAGAATTATACAACAGATCAATAAATCAAAAAATTGGTTTTTGAAATGGCCAATAATATACATAAACGTTAGGCCAACCTAATCAGGAAAAAGTAAAATCTCTAATCTCATCAATCAGAAATAACAAAGACAAAATAACAGCAGACTCCTCAGAAATCCAAAAAATCCTTAATGAATATTACAAGAAACTTTATTCTCAGAAATATGAAAGTCTGAAGGAAATTGACTGATACTTGGAAGCACATCGCCTTTGAAGACTTAGCCAGAATCAAGTGGAAATGTTGAACAGGCCAATATCAACTTCGGAAATAGCATCAACCATACAAAACCTCCCTAGAAACAAAAGCCCGGGACCAGATGGTTTCACGTCAGAAATCTACCAAACCTTTAAAGAGGAATTAGTACCTATATTATTCAACCTGTTCTAAAAGGTAGAAAAAGAAGGAAGACTACCCAACACATTTTATGAAGCAAACATCACCCTGATCCCCAAACCAGGAAAAGACCCAAGAAAATAAAAGTATAGACCAATATCACTAATGAATATAGATGCAAAAATATTCAACAAGATCCTAACAAACAGAATCCAGCAACACATCAAACAAATTATACATCATGACCAAGTTGGTTTTATCCCAGGGTCTCAACGTTGGTTCAATATACGTAAATCTATAAATGAAATTCAGCACATTAACAAATTAAAAGACAAAGACCATATGATTCTCTCAATCGATGCAGAAAAAGCTTTTGATAATATGCAGCATCCCTTCACGATCAGAACACTTAAGAAAATCAGTATAGAAGGGACATTTATTAAACTGATAGAGACAATCTACAGCAAACCCACAGCCAATATCATATTTTTTTTAATTTTTTTATTAAATCATAACTGTATACAATGATATGATTATGGGGCATCATACACTCATCATATTGAATAGAGTTAAACTGGAATCATTTCCACTCAGATCAGGAACCAGACAAGGCTGCCCATTGTCTCCATTGCTTTTTAACATTGTAATGGAAGTTTCAGCCACCGTAATTAGGGTAGAAAAGGCAATCAAGGGTATCCATATAGGGTCAGAAGAGATCAAACTTTCGCCCTTCTCAGATGATATGATTGTATATCTGGAAAACACTAGGGACTCTACTACAAAACTCTTAGAAGTGATCAAGGAATACAGCAGTGTCTCAGGTTGCAAAATCAACATTCATAAATTGGTAGCCTTTATATATACCAACAATAGTCAAATTGAAAAAACATTAAGGACTCTATCCCATTCACAGTAGTGCCAAAGAAGATGAAATATTTGGGAATTTATCTAACAAAGGACGTGAAAGATCTCCATAAAGAGAACTATGAAACTCTAAGAAAAGAAATAGCTGAAAATATTAACAAATGGAAAAACATACCATGCTCATGGCTGGGAAGAATCAACATTGTTAAAATGTCCATACTACCCAAAGTAATATATAATTTCAATGCAATCCCTATTAAAACTCCACTGTCATACTTTAAAGATCTTGGAAAAATAATACTTCGTTTTATATGGAATCAGAAAAAACCTCGAATAGCCAAGACATTACTCAGAAATAAAAACACATCATGAGGAATCACCCTACCTGACCTCAGACTATACTATAAAACGATAGTGATCAAAACAGCATGGTACTGGCACAAAAACAGAGAAGTAGATGTCTGGAACAGAATAGAGAACCAAGAGATGAATCCAGCTACTTACCGTTATTTAATCTTTGACAAGCCAATTAAAAACATTCAGTGGGGAAAAATTCCCTATTTAGCAAATGGTGCTGGGTGAACTGGCTGGCAACCTCTGGAAGACTGAAACTGGACCCACACCTTTCACCATTAACTAAGATAGACTCTCACTCGATTAAAGATTTAAACTTAAGACATGAAACTATAAAAATACTGGAGGAGAGTGCAGGGAAAACCCTTGAAGAAATCGGTCTGGGCCAGTATTTTATGAGGAGGACCCCCTGGACATTTGAAGCAGCTTCAAAAATACACTACTGAGACTTGATCAAACTGAAAAGCTTCTGCACAGCCAAGAACACAGTAAGTAAAGCAAGCAAAGAGCCCTCAGAATGGGAGAAGATATTTGTAGGTTATGTCTCTGACAAAGGTTTAATAACTAGAATCCACAGAGAACTCATACGCATTAGCAAGCAAAGAACAAGGGATCCCATCGCAGGGTGGGCAAGGGATTTGAAGAGAAACTACTCTGAAGAAGACAGGCGCGCAGCCTTCAGACATGAAAAAATGCTCATTATCTTTAATCATCAGAGAAATGCAAATCAAAACTACTTTGAGATATCATCTAACTCCAGTGAGACTAGCCTATATCACAAAATCCCAAGACCAGAGATGTTGGCGTGGATGTGGAGAAAAGGGAACACTTTTGCACTGCTGGTGGGAATGCAAATTAATGCATTTTTTTTGGAAAGATGTATGGAGAACACTTAGAGATCTAAAAATAGATTCGCCATTCTATCCTGTAATCCCTCAACTGGGCATATACCCAGAAGACCAAAAATCAAATCATAGTAAAGATATTTGTACCAGAATGTTTATTGCAGCCCTATTCATAATTGCTAAGTCATGGAAGAAGCCCAAGTGCCCATCGATCCACGAATGGATTAATAAATTGTGGTATATGTACACCTTTGAATATTATGCAGGCTTAAGAAAGATGGATACTTTACCTCTTTCATGTTTACATGGATGGAGCTGGAACATATTCTTCTTAGTAAAGTATCTCAGGATTGGAAGAAAAAGTACCCAATGTACTCAGCCCTTCTATAAAATTAATTTAGGGTTTTCACATGAAAGCTATAACTCCGTTACAACCTAAGAATAGTGGGAAGAGGGAAAGGGAGGGATGGAGGAGGGAGGTGGGTAGAGGGAAGGGGATTGGTGGGATTACAGCAGCAGTGCATCTTACAATGAAACTTGGTAAATGTGGAATGTAAGTGTCTTGGCACAGTAACTAAGAGAATGCCAGGAAGGCAATGTTAACCAGTGTGATGAAAGTGTGTCAACCTGTCTGTGAAGCTAGTGAACAATGCCCCATGATCATATCCATGTACACAGCTATGATTTAATTAAAATAATAAAAAAATAAAAAAAGAACAAATGAAGATAAATACATGCAGAAAAGATATCAGATGATTGCTGCATTGAAATATTAAGCAATAATAATAATAATACAAAAAAGTAACATTCACATTGTCAAATAAGAGTATGTCTATTATAGAGTGCTTTGACTCTGTGGTTCAGTATGGAGTGATCAGTGAACTTTTTCTTCTTATTCTTTTCCCAAAGTTTCACAAAGTATACAACTAATATTTATAAATTAAAGTAAAAGGTAATTTCAAAAAACAGATCATGCCAAATCTTATAGACAATAGGAAAAGAAGAAATATTTCAAAATCATTCTACTGAATCTGGATACACCTGATATTAAAATTGGAGCAAATATATTATTATAAAGGGGAAATTACAGACATATTTCACTTATAAAGGAGGATGCAATATCCTAAACAACATATTAACAAGTTGGATTAAAAATTAATGTTTAGGGCGGCACCTGTGGCTCAAGGAGTAGGGCGTCAGTTCCATATCCCAGAGGTGGTGGGTTCAAACCTATCCCCGGCCAAAATCACAAAAAAAAAGAAAAAAAGTTTAAGTGATGTACTTTGGTCAAAATTAAATCCAATTTATGTGAGAATTAGTCACTATTTTCTTTTTTTTATTATTCTTTTCCTTTCCCTCACCCCTTCCCTCCTCTGTCTGGTCTCCCCTTCCCTCATGCACCACCATGTCATTAATTGTCATTAATTGTCTTCATATCAAAGTTGAATACATAGGATTCATACTTCTCCATCCCTGTGATGCTTCACTAAGAATAATGTGTTCCACCTTCATCCAGGTTAGTCCAAATGCTGCAAAATCTCCATTTTTTAATGGCTGAATAATATTCAATGATATACATATACCACAGCTTACTAAACCATTCCTGGGTTGAAGAACATTTAGGTTGTTTCCACATTTTAGCAATTGGGCTGTGATAAACAGCCTAGTACAGGTGTCTTTATAATAATTTTTTTTTTCCTTCTGGATAGATGCCCAGTAATGGAATTGCAGGATCAAATGGGAGGTCTAGGTTGAGTTCTTTGAGGTTTCTCCATACTTCCTTCCAAGAAGGTTGTATTAGTTTGTAGTCCCACCAGCAAGGTAAAAGTATTTCTTTCTCTCCACATCTGCGCCAGTATCTGCAGTTTTGAGATTTTGTGATATAGGCCATTCTCTCTGGGGTTAGATGATATCTCACAGTGGTTGTAATTTGCATTTCTCTAATAATTAAGGATGATGAACATTTTTTCATGTGTTTGCTAGCCATTCATCTGTCGTCTTTAGAGAAGATCTTATTCATCTCTCTTCCCCATTCATGTATGGGATTGTTGGTTTTTTTCTTGTGGATTAATTGAAGTTCTGTATAGATCCTGGTTATTAAGCTTTTGCCTGATTCAAAATATGCAAATATTCTTTCCCACTGAGTAGGTTGTCTATTTGTTTTGGTTGTTGTCTCCTTGGCTGTACAGAAGCTTTTCAGTTTAATTAAATCCCATTTGTTTATTGTTGCTGTTGTTGCTATTGCCATGGCAGTCTTCCTCATAAAGTCTTTTCCGAGGCTGATATCTTCCAGTGTTTTTCCTATTTTTTTCTTTAAGGACTTCTCTCATTTCATGCCTTAAATTTAAGTCTTTTATCCATCTTGAACCAATTTTTGTGAGTGGGGAAAGGTGCAGGTCCACTTTAAGTCTTTTACACATGGATATCCAATTCTCCCAGCACCATTTATTGAATAAGGAGTCTTACCCCCAGTAGATGCTCTTGTTCAGTTTATCAAAGATTAGGTGGGTGTAAGTTGTTGGTTTCATTTCCTTATTTTCTATTTGATTCCAAATGTCTATGACTCCACTTTTGTGCCAGTACCATGCTTTCCTGACCACTATGGCCTTGTAATACAGCCTAAAGTCAGGTATGGTGATACCCCCGGCTTTGTTTTTATTACTAAGAACTGCCTTAGCTTTACGGGGATTTTTCTGGTTCCATACAAAATGCAGAATCATTTTTTCCAAGTCTTGAAAGTAGGATGTTGGTATTTTAATGGGGATAGCATTGAATTGGTAAATTGCTCTGGAAAGTATAGACATTTTAATAATGTTGACTCTTCCCAGCCATGACCATGGTATGTTCTTCCATTTGTTAATGTCCTTTGCCATTTCCTTTCTTAGGGTTTCATAATTTTCTTTATAGAGTTCCTTCACCTCTTTTGTTAGGTATATTCCTAAGTATTTCATTTTCTTTGGGGCTATTGCGAAGGGAGTTGTGTCCCTAATTAACCTCTCATCTTGCTGGTGTTGGTATATAAAAAGGCAACTGACTCGTGGACATTGATTTTATATCCTGAGACATTACTGTATTTTTTGATGAGTTCCAAGAGTCTTGTGGTTGAGTCTTTAGGGTTCATCCTAGTAAAAAAATCATATCATCAGCAAAAAGGGAGCGTTTGATCTCCTCTGCTCCCATTAGGATGCCCTTTATTTTCTTGTCTTGTCTAATTGTATTGACTAGAAATACCAGCACTATGTTGAATAGTAATGGTGACAGAGGACAACCTTGTCTGGTTCTAGTTCTAAGAGGAAAAGATTTTAGTTTTACTCCATTCAGTAAAATATTAGCTATGGGTTTGTCATTGATAGCTTCAATCAGTTTCAGAAATGTGCCACCTATGCCTATACTCCTCATGATGGTGGAGTTTATCAAATGGTTTTTCTGCATCTGTTGAGAGGATCATATCGTCTTTGGTTTTGCTTCTGTTGATATGGTGAATAACGTTTATGGAATTGCATATGTTAAACAAACCTTGCATCCTTGAGATGAAACCTACTTGATCATGATATATAACTTTTTTTTTTGTGTGTGTGTGTGTGTGTGTGTGTGTGTGTGGTTTTGGCCTGGGCCCGGCTTGAACCCACTACCCATGGCATATGGGGCTGGTGCCCTACTCCTTGAGCCACAGGCACTGCCCATGATGTATGACTTTTTTATGATAAGCTGTAATATATTGGCTAGAAATTTGTTGAGAGTTTTTGCATTCATATTCATAGTGAAATTGGTCTGAAATTCTCCTTTTTATTTGGGTCTTTTCCTTTTTTTTTTTTTTGTTTTAATCAGGGTGATGTTTGCTTCATAGAACATGTTGGAAAAGATTCCTTCTTCCTCATTTTTTTGGAATAATATCTATAGTATAGGAATAAGCTATTCTTTGAAGGTTTGATAGAATTCTGTTGTGTAACCATCTTGACCAGGGCATTTTTTTGTTGGGAGATTTTTTTTTTGGGGGGGGGTTATTGTTTCTTTGATCTAAGTGCTTGAAATTGGTCTGTTCAGGAGATCTATTTCATCTGAGCAAATTCTAGGGAGAGGGTGTGATTCCAAATATTCATTCATTTCCTTCAAATTTCTGGGCATAAAGCTTCTGGTAGTATTCAGAGATGATCTCTTATATCTCTGTGGCATCAATTGTTATTTCCCCTTTATCATTTCTGATTGAGGTTATTAGAGATTTTACTTTTCTATTTCTAGTTAGTCTGGCCAAAGGTATATTTATTTTTATTTATTTATTTTTTTAAAAAACCAACACCTTGTTTCATTAATTTTCTGAATGATTCTTTTGTTTTCAATTTAATTGATCTCTGACTTAATTTTGAATATTTATTTTCTTCTGCTGGGTTTAGGCTTTGTTTGTTTTTGTTGTTGTTGTTGATGCGCTCTTTCTGTTTTTCGAATGTAGGCTTCTAAAGCGATAAATTTTCCTCTCAGGACTGCTTTTACTGTATCTGATAGGTTTTGGTAGCTTGTGTCTTCATTGTTGTTATACTCAAGGAAGTTAATTATTTCCTTTTGTATTTCTTCCTTCACCCAAGTTTCATTTAGCATAGGTTGTTTAACTTCCATGCCTTTGTGTGAGGTTGAGTGTTTTTGTTGGAGTTGAGTTCCACTCTTAGTTCCTTGTGGTTTGAGAAGATGCAAGACAGAATTTCAATTCTTTTGATTCTGTTGAGGTTTGTTTTGTGTCCCAGGACATGATCAATTTTAGAGAATGTTCCATGGGACAATGAGAATAATGTATATTCTTTATCTTTGGGATGGCATGTTCTATATACATCTATCAAGCACAGTTGTTCTAGGGTTTCATTTAAATCTCTAATACCTTTGTCTAATTTCTGTTTAGAGGATCTGTCAATCTCTGAGAGAGGTGTTTTGAAGTCCCCTGTTATCATGGTGGTATAGGATATCATATTGCTCAGACTAAGCAAGGTCTGTTTCAAGAATCTGGGAGCATTCAAATTAGGGGCAGAAATATTTAGAATTGAAATGTCTTCTTGTTGTATTTTTCCCTTCACTAACATGAAGTGACCATCATTGTAGTTTTTGACTTTAGTTGCTTTAAATCTACATGTATCTGAAAATAAGATTGCAATCCCTCTTTTCTTCTGAATTCTGTTTGCCTGAAAAATTGACTTCCAACTCTTAACTATGAGTTTTAGTTTTTCTTTTGGTATGAGGTATGTGTCCTGCAGACAGCAAATAAATGGCTTTTGTTTTTTAATTCAATCAGCCAATCTATGCCTCTTCAGTGGAGAATTCAAGCCATTGACATTTATTGAGATAATTGATAAGTGTTGTAGCATTCTATTCATCTTATTTTGTGAAAGTACATTGCTTAGCTTGGTCTTTTGCATCATTGTGGAAACTAGGTTCTGTCCTTTAATTTCTGGGTGTTTACTTTGCTGAAGGTCCATTGTGATGGTCAGTGTGTAGAACAGGTTGAAATATTTCCTGTAAAGCTAGTCTTGTGACAAATTTCCTCAATGTTCACATATCAATAAAAGATTTGATTTCTCTGTGAATTTTAAAGCTTAGCTTAGCAGGATATAGGATTCTGGGCTGGAAACTGTTTTGTTTAAGTACATTAAACATAGATGACCATTGTCTCCTGGCTTGAAAAGTTTCGTTAAAGAATTCTGTGGTCACCCTGATTTATTTGCCCCTATAGGTCAGTTGGTGCTTACTCCTGGCAGCTTGCAAAATCTTTTCTTTTGTCTTGACTTTAGATAGATTCATCATAATGTGCTTTGGAGAAGCTCTATTTGAGTTGAGGCTACAAGGGGACTGATATCCCCCGGAAAGTAGTATGTCAGAATCTTTGGTGATATTTGGGACATTTTCATTTATAATATTCTCTAGAATGTCTTCCATTCCTCTGGGACAGTCTTCTTCCCCTTCTGGGATACCTATAACTTGTATGTTGAAATGCTTTATAGAGTCCCATAATTCTGTCAGTGAACATTCTGCTTTCTCTGTCTTCTTTTCTGCCTCTTTAACTATCTGAGTTATCTCAAGAGCTTTATCCTCTACCTCTGAGATTCTTTCTTCTGCGTGGTCTAATCTGTTGTTTATACTTTCTATTGTATCCTTAAGTTACCTAATTGACTGCTTCAGTTCCTTCAGCTCTGCTATATCCTTTCTACATTCTTTGAATCATTCATCTCTTATTTGATTCTGTTTTTGGATTTCATTTTTGTTATTTTCTACTTTATCAGCTATTTTCTTCATTGTTTTGTTTTGATTGTTTTCCACTTTCTCAGCAATTTCCTTCATCTATATTTTAAATTGCCCTTCTGTCATTTCTAACTTTTCTTTATAGGAGGAATCCTCTGCTATGGCTACCTCATAATCCCTAGAAGGGGTTACTCTGGACTGGTACTTTCATGTTGCCAAGATTTTTCTGCTGATTCTTCTTTATGAGTGCTTTCTGGTATCTGTTTCCTTACCCTAATTTTCCTTTCACTTCTTCTTGCTCTTTAAGTTATTGCGCTGCTGGCCTAAAGTTTTGATGAGTCCTTTTGGTATGAGACCGGAAGTATGAAAAGATTGAAGAGCAATAAGGGAAAAAAGATTTAAAAGAGAAAGAAAAAAGAATAGAAGAGGGGGATGATTAAAAGAAAATATTGACAAAAAGAAGAAAGGCACCAAAAGAAAGAAACAGGATTAATATATGTGTATACTGGGGTACTATGACTCAACCTTAATGATCCCCAATCTCTGGGGGTGCTGCATTTGGTGATTCCCTTGAGGTCAATAACTCTTTGCCATCCAGATCAGACACAGTACCCCACCTCCAACAGGTAGAGAGGAAAGACAAAAATACTATAAATCAAACTGAAACAAACAAGCAAAAACCCTTATGGAATAAAATTGGGGGAAAAAACAAATAATAGGGGCAGAAACACTGGCAAAAATGAAATTCTAAATGTTAAAGAAGGCAAAAATGGAAGATCATATTTAAATTAGAATAGTGGGAAAAAAGAGAAAAAAACAAAAAGAAAATAACAAGAAAAATGTCAAGGAAAAAATGTTGAAATTAAGAAAGAAAGAAAGAAACAAACAAACAAACACCCCCCCCCTCCAAAACCACCAAACCAGAAAACCAAACAGTATATATATCTTGCTGAATATTTGCAACAGGTGATCTTTGGAGGTATGAGATGTTAATCACAATGTTGATACAGCTGTACCAGATGGAGACTAGAAGCCTCTCCTGATCTCTCAGACCCTGCAGGCTTGGGATCCCAAATGTCTTAGCAGCGCACTCAAAAGAAACTCCAAACCATGAACCTTGACCAAGCAGAAGCTTTGCAAGGAAAGCACTTATGTCTGGAATCTCTCCTGCTTTGGCTGCCTGCTTATTCAGTGCTCCAAATCCAGTCTCTCTATATACTTCTGAGGGCCAAGGCTGTTAATCTGCCAAACACTTGGATTTCTGTACTTCCCCCTCACCTTTGGGAAGCTCAGTCAGTAGATTACTGGCCCGGGTCTCCTGGCCCCTTCCCATGCTGCAACATGCAGAGGCAGCTCCCCCACCGTAGCCATGTGGGCAGCCCACAGCTGAATGATACTACCTCCTTTCTGGCTCAGCAGCTCAGTGGCTCAGTCCCGGGCCCCAGACAATGCCCAAAGTCATCCACACACTGGCCCAAGATCTCCCAAGGCAGTGTCCAAGTCCAAAAAAACCAGAACAGCCCACAGGTAAGGCTTTTCCTGCTTGCAGTCTTGCTGTTGCTATGGTTACAGCTGCAGGCAGCCTCTGACTGAACAAACTCACCTACCACTTGCCGGTTTTCCATTGCTTCTGTCCTTCTTGTGGAATCCAAAAGTCTCTTGCTGACTTCCTGTATTACCAAAGGGATGCCTCTGGGCAAAACCCACCAGCCAGAGATGCCTGGAGTCTTCTCTCCCCACTCTCCCTGCGCCAGGCTGCACAGATGTTACTCAGCCACCATCTTAGCTGAAAAAGCCTCTTACTTTCTTTTTACAATTCTTTAAGTCTGATATGCTGAAGGGAGCATGTACTTTTATAACCTACTCTCTGTTATGGGAGGCTACCTCATGTATAGGAAGATGATTAGGGTAGAGACCTGAAACTGGGGTCTCAGGAGGAGAAGAGGGTGAGTCTGTGGTCTCTCCTGGACTATAATCTGGAAGGAGTTCTTCACTGTTTTTGGTCCACCTTCTCTCTACCTCATGGGTTTTTCCCTCCTGGAGTATACATAGGTGGTGCCAGAAAACCACCCAAGGGGGAAAATTTGGTGTTTTTCCCCAGCCTGTTTTGCTTCTAGTCTCTTCCTCCCAATTTACTTTTGTTTTTTAAACACAGGATTCACAGTATTGAGGATTATCCTTTAGTACAGGAGTCCTCAAACTACAGCCCGTGGGCCACCTGCGGCGGTGTGCTTGTATTTGTTCCCGTTTTGTTTTTTTTACTTCAAAATAAGATATGTGCAGTGTGCACATAGGAGTTTGTTCATAGTTTTTTTTTTTTTTTTTTTAAACTATAGTCTGGCCCTCCAATGGTCTGAGGGACAGTGAACTGGCCTCCTGTTTAATAAGTTTGAGGACGCCTGCTTAGTACATAAAAACTGGTACATAGGGTACCTCTGACCACTCACCTTCATTTATACAAAAGAGGTGTAGTTGTAAAAAGATGTTGTAATTTAAACTCCTATCTCTGAACCAGACTTCCCCATCTGGTAATTGATGTTGAGGCCAAACTTTGTTTCAAAAGAAACTAAATTTAGACTTTCAGAAGCTGTTGAATTTGAGTCTCTTCCAATTCTTTCAAATTAATCCCAGGAGTGAGTTAGAGGTTATCAAGGCTCGTTATCCCATAGTTGTCTATGTGAGAGAAAAGACAGAACACTTTTGCTACCCAGACATCCTTCAGATCTAGGGTGCTTCCATAACTTCAGACCAGTGTCCCCATCTAGTAAACCAAATCTCCCTCCAAGGCTATGCATGGGGCTATGGGAGAGGTTATACAAAAACAACTAATTTTCCACAAAGAACGGCTCACAGGTCCACTTCATTCCCTTGAGATGGCTGCTGGGGACAGCATCATATGATATTGTCCCTGAAACCAGACCTGTCTTTTCTCCTTTTCACTCCCCACATGCTACTTTGTGGGCAGTAGGCTCTCCTCCTTGCCTCTTGCAATTCTCCTGCCACAATTGCCTCCCTGTCCACTTGGACCTATATAGGTATCCACCAAAAAAAAAAAAAATGCCTCCAATGTACAAATAAATGAGAGCTAGCCTGCAGACATAGCTTGTCCCTTGAGGGCATTAATAAAGTCCTTTAATATAGCTCTCATGTTTCCTGAAATAAAGCCATCCCATAAAAATGGGGTTGCTAAAAATAATGAGGTATCAGAAAAAGCTTCCCAAAGCCCCCAAAGTGAAGAGGTCTCTAGACAAAATATTGTGTTTGTGGCAAAAAGTAAAAAAAAAAAAAAATAGAAAGGGCAATCCTCTCCAGGCTAACACTAATGGAAAACAGTGACTCATGCTTTGGCATTTCATCCACAGGTAGAGAATAGTGACTTAAAGCAGCTAACTTAAGTGGGGATGATTGGTCTTTTCAGTAAAACAGAGAAACCAGTAGCCTACAAATTTCAATAAATACTCTAAAAGAAATTAATTACCGGAGAAAATGTTGACAGACTGGTTCAACAGCATTCTGTGAACTCCAGGTAGATCCTCCATGTTAGCACCTCCACCTTCCTTCTCCAGGGATCCATGTGAGATCTACCATGTTGGATCCTCCATGCTAGCACCTCCTTCTTTCCTCTTCAGAAAGCCATGTTGGATCCACCACGTTGAATCCTCCAGACTAGTACCTTCCCCTTCCAGGAAGCCATGCAGCCTCCCTGCTCTCCTTCTGGGATGCCATACAGCCTCTCTGTTTCCCTTCTGAAAACCGAAAGAAACACCATGCTTTCATATTCCAACCTTGATCTAGAGAAATTCCTTTCTAATCCTTTTATACTAACACTTTTGTGAGCACACTGGAGAAAGGGGCTGAACAAAATATCGGTTCACCAGGGCTGCACTCAGCAGACACAGGCACTCCACCATCTTACCTGGGGTTCTATGTGTAATGTGAGAAATACAGAGTTTCTCTGGGGGTGTTTTTCCTGCGGCTTCAGTGCCAGGAAAAATGTTAAGAGTTTTCTTCCTGGGTTCTAGCACCAGAAAAGATGTTGGGAATCAGGGATCCCAATTCCCCAAACCCAGTTGACCTGGTTTGATTACTCAGCTCAGTTAGAAAGTTCAACTGCAGCACAGTAATAACCGAAAGCAAAAGTGAGTGGAAACTGAAAATAAAACTGGAGCAGCCGTAACTGGGTTACAGCTTTCATGTGAAAACCCTAAATTAGTTTCATAGTAGGGCTGAGTACATTGGGTACTTTTTCTTCCATTCTTGAGATATTTTACTAAGAAGAATATGTTCCAGCTACATCCATGTACAACCTAAGAATAGGGGGAAGGGGGAAAGGGAGGGGAGGGAGGGGGAGGTGGGTAGAGGGAAGGGATTGGTGGGATTACACCAGCGGTGCATCTTACAAGGGTATATGTGAAACTTGGTAAATGGTCTGTGAAGCTAGTGAATGATGCCCCATGATCATATCAATGTACACAGCTATGATTTAATAAAAAAGAAAAAAAGAAAAAAAATTCCTCTAAAAAAAAAAAAACTGGAGCAACACAGGCGATATGGATAGAAAATAAAAGTAATCTACTCAAGTTTCAGGGTAACAAAGAAAGATTTTCTTTAGGAAGAACAAAGAGAAAGTTTAGAAGTTTAGAGTACTTCCAAAGAGAGTTGGAAGTGGGTCCCTGTGAAAGAGACAAGAAGAGAGAGAGGAGATATCAAGGCCTGGAGGGGTATTAAACATTCTCTCCATTTGAAATTAGCTGCAAGTCTTTCATTGGCTTCTCTATGCCTCTAGGCAGTATTGCTTTTTTCTATTTGTTATTGATACTCTCTTTTTATTGGTCGTTGGTTTCCCAGGTTGCTTTATACCCATATTCTTATGGGCCCTGTAGACTTCCTGGTACAGTGGTGGCCATGTTTTTCTCTCACTCCCCTTGAAGTCCCATTCTTAGCGTCTCTTCTCAATCCTCTTTATCATCATACTGGTTTCCTGTACCCTGTGTGTGTGTATGCACGTGTGTATGCGTGTGAGATGGATTGGGGAAGACAGTCAGATATGAAGCTAAAAATCAATTGAGAGACTGAAAACCTGATTTTTTTGACATACCACTTCTCCAAACCTCTCTAGTATGGGTTGTGTCTTGTCAGGGGTCAGTGGTCCCAGTTCCTCAAACCCAGTTGACCTGGTTCAATTACTCAGCTGAGCTAGAAAGTTTAACTGAGGTATGGCAGTAATCAAAAAAACAAAAGTGAGTGGAAATGGAAAATAAAACTGGAGCAGCACAGGCAATGTGAATAGAAAGCAAAAGTAACCTATGCAAGTTTCAGGGTAACAATGAGATTTTATTTAGGAAAAACAGAAAGTTTAGAGTACTTTCAAAGAGAGTTGAAAGTGGGTCTCTTTCATAAAGAGAAAAAGTGAGAGAAACAGAGATGTAAAGGTCTGTAGCAGTATAAGCATTCTGTGTTTGAAATTGGCTGCAAGTCTTTCACTGGCTTCTCTGAGCCTCCAAGCAGTATTGCCCTTTACTGTTGTTTATTGTCTCTTTTAATTGGTCATTAGTTACCTAGGTTACTTCATATCCACATTCTTATGAGCCCTCGAAACTTCTAGTTCAGCAGGCCAGGTTTTCCTTTCATCCCCTTGAAGCCCCATTCTTAGTGTCCCTTCTCATGTCTTATTATGCCAGAAGTGTAATAAAGCCAAACAAACATCTTTCAGTGGTATTACAATGTTTTAAGAAAAGGAGTGGATTCAGAGTCAACTAGTCTGGGTTTAAACCCTGTCTGGACAACTTTCTAGCTCTTTGACCTTGAGCTACATAGCCTCATAGCCTTCAGTTGTAACATCTATTGGGCCAATAATATCCATTAGAACAGAGGTTTTCAACCTCAGTGGTGTTGACATTTTGGCTCAAATAATATATTGTGGGAGTTGTCTGGTGCATTGTAGGATGTTTAGCATCCTATCGTCTACTCACTAGGTGCAAGTTACACTCATTTCTTTTAAGCTTGTGACAATCAAAAATGCTTCCAAACACTACTAAATATCCCCAGTGGGTAAAACTACCCCTGATTGAGAGCTACTGCCCTACACCACAGAGTTATGACAGGACTAGATATGAAAAGTATCTTGTAGTTTGTTGAACCTATGCATTTGTAAAAATAAATCTTAAGGCACTTTGTTAAAGAAATAAAAATCACTTGTATTTGTGAGTCAAACAAACAAGAGTATGGGGTGTTTGGATTATGTCTTCATTCAGAGAATTGAGAAGAAATGGCTGAAAATATAATCACCAATTATCGCAGTTTGCTAGGTCTGAAGTGTTTTCCCACAATGTGCAACTTTTGGTGCTAAAATCAGGAAAGTCCTGTGTAAATCAGGATGCCACTCTGATCATAAAAGTCACCACCAATATTGTACTACATGCCAGGTACTTGGCTGGTTACTTGACACATATTGTTTACTTTTGGCACCAAGTAACATCCATATTTCCTTGTAGAAGCAACTGAAGTTCAGTACAATAGAATGATATAGCCACATTAATAGGCATTTGGGCAAGACCACTAAAAGAAGATGATATGCTTTCAGATCTTTCAAAACCTCATTGGGATGGCCTGGACTCCCTTCCATCTCACTCCAAGGTCTTCCTCACCTTCTGTCCTTGGCCCAAGATACAGGGAGGCCTACCAGAATGCAGCCAGTGGCTTGCTGATGACAGTATGAATGCACAATTCTGAACATATCATGCCCACATCTTCAGCACAAAGTGAGCTAGAATGGGCCTTCTCAGAGTACCATAATAATCACCCCCAAGGGTAAGGAGATGGTCATGAAGAAAGGAAATGGGGAGACACAGGAAGGTACATCTGCAAAATTGTCCTGGCTCCTTCTGGGCCATTACCCCTCAAGTAGGAGAAGTTGAAGTCGGAGAGTTGAGTACGGTGACTCAGCACAGAAAGACACAGCAAATTCAATGTGCTCACATTTGGAGCTCACATTTTCTCAGTGTACCATCATTTTCCAGGAGTTTTTAACATCTCACCCCAACTCCTACCAAAAGGAAATTTTTGTCCTTAGAAAGTTCTTCCCGATGTTCTGGCAAAATAAGCCCTTTCCAGACCTTTTGGACAGAAGTTGTCTTTCTTGGGACATAGACCTTTCTTAAGGAAAGTTCAAGGCTTTTCTGCTACTTTGAGTAAAATGTACTATGAGTTTATTAATTCTTCTTCTCCCTTGCCTTCCTGCATTTTGGTGTCCTAAACAGCTATGCTTGTTGAACTATTTGAAAACAAATTCACATTTTATCCTGGTACACACATAGTAGAATCTGTAAGAACAGGATTTATTAGTGCTGCTGTTTGCCTAACAAGAAATTACCACTTTCATCACAGCTTTATCTGTTCTTCTCAGAGTCCAAGGCTACCAGAGAATAATGTTCTTTAATATCCTTCTTCCTATTCCTAATTCTTGGTCTCTGAGCAGCCAGAGAGACTTTTTTTTAATAAATCATAACTGTGTGCATTGATACAATCATGGGGCATCATTCACTAGCTTCACAGTTTACCAAGTTTCACATATACCTTGGTAAGATGTACCGCTGGTGTAATCCCAACTATCCCCTTCCCTCTACCCACCTCCTCCCTCCCTCTCCTCCCTATCGCCCTTCCCCCTATTCTTATGTTGTAACTGGGTTATAGCTTTCATATAAAAACCCTAAATTAGTTTCACAGTAGGGCTGAGTACATTGGGTACTTTTTCTTCCATTCTTGAGATACTTTACTAAGAAGAATATGTTCCAGATCCATCCATGTAAACATGAAAGAGGTAAAATCTCCATCTTTCTTTAAGGCTACATAATATTCCATGGTGTACATATAATACAATTTATGAATCCATTCATGGATCGATGGGCACTTGGGCTTATTCCATGACTTAGCAATTATGAATTGGGCTGCAATAAACATTCTGGTACAAACATCTTTGTTATGCTGTGATTTTTGGTCTTCTGGGTATATGCCCAGTTGAGGGATTACAGGATTGAATGGCAGATCTATTTTTAGATCTCCAAGTGTTCTCCATATCTCTTTCCAAAAAGAATGTATTAATTTGCATTCCCATCCGCAGTGCAAAAGTGTTCCCTTTTCTCCACATCCGCGCCAACATCTCTGGTCTTGGGATTTTGTGATATAGGCTAGTCTCACTGGAGTTAGATGGTATCTCAAAGTAGTTTTGATTTGGATTTCTCTGATGATTAAAGATGATGAGCATTTTTTCATATCTCTGAAGGCCACGCATCTGTCTTCTTCAGAGAAGTTTCTTTTCAAATCCCTTGCCCACCCTGCGATGGGATCCCTTGTTCTATTCTTGCTAATGCGTTTGAATTCCCTCTGGATTCTAGTTATTAAACCTTTGTCGGAGACATAACCTGCAAATATCTTCTCCCATTCTAAGGGCTGTTTGCTTGCTTTATTTACTGTGTTCTTGGCCGTGCAGAAGCTTTTTAGTTTGATGAAGTCCCAGTAGTGTATTTTTGAAGCTGCTTCAATTGCCCGGGGGGATCCTCCTCATAAAATATTCGCCCAGACCGATTTCTTCAAGGGTTTTCCCTGCACTCTCCTCTAGTATTTTTTATAGTTTCATGTCTTAAGTTTAAATCTTTGATCCACTGAGAGTCTATCTTAGTTAAAGGTGTGGGTCCAATTTCAGTCTTCTACAGGTTGCCAGCCAGTTCACCAGCACCATTTATTAAATAGTGAATCTTTTCCCCACTGAATGTTTTTAATTGGCTTGTCAAAGATTAAATAACAGTAAGTAGCTGGATTCATCTCTTGGTTCTCTATTCTGTTCCAGACATCTACTTCTCTATTTTTGTGCCAATACCATGCTGTTTTGATCACTATCGATTTGTAGTATAGTCTGAGGTCTGGTAGCATGATTCCTAATGCTTTGTTTTTATTTCTGAGTAATGTCTTGGATATTCCAGGTTTTTCCTGATTCCATTTGAAACGAAGTATTGT
Source organism: Nycticebus coucang (assembly GCF_027406575.1). Lineage (NCBI taxonomy): Eukaryota > Metazoa > Chordata > Mammalia > Primates > Lorisidae > Nycticebus > Nycticebus coucang. Next base: position 71,075,174 of record NC_069804.1, read on the forward strand.
TTTTTCAAGATCTTTAAAGTATGACAGTGGAGCTTTAATAGGGATTGCACTGAAATTATATATTGCTTTGGGTAGTATGGACATTTTTTTTTTTTGGGGGGTCCGGGGCTGGGTTTGAACCTACCACCTCCGGCATATGGGACCGGCGCCCTACTCCTTGAGCCACAGGCGCCGCCCTGGGTAGTATGGACATTTTAACAATGTTGATTCTTCCCAGCCATGAGCATGATATGTATTTCCATTTGTTAATATTTTCAGGTATTTCTTTTCTTAGAGTTTCATAGCACTCTTTATAGAGATCTTTCGCATCCTTTGTTAGATAAATTCCCAAATATTTCATCTTCTTTGGCACTACTGTGAATGGGATAGAGTCCTTAACTGTTTTTTCAACTTGACTATTGTTGGTATATATAAAGGCTACCAATTTATGAATGTTGATTTTGTAACCTGAGACGCTGCTGTATTCCTTGATCACTTTTAAGAGTTTTGTAGTAGAGTCCCTAGTGTTTTCCAGATATACTATAATATCATCTGCGAAGAGCAAAAGTTTGATCTCTTCTAACCCTATATGGATACCCTTGATAACCATTTTCTTCCCTAATTGCAGTGGCTAAAACTTCCATTACAATGTTAAAAAGCAATGGAGACAATGGGCAGCCTTGTCTGGTTCCTGATCTGAGTGGAAATGATTCCAATTTAACTCCATTCAATATGATATTGGCTGTGGGTTTGCTGTAGATGGTCTCTATAAGTTTAAGAAATGTCCCTTCTATACCGATTTTCTTAAGTATTCTGAACATGAAGAGATGCTGGATATTATCAAAAGCTTTTTCTGCATTGATTGAGAGAATCATATGGTCTTTGTTTTTTAATTTGTCTATGTGCAGAATTACATTTATAGATTTATGTATATTGAACCAGCCTTGAGACTCTGGGATAAAACCGACTTGGTTATGATGTATAATTTGTTTGATGTGTTGCTGGATTCTGTATGTTAGCAGCTTGATGAATATTTTTCATCTATATTCATTGGTGATATTGGTCCATAATTTTTCTTTTCTTGTTGGGTCTTTTCCTGGTTTGGGGATCAGGGTGATGTTTGCTTCATAGAACGTGTTGTGTAGTGTTCCTTCATTTACAACCTTTAGGAACAGGTTGAGTAATATAGGTATTAATTCCTCTTTAAAGGTTTGGTAGAATTCTGATGTGAAACCATCTGGTCCCGGGCTTTTCTTTTTAGGGAGGTTTTGTATGGTTGATGCTATTTCCTAACTTGATATTAGCCTGTTCAACATTTCCACTTGATTCTGGCTAAATCTTGAAAGGTGATGTGCTTCCATGTTCGGTCAATTTCCTTCAGATTTTCATATTTCTGAGAATAAAGTTTCTTGTAATATTCATTAAGGATTTTTTGCATTTCTGAGGAGTCTGTTGTTATTTCGTCTTTGTTGTTTCTGACTGATGAGATTAGATATTTTACTTCTTTTTCTGATTAGGTTGGCCAGAGGTACATCTATTTTATTGACCTTTTCGAAAAACCAGCGTTTTGATTTTTTGATCTGTTGTATTATTCTTTTGTTTTCAATTTCATTTAATTCTGCTCTAATTTTGGTTATTTCTTTTCTTCTACTGGGTTTGGGGTCAGAATGTTCTTCCTTTTCCAGTTGCTTGAGATGTCACATTAAGTTGTTTACTTCCTCTCTTTCCGTTCTCTTGATGAAGGCTTGCAGTGCTATAAATTTCCCTCTTAGAACTGCCTTTGCGGTGTCCCAGAGGTTCTGATAGTTCATGTCTTCATTGTTGTTTTGTTCTAAAAAATTAGCGATTTCTTTCTTTATCTCTTCTCTGACCCAGCTATTATTCAGGATAAGGTTATTTAACTTCCATGTTTTTGTATGAGTATGCAGATTCCTGTTGTTACTCAGCTCAAGTTTTATTCCATGGTGGTCTGAGAAAATGCATGGAATAATTTCTATTCCTTTAAATATACTGAGGTTAGATTTGTGACCTAAGATGTGATTGATTTTGGATTAAGTTCCATGTGCTGATGAGAAGTATGTGTATTCAGTTTTGTTGGGATAAACTGTTCTGTAGATGTCTGCTAAATCCAAATGTTGGATGGTTAGATTTAAATCTAAGATTTCTTGGCTTAGCTTCTTGTTGGAGGATCGATCCAACACTGCCAAAGGAGTGTTGAAATCTCTGACTATTATAGAGCTGGAGGAAATCAAGTTGCTCATGTCTGTTAGAGTTTCTCTTATAAATTGAAGTGCATTCTTGTTGGGTGCATAGATATTAATAATTAAGATCTCATCATATTGGGTATTATCCTTAACAAATATGAAGTGACCTTTCTTGTCTTCCCTTACTCTTGTTGGTTTAAAGCCTATTGTATCTGCAAATAAAATTGCAACACCTGCTTTTTTCTGATTACCATTTGCCTGAAATATGGATGATCATCCTTTCACCGTGAGTCTGTATTTGTCTTTGAAGTTAAGATGTGACTCTTGTATGCAACAAATATCTTTCCTGAGTTTTTGTGTCCAGTCAGCCAACCTACGCCTCTTTAGAGGACAGTTTAAGGCATTCACATTAATGAAGAATATTGATAAGTCTGGTGAAGTTTTGGGTGTTGAGTTTTTCAAAAGTCCATTGGGCATTTTTAATCGTTTCACCAGTGTGGAAATTGGAGTTTGATCCGAAGTTTCTGAGTGAGTTTTCTTTTGTGGTATAGGATTGGGTTGGTCATTATGGAGGATAGGTCTGAGAATATCCTGAAGAGCTGGTTTGGTTATGGCAAATTTCTTCAACATATGAATGTCATTAAAGTATTTAATTTCTCCATCATAGATGAAACTCAGTTTAGCTGGATACAAGATCAGGGGTTGAAAATTATTTTGCTTTAAGAGATTAAATGTTGGTGACCACCCTCTTCTTGTTTAAAAAGTTTCAGCAGAGAGATCTGCAGTCATTCTAATATTCTTCCCTTTCAAGGTAATGGTTTTCTTTCTCCTGGCAGCTTTGAGAATTTTCTCTTTCATATTAAATTTAGTGTAGTTAATTATGATGTGCCTGGGGGATATCTTATTGGGGTTGAGTCGTGCTGGGGTTCTGATAGCTGTCCGCTATCTGAATTTCAGAATCTCTAGGCATGTCTGGAAAATTATCTTTCATAATTTCATGCAGAAGGGCCTCTGTGCCCAGCGAGGCCACTTCATCTGTTTCTGGAACTCAAATGATTCGGATATTCGCCTTCTTTGAATTATCCCAGAGCTCTTGGAGAGAATGATCCGTTTTTGCTCTCCATTTCTCTTCCTCTTTGAGAATTCGTGAGCATTCAAAGGCTTTATCTTCAATGTCAGAAATCCTTTCTTCTGCTTGCTCCATTCTGTTGCTGATGGATTCTACTGTATTTTTCTATCTTTGAGGGCTGCAAATTCTTGCTTCAGTGTGTCTAAGTCTTTGATGGTTTTGTCTTCAAATTCGTTACATTCTTGAGACAACTTTTGAATTTCTCCTGGAATTCCTAATTCCGGTTTGTTAATCTTGTCTGCAATCCAAATTCTGAATTTGATTTGTGACATCTCAGCCAGTTGTTTATGAATGGGATCTTCAATTACATCTGACATATCTTTCTTGGGTGGTTTTATCTATTCTTATTAATCATGTTACCAGAGTTTTTCTGCTGATTCTGCCCCATGGTTGTTTTACTCCCTTTGAGTTTTTCCCCTGGGTCTTTGTTGAGGGCCTGTACAGTGTTGTGGCCTGAGAAACTTGGGCCCTGTCTGGTGTGGTGGGGCTAAGTGGTTCTGTCTTGTTTTCAGCTGGTTTCTCTTCCACCCTTGTGAAACAGATACTCTAGATTGAATTCTCAGCTGTGGAGAAATATCAGCAATTAAGTCACCCCGCCCCCCACTGGCAAACAATGGGAAAATACAAATCAAACCTTCCTACCACTGTGCACCCAGGGCACCACCTGATTTGTCCTCAAGCAATTGGTTCAGTTCAAAAGGTCCAAATCAGTTGTCTCAGTCTGCACCCGTCTTGGGTGAGAGAGTTTAAGAGGTCTCTGGGAACTGGATCACAGGGGTCTGGTGACTACTCTGGTGTGGCTTGCTTCAGTGCTGCATGGAGTCAGGAGGAGCCACCCAGCCAATGGATCAGTCTGGGAAGGTTGATGCCTCCTTCCCCACCTTGCACCACTGTCACACCCAGTCACTGATAGCCCTGCAGTTGGCTGACCCAGTTGCCTGTAATGAATCGGTACTCCAGGAGTTTGCAACTGCCTGAATCACAAGGATGTCTGCCTGGCCACTGCGCTCTGCCTTTCTCTAGCAGGAGGAGGTGAGGCCTGACAACCTCAGGCACTTGATTAAGGTTGGGGGTTTTCACTCAGGTCCAGTCTCGCCTCTGATTAATGTTACTGACAGAACAGAACAGAACAACTTTGCGGTTCCCCTGCAGAAGAGGAGCTGAATTGAGTTCCAAATCAGCTTGTCTTTGCTCTTGTATTGTCTATAGTCTGATGGTCCCCTGAGGGCCAGATGCATCTTAGGTTTAGTAAAGAGGACCTCTGGGTCCTCCCCACCAGTCAGAGAGACTTCACAGGGGACAGTGAGGAGGCATGCTCAAAGGGATCCACTCTTACACCTAAAACTTCTGTCACAAACTCTCCTAGACACATGGACGGTGGAGCTGGAAGGACATGTCTTCAGAATATCAGCCAGTTTAACTCTCTTACAGAAGGGGAGGCCTATCCCAGAATCACTGAGCAAGTTGGGGACTAGACAAGATGATAGATCCCATAGTTTTCAGAACATGAATTTTCATTTTGAAGACTTCTTACTTTCTGAACATAATCTGAACACTGGTGCCAACAGGGATAGGGATTGCTAGTTTTATCCAAGTGTCGGGCTACTTAACACCCTTAGCATCTTCCAATTATCTGCTCCTTGAAAAGGTCAATATCCCCACCCAAGTGCCTAGGTTAGCTTTAGCAGGACAGTCTTGGAGTGAGGAAGGAGAAATCCAGATTCTCCTAGAGATTGCTGAGGTAACAGTTATCTCAGTAGCTTTTGTTGCCAAGTGTGATCCCAGATATAATTCATTTGCTTAACTTGGAATAATTAAGTTAAATAATTGGCTTTTCTCTTTTTAATCTTTTTTAAACTTCCATAAATCTTTCTTAAAACTACCATCACATGTCAACAGGCAGCAGCACATGTTGAGACTACGGGTCTAAGAGCTTCTCTGGTTTTGTTTGTTCCTTTGTTTCTTGCTTGGACACATGGGTCATGATTTTAGGCACATGTGTACAGTAAATTGTCTGTTGGGAAATTTTTTCTTAGTTTTTATGAAAAAAATGAAATAAAGAGCAGGAACTTTGGAGATTTCCACAAATGAGGCAGCTAGCCTCAGCTTGAATTCACTGCATAAATCTGACCAAATTGCTTAACATTTCTGGGCCTAGATTTCTCTAGCTGAAAAATAGGTATTATCATGTCCACTTCAATGATAAGCCTAGCCTGACTCCTGGCTAGAAATAGCAAAAATTCCTTCCTTTTGTTGGAAGGATTATATGAGATGATGTGGGTAAAGTGCTTGGTGTAGTGCCTGGTACATATGCTGAAATTTGGTTCAGTCAATAGGGCCTGTTAATATCACTGTAATGTTCTGCTAATTGTTAATATCAATGTGATGTTC